>NC_090936.1:821941181-822547743 GCF_040938575.1 Ambystoma mexicanum | reverse complement strand
CATTTTACAACAAAGAATCATTCTAAAACATCACTGTTGTGTGTGTATATATATATATATATATATATACATACATATATATATATATATATATATATCTTACACAACCCGTGGTAGCGGCCGTGTAGTTATGGTTAAGTTGCTAAACTCATAGGAAGAGCACTTTTCCGGCAGCTTATAACTTCGCTCCCCCTAGAGGAATCAACAGTATATGGATGGCTTGGAATATTTTCACCAAATTGGGTGAGGTTTCGTGCGGGGGGGGAGTTATAGGGGGATCCCACATTTTTTTTTCTCCATAGACTGAAAGGGCAAAAACATGGCTCCTGCCCAAACGGCTGGATGGATTTGCATCAAATTTGCAGCAGGAGCGCGGGGGCTTGGGTCAGAAAGAGTGCTTTTGTGTGTTTGGTGTGAATCTGACCAGTAGTTTTGTTGCAAAGGACTGAAATGTATGTTCCAAATTGTGATGCCGGGGTCCGCTCCCTGGACCTATTATCCTGTTCAATCCGCGGACTGAAGTATCATTGGCCTGCGGTACGCCGTGATGTCGGCGAACATTGGATGCGGCCAGTGGTTGGCTGGAGGCAAGCATGCTGTGCGTCAACGTTTTTGGGAACCGCCGCCATGGTGTATCAGAGGAGAGTGCGGTGCTGAAAGGTACTGGAAAATATACTGCACACCATGTGTTGGTGGTCAGAAGGGATGGAACGGGTGGTGGAGTGAGAAGTGGTTCATGTGACATATGTAATGAGTTGGAAGAAGACAGAGGTGTGCCTGCAGTATGTGTGCGTATAGCGCCAATTGGCGGGTACCTCGACAGGTGACTGCCTTGTGTGGTGAACAGAGGCAGCTGTCATAAAGGGCCAAAAGCTCGTGCGGCAACCTGTTTGCAGCGACCTCTTTCCGTGGTGAGTTGCCAAACCAACAGATTTAGGCAGTAGGCTACTGCCTTTTAAGCAGTGCTACCACCTACAGATTTGGGTGACAGATACTACTGCTTTTTACAGTGGCAGGTGATTTTTGTGACTCTACGGCAGGTAGCAGGACAAAGCATTCAACACATTAATTAGTTTGTCTGTACAGTGGCCTGGTAGGTGATCATATTGATTGGGCTCAGACCAATCCACTGACCTGACAGCTACATGACCCCTTTAGGTGAAGCACCAGTGACGGCAAGTGGCAGAGCATACCACCATCACACAGCATCTGCCTATCAGACTGAGGGGGGTATCAGTCTCCATGTCACTCAGTGCTGAAGCTGCACTGCAGCAATATATATGTATTGGCCAGGCTGCTGCTACACAGCAGTGGTAAAGGTTGCCTAACAGCTCTGTGTGATTACCTTCTGCAAAGTTAGGTAATTTAATTTGGTGTTAACCTACCATGCAGAAATGTATATTTGTAACATGTGACCATCTTTTCATGTTGTACTGTTTTTAATGGTTTGTACATTTTGGAATGCGTCAATGGAGCCAACACTGTGTGTTTTGTATTTTCCCGTGATGTCATTGTTATGACAATTTCTTTTTAAAATGGGAAAACTCCTACAGATTTTTTTTGGTCTCAGAATGTGGGTAAGTATGGCAGTGGTGGCAGGTGATTTTGAGAAGGGGAGTGAATTTCACATGACATATGTTGGGTGGGGGCGTGGGTGGCTGTGCTATGTGGGTGGATTGATGTAGTAGGGCACATGGTGGCTTGCATTGCATTGTGGTGGGTGTGTTGAAGTACTAGACTACTGGGAGCATGGCCAAAGGCTGTACGCTGTAGGCCATGCTGTCAAGAGTCTAGGGCTTCAGCACACCCACTGCAGTAATGCATGTTTGACTCTGCATCAGGTAGAGGGTGGTGCTTGCATAGTCTGGTGTGTGCACATTGGTGAGAGTAGGGCCAATGTTGTGAACATTATGTGGTTAAATTGGGAGTGACACAATAGTTTCTGAATGGAAGTGGGTAAGACCATAGTAGGTGAAAGAAAGTGCATAGGGTTGCGGAGACAGTGCTTAGTTTGTAGATTATGGTAACTGTTGCATTTTCTGGCTGCATGATTCCATTGTGGTGCGCAGGTTGGGTAGGAGTGCTGATGGCAGTGGTGTGTATGTGGATTGTGGAAGTTGGTGACATGCTGACATACATGGTGGCATTATGTTGTGGTGGGTGTGTTCAAGGCCTATACTATTGGGTGCATGGCCAAAGGCCCTGGGCCATAGGCCATGCACTCAAGTGCTTAGGGCTGGAGCACACCCATGGCAGTAATGCCTTTTTGACTCTGCATCAGTTAGAGGGTGGTGATCTTTGGAGAATGGTTGTGGAGCACATTGTGAACGTGCAACACCAGCAGAAGTGAGTAAAAAAGTGTTCATTGTTTGTTCCATGGTTGAGGTGATAGTTGGAATATGCTACATTATTTGGTGTATGGCTGGAGATGGTGCAGTGAGAAGTTGTACAGTGTGGCCACAGGGTGAAGTGTTTGTATAATGTGAGAATGGAAGAGGGTATGGGTGAAGTGCAGCTTATGTATGCTTGATTACTGTGATATGTGCAGATTGGTTGTAGTATGCCCTATGTTGTGAAGATGGTGTGGGTAGGTTGGCAGTGACACAATAGTTTGTAATTGGCAGGCGTTATGGCTGGTGGAAGCTGTGGTATGTTTGTGGATTCTGCTAACAGTGATATGATGATATGGTGGATGTCTATGTTATGGTGTGGGGAAGTTGGGTGGAAGTAGTGCTGCGTATGTTACGTTTGTGTATGTTAGCTGCACACATGGTTGCATGCATGGATCCATAGTGCTGGGTGTGGGCTGCTCACGATCTTTGTGGATGCTGAAATTGTGGATGGTTTAGCAGAAGGTGTTGGTGGAGGTGCTTTGGAAGCAAATGCGACGTGTATTAAGAGTGTTGAAGAGTAAATATGGAATGGTGTACAGAAATGCTAGTTTGCAATGCCAAGCTTTTGTATATGGTTGGTGCATGCGTGTGTTATACTTTCACAGCACCCTTTGAGGGAGTGGTGGAGAAATGCTAGTGGAAAGGGAAAAAGTATTGTGTCTCATTTACTGGGGTGTGGCCCTCTCTGTAGCTGGGAAAGCGCACGTGCCACATCCTGCCATTATGAGCATGGTGTGCATGGAAATGGAACTGCGGGAATTAGGCAATCAGGTGTTTAGGGTGTGGTTGATAGGAAGGTGCTTCAAAGGCAATACCAGCTCTCTGTCCTCATCAAGAAGAGAGCTCACATCCAAGCCTGCATCTCTGCAGCAACTAACAACTCGGCCAAACTCTTTAAAATCTGCAAGGAACTGGCCAATCCTGCCGCAGTCTCTACCTCTCCTGCCCCTTCCCAAGCACTCTGCATGGCACTGGCTTCTCATTTCATCTCTAAAACTCAGGACATCCTGTCCTCTCTCTCCTCCTCCCCCCTTCCTCCCTTTAATCCCTGCTCTTCCTCTGGCCCTTTTTCTGCCACCTCTCCTCCCTCCTTCTCTGCTTTTGCCCTGTTCTCACCAGACAAGGTTGCTAGACAAGTCTGATCTATGAAAGTCTCGTCAAAACAGGTGCATCCCTGTTCCTCCAAGGACCACATTGACTCCCTGGCTCCTGCCCTGGCCGACGTCTGCAACCACTCCTTTGTCACTGGAGTCTTCCCTTCCCCCTGAAGCACTCCCTTGTGCACCCTCTTCTTAAGATACCCTCTGCCAACCCATCCTGCCTGGCTAACTATCGCCAATCTCCATCACTCCTTTCCTGGGCAAACTCTTGGAAAAGATGGCCATCCCCCAGCTCAATCTCCACACTGAATCTGTTGGCTGTCTCCATGATCATCAGTCTGGCTTCAGAGCTGCCAGAAGCACCGAAACTTATCTCCTGAACATCTGTGCAGACCTGCTCTGCAACCTTGATTCCAACACCCCCTGTCTCCTCATCTTACTAGATCTTTCTTCTGCTTTCGACATGGTCAACCATGCCATCCTGCTCAACCGTCTCCATGACAACCTGGGTATCACCGGTCAGGACCTGGCGAAGCTTACTTCATTCCTCTCTGATTGCCCCTCCCAGATTCAACTTGGGTCCTTCAGCTCCTCTATCTCTATCTCTACCTGTGATGTTCCCCAGGGGTCTATTCTCTCTCCCTGGATGTTCAATCAATACCTGGCACTTCTTGCCAACCGCATTGCTGCGCTCTGCCCCAACTTCCAGTGCTATGTGGATGACACTCAGCTCCTTTTCAGGTTACCCTCAGCCACCTCTTCTCCCCCTCTCATCTCTGACTGTCTGTCCGCCATCCAGGAGTGGTGTGCCGCCAATGATCTCTGCCTTAATGCCAGTAAGACCGAGATTCTCCTCATCGACACTCCCACTCCCTCCTTTCCTGTCAGTCTGTGGCCAGCCTCTCTTGGCCCTCTTCCTGCTCCCACCTGTGAGGCTAAAAACCTTGGTGTCATCTTTGACTCGACACTCTCCTTCTCACCTCACATCTCTGACGTCTCTAACAAGTCACATTACCAGCTGCACCTCCTCAGAGGAGTCCTTCCTTTCCTCTCCTTCCCCCAGAAGCTCACCGTCTCCAGAGCTCTGGTCCTCTCTAGGCTTGACTATTGCAACAGCCTCTTTCTAAATGTGCCTGCTTCTATTCTCCGTCCTCTGCAACTCATCCAGAACAGGACTGTGAGACTTGTCCTTGGCCTCAAGCCCCTGGATTGTATCTCTCCAGGACTGAATTCTCTGCACTGGCTCCCTGTGGCTGCGAGGATTAAGTTCAAACCCCTATGCATTTCCCACAAGGCCTTCTGGGGTTGGGGCCTCAATACCTTCAACTCTCTCTTCCTAAATATCTTCCTTCTCAAGCTCTTCACTCATCCGCTTCTTACTCCCTCAGGGTCAGTCGCTTATCCAAGCAAAGAGCTGGTGGTAGATCTCTTTCTTCGGCTGGAGCCTCCCTCTGGAACGGCATCGCTGCCTCCCTGAAACTTGAGGAGAATCATCTCTGGTTGCGGAAGCACCTCAAAACATTTCTCTTTGCTTCTGCTTTTTCTCCTCCTCTCCCCTGCTGACTACCTGGCTGAAACTGAAACTGCACCGGTTACATGGCCACCCCTGATCCTGGGCCCAGGCCCCCTCCGCTGCCAGTCGCACAACTGCACTGCCTTCCTGGCAACCCCCACACTTAGGGACTGTTTCTTTATCCCTACAGTCCCACTACCATCACTTGATAGATGTAGTCTGCACTTACCCATGCCACTTGCTGGCCGTACTTCTACTTACTCTTATTTATTCTTTTATCCCATGTACTGCACTGTCCCTCGCCCTTTCCCCTGCACTCTCCCCCTTTCCCTATCCCATGCACTTGCGCGATCTGAATGACACCTGGCCTAGTAGGATCGTTGTCTGTCTTCCTTCTGTTCCCCCTCCCTTGCCTTGATGCACCTTGAAAGACTTGTTAATAGGCGTGTTATAAATGCCTTATCATATCATCATGTCTTTGTTGGCCACTACTGTATCGTGAGGTTGGTAGAGATGTAGAGACACAAAGTGCATATCGTCAGTGATACCTTTGTGCACAATTTGCACAGGTGTTGTGTGCAAAGTGACATTGCTGGTAATTTCAGTTTGGAAGGAGTGGACGCTCTCTGGGGCTGTCAGTATGAGTGCAGTTTCGCCGGATTGGTTCTCCTTTGCAGATATGTGGCCTCTGTCACAAATGTTGATTTTGTTGTGGTGCACTATGGAAGTCTACATTTGGGTTACATGTTGTGTGGATGTTTAATCAGTTACCTGAAGCGGTTGCCGAACGAAGTGATGCAGATTTTTCCTACTGCCAAGGTCGTCTACTCATGCATAACACCATGAGGAGTATGGAACAATGCCAGTGTATTTGTCCACAGCCACAGGTCGGAAGGTGTGTTGTAAACAGAAGAATGTCCGAATATATGCAGACTGCTGAGATGTTCGCCACCCACTAAGAAATCAAGAGGTCGCAAAATATCCAGTGGTTTCGTAGAAATCGCATTTATTTGAGCGCAATTGGCAATGTCGTTTTCTTTTACACTGTGCAAGAAGTGTTGAGCAGAATTTGGTAAAAATGTGAGGAGGTAGGAAAGGCAAACAGAAACACTTATAAAGAGAACAAAAAAAAGTTGCTTCAAAGCATGTAACAAAAAAAACAAAAAAAAACATTTTCACATCGACGCTGGAAGATCCAGTCCCCTACCCTGCTTGAAATTGCTTCCCCATTTCCCCCAATATCAAGAAAAGGTAGCAGATTCTGCAGTACTGTCAGGATTACACATGCCACATTGTGGGTGGGAATGTGGATGTATGTGGATGGAGAAATCGTGCATACTTTTACTGAACTTTTTAGGGGACTTGCTTTGGAAAGACACAACACTTGCAATGTGAATGTGTAACGGTACAAGTGAAGTGTTGTACAGGAGTGACACGGTTGCATGATGGCAGCTTGGATGCGATTGGTGGATGCGTGTGTCAATATTGAATAGTAGCCAATGAGGTAGTGGTGGAGCAACAGAAGTGGAAAGGGAATAAGGACTACTCCTGCATTGCTGGGGCACGGCCATAGAGTTTTTTGGGAAAGCGCATATACTACGTTGTGCTTTTCTCATCAAGCTGTCCAATGGGATTGGGACTCTGGGATTTGTCCAATCAGGTGCTCGGGGTGTGCATCACGGGAAAGGGCGGCAACATTTTGTTCCAGGGTGAGGGCGGGGGGCAGAGATGGACAGAGGCATTGTGTTGGTAGTCAGTGATGAGTTTGTGAAAGATATGTTCCAGTATGCTGTAGAAAAAGGCTTTCATTATGATATCGAATTGGAAGCAGTGGACGCTTTGTGGTGCTGTGGCGATGTGCACAATTTTGGCGGTGTCATTGGAGAATGTCGACGAGTGGGCACTTTCGCAACTGTGTATGCTGTGGTTGTGCATTACGGAGCATTCCATTTGGGTTCCATGCCTTATTCCCGTGTGTACCGCCAACTCAAGAAGTTGATGAAAGCAGTGAAGTGCATTTTTCCCGCTGCCAAGGTGCTTTTCTCATGTATCCCATGTAAAGAAGGAGGGGGTCAGGTGAGCGCCCCCATACATTATACACGAAAGGGACCATTTGCTCTTGCATTTGTGAGGGGACGCCTTCTTTGCCGTTCTGCGGCCATAGGGGACAAGGCCGTGGCATAAGCAGCGGTGGGGCTATTGCAAGACACACTTGGACTCCATTTTGTGTACCCTCGACTCCATCTTTGACTAGGCGCATTCTGGCATTGTGAAGTCTCTTCTCTCCTCAGCAGTGCGCCCCCACCTTTTTCCTCCTGCTCCTGTGCTCCCCAAGTGCCTTTCTCACGGTTGCTCTGAGACAAGATGTTGCAAACAAACAATGCATTAATTTCTTTCGTCCTGTGAGATCACTGTCCTTTGTGTGACTGGGCCGAACCATGACTTGTGGCTCATCCATCTCAACAAACCTGCTCCTGCACCTCTCAACCCCACTGTTGGAAAATGACTGCCTATTAAACCTTGTGCGCTTCCAAAGCTATTCTTTTGATGTACCAGAAGTGTGACCCCTTCTTGCTGACCACCCTAGAGTGCCCCCAATAAAACGAGACTCCTGCCACAGTATATTCTGTCCTAAACTAACATGTGTCACTCCACCCCCTTCCCGCTCTGATATGCCAGACCTGACAGCTATCAATCCCGACCCCCACAGGTTACCTCAGTGGCAAGACCTCCACAACCTTCACCTCGCTAGTGACCCAAAGTGGGATAGTGCAAACACATGTGTACAATTTATAGGCCTCTAATACATAAGCATGTGAGCTAAAGTACAAAACAGAGAAATCACAAAAAATGGTGTTTCTAAGGAAGAACCTTTCAAAAAAAGGCTCCACTACTGACGAGGTCCACTACCCTGGTTGAAATGTATTCCCAGACTCCCTCGCGTGCACAGCTCTAAATGTCCGTGGACATGGCAGCAGTTGCATGGTTGTACATGTGACATACGCCCCTTTTGCGGATGGTGGCCATAGCATTGGGCCTGTGGAGGACACGGGATTGGTGAATAAGGTTTCTGGGTGTGGATGGCACGCACAGACTGTGGTACACACTGTATTTGTTAAGCAAAATTCAGAGGGTACGCTTATGGCTGTGTGTTGCATGAGCCACAGTGTAAGCTTTGTGGGGCAGTTGTAAATATATTGATTGACAGTGAATGGAAGACAATGTGTAGTAGGAGGTCATTGTGGATTGTATCATGTGGATGTGTACTTGAATGGAGTATCGAAAATGAAGTGATTGATATTGGTTTGTCTGTGTGACAGTTGGGTGACACGCAATCACAACCATATTATTGTTCTTCATTGTGGAGGGAAAATTGCAAAACATGTAACATGATTTTTAGTGCCGTTTGCGCTGTAGGAGGCTCTTGGCCAGGCCATGCATCTGTTTGCGAGCTCCTGCATATGTTTTTTATGGCACTACGCAGACACCCATGTCGCCAAGTTATTGTTCATTTGCTCAGGAAATGGAGAAAACAGGGTACATTGTGAAGAAGTGTATTTGTGCCTTTTTTCACCTTGTGCCAATGTCGCACTTTACAAATGGGAATCTGGCATTTCACAGCACAAAGATTTTTCCCCACAAATAGGGTTCTTCTTAACATTACTGCATTTCCGATTTTGCACGCCCTACATAAATTGCATTGCAGCCCTTTTTGGAAGTATATGAAGAATGTTTGTGGTAGGTGTTGCGTACTTCAGGTCTTGAAAATGCAGTGTCACACGCACAACAATCTCTTTTATCAGAGAAGCATTTGTCCCAGATTGCACTGCAGTGTTTTCTACAGTACCCCGGCTCCTTTTATTTAGTGCACAATCTGTGGAGGATGTACAATCCCCGGCGCCCTGCCTCCCTTCTTTGCCACTTACATTGTTGAACTCTGAAAGAAGCTTTGTTTACTTACCTTTTTTACTTTTCTAGTGCATTTCTGTTTCTTTTGGTCTTGTAACACATGCCACCGAAGGAACGAAAGGCAAGAACCGGTATGGTAGGGCCAGCACCTACAGGGATGCCATAGGGGACATGCAGAGAGATGAAAATGATGGTGGCCCTCACTTCAATAGACGCCACTCATTGACATGCTCCCAGACGGAGTATCCCCAAGCACTTCAAAGTAACTTCCCTCTGTAGACTACCGTGTGGCAGTACATGCACAGTACAATACCCTTTGACAGGTAAGAGTCTACAAGTCTGTTGTAAAGCTCTGGTGCCATACAGGAGTGCCCCTCTTGTGGGCTGCAGCCTATGTGGAGAATGCTGTACATGAAATTACCCTACTGCATTTCTGGCAGGGTGGTACCTTTCCTACTGGTCCCTTATACTTGCATTGCTGTTCTCATCACATGCGATACGGACACTTCATGGTACTCCATAAGCTGTAGAACTATGACGCACGAACATGACTGATTTATGAAATAGAAGAATGCTCACAACAAGGAGAAATGCAGCTTTAATAAATGCAAGAGGAAGGTAATTCTTGAGCGCGACCCATGCAGCTACACTACTGTTTTAAGCAGCAGTAATATTGTTTGCTATCCGAAGAATGTGCTGCTTATTTTGCCATTTTGCATACTCACTAAAACTGTCACACCTGCAGTTAAACGTTATCTCCAACTGTATGACCCGCAGTCAAACCCTTCACACTCTCCGGCACAGTGCTCAGTGCAGACACAATGTGTTGGTTTCAACGGTCATGGAAAGGCAAGCAGAACATCAATCAAACTATTGCAAAATTTAGCATGCCCAGCTTACACTTGCAGTTGCTATTACTTGTTTTCAAGTGGGCCTCATACAGGCTGGCGTGGTGCAAGGACAAATTGGTAGGTTTGTCGAGCAGCCCATGTAGTTGTGCAGAGTGCTTGAAATGCGGTAGCATTCCGTATGAATCCATAGAGCTGCCAACAGGGGCATTCTTACCAGCACACAGAGGATACCCTAGGCATGGACATAGTTGTACAACAGATAGACATGTACTCCCACTAGCAATTGAAAGTGCTTCTGCACTTGCAGCCATGCGGCCAGTACTGCAGTCCTACAGATACCTGCATCGTGGTTCTAGATATGCCGGCGAGGTGCAGTCTGCATAGGAAACCTCCACGTTGCTTACCTGCAGCTATCTCAGCAACACATTTGAGAAACAGAATCACCATGCTATGTTAACACAAAAAGAAACACCTTGCACAGTTTACCAACACTTAACAGCACACCTTTCATGTTATATACACTGACACTATTAGGCAAGGGAAGGGGTATCACAAATGGATACATATACAGGGGAATTTGGGATTTCCACAAGTTCATGAGGATGGCAGACAAGTTGTCACTGACAAAACGTTCTTAAGGGGACGTTATGGTGAAGGTGCGGTACTGCAAGAATATTACCTTTACTGCCCACACTATGCTGAAGCAATGTTCCCATTACTGTACTCTACTAAAAACCTATGAAATTCACTGACAAAAACATTGTTAAAGGGACATTATGGTTAAGTTGCACCACTAAAAACCTATCAAATTCTGTGAAAAAACATTAGTTAAGGGACGTTATTGTTACAAGTAAAACCAAAAAAATCTTGAAATTCACCAGTTATGGTAGGCTAAGCAACCATAACTCGTGCCACCAGTGTGCACTGCTAAGACTAATACCCATGACATCAAAGATGACATCACAAATGTCATTTATGACATCACTGCTGCAGAACACTTTGTCGGCAGAGTGTTTAAGAATTGAAACAACTACGTTGCAGTGGAAACTGAAATAAACTCTGATTCTAACCAGCATAGGCATTACAAGATTCCTTGTTTTGCCAGGTCAGTCCAGCGACTTTCACATTCTATTGAGAGTGAGCACCCAAGCAGCAAGGGAGGCAACAAGTAGAGAACTAGCCCACACTTTATTCAATGAAACATTGAGAAATACGACAGGAATAACAAAATGTAAAGCCACACCCCCCATTGAAAATAATGATATTATGCTTGTGAGGAAATATGAAAAACTTTCAAAAAAAGACATCAGTAAATGTTGGGAGGAGCACTCCCTCCAGAATTATATCAACGTAAAAAGAATTCCAAGAGGCTTACCGATCTTTACTACACCCTCATTTGAGGAACAGGATCCGGAAATGTTGGAAGAGTGGGGAGCGGCAACAAATTGGTGTTCTAAGAATTTACTGGAGATTAGATTGCGGGTAAGTTCAGAAAGAAGATTTTGATAAAAATAGCAGAGATTGAAAGCAAACTGTGGAAATTGAAATTAAGCAATGAGCAATATAGAAAGTAACATTTGAAGAGGAGATCCAACTAAGAAAACAATGCAAATTCCTGAGAGACAAAGAGGACTACGATAATGGTCAGGTGCATACATTTGCTAAATGCTTTAACCAAATGAGAGCACAAACAAAATCTAGTATGACACCTTCAACCAGTATCAACACTGAAGCCTCTAATGAAGAATCCTCTGTTTCACAATCAGATGTTACGGAGAGTGAAAGTGACAAACCCATCATTCAGTTACATTTTTTAGAGGAAATGCGCTTGCTGTGCCATGACAGAAGAAAAAGCAAGCAAACAAGAGGAGGGTTACACGTGGACAAGGACGAGGAGGAAGAGAGAAACAAGAAGGGGGCATAGGGGCAAGCAACTCAGCAAAGAATATCTCAGGGAGATTGCTGCGTTCAGGAAAGTGAACAATGAAACTTTACAAGCTAGTTAAAAAAAAATGTCTATCATTAATTTGTCTCAACACACCCTCACAAATGCTCAACAACAACTGCTTAGTCTCAGCCTTAATTTTTGTCCAGCTCCCAAATTTGACTATGTACAAACCAGTATTGATTTGGATTAATGCATTCGTAAAATCAAATTCTACGCCACAAATCCTTTTAAGGAAAAACCCAAAGAAAAACAAGAGTGAAGGACTGATGTAACCAAAGAAGATCTGAGCACACTATCCACCCTAATATTTCTACAAGTAGGTGGGGAAGCTACTCAAGACAATATTGAGACTAATTTTGAAGATCTGGATATCAATGTGGAATAGTACAAAGCAAGTAAATTGAAAGCTACATCTAAGTTCATTCTGCCTATGATGACAGTTAGCTCTGTAGAGACCTTTCAAAGCCTTGCCATAGATGACCTAAAAAGAATAAGGACAAGAGAACTAAAGAAACACAAACCAAATATGGTGAACAAACATGCTAAGGCAATAAAAGAACTGAGCCTTTTACCACAATGTATCATAAATGTATCTGACAAAGGTCCGAACATTGTACTTATGGACAGAGACCAGTACATTCATGAGGCCAACAAACATCTGAATGACAAGGCTTGTTACGAAAAATTGATGGATAATCAGATGAAAACTCTAGAACTTAAAGTACAAGCTTTTCTCGCTAAATGGAAAGAAAAGTGAATGTTGGAAGATCTGGACATTACATTTCTTTACAAATTACATTCTACCGTTCCCACAGTGTACTTTCCGCCTAAATGTGCCACCAAACAACCATGCAGACCAATCATCACCCTCAAAGGATCTCTCTTGGAAAATATGTCAAAATATTTCGATGAAACACTGTTACCTTTTGTATTGTTACCCTCTAGGCCTGTACACATTATCTCAATACCAGATCCTTGAATTACACTAGACACTCCGAGATGATTCACAAAAAATGTGTTCCTGTTTAATCAAAAATACCATAGACAGAGACAAGGAATGGCGATGGGCACTACTTTCGCCCTTAACTATGCTAACTTAATGATGGGATATTGGGAGAAGTATGAAGCCTGGAAAAAACAAAATGAAAGTTTCACAAATAAGTTTGTAATGTTTCAACGCTACTTTGACAACTTATTCATCATATGGAAAGGCACTTCAAAAAAGTGGATCGAATTTATGAAACATCTAAACGTAAATGTTTTCAATTTAAAATTCACTGAGACACATAGTTCGAAGGATGTGGTTTTCCTAGGCGTAACAGTATTTATTGAAAATGTAAATGACAGCGGGCTATGTGATTGCTTTAAAAATGCAAATAAATTGAAAAGTCAACTTTATAGGAAACCCACAGGAACTAATATTCCTCTGCATGCATAAAGTGCACACTCTACACCTTCCTGGGAGAGTAATGACTTACACATGTCACACTACAATATCTGCTGCTATTTTTCAATTACTTTTCTTCTGGGTGTATTTCTCGCCCTTTCTCCTCTACTCCTTTTCCATATATATATTGTTTGTTGTTTGTTTGTTTATTAATTTATTGTGCGCGCCGGACCTGAGGGTATCAGGGTGCAGGCGATAAGAATATGTATCAGCTTAGTTACAGAGGTTGCGGAACATAATTAAAAACAGTATCCTCAGAGTTACAAGGTTGAGGATTGCTAGTTTGCAATGCCAAGCTTTTGTATGTGGTTGGTGCATGCGTGTGTTATACTTTCACAGCACCCTTTGAGGGAGTGGTGGAGAAATGCTAGTGGAAAGGGAAAAAGTATTGTGTCTCATTTACTGGGGTGTGGCCCTCTCTGTACTGGGAAAGCGCACGTGCCACATCCTGCCATTATGAGCATGGTGGGCATGGAAATGGAACTGCAGGAATTAGGCAATCAGGTGTTTAGGGTGTGGTTGATAGGAAGGTTCTTCAAAGGCAATACCAGCTCCCTGTCCTCATCAAGAAGAGAGCTCACATCCAAGCCCGCATCTCTGCAGCAACTAACAACTCGGCCAAACTCTTTAAAATCTGCAAGGAACTAGCCAATCCTGTCGCAGTCTCTACCTCTCCTGTCCCTTCCAAAGCACGCTGCGTGGCACTGGCTTCTCATTTCATCTCTAATACTCAGGACATCCTGTCCTCTCTCTCCTTCTCTCCCCTTCCTCCCTTTAATTCCTGCTCTTCCTCTGGCCCTTTTTCTGCCACCTCTCCTCCCTCCTTCTCTGCTTTTCCCCTGTTCTCACCAGAAAAGGTTGCTAGACAAGTCTGATTTATGAAAGTCTCGTCAAAACAGGTGCATCCCTGTTCCTCCAAGGACCACATTGACTCCCTGGCTCCTACCCTGGCCGACGTCTGCAACCACTCCTTTGTCACTGGAGTCTTCCCTTCCCCCTGAAGCACTCCCTTGTGCACCCTCTTCTTAAGATACCCTCTGCCAACCCATCCTGCCTGGGTAACTATCGCCCAATCTCCATCACTCCTTTCCTGGGCAAACTCTTGGAAAAGCTGGCCATCTCCCAGCTCAATCTCCACACTGAATCTGTTGGCTGTCTCCATGATCATCAGTCTGGCTTCGGAGCTGCCAGAAGCACAGAAACTGCTCTCCTGAACATCTGTGCAGACCTGCTCTACAACCTTAATTCCAACACCCACTGTCTCCTCATCTTACTAGATCTCTCTTCTGCTTTCGACATGGTCAACCATGCCATCCTGCTCAACCGTCTCCATGACAACCTGGGTATCACCGGTCAGGACCTGGCGAAGCTGACTTCATTCCTCTCTGATTGTCCCTCCCAGATTCAACTTGGGTCCTTCAGCTCCTCTATCTCTATCTCTGCCTGTGATGTTCCCCAGGGGTCTATTCTCTCTCCCTGGATGTTCAATCAATACCTGCCACTTCTTGCCAACCGCATTGCTGCGCTCTGCCCCAACTTCCAGAGCTATGTGGATGACACTCAGCTCCTTTTCAGGTTACCCTCAGCCACCTCTTCTCCCTCTCTCATCTCTGACTGTCTGTCCGCCATCCAGGAGTGGTGTGCCGCAAATGATCTCTGCCTTAATGCCAGTAAGACCGAGATTCTCCTCATCGACACTCCCGCTCCCTCCTTTCCTGTCACTCTGTGGTCGGCCTCTCTTGGCCCTCTTCCTGCTCCCACCTGTGAATCTAAAAACGTCGGTGTCATCTTCGACTCGACACTCTCCTTCTCACCTCACATATCTGACGTCTCTAACAAGTCACACTACCAGCTGCACCTCCTCAGAGGAGTCCTTCCTTTCCTCTCCTTCCCCCAGAAGCCCACTGTCTCCAGAGCTCTGGTCCTCTCTAGGCTTCACTATTGCAACAGCCTCTTTCTAAATGTGCCTGCTTCTGCTCTCCGCCTCTGCAACTCATCCAGAACAGGACTGTGAGACTTGTCCTTGGCCTCAAGCCCATGGATTGCATCTCTCCAGGACTGAATTCTCTGCACTGGCTCCCTGTGGCTGTGAGGATTAAGTTCAAACCCCTATGCATTTCCCACAAGGCCTTCTGGGCTTGGGGCCTCAATACCTTCAACTCTCTCTTCCTAAATATCTTCCTTCTCAAGCCCTTCACTCATCCGCTTCCAACTCCCTCAGGGTCAGTCGCTTCTCCAAGCAAAGAGCTGGTGGTAGATCTCTTCCTTCGGCTGGAGCCTCCCTCTGGAACGGCATCGCTGCCTCCCTGAAACTTGAGGAGAATCATCTCTGGTTGCGGAAGCACCTCAAAACATTTCTCTTTGCTTCTGCTTTTTCTCCTCCTCTTCCCTGCTGACTACCTGGCTGAAACTGAAACTGCAATGGTTACATGGCCACCCCTGATCCTGGGCCCAGGCCCCCTCCCCTGCCAGTCGCACAACTGCACTGCCTTCCTGGCAACCCCCACACTTAGGGACGGTTTCTGTATCCCTACAGTCCCACTATCAGCACTTGATACATGTTGTCTGCACTTACCCATGCCACTTGCTGGCCGTACTTCTACTTACTCTTATTTATTCTTTTATCCCATGTACTGCACTGTCCCTCGCCCTTTCCCCTGCACTCTCCCCCTTTCCTTATCCCATGCACTTGCACGATCTGAATGACACCTGGCCTAGTAGGATCGTTGTCTGTCTTCCCCCTCCCTTGCCTTGATGCACCTTGAAACACTTGTTAATAGGCGTGTTATAAATGCCTTATCATATCATCATGTCTTTGTTGGCCACTACTGTATCGTGAGGTTGGTAGAGATGGAGAGACACAAAGTGCATATCGTCAGTGATACCTTTGTGCACAATTTGCACAGGTGTTGTGTGCAAAGTGACTTTGCTGGTAATTTCAGTTTGGAAGGAGTGGACGCTCTCTGGGGCTGTCAGTATGAGTGCAGTTTCGCCGGATTGGTTCTCCTTTGCAGATATGTGGCCTCTGTCATGAATGTTGATTTTGTTGTGGTGCACTATCGAAGTCTACATTTGGGTTACATGTTGTGTGGATGTTTAATCAGTTACCTAAAGCGGTTGCCGAACGAAGTGATGCAGATTTTTTCCTACTGCCAAGGTCGTCTACTCATGCATAACACCATGAGGAGTATGGAACGATGCCAGTGTATTTGTCCACAGCCACAGGTCGGAAGGTGTGTTGTAAACAGAAGAATGTCCGAATGTATGCAGACTGCTGAGTTGTTCGCCACCCACTAAGAGATCATGAGGTCGCAAAATATCCAGTGGTTTCGTAGAAATCGCATTTATTTGAGCGCAATTGGCAATGCTGTTTTCTTTTACACTGTGCAAGAAGTATTGAGCAGAATTTGGTAAAAATGTGAGGAGGTAGGAAAGGCAAACAGAAACACTTATAAAGAGAACAAAAAAAAGTTGCTTCCAAGCACGTAACAAAAAAACCAAAAAAAAACATTTTCACATCGACGCTGGAAGATCCAGTCCCCTACCCTGCTTGAAATTGCTTCCCCATTTCCCCCAATATCAAGAAAAGGTAGCAGATTCCGCAGTACTGTCAGGATTACACATGCCACATTGTGGGTGGGAATGTGGATGTATGTGGATGGAGAAATCGTGCATACTTTTATTGAACTTTTTAGGGGACTTGCTTTGGAAAGGCACAACACTTGCAGTGTGAATGTGTAACGGTACAAGTGAAGTGTTGTACAGGAGTGACACGGTTGCATGATGGCAGCTTGGATGCGATTGGTGGATGCGTGTGTCACTATTGAATAGTAGCCAATGAGGTAGTGGTGGAGCAACAGAAGTGGAAAGGGAATAAGGACTACTCCTGCATTGCTGGGGCACGGCTGTAGCGTTTTTTGGGAAAGCGCATATACTACGTTGTGCTTTTCTCATCAAGCTGTGTAATGGGAATGGGACTCTGGGATTCATCCAATCAGGTGCTCGGGGTGTGCATCACGGGAAAGGGCGGCAACATTTTGTTCCATTACTCTGTGCAGTGAGGGTGGGGGGCAGAGATGGACAGAGGCATTGTGTTGGTAGTTGGTGATGAGTTTGTGAAAGATATGTTCCAGTATGCTGTAGAAAAAGGCTTTCATTGTGATATCGAATTGGAAGCAGTGGACGCTTTGTGGTGCTGTGGCGATGTGCACAATTTTGGCGGTGTCATTGGAGAATGTCGACGAGTGGGCACTTTCGCAACTGTGAATGCTGTGGTTGTGCATTACGGAGCATCCATTTGGGTTCCATGCCTTGTTCCCGTGTGTACCGCCAACTCAAGAAATTGATGAAAGCAGTGAAGTGCATTTTTCCCACTGCCAAGGTGCTTTTCTCATGTATTCCATATAAGGAAGGAGGGGGTCAGTTGAGCGCCCCCATACATTATACACGAAAGGGACCATTTGCTCTTGCATTTGTGAGGGGACGCCTTCTTTGCCGTTCTGCGGCCATAGGGGACAAGGCCGTGGCATAAGCAGCGGTGGGGCTATTGCAAGACACACTTGGACTCCATTTTGTGTACCCTCGACTCCATCTTTGACTAGGCGCATTCTGGTATTGTGAAGTCTCTTCTCCCCTCAGCAGTGCGCCCCCACCTTCTTCCTCCCGCTCCTGTGCTCCCCAAGTGCCTTTCTCATGGTTGCTCTGAGACAAGATGTTGCAAACAAACAATGCATTAATTTCTTTCTTCCTCTGAGATAACTGTCCTTTGTGTGACCGGGCCGAACCATGACTTGTGGCTCATCCATCTCAACATACCTGCTCCTGCACCTCTCACCCCCACTGTTGGAAAATGACTGCCTATTAAACCTTGTGCGCTTCCAAAGCTATTCTTTTGATGTACCAGAAGTGTGACCCCTTCTTGCTGACCACCCTAGAGTGCCCCCAATAAAACCAGACTCCTGTCACAGTATATTCTGTCCTAAACTAACATGTGTCACTCCACCCCCTTCCCGCTCTGATATGCCAGACCTGACAGCTATCAATCCCGACCCCCACAGGTTACCTCAGGGGCAAGACCCCCACAACCTTCACCTCGCTAGTGACCTAAAGTGGGATAGTGCAAACACACGTGTACAATTTATAGGCCTCTAATACATAAGCATGTGAGCTAAAGCACAAAGCAGAAAAATCGCAAAAAATGGTGTTTCTAAGGAAGAACCTTTCAAAAAAAGGCTCCACTACTGACGAGGTCCCCTACCCTAGTTGAAATGTATTCCCAGACTCCCACGCGTGCACAGCTCGAAATGTCCGTGGACATGGCAGCAGTTGCATGGTTGTACATGTGACATATGCCCCTTTTGCAGATGGTGGCCATAGCATTGGGCCTGTGGAGAACACGGGATTGGTGAATAAGGTTTCTGGGTGTGGATGGCATGCACAGACTGTGGTACACACTGTATTTGTTAAGCAAAATTCAGAGCGTACGCTTATGGCTGTGTGTTGCATGAGCCACAGTGTAAGCTTTGTGGGGCAGTTGTAAATATATTGATTGACAGTGAATGGAATACAATGTGTAGTGGGAGGTCATTGTGGATTGTATCATGTGGATGTGTACTTGAATGGAGTATAGAAAATGAAGTGATTGATTTTGGTTTGTCTGTGTGACAGTTGGGTGACACGCGATCACAACCATATTATTGTTCTTCATTGTGGAGGGAAAATTGCAAAACATGTAACATGATATTCAGTGCCGTTTGCGCTGTAGGAGGCTCTTGGCCAGGTCATGCATCTGTTTGCGAGCTCCTGCATACATTTTTAATGGCACTACGCAGACACCCATGTCGCCAAGTTATTTTTCATTTGCTCAGGAAATGGAGAAAACACGGTACATTGCGAAGAAGTGTATTTGTGCCTTTTTTCACCTTGTGCCAATGTCGTACTTTACAAATGGGAATCTGGCATTTCACAGCACAAAGATTTTTCCCCACAAATAGGGTTCTTCTTAACATTACTGCATTTCCGATTTTGCACGCCCTACATAAATTGCATTGCAGCCCTTTTTGGAACTATATGAAGAATGTTTGTGGTAAGTGTTGCGTACTTCAGGTCTTGAAAATGCAGTGCCACACGCACAACAATCTCTTTTATCAGGGAGGCATTTGTCCCAGATTGCACTGCAGTGTTTTCTACAGTACCCCGGCTCCTTTTATTTAGTGCACAATCTGTGGAGGATGTACAATGCCCGGCGCCCTGCCTCCCTTCTTTGCCACTTACATTGTTGAACTCTGAAAGAAGCTTTGTTTACTTACCTTTTTTCCTTTTCTAGTGCATTTCTGTTTCTTTTGGTCTTGTAACACATGCCACCGAAGGAACGAAAGGCAAGGACTGGTATGGTAGGGCCAGCACCTACAGGGATGCCATAGGGGACATGCAGAGAGATGAAAATGTTGGTGGCCCTCACTTCAATAGACGCCACTCATTGACATGCTCCCAGACGGAGTATCCCCAAGCACTTCAAAGTAACTTCCCTCTGTAGACTACCGTGTGGCAGTACATGCACAGTACAATACACTTTGAGAGGTAAGAGTCTACAAGTGTGTTGTAAAGCTCTGGTGCCATACAGGAGTGCCCCTCTTGTGGGCTGCAGCCTATGTGGAGAATGCTGTACATGAAATTACCCTACTGCATTTCTGGCAGGGTGGTACCTTTCCCACTGGTCCCTTATACTTGCATTGCTGTTCTCGTCACATGCGATACGGACACTTCATGGTACTCCATAAGCTGTAGGACTATGAAGCACGAATATAACTGATTTATGAAATAGAAGAATGCTTACAACAAGGAGAAATGCAGCTTCAATAAATGCAAGAGGAAGGTAATTCTTGAGCGCGACCCATGCAGCTACACTACTGTTTTAAGCAGCAGTAATATTGTTTGCTATCCGAAGAATGTGCTGCTTACGTACTTTTGTTAGAAACATGCACTACTATGTTGGTGACCAAGTCGCAACAGCTTTGCCATTTTGCATACTCACTAAAACTGTCACACCTGCAGTTAAACGTTATCTCCAACTGTACGACCCGCAGTCAAACCCTTCACACTCTCCGGCACAGTGCTCAGTGCAGACACAATGTGTCGGTTTCAACGGTCATGGAAAAGCAAGCAGAGCATCAATCAAACTATTGCGAAATTTAGCATGCCCAGCGTACACTTGCAGTTGCTATTACTTGTTTTCAAGTGGGCCTCATACAGGCTGGCGTGGTGCAAGGACAAATTGGTAGGTTTGTCGAGCAGCCCATGTAGTTGTGCAGACTACTTGAAATGCGGTAGCATTCCGTATGAATCCATAGAGCTGCCAACAGGGGCATTCTTACCAGCACACAGAGGATGCCCTAGGCATGGACATAGTTGTACAACAGATAGACATGTGCTCCCACTAGCAATTGAAAGTGCTTCTGCACTTGCAGCCATGCGGCCAGTACTGCAGTCCTACAGATACCTGCATCGTGGACATTAATGATAATCCCATCGATGACGAAAGACGAATAGTCGTGAATGAGTTTGGTGATGTGAGATGCGGTGCCTAGGATGATGAGCTCAATTTGTCATCGTTCAGGCACAAGCTATGTATGGTCATCCATTCCTGAATGATGCTATAAACTATGGTCACCGAAGCCAGGTCCTCCTCGTAATCCCCAGTGAGTGGTGGGAGGATCTGGGTATCATCTGTATAATTAGTGTAGGTGATACCCAGATGGTCAAGATCATCAAAGAGTGGCTTGGTGAAGATGTTGTAGAGCATTGGAGAGACACATGATCCCTGCTATAGCTTCTTTCAAGAAGTGGGCTGCTGAGTCCAGGTGACTGCATAAGACTTAGTGTTCCAAGTCAAATTCAGCCGAGAGGTAAAGAAAGAGGAGAAGTGCCAGTTTTCCCTTATCTCTAAGTGTGTCTATGTGGGCCTTCAAATCGATCAGTGCAGTTTCTGTGCCATGTTGTGGCTGGAAACTAGATTGGCATGAGCCTAGAAGCAGGTTGTGCTCTAGAAAGTTTTGAATTTGGGTATATGCTACCTTGTCTAACATTTTTAATAGGAAAGGCACAGTGGTGATGGGCCTGTAGTTGGTGGGTGCATTAGGGTATAATGTTTGTTTTTTCAGAAGTGGGAGTACCCAAGATTCTTTTAGATTGCAGGGGATGGTGCAAGTGGTGAATGAGGCGTTAATGAGTTTGGTGATGAAGGGAGCTATATCTCTGGCGGCATCCTTGATCAGTTGAGGTGGGCATTGGTACCTTTGCAGTTAGATGGTTTGAGAGCAACAATTATTTTCTCAACCTCAATAATTGAGACTTTAGAGAAGTTAAATTGAGTATGGTCTTTGGGCTTGGGCAGAGGTATTTTATTGGGGGGAGTCTAAGCAGTTAGTAAGGCTTTCTTTTGAGCTATTTTGTTTTGGAGGTTGGTGACTAAAGCATGCTAGATGTCCGAGCACCATGTTTTATCTTTGATAGAATCATCCTGTGCAATGATGGGAGTTTCTAGTTCTTTTAGAATGGTGAAGAGCTTCTTCATTCTAGAGTTGGCTTGTGAGATTCTGTTGTTATAAGTTTCTTGTTTGGCCATGAGGATATCCTTTTTGTATTGAGTAGAGATATTAATTAGAATAGTTTTATTTTCTGCTGTGGGATGTAGCTTCCACTCCGTTTCACATCTTCTTTTCTCTAACCTTAGTTTTTTAGGTGAGGTGTAAACCAGGAGTTAAGACGATTTTTAGGTTTGCTATTCCTAAGTTTCAGAGGGGCGATACTATCGAGAGCAGTAGTCATAGCGTTATTATATTCTTCTACTAAGCATTATTATATTCTTCTACTAATAGACTAGGGTCAGAATAGTCTGGTAGAGAATTAAGAATGTGTAGAATATGGGGTAGGAGGTTGTCTGCTGTATTTTTTTTTATTTCTAGTTAATGTGGGGGGGGCGGGTGGTGGTGTTTGTATGGTGGGTCTTTTGCTATCTAGAGTAAAGGATATAAGGTGGTGGGCAGTCCAGATTTGTGGGGAGATGGAGGAGATGGAGACGTTACAATTGTGGTTTGCTACCCAGTCGAGAGTGCTCCCTTTAATGTGCGTATGTCCGTTCACTCTCTGTGTGAAGCCAAGTTCACTCAGGATATTAGCTACAGAAGTGGCCTGGTGGTAATTGATATCATCAAATCCTAGGTTAAAGTCTCCTAGCAGTAGGGCTTGTGAGGTATTTTTTAGATTTTCTGAGATGATGGTTGATATGTCTTCATTAAAAGTGCTGATAGGGCCTGGTGGTCTATATAAGAGATGTATGTTTAGAATTTGGGAGTTGGCAGGAGGTAGTTTGATAGGTAGTGATTCGCAGGATTTAAGATTGGGCGTAGAGGTTATTCTCATGGAGAGATTGGTTTTGGCGATGATTGCTATTCCTCCACTGCGTGAATCGGGTCTGTCCGTTATAAGGTTGGTATAGATGTGTGGTACTACTAGGGTCAGTGCAGGGCCTGCTGCTTCATGTAGCCAGGATTCAGTGATGGCAATGAAGTCGTAGTCATCTGCTAAAATGACCTCTGCTATTTCTGTTGTGTGGGCAGCTAGGGACCTAGCATTTATTAGGGCACCTTTAAGGTCTGGTCCTGACTGTGGTAGTTGGAGTGAATTGAGGGGGGCATGTGAGTTAGTAGTGGTTTTACTTATTTTAGAATGATTCTTGGAGTAAAATAGTGGGCTGGTCTTTGTTAGGTGGCGTATTTTGGGGCGAATATGGTCTAGGTTGATACCATAACTGATGAAGGGTTCAAATATTTCAGGCAATCGTGCACAGAGTCTAAGGTTTCTCTGTGCTGCGTTGCAAGAGGTTTTTATAACAGGTAGCTCTGTGGGTGTACCTGCATTGTCTAAGGGCAGTTTAGAAGAAATAGTGATATTGGTGACAGCAGTGTTTGCTGTATAAGAGGACCATGCCATAATAAGTAATACTAATGTGTTAATTAATGTGCCCAAGTAGGCTTGTGTCGACAGGGTGAGGTACATAATGTATTAGGTATATTAGGCAGTGTGGCAAAAGGGCAGATCAGGCAATAAGGTATTGAGAATACAATGGTATGAAAATCAAGGAAAATTGGTATTGAGCATTAGGTAGCATGTATACATATACCCAAATAGAGACTAGATGTCCAGAGTAGCAGGTTGACCAAAGTACAACCGACAAGAGTGCAATGAAAAGGCATCAGAATAAGGTATGATATGATGTACTCATATTGGCAACAGTTATGCATATAGAGGAGATGAGTAGTGCAGACATCTAATTCTAAAATGAGGGGATAACTGGCAATATTGAGTGACAAGAGTACAGACAGTGGTACAGTAGGACTTGTGGACAAGCAGGTGGGTGAGCCCAGGACCGAAGGATCAACACCTAAATGGCAAAGGCAATAGTAGGAGGCAGGGTAGTGCTGGGTATCATTAAGCTTGGTGCTCTGCTAATGCACGTGTAGGGAACAAAGCCAGCCATGATACCCATTCGGTAGTACAAGGTTATTTAGACTACACTATTACAACGAGGCACAAGGGGCTTGTGCAGGACTAATGCGTAGCGTAAGTTCAGGATGAGGGGTTTTATCGCAGTGTGCGATAGTATACTCGCAGCGTTCTGGGCAGTGGTACTGGCCGTCGGACCGTGATGGCGAGTTGTAAGTTCAGAAAGCATAAGCCAGGCGAAGTATAGTGCGTCAAATGGGCACAGTGGTAGGCCGTTACTGTGATTCCTCTTGGGAATTGTTCATAGTTTAGTTCAAGACGGCACAGTGCGGCAAACTGGAGGCAAAACAAGGCCTTAGCTTAGGCCTTTGTCGCAGGACAGCTGCCACCTTACAGTCACAGCAATTGGCTAATAAGACAATGGTATCCTAGCAACAAAGAGGCACAACAGCCTCAGTACCATCCTGCGTTGCGCCGGCCATGTTGGAATGGACAAAGGCTCAGCAGCAACGTTGGGGGCTGGAAGTAGCTATTATTTTTGCTGCAATGCTGCTCATCAGAGGGGATCTCACTGGATGGGTAGGTGCTGGGGTGAATGTGGGTAGGGCAGCAATCCTGATTTTAATGCTCTCCGATCCTGTGGCAGGGTCCGTGTGGAGAAGATGTGCGCTGATGCAGCAGTAGTGGACGAGGGCTCCAGCCCACTCCGGCGCTGGTTTTCTTTAGCTGAATTACTGAGTGGTGTTGTACTCCTTCCTTTTTGCTTTTCTTTACTTTTGTGTTTTCTTCTCTATTTCTTTTGTTATTTACCCTGTTATTCCCCTGATGGATTGATACTAGTCTGGGGTTTTTGTGGTATAGTCTTTCTTATCTCAATTCCAATAATGTTAGTTCTCTTGTTGTTTTCTAATGTTTTAATGGTTCCTATCTTTTAAGGCAATCAATGGGTGTTTTTAGAATATGCAAATGGGAACACAAATATTCACACATACAGGTTTCATGATGCATTAATGTTTCTGTCAACATAATTCCGTAAATACCCTCATTGAAATAGAGGTCCAATCAGTCTATGCACTTGGCAATGTGCACATTTAGAAATTGGATGCTAGGGTAGAGCCAAAACAAATTTGACTGCGAGATTGTGTCCATGTCATATTGGTGTTGCCCGGTAGTGGTGAGAGAAGCACTAAGCACTTTACAGAACAGAAAATCACATAGGAAATTGTACTTAGCACTTTATTGGTATTTTAGCATTTGTGCATTGTGCACTTTATTGGACTTGCAAAATCGAATTTTAAAGATGCATTAATGATTGGGTCATTATGACTCTCTAAGCGGTCATGTTCAAAAATATGTTTTCCCAAATCCCTGTTGTTATATAAACCTGCTATACTATGGGGATTTATAACATTTACCTTAGGTCAATGAATATGTTAGGCACAATCAAATACAGTACCCTTTGGGAACACCACATACAATTAAGACTACAAGTGTACGTACAATTTCACCTTTGGTACAAGCCTGTACTACACAGTAAAGTGGTAGCGATGGCTGAGCAGCCATACTAAACTCAAGAGTAAAGTGAGCAGTACAAGAAGTTACACAAAGGACAACAATTACTATGATTCAAGCAAACACTGATTCAAGGTTTCTGAGTAAAAGAATATACATTTATTTACACCATCAGTTATAAAACAGTTCACTATTCTAAAGCCATAGAAAATCACAGTCTTAATACACTACAACACACCCAATCAATTCTGGACAAGTTAGGCTCAAAATTGAGTGTGAGCAAAATGGCACTCCAGCAATTTAAAAGGGAGAAAAGACAAGCTTATTCAAAATCAACAGCACCAACAAGTTATAGGCAGGGCAATCTAGAAAAGGCTACTACAACTAGGATTCAAGTCAATAGGCCTGGGCCATTGTTACTGGTTCAGAGTCTTTGCAGGGGATCACACAGTTCAGAGTAGTTAGCGTTAAGTCTTTGCCAAGAGTTCAAAATGAAGTTGGTCAGAAGAAAAGTTATTCAAAGGAGTAGAGAAGGACAAGCCTTCAGAGAGCCAAAAGATGTCAAGCACTTGATCGGACGGAAAGAACAACCAGATTTGCACAGTACCTTAAATGGAGAAGAATGCTGCAGCTGAGGCAGTTGTTCCTGGCAGTTCCTGTAGGCTCACGGTTCCTGAAGCTTCATTCGTGGTGACAAGAAGGAGGACATCTGGAGGGTCCTGCACTGCCCAGAGATGAAGCCAGCAGCGGAGCAACACATCGAATAAAAGGTGCACTCCTTAAAACCCAAACAGCTTCCATTCCTCCTGGCTATCTGGTTCACTGCAGCAATGCACAGCAAATTCGACCAGGAGAGGGACGCCAGCGTTTGGTGTTTGGCGAGCTGGTTGGTCCCACCAAGTTCAAGGGAAGCAGACTCCTTTCAGATCTTCTCTGTCGTCGGTGTTTCAGGCGATTCGGACCTGCAGAAGGGCTTCAGCGGGATGTCCAGTAGTTGCAGCAGTCGTCTTCCTTGAGCTTCTCTTTGGTTCTCTCGATCCAGTGGCGACTCTGCCTTCCAGTCCCAGAGACTGGCTTTTTATGCACCAAATGTAACGCTCACCTGATTCCCAGGGAGGCGCGGGTCTTGGCAGGAAGCTGTCTGTGACTCGAAAAGTGATGTGCAGGACTCGATTGGCTTCTGGGGTCGAACCTCTTCGCACTGTGTGTCGGACTCGAAGAGTGAGGTTTCTTCAGGTGAAAGAATATGGGGGTTAATGGTCTGGGTTGTTGAATGTCCCTCTCTCTCTCTCTCTCTTCCCAGCTTTTTCGTAGAGCCCCCAGGTCAACGTGCTCACCTTATATAGGTGAATGCTGGGCTCTCCATCTGCGTCTGGTGCAGGGTGCCGTTGCCACTTCCTTCACTGGTGAAACACAGGCCTCTTGAATTCAGAGGATGGTTACCGTCGTTATCTGCACGAGCGGTGAGTTTCTGGACACCTTTTGTCTTTATAGTCTTTAAATGCGTGGCACGTTTATATGCAGACTCTGTATAATGCTTTTCCCTTATGTATTGCAGGGCTCTTGAGATGAAAGATGAAGTGAAGCGCCTGGAAGTTCGTAAGTATGGCAAGCGCTCTAACTGTCTCTTTCCTTGCAGCTTAGTTTGTGTTAAAGAGACACCGGAGTATTCGCAGGCGTCTTATTGCGACGAGCGTGATGGACGTAAGTAAATACCTGCTTAATGTCTTTTCTTTTGCCTTTCAGATGTTGGGTTGCAGGGCCGGAGTCCGCGGAATGCCAGTAAGTTGTTAACGATACTTTGTCTTCACAGGCGGCGATGCAGAAGGAAGAAACGGCCGCAGCCGATGGATCAGGTAAGTAAGCACTGCGTGTAAAGTTCGCGTTGCTAACCTGTTGTTTCTGTTCTTTGCAGGTGCTGATGATGTCTGGATACTGAAATGGTAAGTAGGATTCTTGCAGGTCCAGGATCGGAAGAAGAAAGGCCGGATCAGACTCGGTGAGCGTTCTGCTGCAGATGCAGAATAACGCAAAGCACGCTTCATCTATCGGGTGTGGTTTAAATAGCCTTGGAGTGATGAGGCGTCTTCTTCCACGGCCTGCCTAGGTAAGAAAAGAGTTCCAGTTTCCAGAAGAGTTCCAGTGCTGTATCCAGGGAGTGGAGCTGTCCCACCCAGGTAAGAAAGTAGTTCCTGTTCTCAGATGGCTTCTAAGTGGCTGGTAAGTAAGCAGCATGGTCTGCTGCAGGTAAGTCCACCCAAGCATCTTCACACCTATTATGAGCCCGGCGCTTCCAGTGCCAGGACCAATGGTTTTGATGAGCCTGGTGCCACCGGCGCCAGGACAAGGTCCAAAAGGTCCCAGTGGGGACCGGCTGGTGCTTAGGATTAGGGTTAGGGGCCTGCTTCCAAGGACGTTGGGCTGGTCCTGGCTCCTTGGAAGCAGTGATAATGACAGTACCCCCCCTCCAGGCCCCTCCTAAGCGTGTCTTCTCCGGGGGTTTTGGCTTGTCGGGGTGATTCAGATGGAATTTCTTGACCAGACGAGGTGCGTGGACATATTCTGAAGCTTCCCAAGACCTTTCCTGGGGGCCGTAACCTTTCCAATCAACCAGATAATATAACTTAGATTTGGAGATCTTGGAATCTAGGATGTTCTTAACTTCGAATTCAAGTTCTCCATCTACTAAAACCGGTTCTGGGAATTCAGTCAATCGGGTTTCTGGTTGTACTGGTTTTAATAAGGAGACATGGAATACTGGGTGTATTTTCATATGCGTAGGTAACTCCAATTTGACGGCCACCGGATTAATTATGGCAGATATGAGATACGGTCCAAGGTATCTCGGGATGAAGGTGCGGGGTCCCTTTAGAGGCAGGTGCTTAGTGGATAGCCAGACCTGATCTCCTACAGCGTAGTGAGGAGCCTCTTTACGGTGTCGATCTGCTCCTCTTTTGAATTGAGCTTTAGCTCTTTGCAGATGGGCCGAGGCTTCCTTAAAAGCACGGGTGATCTCCGAGTGCAAGTGATCCACAGCAGGTGCTTCGAATTCTTGGGGAGGATCCAGGTTAGAGGTTCTAGGATGGTGTCCGTATAGTAGGAAGAAGGGAGTCTTCCCTGTTCCAGAATGAATCGAATTATTGTAAGCGTATTCAGCGATCCAAAGAATATCCTTCCAGGGGTTTTCAGTTTGTTGGAGCATGCAACGTAGATATTGCTCTAGAGTTTGATTTGTCCTTTCGGTTTGTCCGTCAGTTTGGGGATGGTGACTAGTTGAAAGTCTTACATCAATTTGGGCTAGACGACAGCAACTGCGCCAGAAGTGAGAGATGAATTGACTTCCCCTATCGGAGACTAAAACCGAGGGAAAACCGTGTAGCCGAACAATGTTTTCTAAGAATTCTCGGGCCAATACTGAGGCTGATGGTAGACCCTTCAGGGGAATGAAGTGAGCCATCTTCGAGAATAGATCCACGACTACTAAAATGCTAGTATACCCCGAGCATGGAGGTAAGTCCGTGATGAAATCCATGGACAGGGTATGCCATGGACAGGGAGGGATGTCTAGTGGCTGTAATAGGCCGGCTGGTTTCTCCTTCTGACTTTTATTCTGGGCACACACACCACAGGAGATTACAAAGTCTCTAATATCCTTTTTCCATGACGGCCGCCAGAAATGTCTTTTAATCTTTTCCATGGTTTTGGTAATGCCAGGGTGACCCTCCATTAGAGAGTCGTGATAACAGGAGATTACTTGTTTTTGTATTTTCTCACAGGGTAAATGCAATCGTCCTCGGAAATATGGTAGGTCTTGATCCACTGAGAATTCTTTCCCCTTTAATTGCCAATCTTGCAAATCGCCCGGAGTTAGGAGTGATTTAACCATGGTCTTGATGTCTTCAAAAGATTGAGCGCTGACCAAACCCAAAATTCTTTGTTCTGGGATTATGGGTATTAGTTCTGGATTGGTCAATTGTTCATCTACTCCCATCCGGGAGAGAGCATCTGCTTTTCCGTTCTTACTGCCTGGTCGATAAGTAATTATAAAGTCAAATTCTGCTAGAAACAGAGCCTAGCGAAGCTGTCTGGAAGACTGGGCTTTGGCTGTCTTTAGATATTGTAAATTGCGGTGATCAGTCATTACGGTGACTGTGTGTCTGGCTCCTAGAAGATAATGCCGCCAGGCTTTAAAGGCCGATCTGATGGCCAAAAGTTCCTTGTCTGTAATTGAATAGTTGATCTCGGGAGGTGAAAACTTGCGGGACCAAAAGGCAACAGGATGTAGTTGGTGTGTGACCGGATCTCTTTGTGATAAAACTGCCCCCATAGCAAGACTAGAAGCATCCGTTTCCACGATGTAGGGGAGTTCTGGGCAAGGATGTTTTAAAACAGGTGCAGAAATGAATTTAGCTTTTAAGTCCTGAAAAGCTTGTTCTGCTTCAGAAGACCACTCAAAACGTTTGTTCTTTTTCAACAGAGCGGTGATGGGCTGGACTATCCGAGAAAATTCAGGAATGAATCTGCGGTAAAAGTTAGCGAACCCTAACATGCTTTGAACTCCTTTTACAGAGGTTGGAGATGGCCACTTGATGATGGCATCAACTTTCTTTGAATCCATATGGACTCCGTTAGGTGACAATATGAATCCCAGGAACTCGACTTCCGTTACGTTGAAAACGCATTTCTCAAGCTTAGCAAAAAGATTATGTTGACGCAATCTCTCGAGAACCTTTTTAACGTGTCTCTGATGTTCCTCTTCAGATGATGAATAGACGAGGATGTCATCAATGTAGACAACAACACACACGTCTATGAGTTCTCTAAGGACATCGTTCATAAAATACTGGAAAGCAGCAGGAGCATTACACAGTCCAAAGGGCATCACTTGATATTCGAATAGCCCGTACTTGGTGCGGAAGGCCGTTTTCCATTTATCGCCCTCTTTTATCCGTACCAAGTGGTAGGCTCCTATGAGATCCAACTTTGTGTATATACATGCATCTTTGACTTGATCCAGGAGTTCAGGGATCAAAGGTAACGGGTATCTGTTTTTAACAGTGATCTGATTCAGGGCGCGGTAATCTATGCAAGTCCTAAGGTCTCCTTCCTTTTTCGGAACGAAGAACAAAGCCGATGAAGCTGGAGATTTTGAAGGACGGATAAACCCGTTAGCTAGGTATTGGTCTAGGTATTGTCTGAGGTGAAGGTTCTCTGGCTCGGTGAGGGCATAAATCCTGCTGCAAGGAGGAGTTGTTCCAGGTATCAGATCTATTTGACAGTCGTAAGACCTATGAGGAGGCAGGGTGTTGGCTTGATCCTTCCGGAAGACGTCTTGGAATTCCTGGTATTCGGGAGGTAATTTGGGCACCTCCTCAGAAGAGATTGCCGCCATTGAAACATCAGGCCGAGGATAACAAGTGGTAAAACACTCTGGAAACTGAACCGTCTTTGCTCGCCAATCGATCTGAGGATTGTGCTTCTCTAACCAAGGGATTCCCAGAATGATCTGGAACTGAGGGGCCTTGATTACATCGAACACGATTCTCTCCCGGTGTCCATCTTGACTCACTAGCGTCACTTCTTGGGTGGCATGCGATACTGGTCCGGAGGCTATCTCCGTGCCATCCACAGTAGTGATGACGTCTTTCACTGCCTTAGGGACAAGGGGTAGATTCATCCTTGATACCATTTCACGGTCCACATAGTTACCGATTGCTCCGCTGTCAATGTAAGCTTCAATTGCATGCAAACGATCCGGACGTTCAGGACTAATGAGGACCATGGGTATCACGAAATGCGAGGTCACGGGACAGATCTTAACGCTCGGCAAGAGTACCTCTACTCTTGTCGGGCGAGGTCGTTTCCCTGCTCAGAATTTGTGGTACAGGTATCCGCGGCTCCTACAGTCTTCTTAGCTGGTTTCACTGGACAGTCCCGAATAAAGTGTCCTGAGTTTCCGCAATAGAGGCATAATTGCAGCTGCCTTCTTCTTTCCCGCTCTTTCTGGGTTAAAGGTCCTTTCATGCCCCCTATTTGCATGGGTTCCACACTGTCAGCTCCCTTATTCGAGGTCTGTGGTTTAGAAAACACTCGGGTATCAAATCTGGAACGATCTGCCTTCCTGTTCTGTAGTCTATGGTCCAATTGGACAACTAAGTCAATATAGTCAGAACATTCTTGTGGAGGATTCACAACTTGCGCTAACACATCTTTGAGCTCTCCATGCAGGCCTCTGTAGAAAGCGTTATTCTCTTGTCCTCGGGCCATTGTGTTTCCACTATGAGTCTATTGAAGGAGGCTATATAAGTCAAGAGGTCTTGATTACCCTGTCGTAATGAGAGAAGTTCATTGTCCAAGGCCTGCCCATGTGCATGTCTTGCGAACAGTTTCTCCATGCTGGACTGGAAGGCCTGAAAATCATGTAAAACCGGATCATCCTGGGTGACTAAAGGGATCGAACAATCTGCGGCGCTGCCACTGAGATAAGAAAGCACGAAAGCCACTTGGTCTGATCTGTTGGGAATGCAGCTGGTCGACATAAGAAGTGTAGGCGGCACTGATTGATGAACACTGCAAATTTCTTTGGATCACCAGAAAAGCTTTCGGGCGGAGCCAAGGGAACATTACTGGGCAGATTGATTTGCACTGGATTTGAAGATGATGCAGAAGGATAACTTCCTCCTGGAACAGGCAAAGGTGTCTGTCCTGCCTGCGTTTGTAACAACTGCCTAGCAAGGTCCTCTGTTCGCTCCTTGGAAATTATCAGTTCTCTTCTTAGAGAGTTCGTTTCCTGACGAGCTGCATGTACTTCTGCTCTTAATTCCCCGAGCAACTGGGCTAGTTGATCAGTGTCTGAGGTTTCCATTGCGCCTGGGTAGGAGTTTTGTGGTGGGCTTCGCGTTCTGTAACGCTCACCTGATTCCCACGGAGGCGCGGGTCTTGGCAGGAAGCTGTCTGTGACTCGAAAAGTGATGTGCAGGACTCGATTGGCTTCTGGGGTCGAACCTCTTCGCACTGTGTGTCGGACTCGAAGAGTGAGGTTTCTGCAGGTGAAAGAATATGGGGGTTAATGGTCTGGGTTGTTGAATGTCCCTCTCTCTCTCTCTCTCTTCCCAGCTTTTTCGTAGAGCCCCCAGGTCAACGTGCTCACCTTATATAGGTGAATGCTGGGCTCTCCATCTGCGTCTGGTGCAGGGTGCCGTTGCCAGTTCCTTCACTGGTGAAACACAGGCCTCTTGAATTCAGAGGATGGTTACCGTTGTTATCTGCACGAGCGGTGAGTTTCTGGACACCTTTTGTCTTTATAGTCTTTACATGCGTGGCACGTTTATATGCAGACTTTGTATAATGCTTTTCCCTTATGTATTGCAGGGCTCTTGAGATGAAAGATGAAGTGAAGCGCCTGGAAGGTCGTAAGTATGGCAAGCGCTCTAACTGTCTCTTTCCTTGCAGCTTAGTTCGTGTTAAAGAGACACCGGAGTATTCACAGGCGTCTTATTGCGACGAGCGTGATGGACGTAAGTAAATACCTGCTTAATGTCTTTTCTTTTGCCTTTCAGATGTTGGGTTGCAGGGCCGGAGTCCGCGGAATGCCAGTAAGTTGTTAACGATACTTTGTCTTCACAGGCGGCGATGCAGAACGAAGAAATCCGGAATTCACAGCGTGCCGGTAAGTATGGCAATGCTTTTGTTTTTGCAGGTGGAGATGCGGCGTGAAGAAACGGCCACAGCCGATGGATCAGGTAAGTAAGCACTGCGTGTAAAGTTCGCGTTGCTAACCTGTTGTTTCTGTTCTTTGCAGGTGCTGATGATGTCTGGATACTGAAATGGTAAGTAGGATTCTTGCAGGTCCAGGATCGGAAGAAGAAAGGCCGGAGCAGACTCGGTGAGCGTTCTGCTGCAGATGCAGAATAGCGCGAAGCACGCTTCATCTATCGGGTGTGGTTTAAATAGCCTTGGAGTGATGAGGCGTCTTCTTCCACGGCCCCGCCTAGGTAAGAAAAGAGTTCCAGTTTCCAGAAGAGTTCCAGTGCTGTATCCAGGGAGTGGAGCTGCCCCACCCAGGTAAGAAAGTAGTTCCTGTTCTCAGATGGCTTCTAAGTGGCTGGTAAGTAAGCAGCATGGTCTGCTTCAGGTAAGTCCACCCAAGCATCTTCACACCTATTATGAGCCCGGCGCTTCCAGTGCCGGGACCAATGGTTTTGATGAGCCTGGTGCCACCGGCGCCAGGACAAGGTCCAAAAGGTCCCAGTGGGGACCGGCTGGTGCTTAGGATTAGGGTTAGGGGCCTGCTTCCAAGGACGTTGGGCTGGTCCTGGCTCCTTGGAAGCAGTGATCATGACACCAAATCCCCCATTCACACAGCCTGGCTGTCAATCACACAGCAGGGTGGCTGTCCTGGCAGGACAAGCACCTAGTCAATCAAACTAGAGTGCGACTTGGGTCTCCAAGGATACCTTTGCAGGAGGCCTCAAACCCCTCCCTCACATCCTGTCCACCCAGACACTCAGGCACCTAAGGAGGGCTTCTGAGCAGAAGCCTCCCAAAGGACGGCAACCAAAGGAACCAAACATAGTTTGGCGTACAGAGTAAAACACGAGAAAGACCTTTACAAAAAGAAATGGCGAATAAACCAAATAAAAATAAAAGGGGTCCAGCAGGTTACGGTTTGAGGCTACCATCATAGCCTCTAACGGTACCAAGGCTATTTTCATAGCTCTCGATAGAATAAAAATGGTAGATACCAATGCCACCAGCCAAATCATAGAGAAAGGGGAACATAAAAATGTCCCATAAGAATTAGACAAGAAGGGACAACTGTTAACCCTTCCAGTACTCTATTGGAAGATAGTGTGTACTGAGTCTGTAACTTTAAAAAGACTAGTAAAGTCAATGGCAACTTTACATGTTGTGGAAGACAGTAGTCAGTCCCAGAAAATGGAGTTTAAAGTGCGAATTCTAAAAGGACAACCCTGTGTCACTGCACTAAAGTTGCTGTGTGACACACAGTAAAACGATGATGCCTATGGAGTCGGTGAGACTCCATATTCCATGTGCAAAAAATGTACAACACACTGAAAATGAAATGTTCAAAGCCCAAAAATATATTAAAAGAGCTGGAGGGCTCTAATGTAGAGGACATTTAGCACTTGTGTGAGAAATCTCGCTAACAGAATGTCATTGCACATTTAATGACAATGTTCTTGAATCAATAACATAACATTTGACTTATGCACTTGAAAATGTGGATGTCTAATAACTATGATGCCTAGGAGTGATTACAAAAGCATTATGCAATTTATAGAACTATTAAACGGCATAGGAAACTGCACTCAGCACCTTACCGATAGTAAGTATTACTGCACTATGTATTGTGACATAGGAAATGCACATTGCACTTCATGGTGGTGTAGCATTTTACGGAATTACCAACCTTGGCGCCCATTGGAGTCATGGTCTTATGTGTGTTCCCCGGTCACAATTGATTTGGCATGAAACCCTAGAGTTGACACATTTGTAGCATCCATACATATGAGAGATTACAAAACAATGGGCCTCCGAAGATACAGAACATGATGAATGAGAGAAACCCGCTCCGTGGTGATTTGATGTAGAAATTTCATTTTTTGAGATACAAGCGATTTTAAAGAACTATTTGACAATGTATCTATTTGAGGAAAAAGGATAGTTTGACAATATTGTCTCACTTAATATCATCAGATGGACACTGTGTAGATTTAAGTAGTGTTCCCACAGGACATAAAACATAGAGGATCGACTGAGGTGAAAGTATTGAACTCAGTCCTCTGTCTGTGTTTATGATACTGGAGTTTCGTGTTAATAAATTGTGTTCTCGAGCGTAAGCAAAATCATGTGACCAAGCTACGAGAGGTAGCAAAACGCCTCATCTTTGCTGTGCCTCCTGCTTTCAGTATGCTGGCCACGGGTTTTGAGCAACATTTTTTATGACGATTGAAGAATAAAAATTGATATTTTAAATCACACATTGATGCTGGACTGAGATGCTAATGTCTACAAGCAGGTAACTGCCTTACACCTTTAATCACCAACACTCTGTGCGTGTAGCTCGTCGTTCACTGAGGGATTGGTGGAAACAGTTTGGAATATATATAATAATTACATGGCCACGGTAGTGGCCATGTAGTTATGGTTAAGTTGGTGTTTCCATAGGAAGAGCACTTTTTGGGCGGCTTATAACTTCGCTCCCCCTGGACGAATCCTCACCAAACTTTGCAAAATAAGTATATTGCCCACTCTGAATTTTTTTGCAAGTTTAGTGAGGATTCGTCCAGGGGGGGAACAGTTATAGGGGGGGTCCTAAAACTTTTGTTTTTTCCCATAGACATAATGGGAAAAAACTTTGCTCACACCTACAGCCCAAACCGCTGGACGGATTTACACCAAATTTGCGGCAGGAGCGGCGGCTTGGTCCCAAAAGCGTACTTTGCTTTATTTGGTGCAAATCCGTCCAGTAGTTTTTAAAAAAATGACAAAAATGTAAGTGAAAAAAAATAGTGATATCTGTGTTCGCTTTGCGGACACACTTCCCTGTTCGCTCCGCGGACAGGACGGTGATTGGGCAAGCAGCTTGCGTGATGTCCGCAGACATCTGACGTGCTCTCTCATTAGATGCGGTGAAAGCGTGCAGTGCGTCTGGCTTCAGAGACGCCCGCCATCTTTGTTCCTCGCATGAGAGGTTTTGTCAGCAGGAGCGGGATCTGCCGCCTTCACAGTAAGTCTTTCGTGTCTGCCTCCTGTTCCTCCCACCCCCATTCATGCCCCGTGTGTCCTTCTTGTCCCCCCCACCCCCACTCATGCTCCGTGACTCCCCTGTTCCTCCAGCCCCCCTGATCACGCCATCGGCACACGGTGGCCAGCGGAGGGTCGAAGAGCGGGATCTGCCGCCTGCAAACTAACGCCGTGTGTCTCTCTCCCTCACCCCCACCCCCTGCTCATGCCCCGTGTGTCTCTCTCCCTCCCCCCACCCCCGCTCATGCCCCGTGTGTCTCTCCATCTCCCGCCCACCCCCCGCTCATGCCCGTGTGTCTTTCACCTCCCGCTCACCCCCGCTCATGCCCGTGTGTCTCTCCCCTCCCACCCACCCCCCGCTCATGCCCTGTGTGTCTCTCTCCCTCCCCCACCCCCTGCTCATGCCCCGTGTGTCTCTCTCCCTCCCCCCCACCCCCCGCTCATGCCCCGTGTGTCTCTCTCCCTCCCCCACCCCCTGCTCATGCCCCGTGTGTCTCTATGACTCCCCCCCACCCCCGCTCATGCCCCGTGTGTGTCTCAACCTCCAGCCCACCCCCCGCTCATGCCCTGTGTGTCTCTCCCCCTCCCGCCCACCCCCTGCTCATGCCCCGTGTGTCTCTCCCCCTCCCACCCACCCCCCGCTCATGCCCCGTGTGTCTCTCCCCCTCTCGCCCAACCCCTGCTCATGCCCCGTGTGTCTCTCCCCCTCGCCCCCACCCCCGCTCATGCCCCGTGTGTCTCTCGTCCTCCCCCCCACCCCCCGCTCATGCCCCGTGTGTCTCTCCCCCTCCCGCTCATGCCCTGTGTGTCTCTCTCCCTCCCCCACCCCCGCTCATGTCCCGTGTGTCTCTATGACTCCCCCCACCCCCGCTCATGCCCTGTGTGTCTCTCCCCCTCCCGCCCACCCCCACTCATGCCCCGTGTGTCTCTCCCCCTCCCCCCCACCCCCCGCTCATGCCCCGTGTGTCTTTCCCCCTCCCGGTCATGCCCTGTGTGTCTCTCTTCCTACCCCCCACCCCCGCACATGCCCCGTGTGTCTCTCCCCCTCCCTCCCACCCCTGCTCATGCCCCATGTGTCTCTCCCACTCCCGCCCACCCCCCGCTCATGCCCCGTGTGCCTCTCCCCCTCCCGCCCACCCCCCGCTCATGCCCCGTGTGTCTCTCTAACTTCCCCCCACCCCCGCTCATGCCCCGTGTGTCTCTCTCCCTCCCCCCAACCCCCGCTCCTGCCCCGTGTGTCTCTCCCCCTCCCACCCACCCCCCGCTCATGACCGTGTGTCTCTCTCACTCCCACCCACCCCCCGCTCATGCCCCGTGTGTCTCTCTCCCTCCCCCCCACCCCCACTCATGCCCTCATGTGTCTCTCCCCCTCCCGCCCACCACGCTCATGCCACGTGTGTCTCTCTCCCTCACCCCCACCCCCTGCTCATGCCCCGTGTGTCTCTCTCCCTCCCCCCACCCCCCGCTCATGCCCCGTGTATCTCTCTATCTCCCCCCACCCCCGCTCATGCCCCGTGTGTCTCTCCATCTCCCACCCACCCCCCGCTCATGCCTGTGTGTCTTTCCCCTCCCGCCCACCCCCGCTCATGCCCCGTGTGTCTCTCTCCCTCCCCCCACCCCCGCTCATGCCCGTGTGTCTCTCCCCTCCCACCCACCCCCCGCTCATGCCCTGTGTGTCTCTCTCCCTCCCCCCACCCCCTGCTCATGCCCCGTGTGTCTCTCTCCCTCCCCCCACCCCCCGCTCATGCCCCGTGTGTCTCTCTCCCTCCCCCCACCCCCCGCTCATGCCCCGTGTGTCTCTATGACTCCCCCCCACCCCCGCTCATGCCCCGTGTGTGTCTCCACCTCCAGCCCACCCCCCGCTCATGCCCTGTGTGTCTCTCCCCCTCCCACCTACCCCCCGCTCATGCCCTGTGTGTCTCTCTCCCTCCCCCCACCCCCCGCTCATGCCCCGTGTGTCTCTCTCCCTCCCCCCACCCCCCGCTCATGCCCCGTGTGTCTCTATGACTCCCCCCCACCCCCGCTCATGCCCCGTGTGTGTCTCCACCTCCAGCCCACCCCCCGCTCATGCCCTGTGTGTCTCTCCCCCTCCCGCCCACCCCCTGCTCATGCCCCGTGTGTCTCTCCCCCTCCCGCCCACCCCCCGCTCATGCCCCGTGTGTCTCTCCCCCTCTCACCCAACCCCTGCTCATGCCACGTGTGTCTCTCCCCCTCCCCCGACCCCCGCTCATGCCCCGTGTGTCTCTCCCCCTCCCCCCCACCCCCGCTCATGCCCCATGTGTCTCTCCCCCTCCCGCTCATGCCCTGTGTGTCTCTCTCCCTCCCCCAACCCCGCTCATGCCCCGTGTGTCTCTATGACTCCCCCCACCCCCGCTCATGCCCCGTGTGTGTCTCCACCTCCAGCCCACCCCCGCTCATGCCCTGTGTGTCTCTCCCCCTCCCGCCCACCCCCGCTCATGCCCCGTGTGTCTCTCCCCCTCCCCCCACTCATGCCCCGTGTGTCTCTCCCCCTCCCGCTCATGCCCTGTGTGTCTCTCTTCCTACCCCCCACCCCCGCTCATGCCCCGTGTGTCTCTCCCCCTCCCTCCCACCCCTGCTCATGCCCCATGTGTCTCTCCCACTCCCGCCCACCCCCCGCTCATGCCCCGTGTGCCTCTCCCACTCCCGCCCACCCCCCGCTCATGCCCCGTGTGTCTCTCTAACTTCCCCCCACCCCCGCTCAAGCCCCGTGTGTCTCTCTCCCTCCCCCCAACCCCCGCTCCTGCCCCGTGTGTCTCTCCCCCTACCCCCCACCCCCTGCTCATGACCGTGTGTCTCTCTCACTCCCACCCACCCCCCGATCATGCCCCGTGTGTCTCTCTCCCTCCCCCCCACCCCCACTCATGCCCTGTGTGTCTCTCCCCCTCCCGCCCACCATGCTCATGCCACGTGTGTCTCTCTCCCCCCACCCCCGCTCATGCCCCGTGTGTCTCTCCTGCTCCCGCCCACCCCCGCTCATGCCCCGTGTGTCTTTCCCCCTCTCGCCCACCCCCCGCTCATGCCCTGTGTGTCTCTCCCCCTCCCGCCCACCCCCCGCTCATGCCCCGTGTGTCTCTCTCCCTCCCCCCACCCCTGCTCATGCCCCGTGTGTCTCTCCCCCTCCCGCCCACCCCCGCTCCTGCCCTGTGTGTCTCTCTCCCTCCCCCCACCCCCTGATCATGCCCCGTGTGTCTCTCTCCCTCCCCCACCCCTGCTCAAGCCCCGTGTGTCTCTCCCCCTCCCTCACACCCCCCGCTCATGCCCCGTGTGTCTCGCTCCCTCCCACCCACCCCCTGCTCATGCCCCATGTATCTCTCTGCCGCCACTCCGACCCCCGCTCATGCCCCGTGTGTCTCTTCCCCTCCCGCCCACCACCCGCTCATGCCCCGTGTGTCTCTCTACCTCCCCCCCACCCCCGCTCATGCCCCATGTGTCTCTCCCCCTCCCGCCCACTCCCCGCTCATGCCCCGTGTGTCTCTCCCCCTCCAGCCCACCCCCCACTCATGCCCCGTGTGTCTCTCTCCGACCCCCACCCCTGATCATGCCCCGTGTATCTTTCAGCCTCCCGCCCACCCCCCGCTCATGCCCCGGTTGTCTCACCCGCTCCTGCCCAACCCCCGCTCACGCCCCGTGTGTCTCTCCCCCTCCCGCCCACCCGCCGCTCATGCCCTGTGTGTCTCTCCCCCTCCCCCCACCCCCGCTCATGCCCCGTGTGTCTCTCCCCCTCCTGCCCACCCCCCGCTCATGCCCCGTGTGTCTCTCCCCCTCCCCCCCACACCCTCTCATGCCCTGTGTGTCTCTCCCCTTCCCGCACACCCCCGCTCATGTCCCGTGTGTCTCTATGACTCCCCCCACCCCCGCTCATGCCCTATGTGTCTCTCCCCCTCCCGCCCACCCCCACTCATGCCCCGTGTGTCTCTCCCCCTCCCCCCCACCCCCCGCTCATGCCCCGTGTGTCTTTCCCCCTCCCGGTCATGCCCTGTGTGTCTCTCTTCCTACCCCCCACCCCCGCACATGCCCCGTGTGTCTCTCCCCCTCCCTCCCACCCCTGCTCATGCCCCATGTGTCTCTCCCACTCCCGCCCACCCCCAGCTCATGCCCCGTGTGCCTCTCCCCCTCCCGCCCACCCCCCGCTCATGCCCAGTGTGTCTCTCTAACTTCCCCCCACCCCCGCTCATGCCCCGTGTGTCTCTCTCCCTCCCCCAACCCCCGCTCCTGCCCCGTGTGTCTCTCCCCCTCCCACCCACCCCCCGCTCATGACCGTGTGTCTCTCTCACTCCCACCCACCCCCCGCTCATGCCCCGTGTGTCTCTCTCCCTCCCCCCCACCCCCACTCATGCCCTCATGTGTCTCTCCCCCTCCCGCCCACCACGCTCATGCCACGTGTGTCTCTCTCCCTCACCCCCACCCCCTGCTCATGCCCCGTGTGTCTCTCTCCCTCCCCCCACCCCCCGCTCATGCCCCGTGTATCTCTCTATCTCCCCCCACCCCCGCTCATGCCCCGTGTGTCTCTCCATCTCCCACCCACCCCCCGCTCATGCCTGTGTGTCTTTCCCCTCCCGCCCACCCCCGCTCATGCCCCGTGTGTCTCTCTCCCTCCCCCCACCCCCGCTCATGCCCGTGTGTCTCTCCCCTCCCACCCACCCCCCGCTCATGCCCTGTGTGTCTCTCTCCCTCCCCCCACCCCCTGCTCATGCCCCGTGTGTCTCTCTCCCTCCCCCCACCCCCGCTCATGCCCCGTGTGTCTCTCTCCCTCCCCCCACCCCCCGCTCATGCCCCGTGTGTCTCTATGACTCCCCCCCACCCCCGCTCATGCCCCGTGTGTGTCTCCACCTCCAGCCCACCCCCCGCTCATGCCCTGTGTGTCTCTCCCCCTCCCACCTACCCCCCGCTCATGCCCTGTGTGTCTCTCTCCCTCCCCCCACCCCCCGCTCATGCCCCGTGTGTCTCTCTCCCTCCCCCCACCCCCCGCTCATGCCCCGTGTGTCTCTATGACTCCCCCCCACCCCCGCTCATGCCCCGTGTGTGTCTCCACCTCCAGCCCACCCCCCGCTCATGCCCTGTGTGTCTCTCCCCCTCCCGCCCACCCCCTGCTCATGCCCCGTGTGTCTCTCCCCCTCCCGCCCACCCCCCGCTCATGCCCCGTGTGTCTCTCCCCCTCTCACCCAACCCCTGCTCATGCCACGTGTGTCTCTCCCCCTCCCCCGACCCCCGCTCATGCCCCGTGTGTATATCCCTCCCGCCGACCACCCCCCACCCCTGTTCATGCCCGTGTCTCTATCCCTCCCCCCGCTCATGCCCCGTGTCTCTATCCCGCCCGCCACCCACCCCCCGCTCATGCCCCGTGTCTCTATCCCTCCCGCCGCCCACCCCCCGCTCATGCCCCGTGTCTCTATCCCTCCCACTGCCCACCCCCCACTCATGCCCTGTGTCTCTATCCCTCCCGCCGCCCACCACCCGCTCATGCCCCGTGTCTCCCTACTGTTTCCCCAACCCCCGCTCATGCCCCGTGTCTCTCTCCACTTCCCAACCACCCACTGCTCATGCCCTGTTTCTCCCCTGTTCCCCCCACCCCCGCTCATGACCTGTCTCCTCTGTTACCCCCCAACCCCCACTCATGCCCCGTGTCTCCCTTGTGTTACCCCCCACCCCCAGTTCATGCCCCGTGTCTCCCTTGTGTTACCCCCCCACTCCCCGCTCATTCCCCGTGTCTCCCTTGTGTTACCCCCCACCCATGCCCTGTCTCCCCTGTTACCCCCCGCCACCCGCTCATGCCCCGTGTCTCCCTTGTGTTACCCCTCACCCCCGGCTCATGACCCGTGTCTCCCTCCTTTTCCCCCACCCCCCGCTCATGCCCCATGTGTCTCTCCCCTCCCCCCCACCCCCGCTCATGCCCTGTGTCTCTCTCCCCTACCCCCCACCCCCCGCTCATGCCCCGTGTCTCTCTCCCCTTCCCTCCACCCCCGCTCATGTCCCGTGTCTCTCTCGCTTCCCCCACCCCCGCTCACGTCCTTTGTCTCTCTCCCCTTCCCCCCACCCCCGCTCATGCCCTATGTGTCTCTCCCCTTCCCCCACCCCCTGCTCATGCCCCGTGTCTCCCTCCTTTCCCCCCACCTGCCGCTCATGCCCCGTGTCTCTCCCCTTCCCCCCCCAACCAAGCTCATGCCCCGTTTCTCTCTCCCCTTCCCCCCGCTCATGCCCTGTGTGTCTCTCCCCTTCCCCCCACCCCCTGCTCATGCCCCGTGTATCTCTCCCCTCTCCTCACCCCCCGCTCACACCCTGTGTGTCTCTCCCCTTCCCCCACCCCTGTTCATGCCCCGTGTGTCTCCCTTATTCCCCCCAACCCCCGCTCATGCCCTGTGTGTGCCCTGTTCCCCCCACCCCACGCATGCCCCGTGTGCGCCCTGTTCCCCCCACCCCCGCTCATGCCCCGTGTCTCCCTCGTGTTCCCACCACCCCCCGCTCATGCCCCGTGTCGCCCTCGTGTACCCCCTCACCCCCCGCTCAGGCTCCGTGTGTCTCCTGTTGCCCCCACCTCCGCTCATGCCCTGTGTCTCCCTCGTGTTCCCCCAAGCCCCACTCATGTCCCGTGTCTCCCTCATGTTCCCCCACCCCCCACTCATGCCCTGTCTCCATCATGTACCCCCTCACCCCCCGCTCATGACCCGTGTGTCTCCTGTTGCCCCCACCCCCTGCTCATGCCCTGTGTCTCCCTCGTGTTCCCCCATCCCCCACTCTTGTCCTGTGTCTCCCTCCTTTCCCCCCACCCCCCCACTCATGCCCCATGTGTCTCTCCCCTCCCCCCCACCCCGCTCATGCCCTGTGTCTCTTCCCTTCCCCCCCGCTCATGTCCCGTGTGTCTCTCCCCTTCCCCCGCTCATGCCCCGTGTCTCACTCCCCTTCCCCCCCACCCCCGCTCATGCCCCGTGTCTCTCTCCCCTACCCCCCACCCCCCGCTCATGCCCCGTATCTCTCTCCCCTTCACCCAACCCCCCCTCATGCCCCATGTCTCTTTCCCCTTCTCCGCCACCCCCGCTCATGCCCCGTGTCTCTATCCCTCCCGCCGACCACCCCCCGCTCATGCCCCGTGTGTCTCTCCCCCACCCCCGCTCATGCCCCGTGTGTCTCTCCCCTCCCCCCACCCCCTGACCCCCCGCTCATGCCCCGTGTGTCTATCCCTCCTGCCGCCCACCCCCCGCTCATGCCCCGTGTGTCTATTCCTCCGGCACCCCCCCAACCCCCGTGTGTCTATACCTCCCGTCGCCCATCCGCTGATCATGCCCCGTGTGTCTATCCCTCCCGCCGCCCACCCCCTGTTCATGCCCGTGTCTCTATCCCTCACCCCGCTCATGCCCCGTGTCTCTATCTCTCCCGCCACCCACCCCCCGCGTATTGCCCGTGTCTCTATCCCTCCCGCTGCCCACCCGCCGCTCAAGCCCCGTGTCTCTATCCCTCCCGCCACCCACCCCCCACTCATGCCCTGTGTCTCTATCCTTCCCGCCGCCCACCCCCCGGTCATGCCCCGTGTCTCCCTACTGTTTCCCCCACCCCCCGCATCTCTCTCCACTTCCCAACCCCCCCTGCTCATGCCCTGTTTCTCCCCTGTTCCCCCACCCCCCGCTCATGACCTGTCTCCCCTGTTACCCCCCAAACCCCGCTCATGCCCCGTGTCTCCCTTGTGTTACCCCCCACCCCCCGCTCATGACCCGTGTCTCCCTCCTTTCCCCCCACCCCCTGCTCATGCCCCATGTGTCTCTCCCCTCCCCCACACCCCCGCTCATGCCCTGTGTCTCTCTCCCCTACCCCCCACCCCCGCTCATGCCCCGTGTCTCTCTCCCCTTCCCACCACCCCCTGCTCACGCCCTGTGTCTCTCTCCCCTTCCCCCCACCCCCCGCTCATGCCCTATGTGTCTCTCCCCTTCCCCCACCCCCCGCTCATGCCCCGTGTCTCCCTCTTTTCCCCCCACCCGCCGCTCATGCCCTGTGTCTCTCCCCTTCCCCCCAACCAAGCTCATGCCCCGTGTCTCTCTCCCCTTCCCCCCACCCCCGCTCATGCCCTGTGTGTCTCTCCCCTCCCCCATCCCCCGCTCAAGCCCTGTGTGTCTCTCCATTCCCCCCCACCCCCCGCTCAAGCCCTGTGTGTCTCTCCCCTTCCCCCCACCCCTGTTCATGCCCCGTGTGTCTCCCTTGTTTCCCCCAACCCCTGCTCATGCCCTGTGTGTGCCCTGTTCCCCCCACCCCCGCTAATGCCCCGTGTGTGCCCTGTTCCCCCCACCCCCGCTCATGCCCTGTGTCTCCCTCATGTTCCCCCCACCCCCCGCTCATGCCCCATGTCTCCCTCATGTACCCCCTCACCCCCCGCTCATGCCCCATGTGTCTCCTGTTACCCCCACCCCCACTCATGCATCGTGTCTCCCTCGTGTTCCCACCAACCCCCACTCATGCCCCGTGTCTCCCTCGTGTTTTCCCCACCCCCCACTCATGCCCTGTCTCCAATGTGTACCCCCTCACCCCCCGCTCAAGCCCCATGTTTCTCCTGTTGCCCCACCCCCCGCTCCTGCCCCGTGTGTCTCCTGTTGCCCCCACCCCCCGCTCATGCCCCGTGTCTCCCTCGTGTTCCCCCCACCCTCCGCTCATGCCCCGTGTTTCCCTCGTGTTACCCTTACCCCCCGCTCATGATCCGTGTCTCCCTTATGTTCCTCCCCACCCCCCGCTCATACCCCGTGTCTCCCTCATGTTCCTCCCCACCCGCTGCTCATGCCCCGTGTCTATCTCGTGTTCCCTCCACCCCCGCTCATGCCCCGTGTTTCCTTCCTTTTCCCCCACCCCCTGCTCATGCCCCGTTTGTACCCTGTTCCCTCTCACCCCCGCTCATTCCCATGTGTCTCCCCTGTTCCCCCCCACCCCCGCTCATGCCCTGTTGTGTTCTCTTTATACACCCCGCCTTCCCTTTCCATGGTGACCATCTTGGTAAAAGATTTTCCTTCCTACACCGGGACGAGTAGGAAGGAAAATCTTTTTTTTTTTCCACCCGGCGTTCCCACTTTGAGGACATAAGATGTGAGTGGTCTTCATCTATTGAAAAGGATGTTATGGTGATGTTGCACTAATAAAAACCTTTGAAAATTTAGTTTAAAAAAAATGTTACAGGGACGTTATGGTTAAGTTGCACTGATAAAAACCTTTGAAATTCAATGAAAAAACTTTGTTAAAGGGACCTTATGGTGCCAAGTAAAACCGAAAAACCCTTGAAATTCGCCAGTTATGGTAAGCTAAGCAACCATAACTCGCGCCACCACCGTGCACTGTTAAGATTAACACCCAGACTAACATCACATGTCTGGCTCACTCTTTTTTCTTTTGCTGACATATCTAGGCCACATGGTTTATTTTATTTGTAGACGTATCCTTCAAGTAGGTTCTTACAGTAATTCCCTTAGAGTCCAGTCACATCATATGAAACATATACATACGGGAAGACACAAGCTTGAAAGACAGCAATCCTTTTTGTGCATAAAGATAATCAATAGATTTATGAGCACTTTCTGATAATTCTGTTGTTTTTTTTATGGCTGTACTTTCCCTGTATATGGTCATATTTGTATACATTGTACTCACACTACTTTCCTTAGGGTCCAATCACATCAAGTGATATATATACCTAGGGTAAATAGCATCTTTGAAACAGAGCAATCATTTATTTGCATGAAAATAATCAGTTAAGTTATGAATTGTTTCTGCTACTACTTGTGCTTTTTTGCTAACTTCACTTTCCCTGTATATACCCATATTGGTATGTGTTCTTGTGTCTTTGTGTTTTGTCTATATTAATGCAATTATGTAATACATGTGTTTTATTAGCTACTTATTACATATGTCACAGTACACAAAAATCTATTAAGAAAACAATGATCATTTCATTATTCAACATATTAACATTACAAATATTATACCTTCATCTTGTACACTGCACACAATGTTATGTTTCTGTATGAGTAGCTTAGTATACTAGATAGAACCCCATAATAGAATGCTATTTATATCAATGCATCGTTCAATGCACTAATTAGGGTATGATATTTATTGCAATGATCCTTGACACTTGTTTCGCAACATTATAATAAGATTCCCTTGTACACATATTTCATGAAAAGTACATACACGTGATGTCATCAGTGATATCATCAATGACATTTGTGATGTCATCTTTGATGTCCTGGGTGTTAGTCTTAGCAGTGCACGGTGGTGGTGTGAGTTATGGTTGCTTAGCTTACCATAACTGGCAAATTTCAAGGGTTTTTCGGTTTTACTTGGAACTATAATGTCTCTTTGACAAAGTTTTTTCACTGAATTTCATAGGTTTTTAGTAGCGCAACTTAACCATAACGTCCCTTTAACAAAGTTTTTTCACTGAATATATATATATATATATATATATATACATATATATTCAAGGAAAACAAGTTTAGTTGCATGGATGTTAAGGTGCAAACTTAATGCAACAATACCCTTGAAATTCAGCTAAAGCCACCTTAACTTTGTGCCCCCCTGTTGCACAGCCCATGACCACAATGATGACATCACCGATCAAATCACTGATGACATCACTAATTACATGTTGTAGGAGAACACTGATAACATCGCACATGGCATCACTGATGACATTACTGGTGACAACACTAATTACATTATATATCACATATAACATCAATAATGGCATTAGAAATAACATGATTAATATGTTAGCTCATAAAATCTTTGATTTCTTAATAACAATTTATGCTATGGACTAGGCCATGACGAAGGCTGTGGTCACTGACCATCACCAAACAAAATAGCTACTGATCGGTTAGTGATGCAAAATACGAATATACATGGTTAAAATCCATGCCTAGTGGCACGTCACTGTTTTAAAAGAGACAGTGTGCAAAGTTGAAAACTGTAGGCATTGGCCACAGCTGAAGGCCATAGCTAGTGCCCATTAATATGTTAGAATATACACTTAGCAACGCCAAAGGCTGTAGCCACTGGCTAGTATTGTGTTGAAGACTATGGCTAGTGACTGGTTAGTGTATATCATATACAGTGGGCACAGCCGAAGGCCATAGATAGGGGCTGGTTAGTGTTGTATAATACACAGTGGGCACGTCCAAAGCCCATAATTTATAACATGACAGTATTTTTAAATATACAATGGACATGGGCAAATGATGCACAAACTGCTCATGGTCAAAGGCTGTGCCTAATGAGGCCCATTTATATATTAGATTCAGTAAAACAAGTTTGTTAAAGGGACATTATGGTTAAGTTGCGCTACTAAAAACCTATGAAATTCAGTAAAAAACTTTGTTAAAGGGACCTTATGGTTCCGAGTAAAAATGAAAAACCCCTGAAATTCGCCAGTTATGGTAAGCTAAGCAACCATAACTCACGCCACCACCAGGCACTGCTAAGACTAACACCGAGGACATCAAAGATGACATCACAAATGTCATTGATGACATCACTGATGACTTCACATGTCTGGCTCCCCCTTTTTTCCTTTACCGACATATCTAGGCCACATGCTTTTGTTCAGTAACAGTCAGGAACAAAACATTGAAAAGGTACTATATTTGTAGACTTATACTTCAAGTATGTTCTTACAATAAATCCCTCAGGGTCAAGTCACATCATATGAAACATATACATAGGGGAAGACACAGGCTTGAAAGACAACAATCCTTTCTGTGCATGAAGATCAACAGTGGGATTATCAGCACTTTCTGATCATTTTTTTTATTTTTGTATTACTGTACTTTCCCTGGATCTGCTCATATTTCTATACATTGTACTCACACTACTTTCCTTAGGGTCCAGTCACATCATGTCATAAACATACATAGAGTAAGTGGCAGCTTTGAAACAGAGCAATTATTTCTCTGCATAAAGATAATCAGTTAGGTTATGAACTCTTTCTGCTATTACTTCTGCTTTTTTGCTTACTTCACTTTCCCTGTATATACTCATATTTGTATGTGTTGTTGTCTCTGTGTGTTTTGTCTGTAATAATGCAATTATGTACTAAGTGGGTTTTATTAGCTACTTATTACTTTTTCACAGTACGCAAAACTCTAATAAGAAAGCAGTTAATATTTCACTATTCAACATGGCAAGATTATGAATATTGCACCTTCATCATGTATGCTGCACACACTGCCTATGTTTGCGCATGAGTAGCTTAGTATACTGGATAGAACTTCATAATAGAATGCTATTTTTGTCATTGCATTGCTTAATGCACTAATTAGCTCATGATATTTATTCCAATGATCCTTGACACTATTTTGTCAACATTATAATAAGAATCCCTTTTAAAGAGTTTTCATGAAGAGTAAATGCACATGTGATGTCATCAGTGATGTCACCAATGACATTTGTTATGTCATCTTTGATGTCCTGGGTGTTAGTCTTAGCAGTGCAGGGTGGTGGTCCGAGTTATGGTTGCTTAGCTTATCATAACTGGCGAATTTCAGGGGTTTTCCGGTTTTACTTGGAACCATAAGGTCCCTTTAATTAAGTTTTTTTACTGAATTTCATAGGTTTTTAGTAGCGCTTCTTAACCATAATGTCCCTTTAACAAAGTGTTTTTATTCAATATACATTTTCATAGTGTAAATTGGATAGATGTTTACTAGGATTCCCTTACTTTATATACATGTAACATAGAACATATCGAACACCCCGCTAATGATTTTGATGTCCGCAAACGGTCATGGACGACATCAACAATACCCAAACACTCAGGGGGTATCTTAAATTGTTCTATCATACCATATAAATACTGCACAAGTTCAAAAAGCAGCACAAAAAGACATTTATGTAATAATAAATAAGCAGTGGAACCTACATATCTAACACATCAACCATCCATTTAAATACCATATGTAATAAAATGGATTATACCATAACAAAAAAGATATACCTCCAACATATTTACCTCACAGAAACTGCAGAGCTACAAGCAACAGTAGACCTACACAACACTACGAATCCAACTTACCAGAAACTATTAAGTAAACTTCATTTTTCTTATATATTTCCAAACTTTTTGTATGAGGTACAGTACAATTAATAAATGTGCAGTACTTCGGAGTGGCTTGAAGAAAATGTTTCACGTGAGGAAATGTCTGAAGACAGTGATAATAATGGTGACACTTATCTATATAAGCAAATTAATAATAATTACTTTATGTGTACTTAACATATATATATATTTATTTTTAATAGACCATACAAACATTGAACATATTACACCAAAAGACACATTGGAAAAGACTCTGCAACGCATGGAACAGAAAATAGACGTGCTCAAGGAAAATTCCAATGGTTTGAAACAGTTAGTGGAGCACCACATAAAAGAACAAATTAAATACCATTGTCCCACCTGTACCTGTGCCCCCTATCCATGTCTCAGTTAACTATCCCCAAACCCTCAATACCAAGATAAACGTTTTGATGAGACTTCCATCCCTTCATGCCCTTCCATCCATCCTCTCCAAACCACTAATTCCCCTGTATTTGTATCAGTTTCTGCTTCCCCCTCTCTTTCATAAATTGTGTATATGTATATAATAAAAAAAAATGTTATGTTTCTTTTAATGAACTTCTTTGTGTCTTATTTTTTTTCTAAAAGCATTTCAAATGACCACGGACAACGCGCCTGTCTGGCCTGTCCGTAATTAACAAAATGTGGATGTCCTAAGGACACCACACCTGTCCGTACCTTTTGCAACCAAGATGGAACTGTTCTTAGAACACACCTGCTGTCCGAGATATCCGTAAGTGAACAAAATGGATGAATCCTAAGGGCACTATACCTGTCCGTACCGACCGCAGCCAAGTTGAAACTGTCCTAAGAACACACGCGGTGTCCGGGATGTCCGTAGTCAAACAAAATGGAGGTGCAATAAGGACACTATACCTGTCCGTACAGTCTGCCGAACATCTACACACATGTGCACCACACCTGTAAGTCCTGCGAACATCGCGCCTGTCCGTAACTGTCCGTCTCACTTGTGTTGCATTTTTAATTAGTTTCAGGACCCGAACATTGTCCGTAGAACTCCCGCACGCATGCGCATGACCGCTTCTGTGCATTTGGTGTCCTGTGGACACCCGTTCCCTTCGGGGACGTGTTCCCGATGTCATTATGTGACCGCACCCATGATGAGCGTGTGTCCTAATTTGCGGACTTTTCCGGTTCCCAACATTTTAAAAGAATTTATTCAGACAATCCAAATTATTTTACAGTAAAAATTCACCATTTCACATGTCCCAGACAATGGCCGTGGCTTTCCACATGCTTTTTGTAACTTTTTGAACCTTTTTGGATGTTCGATATGTTCGCGAGGCACACCCCTACACCCCTATAAAAGACCACACCCCAGAGCTGATCTTCATTGTACTTCTGGCTATTGCAGATTAACTTTTGCTGACTTTGCTGCTCTTGCGGAGATTATCTCATCAACCCTAATGGCATCCATGGCTGCTGTTGCTACATCTGCCTCAGCACCACCCCCAAACCCTCCACCACCACCACCTCCCCAAGGGCCTGCAGAGGGGAACACGCGTGAGGATGTAGAGAACGAGGATGAAGAGGATGAAGAGAATGAGGTCGAGGAACTCCCTACTACCAGCACTCGCCGAGAGTCTTGGGTGTGGCGGTTGTTTACCGTTTATGGTAACGTACCAAAAGCATGTGCGAACAAGGTCACCTGTAACCAGTGCAAATTGGTGATGAGTCGTGGGAGATGTGGTTCGTACAGCTTTGGTACTACATCCATAAAGCGACACCTAACTTCGTTCCATAGTGCGGACATTTGCAAGGTTGTATCTTGTGATAAACACAGTAGGTTGAGTTCCTCTACAGCAACCTCCGTTACCGCTCCTCTCACTACAAGAGACACTCCTGTGGGAGAGTGCATCCCTCCAGCTGCTTCACATGCGTTTGTGATGCTGTTGACCCTTACCTTTTGAGGGTCACAATATTGTATATGTACTGCGACACAGTACTCTGCAGGGGGGAGAGTCTTCGAAGAGCTTTCGAGACTACGGTCACAGACCACCAAAAGACCTGCTACCTACCTACGTAAGGCCCACCCAACATCTTACTCTCTCCACCTTCCCTTTTTCATCCCCGTGGTTGGTGTCCCTTCCTTACCCTCCTTTCCCCTCCTCTCCTAGTGTGTCATGTGTAAAAAAAATATATATATATAAAACAACAAAAATCAAAAAAAAGCCTTTCACAGATTAAAAATAGAAGTGTCAAATAAACAGTGCAGGGCCATGTGCATTTTTTGAAAGTCCACAGACAGTCCTAGGACATATGAAACTTTAGGGCGCTGCCCTAGCAAAACCAATGCACTTTTCTCTGGGAAGAAGTGGTGGCTCTGAAAAGAACCTTTTGGTGGTGTTTTTGTGTGTTTGGAAAAATTGAAATCATCAACATCTACTGCAAAATAGGTCACTCTAACTCCAAAAAAGGTTGCAATGCATTTTGGACATTTCTCAGAAAAATCTGATTGCCAGCATAAGTAAGATGGACATCATCTCTGCGAAAATTATGTGCTACGAAACATAATATTTTCATTGTGAAAAGAGGATATGCCAACATCTCTTAAAAAGGCACAAACAGCCTTATTGACATTTTGCCTCATTTTCTCCATTTGTGGACCAAATAAAGAAGAACGCAACCACATTTGTCTTTGCGCAATACAAGAAAAAATTACTTGGGAATTTGGAAACATGTCCATGACCTTCTCAAGTCCTTCTTTCATTGCAAATTGCAAACAAATTCCAGACACATGTCCTTAACTGTTCCCTCCACAATAAATTATAATTATGTCCGGATGATGCTCTGTCTCTAAAGTAGCACAGAGAGGTAGCAAGTCCAGCCATTTCACGCACTCCATGCCAGTGCACTTCCACATGAGGGAATGCAAGATCTGCAGCTACTCCACAACGTTCTGCATGCACCTCCAACCAATGTATCCATGAGTCTCCCAAAATCCAGATAATCTGTTTTCGAAAACACACAGCTATAGCTATCTGTTCTTCTCTCTGGAAAAAGACATTGGGCCTCATTACGACCCAGGCGGTAAGTTACCGCCTGGGTCGTACCTTTACCACCATGGCGTAAACTACGTTTACTACGTTTACGCCATGGTGGTTGGCGGACTTACCGCCCCATTCCGAGGTGAGTGGGGCGGTAAGTCCCCATTAACCCATTTACCTTTCCCCATTCCCATTTTTGCCCCATAGGGCATAATGGGAGTGGGGAAGGCGTTAATTACGCCACCGTAAATTACGGTGGCGTAATTAACAACAAGGTCCCTTAGCGCCATGGATTTTAACACCTGCTAAAAGCAGGTGTTAAAACCTCCATGGCGCTAAGGGACCTCGGAATCAGGCGGTAAGGGTCGGCGCTGTTTACGCCGCCGTAAACTCCTTACCGCCTGGGTCCTAATGAGGCCCATTGTCACAAAATTTCTCCTTACACAACACACCCACTAAACTTTACTGACCAATCCCTGGCTCTGCTCATTCTCATTTCCATGCCTTTCCAACCCAGAATCCCTGTATGTAATACGCGCTGTCCGCAGACTACCGCCATGTCTGCGGACATATCGAAGATCTGAGCGTGGTGAATGTACATTTAAATAGTGTGCCCCATTTCTCCTTTGAGGTGGGCTCTGAAAAGAGCAGTTTTTTTTGTTTTTTTTCAGATGCCTGACACACGCCTGTTATTTTGTATTTTTGGGGGGGGGTTTCTTCTTACTTTACAACTAAAATCTTCACATAACCTTCTCCAAAGCAACCCTTACATTCCAAAACAACATGGCATTTCCCCAAAAAAATAAAGAAATACCTTCTTCTCCAAAATAAACAGCATTACTCGAACATTCTCATTATTACAGAAAAACATACCAGCTCTAAGCATGAAAGCACACATGCCTCGATTGATTGCACACCTAGCAATGTTTTGCTGAGGACAAAAAACAGAACTATTGTCCCATATTGCCCTAGGTGGTAATCCAGAAAAAATTACTTTAGCATTTGGAAGGATGTACATACTACTTGAAACAACTGTTCACAATCTGCCAACAAAGTAGGGGCACTCACATAGCCCAAATGGAACGCATCATAGTGCAAAACTACCAGATGGGGACTGTTCATCCTATGCATATATTCACAAACTTGTAGAATTCCCTCTACATTGTAATCAGGCACAGCGCTCCACACCACCTCCACTCTTTCAACATCGTCATTTTTTGCCACATGCCTGCATTGAGCATACTGCTGTAAACCATGGACAAACATATCTCCAAGCACCAACACCCTGACTTTCTCCACCTCTGCCATCTTCACTACACTCAGTCTCTTTCTACACAAATCCACAACATCAACATCTGATTGGCTGATACCTACAGTCCCCTTTCCTTAGTGGATTTGCTGAAAACCCTGGATGTGGCACGCCCTACCCGCAGACAGCCGCAGTGTCCGTGCGGCACATATCTTTTAGCCAGCCCTTCTACCCTTTCCACATCACTCTCAGTGCCATTCCCTCATTGGATACGGCTAAGCAGTCACATAACCATCCACCAATCACATCCAAGACCTCTACTTCTAACTCTGTCATCAGAGTTCCACACTTCAAATGTACTGTTGATCACTTTGAGTACAAGTCTCATATCATTGGAAAGCACCTACTACACAAACTACTCTACAAGTCTCCAAGATTTCTAATTACAGCTGCATTCATATCCACATACATGAATACAAACTACAGGTATGTATATTTTATTCACAGTACATGTACTAGTGTTATGAATCCATATAAACAGAGTAATGCCACTAAACCTGCATAGCCTATACATACATGACAACCCTCCCAATTTAAGCGCGAGACTCCCGATTTTTTATTGAAAAATCGCACCATTTTTACTGTCTCCCGCATACCCTATACATACATGCCAACCCTCCCTATTTAGACGCGAGACTCACGATTTTTCATTGAAAAATCACACTATTTTTTACTGTCTCCCGCCTAAATTAATGCTAATCCCAATGCAATCCTATGAGAAAAATAAATGTTCCCTATTGCTGTGGTGAAATCTACCTCTCAGGTGCTCCCGATTGTTGGCATGTCTACCTATAAAATGAACTTATTGAAATGTTTACCATCTACTATAATCAACTTTCACTTCCAAACCTGTCTGCTATTTACAACACACTTTTAAAAAAACCAAGTGATTTTCATGCACTTAAAATTCCACTCATTTGCAAAGCATGTTGCACTAACATATTGTAAATAAAATATAAACGCTGCACATAGTCAAATGAAATGCATGCATACATTATGTTCAGATATCAAACAAGAATATTACCACAAAAACATAAAAATGAACATCTACATTAACATCAGTGCTATAAACACACAAAATCACTAACTTCCTTCTTTTACAATTGCAGTGACGACCACTCTCCTGAAAATCAGCAGCATCTGGACTACAAACAACATATCCGAAGAGACCTCCTCCTTGCACAAAAAAATAGTAAGTACAATACTACCTTAATATTCTTACTGTTCCTCAAACAAACTGTGTGGTTCATTCATGTAATTTGTGCACAAAATAAACAGCAATTTCTGAACCATTCTGCCCACAAATCCCCATTCATTAAACAAAGATTAGCAGGCAGAATGGCACACAAATCCCCATTTTTTTGGAACACAAATAACATACTCAACCCTTAGAATGTTAGTACTACAAAACAAAGAACAGTTTTAATTTCCTACCATTAGATTTACTATTAATGCTTCTCCTCACAACTAGCTCACTTTCTACTCTCATCTGAACTGCAGTTTAGTAACACACAAATAGAATAATAGCCTTCCCAACTAATTGTAACTGCCCAATGCACAATCACACACCACCACATACATCTTTCCCATCATACTCAGACACTCATGCACACAGCACACATACATTGCAACATAGCTTCTTTTTTTTAACAGACCCCAAAGAATGCCTACCAAAAAGCAACTCCGTAGAAAGCAACGGAGAAATAGAGCAAATGAAAATAAAAGTGTCCAAAACAAGCATCCATCTCTACCAGAGTGTGTACAAAATGTTCAAACAAAACAGCTAATACAGTCATTTAGCGAAACAAAACAAGCTTCCAGTACAGAAACTTTGCCTCCTATATAAAAATGTAAAATGAAACAAAAAATGCTTAACAAGAATTTGGCTACCAGTACTGGTAAAACTGCGCCTATAAATCTTGATATACTAGCAAGTAACCATACCAAAAAGTATTTTAGCAAAAATGTTCCACCACACAGTCCTTCAGAATCTTATAAAAACAGGAGACAAATTATGCACAACCCTTCAAACCTACCATAGAAAATTAATCTTAGAAGCTTTAATAGACAGTACAATCCTCTGAAAAGAAAGTTATTCATTTTAGTGTAAAACCCAATGAAAGCACTAACAAAACTGTCTACTAAATTATAAAAAAAAACTTCTCAATAAAGGAAATGTCAACAAAAATAACTTCTTAAATATCTGTGGAGGTGAATGGAGTCACACCACGAGCACAGAACCATATTTTAATGAAGAAGCATACAAACAAAACCAAACAAACACAATTGCCATCCATAGCAGTGGTCGAGGTTATGAAAAAATTCATAATACCATAATAGAACAAGAAATACTGCTTATAAAAATATCCCCAGAAAACTCAGAATTACCTCTCCATTGGAATGAACCAGAACATCCAGTATACAAATGGCCATGCACGTCAATGTGTAACATTCCCAAAAAATCTTTCAAATCTTTACGCCAGTTCCTCAATCAGTATGTGAAAGGCAAAGACAAAATCAAAATGAAAGTGCTGTAAAATATGGATACCTGTCCATTGCGCAAATACACAGGACTGCAAGGACATTCATAGCCTGCATTTCAGGACCTATTTGCAAAAGCACCTTCCATCATATCAAAATGATATCAACACATCATTCAACTAAAAGAAATCTGGTCTATAAACTGTACTATGCTAAAAGTCCTGCTTTAGCACTAGCCAATTTTAATAACACTCTTCTACATGGTACACCCAAAGACCTACTTGAAGAAATCAACCATATCCAGAGAAAATATTTTGGAAGTGAAACCCACTTACAAAATGCAATAGCTTTACAACAGACTAGCAACAATTCTGCACATAGCAACCTTCTACTACACACATACAAAAAAGAAATACTAAAATTTAAAAGTACATCCGCTGAAGTACCAAACCATGTGTGTGTGTGTTGCCGCAGACCTTTTTATAAAAGTAACACAAAAACGATAGACGTAACATACAAAATAGAAGACAATGAAGATTCCAAATGGTTTGAATTAGCTTTTTACCTTATAACAGAAAACAAATAGAAAATAACTGACCCCTTAATAATTTGCAGTTACTGCACTACAAAACTTGACAACAACCAACAACCAAACTCATTCACGCGCTATCACTAAAAACCTGGAATTATTCCCACTACCAAAAGCCTGCAACAACTCAATTTATATGAGAGCATTATTATTCAAACATTGTACCCATTTCAAGCAATAATACGCCTTCAACCAAAAACAGCAAAATTACCTCCCTCTGAATTGGTTAAAGGCATTTGTGGCAAAGTAGTTTATTTACTATTACATCTGAAAGAAAATGTGCACACTCTGGGAGTGCAACGTCCAATAGAGCAATCTTTAATTGTCTCAGTAAATGGTGTACCAACAAAAGAAAAAAATTTGGCAACAACTCCTAGACTTACATAAAGTAGGACAAGCCTTGCAATATCTAAAAGACAATAATGAATACTACAAAGAAATAAATATTGAAGAAAACTTAAGGGAAACAACTGAAATAATTCGAGAGTCACCAGAAACTGGTCAATTTGAACTACTAGATCCTGCTACAGTATCCAATTTTTTAGACCATTATACAATTCATCCATTACCCTCTAATTACACCATAGATGATGCACTAGAAACATACCAAATGCGACAAACCAAAGGATCACCAATCAGCATATGGGAAAAAATATAGAAGCACATGCTTTTCCTCTACTCTTTCCTACTGGCAAAGGAGGAAGGTACGATGATAGACCCACTCAGATAACAGCATCAGAATACCGCTCGTTACAAATGTATTCTGAAGATCCCAGATTTAGACAAAATGTGGAATACATATTCCACCTACTCTTTGAAAGTGAACTAGCAACTCTATGCTACGGAGTTGCACACAAATTGAAATCAGGAACCCACTTTCAAAATATGTCAGCTACACAATTAATACAAAAGTGCAAGAAAAAGATGAGGTTTTACAATAAAGCATTACAAATCTGTTAGCAAAGATGTGTGGTACAAAAGAGTTCTGGTTCTGACGTCACATAGATGTATGTTGTATGATAAGAAACCTTGGCCCACCCACTTGGTTTGTTACATTAAGTTGTGCAGAATATGCATGGGAAGATTTACATGATTTCATACGCATATCAAACAAAAAAACAAAAACAAACATAGACATGCTAACACCTGGAGAACTTTGCTCCCTAGATCCTGTTAATGTTTCAAGATATTTCCATCATTGTTTCATTGCTATGCTACAATTTATTTGTAATAAAACTGTTCCTCCCCTCGGAGACGAGAAACACTTCTTTTGGAGAAAGGCATACCAAGCCAGAGGAGCAACACACATCCACATGCTTCTATGGATTAAAGATGCTCCTAAATTTGGTCAAGACAGTGATTCCACTGTTTTACAGTTTATCGAAAAATATGTCACTTGTGAAATTCCATCAAAAGCAACAAATAGTGATCTTCATGCACACATTGTACAATTTCAAAGACACAAATGTGGCAAATATTGTCTTCGCAAATACAAAAACAAAGGGAAATAGAACACCAAATGCCACTTTGGTTTCCCTAGACCAGTTACAGAAACAGGTGAAGTGAACAACTTCATGTCTTCATTTAGACACAGTGTTAAAGGTAAATCACCTAAGAACACATATTACATAAAAAAGAACAGAAGAGTCAAAATATATCAATGATTACAATGCAATCATTGACCTCTTATGGAATGCAAACATAGATGTGCAGTACATTGCAGACAATTCCATTGCAGTTGCACAATATGTTACAGCAGAGAACAATTTTCTTGAACTCTAGCATATGCAGTCACCATTCATTAATCACAAGGTCTTACCCTAGACAAAGCATTGATAGATATTGGTAACACAGTCTTTAAAGAAGGCATGAGCTACGTAGCACTATCACGCTTATTTCTAATCAACTTTGATGCAAGTAAAGTAAACGCTGATATTCCTTGCATTATAGAATACAATAGACTACGTTCACTATACACCCCCATCTAAAACATATCCTGTTCCACAAAAAGGAAAACCTTGTAAAAGAAAAGTAATTCAAACAAAAATGCAATAGGATCTCACTGTAAATCCATCCTCCAAAGAGAGTAAAAGAAGCTAATACTTCATCAATTACCACAACCAAAGAAGAACCTATTACTCAAAGTAACTCAGGTACTTCTTCAAAGAAGCAACACCCACTCCGAAAAAATGACTTGGACACAGAACTATCTGGTCCATTCAAATTTTCAAATATAACTGGTGTGAGTTGCTACGCAAATGTAGCATTGACTATTCTATTTCAATTGTTAACAACATTTACTTACACAGTACAGACCAATTGTGTTTGCAAATGTTAGTCCTTCATAGAAACGCAACAAACAATCCTAACAACACGTACAGTGTTCATGGAATAAGACAAGAATTGGACTACTGTGCTGGAATGGTGAAATTCACTATAAACTCACAAGAAGATCCACAAGAATTTCTAATGTACTTACTACAAGTACTGGAAAACAAAAACATACCTATAAATGAAATCTTCCAGATTTCATACATGTGGAAACATACATGCACTCTCTGCAATAATGTGGCACAGGAACAAATCCCTAATGAGCGCTTCATGTATGTATCCATACCTAATTGTGAATCCGTTCCATTTCAGCAACTTGTACAAAATGCAAACCATGGTAGATTATATACTACCTGCAATTCAGATAATCGCTCCACCTTACTAATACAAACACATAGTAAATACGGAATACTAATGCTTCTACGTTACAATGCAGATGGTACCAAAAACAACTGCAAGCTGACTGGATTCACACATGGTCAAGTATCACTTGATAAGAAAACCTTCACAACAATAGGTATAATCGACCACACAGGAGCCACAACCAATGCAGGTCACTATACTGCATATATAAAAAAGAAATTTAGATGGTTCAAATGTAATGATAGTACCATTACTCTAAAGCAGAGATTACCAGCAAATCTTACAAACGCTTATTTAATCTTCTTAAAAACAAAGTTTAATAACTAATCTGTACTTAAACATGATGATGTGATGTGTTGAGAAGGTTGGTTTGCTTTCCTGTGGGGTCAACAAAGGAAGGACCAGTAATTATATCAATAATCTGTTCCTCCGTGTAGCCCAGTGTAGCATTTTCTGCCATACCGTATGTGCCACAGGTGTGGAACGTGATGGCAAAGGAAGAGAGCGGGAGAGCGAGGATGTATGAACCCACTCCAGGTAAACCTATAGGTTAAAGAATAAAAGATAGTTTGTGCAAAAGGTTAATAAACAAGCCAAAGCTTCAAAACAAATTAATAAAATATGATTCAAGAATCCCTAAAGACAGCCCTGGCTGCTGAGGGAAGCAGTACCCAAATGGAAAACTCAAAAGCAGTATGAGTAATATAAATCAAAGCAAGGTTGTTTGTCCCCAATTGTACCATTCAATAACCGAATTTTGGTAAAAGTAATTTTAACACATGAATGGGTACTAATCATGGCTTTCAGTCATAGACACTGGCCACAGCCTTCACCCATATGCAATGTATATTTTAAAAAACTAACAAAGCTGCAAACAATAGACTTTTGCCTTCATCAATGGCTAGAGCTTTCAGTTGCGTCCACTGTATATTATATATATACTAATCAGCCACTAGCCATGGTATTCAACACAAAACTGGCCCATGGCCACAATCTTTGGCTATGCCCAATATATCTTTACACAGACACAGCCAAAAATGGTGAAAGTGTATCGTGTCTATATCAAGTGGGCTTACAAATACAATGTGTCTTGGCTGTCACTATTTTGTTCTTCCAAGTTAATGTTCATAGGTTTCTTGTAAACAAAAATGAAAGGACCTTGTCACAAAGCCCCTATGGAGATAAATGCAAAGCGAATACTGTCAATTCCCCACTCCATTATGAGTGTCTCTTGTCTATAAAATAAAGGATGCAAGGCTCAAGGTAGTAACTTACCTTGTCAAGCTCTACCTCATCTGATTTGAAATATCAAACTGGACTGCGGAAAGCGTGTCATCCAAAATGGCCAGTCTTTATTATTGTGTGTCATCACGTTAAAACGTGATGACGTCACACGTTGTTTACAGATGCGCGATCAGATTAGATAGTACTTTATTTCACATTAAATCAGAAGTGCCAGTATGTCTGGGTACTTTCTAGATCATTAACATCTTTTCTTGTTAAATAAATGTTGTTACCCTGTTTGAACAACTGAAATGTCAGAACGAACCCGACCATCATAGTTGCTATATTTGACAAGGAATATTCAAATGCCTATTACTGTAAGAATGGGAAGGAGATGTACCCCCAACATCCAGCAATTAATCCCTTATATTTAAGTGAAGTGTAATGAAATGTGGTTTCTAAACCTAGATTTAAGTCACGACTGTACCTAGTCTAATTATCCTTTAGTAGATTGGTCAATATACTATTCCATATCCCTATCATGGGCAATGTCCAAAGGGAGCTCTTATTTTTCAGGCCTACTATCTGAATGTGTAAAACCAAAATAACTGTGTTTATCAACATACCGTTTCATATCCTATTCTGCGCAGTGTCCAAACAGACCTCTCACTCTTAAGGCTTAGTTTCCGGATGATGAAAAACCGGCGTTACTAGGCATATGTTCAGTATAGGTATTAATGGCTACCCTAAAGTCTAGCCCATATCATCCAGATGTTTATTGTAGGGGGCATGCTCCCACTCTATTTCATCTTTTATATTTAGTTTCATATACAGTAGCTAACAGTTCCTTTAGTTAATCACCTTAGGGAAACACATGATTCAAAGGCATAGAATAGAGACTAATACTCCCATCAGGGGTTCACATATGCATGATCATTGCTCACTATCTTTGTTAATAGACTTCAATTACTGTTTGTCAAATTACTATGCATATATTCAGCACGTTTATCAAAAGAATGTATCTTTGTTCACAGATTTCAATTACTGTTTGTCAAATCACTGTACATCTCAGCAAGTTCCCCAATATAATTTATAAGAAGGAGCTTAAACTATGATCTTTATTCATCCCATCAGGTGATAAACTGTTCAATGTTTCAACCCAAAAGGTTTCCCTTTGGTCCATACTTCTCGCATGGTTACACCCTCTCTGTGCTTTCTTCACCACTTCCAATATGATCACTTTCAACTGTGATATGTTATGTCTATTTTCGTTGAAATGGTGAGGTACCGGTGATCTAATGTTATTGGTTCTTATGCTGCTCTTATGCTCATTCTATCTTTCTTTCGCTTTCTTTTTTGTTTGACCCACGTAGTAAATATAGCATGGACAACATACAGCTTAAATAATGAATTTGGCATCACAGGTGGCATCATATTTTAGTCTGATTGTATAACCATTTTTGGGGTCTCTGATGTAACTATCTTTCGTTATATTATTACAGTTATAAAAGTTGAGACATGGAAATGTGCCTATCTTTCTTTTGATCAGGATCTGTTGTTCATCTCTTGGTGGTCGCTCAGCCTTAACCAATTGGTCCTTAAAATTCCTTCCTTTCTTATGTGTAATGATAGGCGGTTTTGGGAACAGATGTGGGATTTGTGAATCCAATTCTATGAGTCTTCAATTTCTCTTGATTAATCTTGCTATGTGATGACTCTGTCCTGAGTATCGCAGGGCATATAGGAATGGGGTTTCTTCAGACTTAGATTTAGGAATTAAAAGGTCCTTTCTTTCTTTGATTTCCGTCTTGGATTTTGCTTTTTCGATTATGCCATCTGGGTAGCCTCTCTTTTTTTACTTTTCTGTAATTTTCAAGTTTTCAGTTTGAAGAAACTATAATCATTCTGCACCGGAGGAATTGTCTGTAGGTCAGGTTATTTTTAAGATGTTGTGGATAGTGGCTATAGTAATGTAATGTAAGGTAGTATTGACATCTGTTGCTTTATGGTAGATGTTTGTTGTATCACATTCTTTTTGATTTACACCTCCACGTATAGGAAGTGTAATTTCGGTGTTCTGACCTCCATTGTGAAATTGATTTGCTCATGTATGGAATTTATAAATTCCAAAAAGTTATCCAAGGCTGGTCTATCGCCTCTCCAGATGACAAAAAGTAATCTATATACCTTTTCCACATGACAATGTTCTCGTGCCATCTTTCATTACAAATAATATGTGTTGATTCTAAACAGAACATAAATAAATTCCCATAAGCTGGGGCCATTTAAGAGCCCATTGATGTTCCCGAAGCTTGCAAGAAAAACTGTGCTTATGTCTGAAATATATATCCATCAATATTATTTTACTAAGTTCCAGTATAAATATCTTGTTAGCTTCACAGTCTTCCTTTAGTAATGACCATTCCAGTGTTTCTAAACTATCACAGTGGGGGATTGAAGTATATAAACTTTGAACATCAAACAACACTAGTAAGTCAGTTTCCTGTATGTTTGTTGGTGTTTGTAGTAAGTTTAAAAAGTCCATGGTCTCTCTGAGATAATTGGAGGTTTTTTGCACTAGAGGCTGCAGAGCCGTGTCCACATATATTGTCAGTGGGTTAAATATGCTTTCCATCCCAACCACTATTAGTCTTAAAGGTGGTTTTTGGCGACCCTTATGGATTTTTGGTATCCCTTAAAACACCAGAGTAATGGGAAAATCATTAGTCAGGAATGTCTGTGTTTTTTCGGATACCCAGTCCTGTTATTGTGCTCTGATTAGGGTGTATTTTATGATATGTGCTACCTGAGCTGTTGGAATCCTGGTCTATCTTGATGTAAGTGTTTCCGTCATCAAATAGTTCTTGTATCTGATAGTTATAGAATATAGTGTCCATAATGACGATTGCTCCCCCCTTGTCTGCCAGTTTTATTGTTAATGTCGGGTCATCAGCCAGATCTCTAATTATTTGTATGTGATTCCTCCTTATATTGTAGCCTTTATGTTTGCTGTAGTTTACAATTTTTACATCTTTTTGCATCTGTCTTTCAAACTTCTTAATGGCTACATTATTAATCAGAGGATCAAAGTGGCTTTTTGGTTTGATTTCTAAGTATTCATGCTCCTTTTGTGGTGTTATAGTTGGTGGTTGGTTGTCAAAGAAGGGTCTAATGATCTGATTCATGGAATGTTTTCCTATGGGATTGCACCATTATCAAACACTTCCATGATTCAGGCCTTAAGTCTCACCTTTCTGGTTAATCTGTGAAGGTTGATCTTCTCTTCCAAAAAATTGGAGTTTTGTGTTGGAATGAATGGTATTCCTAAATTGATTATGTCCAGTTGTTTCTTAGTTAGATTCTTGGAAGAAATATTAACCACTAGATGTTTGGCTTGCTCTTCGACCTTAGGCTTCTTGTTGCCTCTTCTCACAGTCTTTTTTTCTAAAAAAGTGCTTGGTTGTGTTCTAGAGGTTGTTGCTTCTTGAGATGTATGTAGTACCGATGTTGTCACTGGTATGGTTTTAGTGGATACATTCTTTTCCCCACTGGTGGGTGCTTCACTGCTTTGGTCACTCCCGGCCTTTTCTGGTGTTTTAGGGTTAGGTGTTGGTCTTCTATTAATTCCTGGTCTTATCTGTCCGTAATGCTTTTGCAAAGTATGAACAATGTACTGAGAATAGTCAAGCGTATCTCTTCTAAATTTACGAACTTTTCTCTGTTCTATATCTTTTTTATAATTGTCCAGAGTACCATTCACTTCCTCTAGGATTGTTTTTAGTTCTTCATTATTCTGATCCTTCATTATACTTGAAACACTTGTGTATAGGTGCATTATAAATGCCATATCATATCATATCTTAAAGGTGGCTGATTGTTCGGTCAATTCTTCTATCTCTTTATCCAGTCCAGTAACTGATTTGGATCATTCCTCCATGGTTAGGGGTAAGAGATCTAATGAGCACTTATTCAAAATCTGTTCCCACCGTTTGTCAACATCCAGATTATCCTTAAATAAGGTTGTTCTGAGGTATACCATTAATCCTCTTGGGATCCTTTGAGCCAGATAGTATTGTGCAAGTGTGGTTGCATGCAGCTTCTGCGAGATCTCCCTCCTGATTAGCCTTTCCAATTGTGATATGATTTTCTCAGGACTAGTTTTTGTGGGTATGTTGCTTTCAATATTCTTTATCAGCCCTAATATTCTGTTTGCCTATTTCTAGTCAAACACAAGAGTGGTTGTGTGTTTCTCTGTAATGCTGTTAATTTTAGAGAAAGACATGTCACTTCTCTTTACTTGTTGGGTGCAACATAGGCTTTTGTGTCACGCCCTACAAAGAGGCGATGTATGTACAAAGCTGATACTATTGATGTCTAGAAGCACACCTATGGAACACAATTTTAGTTTGACAATGTATGAAAGGTTATGGGGTGCAAGGGAGATAAACTCACCCTGACACACTGTGGTATGAACAATAGACAACAGCAGTGGTTCACAGATCTGTGGAAACCTCCCATCCCTTGCCCACCCTTTTTATGTTGTAAACCAACCAAAAATCTTGTGTATTTACTTATAGTATTCAGATTATTTTAAATAATGACATTGAATTCACGATTAGTAAAAGATTAAATGTTATTTTTTACAATAGTTTTCATATGAATAATTAGTGATTATGTTATTTCACATGGACCATATTTTTTACCTTTAACACTCAGTTAAAAAAGAAATCAAATTCATAATGATATTCTCATACATTGCTTCTTTCTCTAGAATGTATTGCATGCCCACCAATACCTTCATTGAATATTTAGTTCTAGACCATAACACTTGTCCGTGAACAAATGACGTTGGTAGTGTTGCAATTTCTTAAAAATGTGCTTGATGCATTTCGGTGAATAATCCTCTTCTTCAGGAGATTTCTGTTCTGTATATCTTAATCCTTTTCATATCTACAATACATAATGTATAATATTCAATTGTTAGACTTCAGTAATCTCAAAGACATATGTCAAAGATGGTGATGAGTAGGGGAATACCGCTGATACAGGCCTTAAATGGCCCTCTACCTTTAAATCTATGGACAATCAAACACCTATAGAGATCGTAACCTTTGAGACATGTGCTCTCAAAGAATTGAGAAAACATAAACACACCAACAAAGATGTAAGGTAAAACATATCTTATGCAGATAGGCAGGCAGTAAGATCACTATCCACCAACCCAGATCTCATCCTTAAACCAGAAGATAATGGTGGTGGCATAGTTGTGTTTAAACTGGAACAATACCAACAGATGGTGGAAGACCAACTGGAATACGTAGCTAGCTATAAGAATCTAAGTAATAATCCCATAGCAAACTTGAAGAAAGAAAGCATGTAGGTAACATCCCTAGCACCACAGAGAGAATGGTAACTGAAGACGAATATCATTTTCTGAACACCTCAGACTTCCGCGCGCCAGCGTTCTCTGGCATCCCCAAAAAACATAAGGATACAAGTCAACCACCAGGTCGTTCAATAGTATCTGGATGTGGGTCAGTTTTAGAACCACTCTGTATATTCATAGGCAAATTCCTACAGCCCCTCATCCAAAAGACAGAAACATATATATATGAGAAAGGACATCCGTCATCCAACTGTTGGCAGGCAGGACATTCACCCTGCAGAAGAAACCCTCGTTACAGGCATCCAACTGTTGGAGGGCAGGATATCCACCCTGCAGAAGAAACCCTGGTTACACTCGACATACAAGCATTGTACACCGGCATTCCCCAAGACGAGGGGATGCAATATATTTGGGAACTCCTTACCAACGAGCCCCCACCCAGACATATTTCTGCAGAATTTATTCTGGAACTCCTAGCCATTGCACTACAAAAAAACTATTTCAAATACAAGGGCCAATATTTTCTAAAAACTCAGGGTAAAGCTATGGGCGCAGCCTTTGCACCCAGTTTGGCCCGTCTATTCATGGCAGCACGGGAAAAACACTTTGTGTTGTACAACAACAATCCTTTTCTTGACATAAAATTGTGGCGTTGTTACATTGATGACATCGTCTTAATATGGCAAGACCCGAGATATATTTGACGGATTTCCTGAATTGACTAAACCAACGCCACAGTAAGATTCAGTTCACTATGAACACCAGTAACAAAGAAATCAGCTTCCTGGACTTGAGCATACAGGTGAATGACAATATATTGTAATTTTCCCTATTAAAAAAAAACAGACCAATAGGAACACCCTATTTCACTTCTCGAGCTTTCACCCCAGGGGTCACAAGGAAAATCTCCCCTATGGACATTTTCTGTGCCTAATGAGAAACTGTATGTCGGTTCTTGATTACCCGACACATGCAGATAACCTAACAGACAGGTTACTGGCCAGGGGATAACCATATAATTTGATCTCTAAGGCAGCCAAAAGGGCCAGGTACATGCCTAGAGAAACCCTATTTCAACCCACTGACAAGCAAAAACAGAACAAACTGGTATGCATACTCACTTACAACACACTATAAAGAAAGTGATTAAGAAATATTGGCCTTTGATACGACTTGACATAACCAATGAAGCCATTCCTTTGTTTGCCATGAAGAGACAAAATAACCTGGAGGACCATCTTTTACACTACAGGCCCCCAGAAAATATATAGCCATTTCCCCTGTGGGGGTTGTTCTGTAAGTGAGCTCAGCAGGAAGCTTAAATACTTTGAGATACAGGGGTGCCAGTGGAATCTATGTAAACACACACATTGTAACACCTTGCATGTGATCTTCTGCATTGAATGCCCATGTGGGCTGAGATATGTGGTGCAAACAACACAACAAGTCCACACCAGAATTGTTGAACACAGATCTCAGATTCCTTGTAGCAACATCACTGCCCCCCATTGTGGCCCACTACATTGAGTATAAAAACCAAAACAAAATGTCGGGCGCGATGCGGCGCCAGAGCGGGGCTCGGCATCCTGGTTGCTAAGCAACCGTGCTTCTTAGCACTCAACATCCGCCGGCAGGCGGAAGAGCCGGCCACACTCTAAGGCCCTGTTTGCCCCTGTTCGCCGCTAACGGCGCGTGGCGAGTTCCCCTACTATACACTCACGACCCTCTGATGCCCCATGACAACACATGGGCTTACACCGGGGAACGCAGCGGCTGTGCAGGAGTTCACGACACGGCAGAAGCAGCGGACCTGGCTAGGAAACCCTCCGGGATCAAACACCTGGTAAGCGCGGCCACATTGCGCTACTTTTAACTCTGTTCTTGTGTTGGTCAGCCAGCCTCGAATTTGCTTCACTTGATATAAAGGCACACAAGTGCTCCGAGTTGCCCCATAAAGGCCTAGGCATCGTGCACATGCATGCGCCTTATACTTGCCTGTAACAATCAAGGCCCGTCAGCCTCTGTATCACTCTCATGCTCATTGCCTTACTCTGCACCCACCTTGCCACCCTCTTGCCCTCCACATCCAGCCTCGTACTCAAATACTTTGACGCACTCCAGCCAACATACAACCCTATTGTATTTGAACTGTGTTGTGCCTTATGGCCGCCCTAGACCACATTTGATCTGTGTTGTGCCTTATGGTCGCCCCAGACCATATCTGAACTGTGTTGTGCCCTATGGTCGCCCCAGACTACATCTGAACTGTGTTGTGCCTTATGGTCGCCCTAGACCACATTTGATCTGTGTTGTGCCCTATGGTCGCCCCAGACCACATCTGAACTGTGTTGTGCCTTATGGTCGCCCCAGACCATATCTAAACTGTGTTGTGCCCTATGTGTTGTGCCCTATGGTCGCCCCAGACTACATTTGAACTAAGTTGTGCCTTATGGTCGCCCCAGACCACATTTGATCTGTGTTGTGCCCTATGGTCGCCCCAGACCACATCTGAACTGTGTTATGCCCTATGGTCGCCCCAGACTACATTTGAACTGTGTTGTGCCCTATGGTCGCCCCAGACTACATTTGAACTGTGTTGTGCCTTATGGTCGCCCCAGACCATATCTGAACTGTGTTGTGCCCTATGGTCGCCCCAGACTACATCTGAACTGTGTTGTGCCTTATGGTCGCCCCAGACCACATTTGAACTGTGTTATGCCCTATGGTCGCCCCAGACCACATTTGAACTGTGTTATGCCCTATGGTCGCCCCAGACCACATTTGAACTGTGTTATGCCCTATGGTCGCCCCAGACCACATTTGAACTGTGTTATGCCCTATGGTCGCCCCAGACCACACTCGAACTGTGTTGTGCCTTATGGTCGCCCCTAGACCACAGTGCACTTAGCCTGTCCCTGACGGCATTTAACCTGTCTCTGATTGCATCTAGCCTACATATGATTGCTCCGTCTAGCCTAGAGGTACCTTGCAAACCAACTGCTCGAGCCTAAAACCAGGCCACAATGATACTAACCTTTATTTACCTGTCAGCCTTTTGGACCACAATGCCTAAAGTAAACTACTATCCGAGGCCCACACTACAGGGCTTACCGCCTGTGGATGAAGGACTCTTAACTCCCCCCCTAGAACCCAGCCATCAACTTTCACACTCACTTATTACCCACCAATCACTAACATACCTTCCCTGTGACATTGCAAATAGAAACGCAAAACTACGTTCAAGACTACCTAAAATTTACGAACCATTAGCTAGACTCAATACCTCTTGCAATAGAAGTAACGCTAACATCCGAAACACTCCTCCTGTAAAAATTGACCTCCATCGCAACAACCGCCTAAATAAGCAGCCCAACGCTAATAATAGCATACCAAAAAAGAAAAGTAATACCACCCAGGCCACAGCAAAGCCGAACATCCAACTGAAGTGCGCCCTTATTAATGCCAGATCACTAATAGTACACGCTACCGAAACTGCGGATCTCATTCAAATAGGAGACTACGACATCTTCGCCATAACAGAAACTTGGCTGCACCAATCTGCAGGACCTGCCCTAATGCTTGCCTTACCCCATAATTACACCATACTTAGAGTAGACAGAGTCAACTCTCGAGGAGGTGGCCTAGCTATTATTGCTAAAAATAATCTCACCCTAAAAATTGAATCAAGTTCAACGACTAACTCCTGCGAATCATTAACTGCTAAACTCCTCGCATCTCCCTCTCAAACTATTACTATTCACCTTATCTATATACCACCAGGCCCTATTGGCACATTCGAGGAGGACATTTCCACAATCCTCTCAAACAACCTAAAAACTTCATCCCAAGCTATCCTTCTGGGAGACCTAAACCTAGGCTACAATGACCCTAAAGACCTGCAAGCAACCAATATCACTAATGTCATCTCAGAACTAGGCTTCTCCCAAAAAATCCTACAACCCACACACGAAAAAGGCCGTATACTTGACTGGGTTGCTGACTATAACTGCAATACAACGATTGTCGATATCACCTCACAATTCTGGACTGATCATGCACTGATAACTTTCCTCCTAAATGTTAACCTGGCCCTACCTGTTGAAAATGCTCTGGCTCCCCCCTTGCCAACCAGAAACAAAAAACTTATAACTACAGAAAAACTGCTACCACTCATCCTCCCCAGATTAAACTCTCTACCTGACTTATTGGACACCTCATCACTAGTAAATGAATTCAACTCTTCCATGGCTACAGCTCTAGATACTATTGCCCCACTGAAACTGAGAAAGAGCAAGCCCAGAGCCCACCTAAACCCCTGGTTTACTCCTCACCTCAAATCTCTAAGACTTGAAAAACGTAAATGCGAATCTGCTTGGCGACTAACCCCAACAGAGACAAATAAAATTACATTCATCAATGCCTCCAAGATTTACAAAAATGAAATAAAGAAAGCAAAAAGAGATAATTTCAACAACAGAATACTGCAGGCCAAATCTGGAACGAAAGAACTATTCCTTATACTAAAGGAACTAGAAAACCCTATTCCTGTCCAAGATAACTGTGACAAAAATAAAATATGGTGCTCAAACATCCAAAAAGCACTAAATGACAAAATTGCCACACTCCAAACAAAAATTGAGACAAAGAAACAGAATATTCCACCCTCAACTAACCCAAGAGGCAAACCACCAATCAGCACTAAACTAGACCATAAATTTAACTTCTCGAAAGTAACTATACTCGAAACTGAAAAGATAATACTTTCACTCAAGCCATCCAATTGCCGAGGCGACCTATGCCCAGCCCAACTAATAAAGGACGCGGCCAGAGACCTCTCCCCATTCATCTCTAAGCTTATTAATGCCTCCTTTGCTTCAGGCACTATACCAGATAACCTCAAGCAATCCTGGGTCCTCCCCCTCCTAAAAAAACAAACACTGGACCCGTCCATCCCGACTAACTACAGGCCTATCACAACGGTACCCTTCCTGTTAAAAATCCTTGACAGGGTAGCCTACCTGCAGATCCAAAAACATCTGGAGCTGCACCACCTTTTAGGCACAAGACAATCAGGCTTCAGACCTCAGCACGGAACTGAAACCGCGCTCATCGATCTTAAAACTCAGGTTGATGAGCTGAGAGACTCGGGAAAGATGGCCCTACTCCTCTTACTGGACCTCTCTGCAGCCTTCGACCTAGTGGATCATGATGTGCTCTGCACCCACCTAGAAACAGCTGCCCATTTCTCCACACATGCCATCACATGGATCAAATCATTCCTAACCGGTAGAACTATGAGAGTCTTCTCTACTTCTGCTGCTGCTGACCCTGTATCCATCACATGTGGAGTCCCACAAGGTTCTTGTGTCTCCCCCACTATGTACAACATCTTCACGAAGCCCTTGTTCGATGATCTAGATGATCTGGGTGCTACCTACACTAACTATGCGGATGACACTCAGATTCTCATACCACTTTCAGGGGATTATGAACAAGATTTGGCATTGGTGAACAAGCCCTATCTCATCATTCAGGCATGGATGGCCACCCACGGGCTATGCCTGAATGATGACAAAACGGAACTTATCATACTGGGGAACAAACAAAACATCAACAGACTAAAAGAAGAATACTCCTCCTTCGTCATAGACGGCAACACTATCAAGGTGGCAAAAGAGGTAAAAACATTAGGGTTTTACCTTGATTCCCACCTCTCCCTAACCAAACAGGTGAGCGCAATGGCATCCAGCACCGCATATACCTGCAAGCTGATTAGAGCCGCAAAACCATACCTATCCACTGCCAATTGCCTAACCCTTGCTCGAGCATTAGTGCTGTCGAAATTGGACTATTGCAACGCACTATACTTAGGGGCCAATAAACATACGTTGCAAAAGATTCAAACACTACAGAACAATGCTCTTAGAGCTGCCTTAGGAATTCCAAGAAGGGAGCATATCTCAGAGGCTAGAAGACAATCCAACTGGCTCTCCACAGCGGACAAAATCAAACTCAAGACAGCTTCTCTAACTTTCTAAAGTATCAACCACCTAGCACCCAAATACCTAACTGCTAAATTCAACAGAAAAATCTCCACTAGACCCACCAGAGAAGTATACTCCAACCAGTTAGTGATACCCCCATTTAAACTAAGTACGGCCGGAGGAAACAGCTTCCCGGTCAAAGCGGCCCAGCTTTGGAACTCCCTCCCGCCCGGCCTGAGATCTACCCAATCCTACGCTCTCTTCAGATCTAACTGTATCAACTGGATCAAAGAAAATGACCGATAAACCCGCCCTACACTAACATAACTACTGTCCTACAGACGTACTATGCACATAATTATATACTCTCTATCTTCCTACTGCATATTTCCTGTACATATTATGTTATATGTTTATTTTATGCACAATGTATATTCTCCCTACTGTCCTGCATTATGTAATTTCTACGATGTATAACCAACACTTGTAAGCATGCGTAACCTGTAAAGTTTAAAGTATCCTTGAACAACGCGCCCGGTTACCCTCGGGTTTGGTGCGCGCTATAAATAATAAACAAACAAACAAACAAACATGTCCTGGTGGATCCTTGACATGGTCACAAAGGACTCTTGCATTAGACGCAGGGTATTTATGCATGAGGCCAGATGGATCCACCTTTTACATATGATGGAGAATGGCCTCAATGAGGCCTTACCTCAGTACTGGTAATGACTTTACCCTGCCCTGTGCCCCCCTTTTTCCATTTTGATGCTCACCTTCTACTATACGTACTGCAGATAGACATTCTGGTCATCTTCCAGTAGTTTAGCCTGCCCCTCCATATATGGGCACATCGCATGACTGCAGACTATTGGCCACGGTCAGTACCATGAGCTTTTCTTCCATCTCAACCCATGGGTCCCAGTGCCACACACCTCAGCACCTTCTTGATTATACACTTTCTCTTTTCCTTCTCATACTGGTGCTCTCCTGCTCTTTGATGCAATGTTGTCATAGAGAGACACTTTGCAGTCTCCTCCACCCCAAGGGATTAGTTCCCTTTGCTTCCCTCCCAGTCTCTTTGGTCCCTTTGAATTGTGTGCCAATTCCAGGTATATGTTCTTTGACATATGCAAATGACCTCCATCACTTGTCATCTGTTTTGGGTTATGGCTACGCCCACCTCATTGTGTCACTGCCATTCTCCCCATCCCGCGGGACTCCACCCTTGTTGGTTCATGTGATCTACCACATGACCTTACTGTGCACTGGCCATGCTGGATACAGGGCTCACAACCACAACATATGTACCGCATAACCAACCAGCTTTGGAGGATCTCTGAAATGTAAGTACTTTCTCAGACTCCTTCCCCCCCAGCTTTACTTTACATATGAGCTATATTTGGTTGCTCACTTTTTCAGCTCCCTTGCTCAGCGCGTTTTTGTGGTTACATACCCACATACAAGTGGCCTCTGGTCTTTGTTGTTATTTCAGACTTGATTCATTGAGGGAGTTTGACTTCACTCTTTTCCTTGCCTGCATCGCTGTATGCTCCATTCACTGGATCATCATTTACTCCTAGCCATGATCTAATGTGTCATTGGTTCATTGGTAAGCAGCCTTTAACTTGTTACCCTCAGTACCCAGGATATATGCACGCCTTCCACTCGGCATAAGCCTCCCTAGCAGCACTTCTCCGTACTGTCTGGCCCCCATCCTAGGGGCCGTGCCTCTTTGGCTTTATGTATACTTCATTTTTAATCTATATGGCACCTTTACATTTAGATACTACTCTCTATGCATTTGTTTCTAACCAATGGAGCTGTATCCATACACTGGTAACAGTGCACCCCACACCGTGAGACGCACTAGCCCATGGTACCTCTGGACTGTCCAGACCAGTACAGCAGCAATAGATCAAACACAGGTTTAGATACCCACGCCCCCTTTAGAGGTATGATGGCTATCAGACACTTTACGACGTACCATCTCATGCTCATTTTGCCTCCAGGCAAAATGGGGACATGTACTATAGATTCCATCCCTTAGGGTGCCAATCGGCCGGACCTAACATATCATTACCCTTGGCTTAGTGTTTGTTTTGTCCCAGATAGGTTCTACATTTGTTCCTGTGGCCGGACGGGCTCATTGTCAGACGTGTTGACCTCTATCTCTGTTCCACTTGGTATTTCATCCAATCTGGATTGTTCCAGTCCAATACACCGTAAGTCTGCAACCACTGTTTACCTATAAATATACTCCACACTGGAACATGTAACACAGCCATGCATGGAACTCATTGTTCAGGATGGTTTTTCTCGGGGACTTGGGTTAAGAGGTGGTACGGATGGTGTTGGCTTTACCCTCTCTAGGTATACAAGGTGTTTGGTGTTTGGTGTTGGCACTACATACAACCTTCTTGCAGAGTTCCTTCTGTTGATGATGGCCCACCTAGTGGGCGCTCAGTATTTAATTTTAATTGTACATAGGATCTATTTTATCCACTTGGATTTACTACCTATTTTTTATGATTTTCTAAAAAACTGTTTCTCCACTGAAAGGTCCACACCTATCATCAGACACCCGCTGTGTGCATAGGGTGTGTGGTGCCACTCTTGTGACGTGGACCTGGGCTGTGTTTATAGACTGCATAGAAACTAATTTATCATTGGCCTTTTACTTCTGGACCACCTAACATTACCCTCATTCGCTAGATTTATACCGAAATGGGTGATCATTTTTCTTTGTTTTGCTTTTTTTCAAAACAGGGAGGTAGCCAGACAGTGATTTTGAAAGTGTAATCCTTGATATATGTAACCTTTGTGGGAAATTCTGTTCCCTGTTCTCTACATATGTCTATTTTTTCTTTTTTTTATTGATTTAGTTGAATTCATCAACTTTTCAATATACAATAAACTTTTCAATACACATTTAGACAATACAATTTCAAGTATGTACAATATCCTATACGTCTTTACATTTTATAGTACCAAGCGAATCAAAACAAGTAAAACTAAGAAAATAAAAAATTACAATGTTTTTTTCAAGTAGCATTAAAAGAAAAGAAAACAAATACATTCTATATATCATAGTTTAAAAGAAATCATAATCAATTCTCAATTGATATGAAATGTCCAATATCTATAGTTTCAGCAGTATCTAATTGCGGTGAAAGCAGAAAATGTACAGTTGCAATCTGAAGAGCTAATGAAGAAGTGTACACAAAAGATCCTTAGTTTTCCATATATGAAGACGGAAGCCCATTTGAAAGATGTTCTGTTTTGCCTTGTCAGGATTTGAAATTAGAAGGTCAATTTTGACATCTGCATGTGCCAAAATCTTGTATGTTGATATAAGCCAGTTTCAAAGGAACGAATGTTCTGTACTAAACATATAGTTTGAAAGCATCTTACGCAGAGTTTCTGTATGAGTTGATATAAGGCAGTTTCTCAAAAATGCGCATTGTCTCCAATGATAAATGGCAGATAGTGAGATGGTGCCCAATTCATAGCATAGCCACGAAATTGGTATGCATTGAGGGAGCTGCAACACTCTTCGCCAGAATTTAGCTTCCCCATTATCAAAAGTAACAGTGGACATTGGAGACCCTGTTTCTAATCCATATAGAATTGCAGGGTGACTTTCATTTTCCAGAAAATGACTGCCGGAATCACAGAGAATTTACTATACCTAGCAAGAAGGATGCGGGCCTGAGAGATAGCTGATATAAGTTTAGAATCAATCTGGCCTAGATGTTTTGTGGATTTTATTACGGCTTCAAAAATTATACCCAAGTATGTATAAGCTGGGAAAATTGATAATGTTACATTGTCAATGGTCCTGTGCTTCAAAGTGTGGCAACCATGGTTAGGATTGTGCATGACCACTTGGGTCTTAGCTGTATATACTTGAGTTTGTTCTCTACTATGTAGGCTTCAAAAGTTGCTAATCATTTTTGCAATTCACCAGGGGTCTTGGATATGAACACAATATTATCAGCATACAAAAGGGTTTTTACGGGAACTCCATTCATTTTTGGAGAATCAGACATTACAGTTTCAAACTTAAATTTAATGTCATGGATGAAATAATAGAACATTGCTGAGGCCAATAAGCAGTCTTGTTTGAGGCAGCCAGATGTAAGAAGGGGTAAACCATTAAGACTGAGTCTAATTTGTACAGAAATAGAAGAATACAAATTATAAATTATATCAGAAAGGGCAGGCGAGCATTTTTCTCTCTAGCGAGTTTTGTCATGAGTTTGACTCTGGATATTGAGTCAAACACTGAATGAAAATCTACGAAGGCAGTAGATCTGCTGTTATTGTGAATGACACTGTAACTTTAAAGCATTGAGACAAAAAAAATAGACAGCCGTGCCCATTCCTGCAACAAATCCTGATTGGCATGGATCTCAATGTTGAGGAGTCCATGCAGAAAAATCTCGAAGTACTAATTTGGCAAACATTTTTTTTCCCGGAGTATCAATCAGCACAATGGGTCTGTAATTCTTTGGAGATGGTCGGTCGCCCTTTTTAAAAATAGACACAATGATGGACGTGTGCCAGGAAGTTGGTAGGCTTTTTGTATTTAATATATGTTGGAAAAGATTAAACAAAATTTGCACCCACTTCTCCGGATTATTCTTTAACATGATATTGCTTAAACCATCCGGCCCAGCTGCTCTTGAATTATTGGCCAAATTTAAGTAATATATGATGGTTTCAGTATCACAATTTAAAAGCAACTTGGACTTGGTCTGCATGTTATATGAGAAGTTGTCAAATACGGGATCGCCATACAACTTAGGGAATGATGAGACCCATTGATCCTCTTGCACTCCGTTTGCCTGGGATTCAAGTTGATTCGAACAGTTGATATGGTTAAGGGGTTTCCAGATGTCTGCTGAACTTTTGGAGGCAAGAGTATTAAACATAATCTCACTGTCATGCTGAAAAAGAATGGATCAATGTGCACGGCCCAGTTCAAATATCTAGATTTGGACTTTGTGAGGGCATCAAAACAATGAATAGATGAAGAGGAGAGCAGCACTTTGCATTCTTTTCTGTAACTAGCTCTCCTATTGTGTAATTCAATATCAAAGGAATGTAAATGGATAACTGACTTGGACTTCATAGTTAGAATATTATTTTGACATTTTTGAAGAATGTGAGTGTATTCCATCTTCATGTTGTTGAGTGACAAGCCAGCGACAAAGTTATTAAGATTGCAAAGCTTGTTAGGAGTCCACGAAAACCGAGTTTTAGCCTGGTTAATCATCATTCGTTGACAAAACCTTTGTGTGTAGATGTAGACAAAACTAATCTCGAAAAGACAAGAGACAGCGAAATATGATCACTATGCATTTGAGGTGTAATGACTAGGGAGTTGATATCTCGAAACAAATTTGAATCATCATACATATAATCAATTGTACTGACGATTCTGTCCCTGTGCCAGGTAGTAGCAGCTGGTTGATCTCCTGCCACAGCCCCGTTAGCCATTTTTAGATCACGATCTGACATAAAGGCAGACCATGTTGAGGCCTCTTGAACGGCAGCATCATTTTTAGGATTAAGGCAATCGATTTTAAAGTCACCAACTAATAAGGTGGCTGTAATGTCTTTTGAGAGAGCAGCTATCTCTAACACGTCTGAGAGCTCTCTGAAAAATATGTGATTTGGAAATTTTGCCAGATTTCGATAGATGTTGAATAAAGCAATATTTCCACACAAACCAACTAGTTTACCAGTTGAATAAAGGTATCAAAGACAACCCAGGGTTCAATGGAAAAATTAGAAGTTAAGCTAGCTGCCACCAATAGACCTGACATAGGTCGTCCCCTATCTCCTCTCGTAGCTGGGACTAAAGAGATGGAGTAGTTGTCCCAAACTGGCGGAGTGATGAACCACGTTTCCTGAAAGACCAGAATGTCATAAGGGTGTGGAAACGTGTCAATAGATTTCTGAAGATGTGCATGTCCTCTTGTAGTCCAACTACATAAAGTTACAGTGCAAGTCTTGTGTCTACTTTGTGGTTACAAAATATTGATGGCATTTTTAGTGGAAAGATATGTTTGTGACTTGGGGATCAAACTTTCAGGCCCACTTGGGGAGGAAATCGTAGGAACAAACAATGCTTGGGATCTGTCAGGATCTTGAGAAATCTGAAACCCCATGTCAAAAAATTAATAGTTTTGCATTCCAGATGGTTTTGGCAATTATTGCTGAAGGGATCCACAATCACACAATGGTGAAGTCCTGATCCGCAATGAATTCTACGAGATCAATGTCACTCGAAGTCACATTTTGTAGCATATCAACATCATTAAATATATTCAATAAACATTGTCTATTAAGATTGTACAAGGGAAATTTGCCTCCTCTGCACTTCATTACAAGTGAATGACAATTAAGGACCTGTTAAGGACCTATTATGACTGAAATCATTTTTTTCTGAATATGTTAATCAGTGTATTGGTTTGCGAAACATGGGGCATCAAGGAACGGAAAGAAGGCACTCTGTCCATCTTCGTGGGTTCTATAGACCTCGAAGCCCATGGAGTAGGTTTTGAATTGGTAGCATTGATGTTAAAGGGAACACATCTTGTTGGTTCTGAGAACACGGACCCATGGGTCGGGGCATCAATCTTAGGCTCCATACTGGTGATGTCCGAGGACACATGCACTTGTGTGTCAAGGAAAGCATCTACAAGAGACTTTATCTGTAGTGCTATCCTGTCGGTTTGGGGAGGGTCCTTGTAGAATGTCTTTTTTGGCATTGGTTGACAGCTATTCATTGAAGGGACCAGTGGAGAGATTGACTGCTCAGACCTAGTAGAGATGTTTGAAAAACATAGCTCAATCGATGCTGGTGATAGAAGTTTGGAGACTGGTAGTGGAAGTTTAGATTGTAGATACTCATCACCCATCTCTCTCATATGATCTCGAGCTGATGTATCAACATTTTTTCCAAGAGAGTAAATTGACACAGAACTTTTTGTGGTTAAATATTCATCAATGGTGGATTTTATATAGGCAAGATGAGAATTAGTGACAGAGAAGTTCTCAGGTATGGAAAGAGGAACAGTACGAACTGAAGCAGGTATTTGGCTTGTTTGTGGGTAAGGGCTTCAATGAGGACCGAGCAGGAAGATTTCCCAAAACATTGACATATGTCTATTTAATTTTTTGCATTATGCTGTTTGTAAATGAATATGCTTTTTGTAACAATTTCCTCAAATGAATGTTTAATCTGTTGTATATATGTTCTATATGGGCAATTGAGTACCCCAAGCTCAAAATATATTGAAACATATCAAAAATATTGGCCCTAAATCTAATCAAATAGTATATTTGATATATTAAATATTCTCTGTATGTCATATTAATTTGCCTTGCTCTAGCAAACTACAACCTGTAGTATCATTCATTTTGGGGTTAAATAACCTTTACCAAAATTAGGTTTTTGAATGGTTCAATTGGGGGAAAACCTCCTTGCTTTAAAATATATTTGGCCATGCACACTGACCATGTCTGAAGGCCATCATTAATATGGTTACTGTTGTAATGTAATTAGTGATATCATCGGTGATGTGATCTGTGATGTTATCATTGTGGTCATAGGCTGCGCAACAGGGTGCGTGAAGTTAACGGTGGCTTCATCTGAATTTCAGGGGTTTTGTTACATTAAGTTCTCACCTTAACGTCCATGCAACTGAATTTTTTTCCATGAATTTCAAGTTTCTTTTAACCATCTATTGCTCACCTTAATGTCCCTGCAACTAAAGTTGTTCCTTGAATTTCAAGAGTTTTGTTATTCCATACATAATTGACATTACAACTACAGACAATTGGGCTAATGAAAACGATGTATCATATGTAGAAAGTAAAATGGGGCTTTGCAGGCGGAATGGCATGCAAACCCCTGTTTTAAATGCAAATAATTACTTGAATCAGGACCACTGTGTACAAAGACTACATTCAATGTATCCTAAAAGAATGCTTTACAAGACTGCTGGCCACATATGTATGTAGATATGTTTTTTGTTTTTGTTTTAAATGGTTTTATAGTCGCGGCAACAAAGAATGCATGGGCGGATAAGTGCAGCAATGACTGGGGGCGGAGGGATTTCCTGCAGCTTCCACAGGGGATAACTGTGGCTATAATGAAATACATAAGGATATGTAGTTTCATTTAACGAACACTGTATTGAAAGGATCAATTAAAGGTCTTTGATCCATATATACATTATGTGTTTTTCTTGTCTATTTTAATAACTGAAAATATGTCCCTACAAAGTACCATTTTGGGGAATAAGGAAAACAGAGGTAGGAACTGGGAATGGAAAAACACTAGAATTCATACATATAACTAAAGGTATTGATATTTAGTACATTTGTTTTTGTTTTGTTTTTCTCTAAAGAATAGGGTGACAAAAATTGATACTTAAAAATATATCTATAGTTGGCAATTGACTGTATGTTCTGAAAGAGTCTTGCCCAAATTGTTTAGGGTGCCACCTCCCACCTCGATCAAGCTGAGACAGCTTTTGCACATCACGATAAAGTTAGAAAGATTGGTTCCAGGCAGGATGGTTTTAGTTGGTGGAAAGTTCCATTGTATTGGAAGTCTGTGGCACAGCTGATAAATACTGCTGTGCTGTTCTTACTCAATGTGCTTTGAACTTATGTTTCACAAAGCTTTCCTATATGAATCATCCACTTCATCCCAATGATTGCAGACAAGCTGTTTGTAAAGACTGGAGGGGGGTGTCTGTACTCCTACTCTCTATCTGGCAGAGGAGAGTCACAGAGTAGCCCACCCAAGATTCTCTATTTGGTAAACGTGGGCGAGCAATCAAGGCCTAGCTCTCAGGAGGTGATGCAGGCTGGTTCTTAAGTACAGTGTAGTCCCAAGCACCCACAAAGGAATGTCCACACACTGTATTAGTGAAAACGCAGTCTTTATATAATTAAGGTTCAAGGTTATATACACAATCACAATAACTCACTTTGGGCTCAGTTAATCCACAATGACAAATATATACACAGTTCTATGTGGTACCACAATTACTATCAGATTTGATTAGAGTGCATCAACTGTACTTTGGTCAAATGTCACACAAATCAAATAATAAAGGGAACCAACAATAGACATAGGAGGAAAGCCGTTGGTTAGAACAATTGGCAGAATACTGTGCCCCTACCACCAGGCACAGTTCTGTATGAGGATCCCCCCCACCTGGGCAACCTGTAAATAAAGATATAAAACAAGCCCAGTCCATATATTGTTCAATATGTCATATTTCCTTCTAAAATAGTTCTACCACCTCAAATGTACCTGGAATAGTACAGTTCCTCGATGAGGCGTCAAGGGATCCCACTTTAAGGCAGGAGCCACGGACCGTCGATAGGCCTTGAAGAAGGTGAACCTCGGCGTCGAGAGTCAGTGATGAAAAGGTTTGATGGCATCGAGGCAGCAGTTTCGGTCCTGGCGGTGCTCGTTGACAATCGGTTGTGGACGTCCTGCAAAGACGAGGCATGCGGTGCACCTCGACAATGATGGTTCATAGCCACAAAGAGTCTAAGAACTTTGGCCCAGCAAGGGCGGCGAGTCATTCTGCTTCGCTGCAGTCTTTGGGTGGTAGGAAACTCACCAGGGGTTTCTCATCAGCGTGTCAGTGACCTCAACTTTGTCCGGAGGGACAAAGTAGTTGGCGGTGCTGGCGAGAGAGTCCTTGGATTCGAATGTCTTAATCAATGGAGCGTTGCGGCTCCGGGCAGTTATAGCAAACCTGCGAACCCTGCCGGACGACGGTAGTCGGAATGTATGATGCTGTTCTTCGTTCTCCTCGGCGGTCCCTGTCTCCGGTCGTCAACCTGTCGAGGGTTTGACTTCCAGGGTGCTTTGGCAAAGGTTGGCGGTGCTCGATGGTCCCTCGTAGCTCAGGGAGAGGTGTCCTAACCAGGTCCTCTCTCGGATCAGTCCTCGACAACTCGACAGCTTTTGGATTGGGTGCAGCAGAAAGTCTTCTTCTTCCAGCTTGGCCTCAAGGATGAGCATATCAACTTCAGATTCTGAACAATTTCTAGCAGTGAGAGGCCCCCAGATCTACTGTTTGGACTCTTATTCATTCTGCTCGGTCACATTCAGGCAACCAATCATCAGAAGGGTATTCAGCAGTCAGGCAGTCAATCAGGCATACAGTGCATTCAGGCCATTCTCCTCACTCTCAGACACTCACAACAAGGAATGTGTATTGGGACAAGTGCCCAGCCATTCAGCAATACACACTGCATTCATGCCAGTTTTGGGCAGGGCTATCTCAGTCTTTATGTCACATACCAGAAAATAGAAACTCATAACAAGAAGTGCATATTGGTCATCAACTCCATTCACCCAGCTCCCACCCACAGGGTGTACCCACAACATACAGTCAATAGGAAGGCTCCAGCCAGTTTGGCCTGGACTTCCACACAATACCATACATAGAACTTCCACCAAACACCAGTCAGGGGGAAGGGGCAGAGGCAGGCCTTCCCAGGAGTTTGGGAACACATGGGAACAGGCAATCGAAAGCAATAGGCCACAGTGGCCATCTTATTTCCTATAAGGAATCAACCGATCCAAAATGGAGCACCTGTCAAATTCAGCATGGAGCTGCTACCGTGCTCTATGGGTCACACACAGGTGCCCAACAACATACACTAAGGGCACAGGGTTGTACCCCCACCCGTGGGTGCCATAAGGGTATCCCAAGGTTCTGTACACCAAACCAAAAATAGGAAGAGCTGCACTGCCAGGAGTCCCACATGGGCTTCTGGGCAGAAAACAATACAGAACACATATGAAAAAAGGACTACAGGACAATGACAGGTTAGGCCCTGTCCCTCCAATGCATTTCCAGCATCACTGTGTTCCATTATCAGGGATGTTCCCAAACTTTGCAATTGCTTGTGTGAAGGTCCCCCCTCCGCAAAACCTTACCACACAAATTGCACATGACCTCCCCAATCTCCTGTTGCTGTCTTGGTCCCATATGCTGAAATATTGACAATTGTCAGAATTGTTTTTGCGTGCACATTGCTTCTTCTGTGGTGGTAAAGCTGAAGCAACACACACCAGCTCCTCATCACTGCTGTTTGTAGTAATTGTGAAATGCAGGACCATGGAGGAAAAGGAAATACTATAAAAATGCACAACATGTAAAGGACTCTGCCACTTAATATAAAATTAAAAATAACATGCTAAGATAGCAACAAATGAAAAATACAAATCACAAGACAAAGGAGAAAGGTACAGGAAGAAGAAAGTAAGTAAAAAAAAAAGAATGGATAAATCAAGGTACTGCTTTTAAAAGTTCCCAAAGGCTTAAAAAGAAGTTCGCCCACCAAGAGACAAAGAGCAATGACAGAAAACTGAAAAAAGGTTAAATTATTGATCAATTGCCTGAGTGAAAGAGAAGAGCCTGCACATGGCCGTAGCCATGTTGAGAGAAATCCCAATCAGTTTGAAAGCTGTGTTGATGTGCTGAGGTTTGGTGCAGGGTGGGCAAAGTTATAAGGGGGGTCCCAAAATGTATTTTTTTCCCATAGAGTGAATGGGGAAAAAACTTTGCTCACGCCTACAGCTCAAACCGCTGTACAGGTTTGCACCAAATTTGTGCCAGGAGCAGCGGCTTGGTCCCGAAAGCGTGCTTTTGTCAATTTGGTGTTAATCCGTCCAGTATTATTTTTTAAACGACCAAAAAGTAGGTGTCAAAACATTTGTGATATCTATGTCCGCTCCGCGGACACAATTCCCTGTTCACTCCGCGGACAGGACACCGATTGGCTAATCGGCTTGCGTCATGCCTGCAGACATACAACGTGTTCACTGATTGGCTGGTATGAAGCATGAGGTGCGGCGTATTGTTTTAATGCATGTGCCATCTTGGATCTGCGGACATCCGTGGACAGCGTGGCGATGAACGGGGGAAAGTACAACTTTGCGGAGTCGGTTAGTGTGTAAGAGTACTTGGGGAGGGTGGTGGAATGAGAGATGGGTCAAATGCTGTATTTGTTTAGGTGGAAGGCTCCCCTGCTGTGTTTGCCATGTCCGCGGTCACCGCGGCTGTTCGCGGACATAAAAAATGCCCATATACCACAGTTAAATTGGTTGATTCTATGGGTGTGTTATGCTGCGGTGGTTGTGGCCAGGGCCTAGAGTCTTGGGTGCATGGCCAAACATACATCAAATATCTACAAACCCATAGTTTGTGTACTGTTTGATTTGTATAGTTTGTATGTTAAGTTTTGGCTACGTCATGTAATTAAGATTGTAGAGTTTGGTAACAAGCACTGCAATATAACATATCCATGGAAGTAAACATTTTGAATTGTGGTGTATGCTTAGATGTTTGCTTCACTGGTTGTGTTATGGAACAGTATTTGTGAGTTGAATTATAATATACTTACTGTTTGATTTTTTGTGATTGGATGTATTTTCTCATGACTTGGGTAACTGGAGTAGATATTATTTTTCAATTTCTGTGATAAAAGAAAAGATCATGTTAGTGTAGGTAGTTCATAATGAGTTATTGCATTGGCATAATAGACATTTCTGCATTATTTCGACCCTCATATAGTAGTTTACAAACCAGTGTATTGTGCAATTTGCTCAGTTTCTGTGTTTGTTTCTTAATTCATTGGGTCTATGGGAAAAAATACATGCTGTTTATTTGTTGTTTCTGGCTAATGTTCTATCTGTTGGCTTGTTGCAGATTGTTAGATATCTGTTGGCGTATTCTAACTGGTTATAGTTTTTTATTTATATTTTCAAGTTTCTCATTTGGGTTGTTGAAGATTTTTGGGGCAGTTAGATACCTGTTGGCATATATTCTAACTGTTTATTTATTCTTATATTTTAGTGGTATTGATTTAACTGTTTGGTTGTTGCAAAATGTTGGGGCAGTTAGATACCTGTCAGCGTATTCTAACAGTGTATTTCTTCTTATAATTTAGTGGTATTGATTTATCTGTTTGCTTGTTGCAGGATCTTGGGGCAGTTAGATACCTGTTGGCGTATTCTAACTGTTTATAGTTTTCTAATTGAAATTTCATTATTGTTTATGTACAGATTAGTTATTAAATTTTGGTTTTAAGAATATTAAATAAGCGTTTATAAGATTTGCTGGTAATCTCTGCTTTAGTGTAATGGCACTATCATTACATTCGAACCATCCACAATTCTTTTTATATATGAGTGTAGTGAGCTGCATTGGTTGTGGCTCCTGTGTGGTAGATTATACCTATTGTTGTGAAGGTTTTATTACCAAGTGATACTTGACCATGTGTGAATCCAGTCAGCTTACAGTTGTTTTTGGTACCATCTGCACTGTAACGTAGAAGCTTTAGTATTACGTATTTACTATGTGTTTGTATTTGTAGGGTGGAGCGATTATCTGAATTGCAGGTAGTACATAATCTGCCATGGTTTGCATTTTGTACAAGTTGCTGAAATGGATCGGATTCACAGTTAGGTATGGATACATGCACGAAGCGTTCATTAGGGATTTGTTCCTGCGCCACATTGTTGCAGAGAGTGCATGTATGTTTCCACATGTATGAAATCTGGAAGATTTCATTTATGGGTATTTTCCTTGTGTTCCAGTACTTGTAGTAAGTACATTAGACATTCTTGTGGATCTTCTTGTGAGTTTTTATTGAATTTCACCATTCCAGCACAGTAGTCCAATTCTTGTCTTATTCCATGAACACTGTATGTGTTGTCAGGATTGTTGCTTGCATTTCTATGAAGGACTAACATTTGCAAACACAATTGGTATCTATTGTGTAAGTAAATGTTGTCAACAATTGGTGGCAATTGGAATTGAATATTTATTGTTACATTTGCATAGCAATTTACACCAGTTATATTTGAAAATTTGAATGGACCGGATAGTTCTGTGTCCAAGTCATTTCTTCAGAGTGTGTGTTGCTACTTTGAAGAAGTACCTTAGTTACTTTGAGTATTAGATTCTTATTTGGTTTTAGTAATTGATGAAGTATTAGCTTCCTTTAATCTCTTTGGAGGATTTGCAGTGAGATCCTGTTGAATTTCTGTTTGAAGTAGTCTTCTTTTACAACGTTTTGCTTTTTGTGGAACCGGATAGGTTTTTTCATGGGGGTGTATAGTGAACGTAGTCTATTGTATTGTAAAATGCTAAGAATATCAGCGTTTACTTTACTTGCATCAAAGTTGATTAGAATTAGACTGTCAAGTGTACGTAAGCGTGATTATTCTATGTAGCTCATGCCTTCTTTAAAGACTGTGTTTCCAATATCTATCAATGCTTTATCTAGGGTAAGACCTTGTGATTTGTGAATGGTGACTGCGTATGCTAGAGTTAGAGAAAATTGCTCTCTGCGTACATACATGTCTTTGAAAAGAAGGAATCGAGCTGTTGGGCGTCCTTTCCTTTTTACTTCTGATAGTTTGTCAAAGAGAATATTGACAAACTAAATGTTGTTGTCACATGGGTTTGTTTGAAAGCCAACAACTGTATCAAGTGCTCCAATAACCAGTCCTTGCTCCACATCAAAGTTACTTTTAAGCATTACTCTACAGTTTGAAGATAATTTTAATATTTTTTCCAAACCAGCTGTGTTGGAGATAGAGTTTTCTAAGGTGTTTAGTCTTGTTGTGGCTTGTTGACACATAGGTAGTGTCATACCATGTACGTCCAGTTTGTCTGTGGAGCAAATTATTGGTTGCATTTCTTTTTTTAACATTGTTTCATTGAATTTGGAACAGCTTGCAAGAGATGGCATCAAGCACATACAATTGACATTTTTGTGTGCTAATTGTTCCATGACATCAGTAGCACATGAGTTATGGCCATAGAGTGCATGGATGTGTCGGGTTTTTAATATTGCTTGTGCTTCTTGAGATAGTACACCAACTCTAATACTTTTTAAAATGCTGGCGTATGTGAGGTCTGCAGACTTGCGCATGTGTTCTGTTAATTCTGTGTATTGGAAATGTTGCCAAATGTTGACATTTCCTATGCTGCCAACAGTTTTACAGCAGAGTTGTGTCATAAGGTTTTAAAAATAGGTTCACCTTTCACTGGTGTCAATTGAGGAAGATCTCCGAAACCAATAATGTGTTTTCCTCTAAAGAGCTCTTTGTAGTTTGTTTTGAGTACTTCTTGTAATCTGAGGTGAATCAAACCCAACATTAGGTTGGAGACCATGCTCACTTAATTTATTAGTAGCATTTTCATTTGTTTAACACTCTGTGTAGTTCCATTGCAGCTTCTGTAGAAAGTTTGTAAAATTCTAATTTGTTTTGGTGTTCTACTGGAAGGAGTAGTAATCAGTGTAAAGTGACACCGCCTATGTTGTAGGCATCAAAACCAGTGGGGGCAGTTACAACAGATGACAGTTTGTTGTTTGTCAATTGTTGAAGGAACTTGCTGATGATTTTGATTATGAATGTTTTACCTGAATCAGCTTGACCACTGACGTATAGTAGTATAGGTTTGTAATTTTGGCCGGTACATTCTTTATTTTCATCCTGCACACCATGTGCAATTTCTTTTGCCACTTCTTGAAAAATGCTACGCTGCTCATTGTTCAGTTTTGACTGCAGTACAGTTAAGTCTTCTGTATCTTCTTCATTGTGACACATGGTGTTTTCTACTTCTGTCATAGCTAATATTGCCTCATTTGCTATTAGTGTCTGTTCCAATGGTTCTAGGCTTCCTGTTACAGAAGGTAGACTACTGTCGGGAGTGTCCTTATCTAGTTGGGCCTGGAGTTCTTCTTCATGTTGCTGTTCATTGTGCAACATTGTTTTGTACTGTGTAAAGTTTACATCGGTTATAGTGCTTTCATTTGCTTTGAAAGCGTCTTCATAAGAGTCATAGATATCTAGTAACTCTTCTTCTTTTCTCCATGGTTTAAAAAGTTGTAGCAGGGAGATGTAATATAGTTCTTTATGTTGAGGAGTATTTAATGACAATTTGATATGATTAATTAAGCTTCGTTTGGTAAGTTTCACTAAGCTGCCTTCACAATTTGTCACTCTATCTCTACCTTTGTTTTCATCTGGTTTTATATTATTTTTGTATGTGAAGTTTTGGGCTATATGGTATAGACACATGGGGCCTCATTACGACCCTGGCACTCCCGGATTGAAGGGGGCCGGTCTAGCACTTGCCCCCTTCATTCCGGGAGCGTTGATTACAAGCGTCCCATCACGGCACCCGGATTCCACGAGAGGAAGAGGGAGGCAATAACGGGCCAGATGTAATCTGCCTGTTTTTACCTCCCTCCTCATTCACATTGAGCCCTATAGGGGCTCAAATGGGAATGGGGAAGGGTTCCTGCATGGAGGATTTACCGGGTCCTCCTATCTCGGAGTAACCCGGTAAGTCCCCATTGCAGGAACCCCATAATGGAGCCCGGAATGGTGGCAGCCATGGAGTTAATAGCTCCATGTCTATCGCCGTTCTCGTAATGAAGCCCATGGTTTCTAAAGTGGTACTCCTGTTTGGGTAATATGTATCTAGTAAATTGTTTTTCAAAATGTCTTGGCTGTTGGGATCATTTTTGGCTATTGTTTCTATGGGCCTCATCACGTCCCAGGCGGTAAGGGGTTTACGGCGCCGTAAACAGCGCCGACCCTTACCGCCTGAGTACGAGGTCCCTTAGCGCCATGGCGAATTTAACACCTGCTTTTAGCAGGTGTTAAAATCCATGGCGCTAAGGGACCATGGAGTTAATTACGCCACCGTAATTTACGGTGGCGTAATTAACGCCTTCCCCACTCCCACTATGCCCTATGGGGCAAAAATGGGAATGGGGAAGGGTAAATGGGGATTGGGGACTTACCGCCCCGCCAAGGTCCGAATGGGGCGGTAAGTCCGCCAACCACCATGGCGTAAACATAGTTTACGCCATGGTGGTAAAGTCACGGCCCAGGCGGTAACTTACCGCCTGGGTCGTGATGAGGCCCTATGTCTTCGTATGATTTGAGAACTCTTTTTCTAGATTTAGAAGGACCAAGACTTAGCCATAATATATTTTCAGATTTTCCATACAAAGCAGTACCGGTTAAACGGTCTGCAGCTTCATAGGAGCCACATACTTTATAAAAGAACAATTGTATGCCTAAGCTGTACAATTTATGAGATAGTGTTTACTCTGATGAAAGGTCATCCCAGAAGTCTTCAAGCTCTGTTTCTTCTGCTTTGGTTAAATAGGCTGTAACATATCGTGCAACTACAGTGGAATTGTCTTCAATGTACTGCACATCTATGTTTGCATTCCTTAAGAAGGCAATGATTGCATTGTAATCATCGATATGTTTTGCTTCTTCTGTTCTTTGTATGTAATATGTGTTCTTAGGTGATTTATGTTTAACACTGTGGCCCTCATTACGAGGATGGAGGTAGCCATGGAGCTATTAGCTCCATGGCTGCCTCCAAAACCCTTCTGACTCCGCCTTGGTGAATGGAGCAATTATCGGTCCATTCCGAGGTCGGAGGGACTGGTAATTCCCCATTCACCAGGGCCATTCCCCATTACCATTTGAGCCCCCATAGGGCTCAATGGGAATGGGGAAGGCGCTAATAACGGTACCGCAAATTGCGCTACCGTTATTAGCTCTAGAGTCCCTTTGCGGGTCCCGTCCTTAACGCCTGCAAAAACCAGGCATTAAGGAAGGACCTGCAAATACATCAATCATATCAGTTGTGCAGTTACAAGAAAGAACATAAACCCAAATTCATGAACATATATACAAAAAGTCACAAAACAACAATGCTTGAACTGTGCACTGTTCAGATGGTATTTATCGTCAATTATGATTGACCAAGAGTAGCAGTCTGCTGTTGTTGTTTTTTTCATTGAGATCCAGTTTTGTCTACTGGATCATACTTATTTGTATTGTTTTCTCGAATACCCCTGGGTGCTCTATCCCCACCAGTATTATCCAGATGTTATTAAAACACATTTAGTAAAAAAAATGTATTTCCAGTGATTGTTGTATATGTTAGAATGCTAGATTGGTGTGATCTCTCACCCTGAAATGTTGGTTTTGTTGGTCTAAGTATACCTACCTGGGTTTTTCAGGGCTTTGTCAGGTGCCCTAATATTTAATCTTGGAAAGAGTAGAGGAAAAGCACGTGCTTCTATACTTTTTTCCCATATGCTGATTGGTGATCCTTTGGTTTGTTGCATTTGGTACGTTTCTAGTGCATCATCTATGGTGTCTTTATAGTGTAATGGATGAATTGTATAATAGTATAAAATAATGGACACTGTAGCAGGAACTAGAAGTTCAAATTGACCAGTATTCATGTGACTCTTGAATTGTTTCAGTGGTTTCCCTCAGGTTTTCTTCAATAATAATGTATTAATACTATTCATTCTTGTCTTTTAGATATTGCAAGGCTTGTCTAACTTTATGTAAATCTACAAGTTGCTGTCAAATTTATTTGTCTTTTGTACATACACAATTTACTAAGACAATTAAAGATTGCTCTATTGGACCTTGCACTCATAGAGTGTGTACATTTTCTTTCAGATATAATGGTAAATAAACGACTTTGCCACAAATGCCTTTCACTAATTCTGAGGGAGGTAATTTTGCTGTTTTTGGTTCAAGGCGTATTATTGCTTGACATGGATGCATTGTTTGAAATATGATGCTCTCATATAAATTGAGTTGTTGCAAGGGTTTTGTTAGTGGGAATAATTGCAAGTTATTTGTAATAGCATTTGAAGGAGTTTGGTTGTTGTCAAGTTTTGCAGTGCAGCAACTGCAAAGTATTACGGGGTCATTTATTTTGTATATGTTTTCTGCTATAAGGTAGAGAGCTAATTTAAACCATTGGAATCTTCATTGTCTTCTATTTTGTATGTTATGTCTACAGTTTTTGTGATACTTTTAAAAAAGGTTCTGCGGCAACACAGACACACATGGTTTTGTACTTCAGCAGATGTACTTTTAAATTTTAGTATTTCTTTTTTGTATGTGTGTAGTAGAAGGTTGCCACTTGTAGAATTATTCCTAGTCTGTTGTAAAGTTATTGCATTTTGTAAGTGGCTTTGTCTGTACCATGTAGAAGATTGTTATTTAAATTGGCTAGTGCTAAAGCAGGACTTTTAGCATAGTACAGTTTTTGGACCAGATTTCTTATAGTTGAATGATGTGTTGATATCATTTTGATATGATGGAAGGTGCTTTTGCAATTAGGTCCTGAAATGCAGGCTAATGAATGTCCTTGTTAGCCGGTGTGTTTGCACACTGGACATGTATCCATATTTTGCAGAAGTTTCATTTTGAATTTGTCTTTGTCTTTTACATATTGGTTGAGGAACTGGCGTAATGATTTGAAAGATTTTTTGGCAATGTTACACATTGACGTGCATAGCCATTTCTACAGTGGACATTTTGAGTGTTCTGGGGATATTTTTGTTTTCTGGGGATATTTTTGTAAGCAGCATTTCTTGTTCCATTATGGTATTATTACGTTTTTCATACTTTAGTCTACAGCGATGTATGACAATTGTGTTTGTTTGCTTTTGTTTGCATGCTTCTTCATTGAAATATGGTTCTGTGCTCGTTGTGTGACTCCATTCACCTCCACAGATATTTAAGAAGATATTTGTGTTGACATTCTGTTTATTGAGAAGTCTTATTTTAATTTAGTAGTTAGTTTTGTTAGTGATTTCATTCTGTTTAACACTAAAATAAATAACTTCCTTTTCAGATGGATTGCACTGTCTATGAGAGCGGATAAGATTAATTTTCTACGGTAGGTTTTAAGGGTTGTGCATGATTTCGCTCCTGTTTTTATAAGATTCCAAAGGCCTCTGTGGCAGATTATTTTTTGTAAAATACTTATTTTGGTATGGTTACTTGCCACTACATCAAGATTTATAGGAGCAGTGTTAGCAGTAGTTGTAGCTGAATTCTTGTTAATCCCTTTTTGTTTTGTTTTACATTTTGAAAGAGGAGGCAAAGTATTTGTATTGGAAGCTTGTTTTGTTTCGCTTAATGACTCTATTAGAGATTTTGTTTGAACTTTTTGTACAAATTCCGCTAGAGATGGATGCTTTTTTTGGACTCTTTTATTTTCATTTGCTCTACTTCTGTGTTGCTTCTACTGACTTGCTTTTTGGTAAGCATTCCTTGGGGTCTGTTGGAAAAAAAAGAAAGTATGGGTTGGGCTGTTCTGCAATGTATGTGTGCTGCGTACATGAGTGTCTGAGTATGATGGTAAGGATATATGTGGAGGTGTGTGATTGTACAATGGGCAGCTACAACTAGCTGGGAAGGCTATTCTTGTATTTGTGTGTTACTATACTGGGTTTCAGATGACAATACAAAGTAAGCTAGTGATGAGGTGAAGCACTAATACTAAATCTAATGGTATAGAATTAAAACAGTTCTTTGTTTTGCAATACTAATATTCTGGCGGCTGAATTATGGAATGTGTGTGCCGAAAAACGGGGCTTTGTGTGCCATTCTGCCCGCAAATCCCTGTTTCACAAATGGGGTTTTGTGGGTAGAATGGTGTATAAATCCCAGTTTTTTGGCACACAAATTCCATGAATCAACCACACAGTGTGTTTGAGTAACAGTTAGAACATTATGATACTATTGGACTTACTTCTTTTGTTTGGAATGAGCAGGTTTCTTTTGAGTTGTTGTTTGTATTTCAGATGCTAATGCTTTTCAGGAGAGTCGTCTTCACTACAATTGTAAAAGAAAGAAGTTAGTAATTTTGTGTGTTTATAGCACTGTTGTTAATTTAGACATTGATTTTTATGTTTTTGTAGCAGTATTGTTGTTTGATAACTGAACATAGTGTGTGCATCTTTTTATTTTACTTAAAAGATGTTAGTTCAACATGCTTTGCAAATGAGTATAATGCTAAGCGTATAAAACTCATTTGGTTTCTTAAGGCTGTCTTATTGGATGTTAGGAGATAGAAGAAATAATCATATACGTATTTTGTATTTTTATAGGGTAAAAGGAAGACACTGTATAGAAAAGCATAGAATGTATGCATTTGTAAACGTGTGGGTAATAAAGCAAAATTATGTGATATACAGTCAGTGGTGTTATTTCAGCTGGGAGCATTTTAATGATAGTATCTATTTGTGTGAGTGTATAAAGATGCATGAACTTATCCTGGCTGTGTGTAATTTTTTAATACACTACTAAGTGTTTTTCTACAATTATACTGTTATTTCTCCCATATTTTAATATTATTATTTTTTATATAGCTTTGTGTGTAAAAAAAGAATTTAGATAGCAGACAGGTTTGGAAGTGACAGTTGATTATAGCAGATGGGAAAAATAATAGTAAGTTCATTTTATAGGTTATACAGGTTAAGTGGCAGTTATTCTGTTTATATGCATTTATAAGAGTTGTGCATGTACTCTGCATAAAATATGCATACCTGTAGTTTGTATTCATGTATGTGGATATGCATGCAGCTGCAAGTAGTAATCATGGAGACTTGTAAAGTAGTTTTTGTAGTAGGTGCTTTCCAATGAGATGAGGCTTGTACTCAGAGTGATCAACAGTACATTTGAAGTGCTGAACTCTGGTGATGCAGTTAGATGTAGAGGTCTTGGATGTGATTGGTGGATGGTTGTGTGACTGCTTAGCTGCATCCAATGAAGGAATGGCACAGAGAGTGAAGTGGAAAGTGTAGAAGGGCTGTCTAAGAGTAAAGTGACCTGCAGCCTCGTGGCTGTCCACGGACAGGGCGTGCTACATCTGGGGTTTTCCAGCAAATCCAGCATGCAAAGGGGACTGTAGGGATTAGCCAATCAGGTGTTGAGGTTGCGGATTTGTGTTGAAAGAGGCTGTGTGTAGTGAAGATGGCAGAGGTGGAGAAAGTCAGGGTGTTGGTGCTTGGAGATTTGTTTGTGCATGGTTTACAGCAGTATGCTCAATGCAGGCATAAACACTTGAAATTGTCAACTCTAAATGATTGCGCAGCCCTGAGCAAATGGTAAATGTCCTATTCAAATTGAGTGTGTAACTGGACAACAGATACGGTGAAACAAAGAGTCCAAAGCAAGTAGATTCTTCAGTCAAAATACGCTGTTGAAACAGATTTTATGAAATGATGCAAAAACAAGACTGCCGACACGTGTTTCGACCCAGAACAACGGGTCCTTTTCAAGGCAAGACGTATGTTATTCAAACTGCTTTGGAAAACCCAAAGCCCTCCTGGGGGGGCAGATATATGGGCCAATTCTAAAGTAGTTGATTCTCCTCAAGAAAATAAGCGGCAAATAACTGAAGCAGTCTCTGTTACTGATACAGTGTGGTACATTCCCAGAACATGGGAGTTTGTTGCAACGTTTGAACACCGCAGTCTCGAAAGTGCTCCGAAGATTCTCCCCCCTGCAGAGTACTGGACATACACAATATTGTTACCATCAAAAGGTAAGGGTCAACAGCATAATGAAGGGCCTGTGAGGCAGTTGAAGGGATGCACTGTCCCACAGGAGTGTCTCTTGTGGTGACAGGAGCGGAAACAGAGGATGTTGTAGAGGAACTCAACCTACTACGTATATCACAAGGTACAACCTTGCGAATAGCCCCACCGTGCAACAACTTCATGTGTCACTTCATTGTTGTCGTACCAAAGCTGTACGAACCAGGCCTCCCACGACTCAGCACCATGTGGCACTGATTGCAGGTGACCTTATTCGCACGTGCTTTTGGCACTCCACCAAGAGGGGTAAACAACCACCACACCCAAATCTCACGGCGAGTGCTGGTAGTAGGGTCTTCCACTACCTCATCCTCTTCATCCTCTTCATCCTCCTCCTCTACATCCTCGCGCCTGTTCCCCTCTGCAGGCCCTTGGGGAGGTGGTGGTGGTGGTGGAGGGGATGGAGGTGGTGGTGGGGGTGGAGGGGATGGAGGTGGTGTTGAGCAAAATCAGCACCATCAGGTTTGATGATTCAACAGCAGAGGCAGCAAAAGCAGGTCAATCTTCAATAGAAGAAAGACAGAATGAATATGAGCTCTGGGGTGTGGCCTTTAATAGGGGTGCAGGTGCGCACTCCGTGGACAGCCACACTGTTCGCGGACAGATCGAACACCCAAAAAAGCCTCAGAAAGTTCCAAAAAGTATGTAGAACGCCAGGGACATTGTCTGTAACATGTGCAATGGTGAATTTATACTGTAAAATACTTTGGATTGTCCAAAACAGTACTTTTAAAATGTTCGGGGACCCGGAGAGTGTCCGCAAATTGGGACACACGCTCAGCGCGGGTGTGGTCACATGATGACTTCACTAACTCGCCTGCGAATGCGCAGGAATGGTTGTGCATATGCACACGGGTGTTCTACGGACAGTGTTCGGGTCCTCAAAATAATTAAAAGTGCGACACACGTGAGACGAACAGTTACGGACATGTGTGATGTTCGTAGGACCCATGGGTGTGGTGCACATGTGCTTAGATGTTCTACGGACAGTACGGACAGGTATAGCGTCCTAAGAACACCTCCATTTTGGTTAATTGCGGACATTCCGGACATTGAGTGTGTTCTAAGAACAGTTCCATCTTGCTTGCGGACAATACGGGCAGGTATAGTGTCCTTAGGACACCTCCATTTTGGTTAATTGCGGACATTCCGGACACTGAGTGTGTTCTAAGAACAGTTCCATTTTGCTTGTGGGCAGTACGGACAGGCATGGTGTCCTTAGTACACCTCCATTTTGGTTAATTGCGGACATTCCGGACACTGAGTGTGTTCTAAGAACAGTTCCATTTTGCTTGCGGACAGTACGGACAGGTATAGTGTCCTTTAGACACCTCTATTTTGTTTAATTGCGGATATTCCGGACACGAAGTGTGTTCTAAGAACAGTTCCATTTTGCTTACGGACAGTACGGACAGGTATAGTGTCCTTAGGACACATCCATTTTGGTTAATTACGGACATCCTGGACACCCGCGCTGTCCGCGGACACCTCAACTGCCTTTTAAAAAAAAAATAATACACAAAGGACTGAATTAAAACACACGTAATTTTTTTATCATCTACAGATATACAATTTATGAAAGAGAGGGGGAAGCAGAAACGGACACAAATACACGAGAATTAGGGGTTTGGAGAGGATGGCTGGGAGGGGATGAAGGGATGGAAGTCTCATCATACCATTTTTCTTGGTAGTGAGGGTTTGGGGATAGTTGACTGGGTCATGGAGGGCGGAACAGGTGCATGTGGGACAATTATATATTTATTTTCTTTTATGTGGTCCTCCACAAAATGTTTTAAAAGATTGTCATTTTCCATAAGCATATCCATTTTTTGTTCCATGCGTTGCAGAGCATTTTCTAATGTCTCTTTTGCTATATTATTTTTAATGTTCGTATGGTCAGTTAAAAAAAATATACATGTTAAGTACACATAAAGTAATGATTATTAATTTGCTTATATAGAGAAGTGTCTACCATTAGTATGACTATCTTCAGTCATTTCCTCAGGTGGGACATTTTCTTCAAGCCATTCCAAAGTACTGGACATTTCTGTGTAAAAACAAATATATTACTTTCAGTGTACCTAATACAGAATGTTTAGAAATATATAAGAAAAAATATAGTTTACTTACTAGTTTCTGGTAAGTTGTGTTGTTACTGTTGTGTAGGTCTACTGTTGCTTCTTGTTGTGCAGTTTCTGTGAGGTATTTATGTTGGAGGCATATCTTTATGGTTAGCAGCACAACATCGGGACTTACAGAAACAAGATGAATTGCAATGTTTAGTATGCATATCACATAGGAGAGTGGCTATGTACTTTTACTTTTAGAATTTGTGTCCAGCCAATATCCATTTCACCAGAGACCTGATCCTATATTAACTTGATTTCAGACATTCTATTGGGGATTATACCCAGTTATTAGTACAGGGACAACAGTCGTATGGATTATTGCAAGCCATTAATGGTAAGCATACCTGCTCGAATTATCATTGGGACAATATGTCGGTCAGTTGACCGTTATGGACCAATGACCCTTGAACCAAGTTAATGATTAATCTTTCAATTTTTCTCTCCTCTGTTCTGTCTTTTCATGTTTTTGATTTTTGGAATAATGTGCATACATAATGTATTTTTCTCCACACCCTTGAATCCTCCCTCTCACTAATCCTTGTTTCTCTGTCTTTTTATCACTTTATTTTTACTTTGATTTGTATACTCGTATTGCGGCATGATGGAATAATGCCTGCGCAATATGATTTCATAATTGGCTTTATACTGATACTATGTTTGTGTTGAAATCATACAAAATTATGATAAACTATGTAACACACTTCTGATGATTTGCTGTGAAATTGTATGTAGCCCAGATTTGAAAAATGCTCAGCAGAGCCGAAACATGTTATAGTTTATGGGCTTTTCTTTAAGAGGTGTGAATATGCTGTATAATTAAACATACACACATCTTTGATGGCGCTGAGTCCTGGAGTCTCTTCTGTTTTACACTGCATATCTTTATTGTTTTGGTATATTCCATTTTAGTACATGTGCCATTTAAATGGACGTTTGATGTGTTACATGCATAGGTTCCACTTCTTATTTATTATTACATATAATGTGTTTATGTGTTGCTTTTTGAACTTGTTCAGTGTTTATATGGCATGATAGAACAATTTAAGATACCCCCAGAGTTTTTGGCTAGAGTTGATGTTGTCTGCATCCGTCCGCGGATATACGCACAGTCCGCGGACATCAAAATCACTAGCTTGGGGTTCAGTATATTCTATGTTACATGTATATAAAGTAAGGGAATCCTAGTAAACATCTATCAAATTCACACTACTATGTATATTCAGTAAAAAAAGCTTTCATAAAGGGAGTTTATGGTTAAGTTGCACCATTAAAAACCTATCAAATTCAGTAAAAAAACTTTCTAAGAAAGGGACATTATGGTTAATTTGCGCTACTAAAAACCTTTGAAATTCAGTCAAAACCCGTCCCAGGCCCGTCCGCAGGTAGGGGGGATGTCCACGTCATCTGGAACTCCTCTACCTGTGGATGAGCAGACCCGTGACCGGATGGAGTCCGTCCTGATTGGTGTCGCTTTGTGCACATGTGACATTTGTGATGACATGCATGCTTTCTGGGGGGACCACGCACGTCATCACGAAGCGCTGTGTGCCAACATGGCCCAGTTGGGAGGGTCCATGGTCGGGGGTTTCCTCCATTTGTCGGCCAGTCTTGCAGCCCTCTCCTCATCTTTGCACACTATACGCCAGTCATTCTCCGTGCCCTCTTCCAGCCCAGATGCCACCAGGGAACCCTGTGGATCTGCCCCAACCAACGCAGCCAGCCAGGTGGAGATCCCATCCCTGCCGCAGTCAGGAGTCGGAGGTCCAGCAGGGGTGGCCACCCCACCAACTGGACCCCAGCGGATGGAGGATGTGCCGGCATCATCGGGCAGGGCATGTGCACGATGGGGCTGACGGATTCCATCAGCCCAGATGCCGTCATGGTGGCAGAGGCAGTTATGTCGGAGGCAGCAGCAGGCTCAGCGTGGGAGGCATCATGGCTCGGGGCCATCAACACTCCAGGGGCAGGCATCGGCTGAGGGGCAGGAGGACCCCGGACTGGGAGTTTCTTCCGTGTGGCAGCGGTTGGGCCGGCAAATAGGTGTGGAGAGGCAGCGGGCAGAGAGGGCACGGCTCAGGAAGGTCAGGGCGGAGAACTCCCTGCACCGGGCTTTGAGGCGGGAGGAGGGCCTCGAGGAAACTCGCAGGGAGTTGAGGGATTCCATGGCTGCATCCCTGCGAGACCTCGAGTCCAGGGAACAGGCCCGCCTCCGGAACATCAACATGGAGTTCAATGCTGCCCTGGGCCGTAACATCAAGCAGTGAGCCGTGGGACTAGCCCGCCGCCTTTGTAAATAGTTATGTAGTTGTAGGTTTCCTTTATATATTTTTCCTTTGGGGCGCATGGACCATGCCCGCCTTTTTGTTAATAGTTATTTATTAGGTAGGTTTTTTCTTAGGTTTCCTTTGGATTGTTGAGCACATGGACCCTTGATTTTTACGTTGTATATAGTTATGCACCTGTTTTTACATATATTTTTTTTTCGCCAAGGAAGAATGGTTTTGTTTTTATTTTGACTGTGGATTTGGTGTTATGGACGGACACTTTGGAGGCATTTTTCTTTGTATTTTATTCATTTCACCATTAATAATGTTTACTTCATTTCGGACATCCTTTTATTATTTTATTCTTGTGTAATTTAATTTCATTCATTAATTTTTGTATGTAATATATTTTTATTTTTTACTTCATTTGTGTGGTCTTCTCTCATTGGTTTTGTGCATGTTACGATTTGGGTTTTCTCAGTCATGTGTCGCCATTGTGAGGGTCTGACAGACTTGTACTGGTTATTTGGGATCTATCATGACATGGGGATTTCAATTTGGAGTGGATGGAATGCTTGGTTGGGTGTTTGGACTGGGGTGGCGTGGGGTGGGATTTGGGTGGCCATAAGGACCTTGGATCTGGATTGTGATGACGTGTTCGGTGGGGGACATAAGTCGGGGCCTGCTGGCAGGTGCCCGCCACTGGCGGGTGGGTGGGGGACATGAGTCGGGGCCTGCTGGCAGGTGCCCATTATTGTTGGGTGGGTGGGGGAATTGAGTCAGGGCTCCCAAGTGCATGGTGCCTTGTGGCCTGCCTGTGGGGCATGCTCAGGGGTGATGGACTGCCTGTGAGGCATGCCCAGGGGTGTGGGGTGGTCACCTGTGGTGTTGGCTGCCTGAGGGGTAAGGGGAGGGGGGCACACCCGGGAGGGAACACACTGCCAAAGCACATGCAAAAGTTCACATGCACCCCGCGGAATACACGTACCCCACTCTCGCCAGGCCTATCACGTGTAAAACTTCAAACACACCCCTCGGAATACACGTACCCCGCTCGCACCAGGCCTATCATGTGTAAAACTTCACACGCACCCCTCGGAATACACGTACCCCTCTCGCGCCAGGCCTATTGCATTTAAAACTTCACACGCACCGCTCGGAATACACGTACCCCGCTCGCGCCAGCCCTATCGCGTGTGAAACTCCACACGCACCACCAGAATATGCACAGGCAGCCCACCCACCCTTCCCATGCCCCACAGGCAGCCCATCACCCCTGGGCATGCCCCACAGAGAGCCCATCACCCCTGGGCATGCCCCGCAGGCAGCCCATTACCCCTGTGCATGCCCCGCAGGCAGGCCATCAACCCTCGGCATGGCCTGCAGGCAGCCCATCACCCCAGTCCACAGCCCGCAGGCAGCCCATCACCCCTGGGCATACACCGCAGGCAGCCCATCACCTCTGGGCACGCCCCGCAGGCAGCCCACTCCACAGGGGGGACTTTTTCCACATGTTTTCACTAGCATGAGCAGGGTACGTGTATTCCGAGGAGTGCGCGGGGAGTTTTACATGCGATTGGCCTGGCGCAAGCGCGGTGCGTGTATTCCGGGGGTGCGCATGGAGTTTCACATGCGATAGGCCTGGCGCAAGTGGGGTACATGTATTCCGGGGGTGCGTGTTGAGTTTCACACGCGATTTCGCTGGCACGAGTGGGGTACATGCATTCCGAGGAGTGCGCAGGGAGTTTTACACGCAATTTCACTGGCTCGAATGTGGTACGTGTATTCCGAGGGGTGCGCAGGGAGTTTTACACACGATTTCGCTGGTGTGAGTGCGGTACGTGTATTCCGAGGGGTGCGCGGGGAGTTTTACTTGCGATCTTGCTGGTGCGAGCGGGGTATGTGTATTCCGAGGGGTGTGCAGGGAGTTTTACACGCGATTTCGCTGGTGCGAGCGGGGTACATGTATTCCGAGGGGTGTGTGGGGAGTTTTACACGTGATTTCACTGGCACACGCAGGGTACTTGTATTCTGTGGGGTACACGAGGAATTTTATTCATGTTTTCGTGGTTGGGGGGGCTGTATGCTGGTCCACTGGACTTTGCGCCATGAACTGGATTTGTGCAATGTTTTTGACGCACGGTTCGGGGCGTAACTGGCGCTGCTGCAGGATCGCTGTGCCACTCTGCGCCACGGCTGCCTATGGATGTATAAATCCAGGAATACGCTATGCGCCTAAATAGGTTTTGGCACACGCGGGTGGCACAGACTGCCGCACTGCACTCTGTGCGCCAGCCGCGTGCGCCACTTGTGTGCTGAATTCTATAAATGACCCCCTGAATGTATTCCTATTTCACAACCCAGGTTGTATTAATTAATAATGCTACAGAGGAAAACAACTTCTTGTTGGAGAGAATAAAGTTATTCACTTCTTTAAAATATTTAACAATAAAAATATAGAGAGAAATTATATATTATCTCACTTTCTACATGTATATCTATTTGAAAGGTTAAATAACATTTTTAACAATTGTATAAATTAACATTATGTCAAAATAAAACTTCAAATAATACGTTTCAAAGATAAGGGTTATCTACAGTGTAGATATCTTATCCTTTATTATCTTTGATAACATAAATGCTGTATGATTGCCTCAAATACACTAACCATTTAGGTAACTACGAACTTGGTTTTGCATCAGCAAATTCTAAATACAATTCCCCACAATATCAATGGTTTGTGCACTTATAAAGGCATTTCACTACAATGAAGATATGTTTCAATACTGTATAAACATTATTTAAGATTACATGCAGATTAATGTATGCAACCTTAACCAGGAAACCACCACATATAGCCTTACTATGTCTTCAGTTTTACAAATAAATGCATGAATACATACCAACATGTAACATTATTTTAGTATAAACCGTTTTAAAGTGCAGTCACATCAATATTTCCAAAAAACATGCAGGCAATAAAAAAGTGTGTGCATGTAAACGTATTGACACTTACCAAAAACTAAGAACCTTACATATGTCATTGCCATAGTTGTTTTGAAATCTGAGTGCATCCTTTGTTTGGCCACATGCACACAATATAATAATCAAGCAATATGACCCGAGCAGCGGGGGAATTACCAACTCAGGTAATGGCCCGGGGGCCCATAGTTATAGGCCCGAGCGAAGCGACAGTTAACATTCCCAATTCTGGTAGGTCTGCGAGAAATTATTTTCTGGAGTTTATCTGTAAGGTAGCTGGGGGCCGCGTTGTTGAGGGCTTTATGAGTCAAAGAAAGCATTTTTAGTTGTACTTTATTGGATGTGGATAACCATTTATAATGGTGCCTAAGGGAGGAGATGTGATTTTTTTATTTATTCCTGAGGCTGCTCTTAAGGCATTATTCTGTAATGTTTGGAGCTTTTGGATCGTAGATTTATTTGCACCACTGTATAGGGCATTACAATAGTCGATTCTAGAGAGTATGGCTTACCATGAGCTGTCATCAGAGAGCAATGGCTTACCAGCTCTGAGTAGCTTGCAGGTGTAAGCTGTGGAGGAGGTTTACCTGTTTATCAAAGGACAAAGTGGAGTCCAAGTAGAAACCAAGAGTTTTTACCTCCTTGGAGACTTTGATAGTGTTCCCGTCAATATTGAATGAGAAAAATTCTTGGCCTAATTTTTTAATGTTGGCCTGTGAGCCCAAGATTATCAGCTCAGTCTTATCATCATTCAAGCATAGGCCGTGAGTGGCCATCCATGCTTGGATGATAAGATATACTTTGTTCACCAACCCTGTGTCCTTACTGTGATCCCCAGAAAGCGGGAGGAGAATCTGAGTATCATCTGCGTAATTAGTATAGGTGACACCCAGATGGTCCAGATCATCGAACAGAGGTTTGGTGAAGATATTATATAGGGTTGGCGAGACGCAGGAGCCTTGAGGAACACCGCACAGTATAGGTGTCGGGTTGTAAGAGGATTCAATTCAACACTACAGCTAAGTCAATGCCTAGTCTGGGATACTGAATGGAAACCCTTATTGATATATCTTTATGTCCAGTTCATGCGTTCTGGATGACTACCCCTATATAACACCCCTCTCTTGGAATCCCCCTGACCCCACTGAGCCAAGAAGTAGTTCTGTTTTGCAAGTTTAAAAGGTTTATTTGATAATTTAAACAATAGATATATATATCACACTTTATAATAAATTAATAATTGGATATCACACTTAATCTGAGCAGTAATCAATAATGGATAGTCTGGCACTAGCACACTTGTGAATAGGAACAGAAGAATAAGGTGGTAGAGAATGCTTTATATAAGTTCAGATGGATGTAATGTTGAATGAAAATGCAATACAGAAAATACTCGATATGATTTCAACAAAACAATGTAATCACTTTTCTCTGGCAATCCCCTCCCCCCTTTATGCAATGCAAGGAAATGGAAGGAAAGCACACAGTTCTCAGAAATGCAATCAAACGTAATTCAGTTCACCCCAGCAAGCTTAGACTACAGAAGTTAGAAACACAGGCCCAAAATGCTTTTATATGTGCTGGCAATGAAGTGAAAAATATGCTAAAATGCTTTTAATTCCCTCTAGAGGTTCAGGGTGAGTGAAATATACTTGGGATGAGTTCAGGCTCACTTTAGCAAGGATCTAGGAGTAACTAGCAGGTTAAACAAATTTTTGGCAAATGAAAGCAAGAAAACTGCTGTTTTCACACGTGGAGAAATTTGCAAATCGTGGCAAATTCGCGAGTGCGTTTTTCACGATAGCAGCGAAAGTGTATGGAATAGGAATGCGGAAAGTTACTGCAAGTCTCTAAGACAAACGATCACGGAGTTATGAACGATATGGTAAAGGTCGTTTTTCAGATTTGAAATTTTAAAGTTCAAAAAGACAAGTGACAGCTAGCAACTAGAAATGACAGGTGACAGCTTTACAAATGACAGGTGACAGTTAGGAGGCAGTTCTACTTAGATTAAAATAGATTGAATTATATTATTTTAACTAAGAGATTGGTTCTGCACAGTTCTGCTAGGTACTCACACTATATTCTTGAATTAGAATGGGCCTCGCCACGGATCTGGTCAGGTTTTAGACTGGACTCTGGTCTGGTCTCAGCACTTCACAGTGATCTGGGTCAGCTCTCTGGTTCTGCTAACAGTGGTCTGGGTCAGCTCTGCTCTGCCTCTGGTTCTGCGAACTGCTCTGCTTCTGGATCTTTCTGCACAGCTTTCTCTGGACCCAGCGCTGATCTGCACGCTGTTAGGTTTGCTGGATGCTGAGGCCCACTGAGAAGAGTTCTCAGTTTGTGGGTTTAGGCCCTTGCTTTGAGTTCTGAATCAAGTTCTTTGGAGTTTTAAAGTCTAAGTGTTGAATCTAGTATCTTCTGGAAGTTGTGTGGTCCGGCAGAGCGCGTTGCAGCAAATGGAATTGACTGTCCCTATCTGTCCTGACTGTCTGCTTTTATGTGTTTTGAAAATGGGTGTGTGTGCAGCATCACTAGGCCCTACCCCTCTCCACTTGTCATTGGCCACTTCCTCCTCTTCCCCTTGATTGGGGGAATGAAAGGAAGTGTCATCATGATGAGGTCTGTTTATGATACAGAGAACCCACCCCTGTCAACTTTACACACAATCTATATTTGCTCAAAAAACATATTTGCACAGGTACACATTTGTTTAAAATTACATGCACCCATCACATATCACAGGAGGTATACCCTGTCCAAATCTGCTCTTCCTGGGAGCTTGCATTCAGAAATGGCAACATATTTCACTTTTTGGTCAGGTTACCAATATCAGATTCTTACTCAAATTTACCCAAATTGTGTGCAAGGCATGCAGGCATTAATTGATGAAGTATCAGACTTTTCACATGCAGACATTTAAAGTAATACCCTCTTAACTGCTAGCTTGCCCCCAGATCATGCCACCGGTTCTAAAAACCTCTTAAAATGTGGGCAGAAAAATCACAAGAATTATGGTATCATTTAAATAATTATGACAAGTCCGTACTATGAGTTATTCATCTTTTTCTAAAACCATATTCTGGCTACAGGGGTGTGTCTTTTCAGGTCACATGGTGCAGAAACCAGTCTTTCCACTTTCTTCAAGCTCAGCCTCTGTCTCCAGTTTCTCCCCCTCCCAGTTTCTGCCAAGAGGAAGCCATTTTTATTACCCCTGCAATAAACCATCTGCCTGGGCCCTGGAAGGCCCATTGTTCAAGAGGAAGCCATTTATGGCCACTTCCATAAACCCTCTGCCTGGGTCCTATGTTTAGCCTCTAGCAGTCCCTTGGTAATCCAATCAGAGAAGTGTCATATCCCTTTTGGTGGGTAGGCCTGGGAACACAGCTGTTGTGCAAGTCTCAACTCCTGTCGGGGGTAGCTGGTGGGCAGAATTCAGTTCCTTAAGCCAGGCCCCAGCTAATGTCACTTTTAGTTACCCAGTTTTCTGCATTCAAATAAAACTAACCATTTTACATATGCAGCTAGAATGCTGATTCTAAGTTTAAAACTATGACATTTAAACAATTGCAACCTATGTGACACTCAAAAGTAGGTCACTCATTTCTTTTAAACATTTAGATTTTTGGTGTCTTTCAGTCCAAATTTACTTAAACTGCTGAAATCCACAGCTCAGCCAGTCTTGTTATAAACCTTCAAGTCACTTCAGAATATAACTTTACATTGTATCCACCTCTCAGTAAGTCTTTCTTTGGCATGCTTTGGGTTCATTTATTCGGTTTTACACAAAAAAAGAAAAAAGTCTGGTGTTGTTTTAAAACGCCGGCTTTCTGATAGTGGTGAGTACTGGTAATGCAACCATTTTTGGGATTTAAGAAAATGAACTCCCCACAATTCTAGGTTGCTTTTGGCAATCAGCATTGCCATTCCCAATGGTGTCAGGCTACTGTGTGGGTAGTCCAATGGTGGTTTTAGGCAGTGCCCTTCTGTGCCCATAACATCGGCAAAAATGAGTGGCAGCCTATTCTTCATGCATTTCCCTGTGCATTTTTTGGGAAGCTCTGGCCGTCATGATGTTTTCAATGCCAGTACTGCACAGTTTTTGAGGTAGAGCTCGGATGCATGGGTAAAACATCCCACAAGCCCCCCTCTTGCGATGGCCATTCTGTTTCACTGATGGAACTCGCAAGACCTGGGATGTTTCCTCATCTTCTTCCAATAGATGTCACAGTTCAGCATCTTTTCCTCCATCCAGTCGGATCGATCGGTTCTCCTCGCCGGTCCTGATGGGAATATTGGGCGGTACCCTGGGCCCCCTTGCGTCTCTGCTCCCGGTCTCCAGATCGTCCTCCTTTGGCCCGTCTCCAGGTTTTCTTTCTCCTAGGACGACAAAGGAAGAGCGGCAATACATATTCATAGACATTTTTCCCCCACCATTGATATAGTGGAGTGGCATATAAATTTATAGTCAAAACATATGAACATGCACATTTCTTTTTGCATTCAAAAATGAAAACACCCACATTGAGAAACTCAGAATTTGATAGGCGATATGTAGGATCTTTTAAGTTAGAACTGAATTAATCTGAGACAGTACCCTCTAGGATTCCAGAGGATTCCTCCAGTTGTTGCAGAGTGTGCCTGGAATGGCAACACTTCAACTGGTTTATGTGGACCCACTTGTCTTCCCCCTCTGCCAAACCGCCTTTGGGGATGCGGATCTTGTAGGCCGCAGGGGAGATTTTGTCTATAACCTCAAAGGGTCCCTTCCATGTAGGCAAACATTTTCGCTGTTTGGCCTGGTTCCTTTGGAAATTGTATAGATAGACCCGGTCCCCCACCTGATATTCCTTCCTGGAAGTCTTCAGGTCATAGTGGGTCTTCATGCTATCAGCTGATCTTTCTAGATTCCGCTGAGCATAAGCAAAAGCATGTTCAAGGTGTTTCCTTAAATTCTCCACATACTCATGGGATGTGGAGGCATTTATCAGTGTCTGCTCTTGGGTCCTGTAGAGCAAATGCTGAGGAAGCACCATCTTGCGCCCAGTCATGAACTCAAATGGTGACATTTTGGTTGCAGATGAAGGGGTAGATCTGATGGCCATTAGGACCATAGGTAATCGGATATCCCAACTTGGCCCAGAATCTGCCACAAACTTCTTTAATATGCTCACAATGGTTCGGTTATATCTCTCTACTGCCCCAGAAGAAGCTGGCCGGTAAGCAATATGCAACTTCCATTTGACCCCCAGTATCTCCCACATCTTTGTCATCACTTCACTGGTGAAGTGGCTACCTCTGTCTGACTCAATCCTTTGAGGTAGACCAAAACGGGAAAAGATGTGGTTAATCATCAGGGCAGCTGCAGTTTCTGCCTTGCAATTTGGGGCTGGGAGACATTCCACCCACTTGGTAAACAAGCATGTCACAGTCAACATGTACTTATTCCCCCTAGCAGAGCGAATCACAGGGCCTACAAAGTCGATTTGTAAATCTGACCATGGCAGTGTCATCCCCCTCTTTTGGAGAGGCGCACGGTGCGTGAGGGATGATGGCTGAAATTGTGCACACACAAGACAACCCTTCAAATATTGGTCGAGGTCCTGCCCCATGTGTGGCTAGTATGCAACCTCTCTTAAGATTTCCAATGTTGTGTGAAACCCCCTATGACCGGCGGTGGCCGCATTATGGGCGTGACTTAACATCAGGCTTCGGAATGAGGTAGGAACCACCCACTGATCGTGGCCAGCTTTGGATTTCCTTACCAGTAAACCGTCTTGGATCCAGAACATTTTTGGACATTTCATCAACACCCTTAGGTCCTCTTTCCCAATGTAATCGGTATCCGTCAGGGGAAAGTTCTCAGGGTCCTCAAGGTGCTGGTAAAATTTACCAATTATTGGATCCCCCTTCTGAGCGGTAATCAAATCAGCATCAGGGGTCTCCTTACTCCATTTTGCAATTGAAAGATCATTGTGAGCATTTGTCTGGGACCTAGTGATAGCAGTGACCTGGATTTCCCCCAACAGGGACTCAATCTCAATTAGATCCCCTTGGATGGCCCCGGTTTTGGCCAGCTGATCAGCTAAGTCATTTCCAGTTTTGTCTGGTCGCTCTACTTTGGAATGACCCTTGATCTTTTTCCAATAGATGGTCATCTCATTCGAGGTGACCAGATCATCAATGTTTTGGATCAACTTCCCATGTTTCAAGGGTTTGTTGTTAGCACATAACATGCCTCTGGTTTTCCAATTAACCAGGTGCTCCACGAACCCGTTCCGTACATAATCCGAATCTGTGATTATGACCAGTTCGTGGAGTTGATGCTGGACAGCAGTGAGGATGGCCTGATGCACAGCCATCAATTCTGCCACCTGACTACTTCGGGGACCAATTTTGTATCCAGCGGAGGGTTCTGGGGACTCATTCGCCCATGCATTCCCTACGCCGGCCACCAGTTCTTTCTCCCCGTTGTTGTCAACATGGTAAGAGCATCCATCCACATAGACAGTGGGCATTGCCTCACACTTGTCCTTTTCAAAGACTTTGTGGGGGGAATTAAGGTATGCCTCCATGTTGTCCTTTATTTTTAGACTTTCGTCCTCGAGACAGTTTTCTCTGGCACAATCATGCAAGTCAGCCAGACCTTGCGCGAGGGGACTCTTCTTGTTTTGGCCATATCTGACCTCCACAGGAAAGCCTTGCATTGACAGAATCCAGGAAGTAATTCGGGAATTACTCACATTTCCGGCCCGGATTCTGTCACTTTGGAGATATTGCAGAGGCTGGTGTGGAGTCTCCACTATGATGTGTTCCCCCTGGATAAACGGGCGGTAATTCTTCAATGCCCACACCGTTGCCAGGAGTGCCTTCTCAAAATCGTTGAATTTTCCCTCCACAGAGGATAAAGTTTTGCTCGCATAGGAGATTACTTTATTGACCTTGTCATGCTTTTGATATAATACTGCTGTCAAGCACGTATTAGAGAACCCCGTCTCCAGGAAGAACTCCTTGTTTCTGACAGGGTAAGCTAGGCAAGGCGCTTGTGAGAGGCTTCTTTTGAGTTGTTTTACTGCCTCGGCTTGTTCTGGACCCCATTCCCACTTGACCCCCCCCTTCAGGAGATGAATCAGGGGTCTGGTGATCTCTGCGTAGCCCTCAATGAACTTTCTGCTGTAATTAGTCAGTCCAAGGAGGCTCCTTAGTTCCTGCAGAGTTGTGGGGTCTTTCAGTTTCTGAAGTGCTTCCACTTTCTTTTCCTGGGGACAGAGACCCTGAGGAGTAATCTCATGCCCCAAGAAATTAACACGGGTTCTACACCACTGTGCTTTCTGAAAGGAAAGTTTTGCTCCGGCGGACCTCAACTGCGTCAGAACATAACGGATCTCCGCTATGTGTTCCTCCACAGATGAACTTTTGATGAGGACATCATCTACATAAGCCAGGTTACCCCTCGCACCCAGGTCGGGCATGGCCTTATGTAGGAAAATATTGAACTCATTACCGGAGTTAAGGTATCCGAAGGGAGTCCGGGTCCATGTATACTGCTGGCCCCAAAGGTAAAAGCCAGCTTGTATTGGTCCTCCCTACTGACCGGCACGGTCCAGTATCCATTGGTCAGGTCTATTGCAGTGAATACCTGTGACCCCTGGATCTGGGCCAGCCCTTGGTCAATGTAGGGCAGAGGCCATCGGGAAGTATGGACCCGTTTGTTGAGCTCCCTGAGGTCGGCGCAGAATCTCCACTGGCTGTTTGGCTTCAATATTCCCAGCACCGGATTATTGAAGGTGCTGTGGACTGGACGGATTATTCCCCGGTACTCAAGGTTCTTAATTATTTCAGTAAGGGACTCCATTGATGCGAGAGGCAAGCGATATTGCTTCACAAACACAGGAGTCATGCCAGGGTCCGTGGGGATTGTGGTTGTGTGGATGTCAGTGCGACCACAGTCATATGAGCCTACCGCAAAGAGATCTTGGAAATCCAAGAAAACTTGTTTCAACTTTTGCTTTTGTTCCAGAGTCACACAGGCATCAGCTAGGTTGACTCTCTCTTCCACCATCTGCCTGAAGCCTGGAAAGACTTCTGGTTTGGCTATTTCAGCGGCCTCCTCCAGCTGGGTGGAGAAGTCCCTGGTCAGAGTGCTGATTTGGACTGGGGGCTTCAGGTGGGAAAGGCAGCCCTCATGGACTTGGAAAATCATCTCATCCCTCCTGAAGTCACAAGTCAGATCTTCCTTACCATAAGGGCAAGAAGTGTACACCAGGAAGTTCCCCCCATGCCGGATAAAAATCCTGTCTGGTGTTGTATTGTCCTCACTGTCACTGTCAACGCAGTCCTTGGGGATTGGCCCTAACAGTTCATTACCTAAATCGATGGAAAAATGATGGTCATCAACCGCCATTCCAATAATGGTGCCTGCGGCTAGAGTAATACTCTTTAAGTCGCTGTTATCCACCTCTATTAGAATGGTGTCATGTTCTATGTTGACTAATGGAGTTGGGTTTACCCCCAACCCTTGCTGTTGGAGAGAAGAGTTTAGATGTATGTAAGCATCAGGGTTTTTCAAATGTTGTCCTCTTTTAACTTTCACTTCCAGGGAGAATTGTCGGGTCCTTTCTGGGATGGTGACTTCCTCTTTGATCTGAATTTCAACTGCATAAGGTAGCAATTGAGCTGACCTAAATGCTTTTTCTGGATCATCAAAGCCCATGGGATTATCCGCTAATCGGGACCACGCTTTGAAGTTTATTAGGTCCAAACTAATGGCAAAGCGATTGAGAATGTCACTGCCTAAATAAAAGGCGGCAGGGACGTCTCGCACGACCCAACAATTGTGGACTATGCTCTTGTTGCCAATGGAGATTTTGAGCATACACCTGCTTGGCAGGAGATGTTTGGAAGTAGGTGCTTCCAGGTCCATTTCCCATTTGTCTATCAGTTTGAAGGTGGGAATGGCTGGATCTTTTGGGAGTTGGCAGAACATGGCTTCGCTGATGAAGCTCTTACCGTTGTTCACACACACTCGAGCGAGAACAGAGTCCTTCCCATCATTTAACTGGGCAGGGATGAACAACTGCTCTCCAATTTGCTGAATATCAGCCAGGCTCTGAGCTGATTTCACATCTTTCTGGACTATAGGAGTGGGAGTTTCTGATTGTGGATTGGTAAAGAACTTCAGGGTGTTTCCTTCCAGTGTGGAATACCACCTTAAACTGGAAGGAAGGTTGATTTTCAGAAATAGAGAGGACCCCCCATCACCAGTCTGTTGTCCTACTGCTATTACTGTCACGTCTGGAATTTGGTTGTTCTGGAAGTGAAATTCTACTTGGTCAGATTTTTGTTCAACCATGTGGCAGGTGCCGTTTAAACTAACATGGTTGACACTCTGTTTTAATTTTATTGGTCGGCTAGTCTGGGTCCAGAGGACCTTGTTTACGCAATCTATTAAGGGTGACAACCTTCTCAGGAGGTCATTCCCCAGTAAACAAGGGGTGCCCTCTGGAGTCACAACTATGACCGGGTGTTTCACCTTGTGTCGCCCGATCTCAATGTCCAAGTCTGCAGTCCCCTCAACGGGAATTTCTTTCCCGTCAAAGTTCTGCAGTTGTCCAGGAAGAGAGGTGAGAGGAATTTGGTAATTCTCTCCCCTTCCTGCATTCAGTTCGTCAAAGGCCCTTCTGGACAGAAGGGTAGCTTGAGATCCAGTGTCCACCAGTGCCAAAATGGTACCCTGCCCCTGTACTTGTACCGGGGCATAGTATCTTCCCTCCTTCTCCTCAAGGGTGCACAGATAATGCACATTTTTGGACAACCGGTGGGCTAACTTTCTGGTTTTGGACATCGCTAGCGAAGAGATTTGGGCAGAATTCTGTGGAGAGCCTTGGGAATCTGAAAGAAAAAGTTGGCAACTGGAGATCAGAGCCATTGTGGGTTCCCCTGGCTCCGGTTCCGGACTGCCCCCCCCTTTTGGGAGGCAGTCATCAGGATGGGTTTGAACCAGGGGATTTTCTTGCTGTTGGTTCTGGGATGAGATGGTGGGCGGCGGTAGCTCAGTCTCCACATCTCCCCAGTCTGGGTTGGAATCCCTTGGGACCCATTTTTCTTTGGGAGAAGTTCCCCCCTCTCTGAAGGAGAAGATCCTTTTCCCAGGATCCTCTGAGGATCCCTCTCCCTCAAATTGGAAGATCTGTACCTCCTCCTCAAACTGAGTCTGTTTGGGTCTTGTGTTTCTCCTACCCCCCCTCTGCTCCTTAGGAGGCAGACTTTCAGGGGCAAGAGATTTTGTTTCCGGTTCCTGGGTTTCCAGGGGCTGTTTACAAGTGAGGCAGGAAGCTTCCTCCAAGGCTTTACACCCCCCTTCCCCTTGTGTCTCCTCCCTGGGAACCAGTGAGTTATCGGGGTGCTGCCCCCGTCATTGTTCTGGAGCACCAGGTCCAGAGTTGGGTGCGTTCTGCGCCGGCATGCCGATCTGACGGTTCTGCTGAGCCCTCAGTATGTGACCCAGATCCCGCGCCATGTTTTGAACCTGGCGCTCTAACTGGGAAACCCGCTCAAGCTGATACGGGGCCCTGTTTTCTCCCCTGGGCTGATCCCGGGAAGGGTAGCTATCCCTTCTTTGGTAGTACCCCTGGTTGGGAAGATTTGGATACCCCTCCACCCTTGGCCACCCCTCTCCCGGATTCGGTTGTCTGGGCTCAGGGAATTGGGGAAAGAAGGGTGGAGGATTTTGGGGTTGGAAGTTGGGTGGATACCTGGGGAAAAAGTTCTGCCCAGGGTTTGGTGAGTTTCTGCCCACCTGTGAGAAGTTGGGAGGGAAGTTCTCTGGGTTAGTTGCTTGGCTGGATCCCCCCCTTGGGCTGGAGGAGTCCACACATAACCCAGGATGGGTCTGTTTCCCTTGTAACGAGGGCTTACATAATCAGGAGAGCGAGGGACCCCATTTGTGTGGCTGCCTCCCTGGCTCCCTGTCTGTGACTGTCCCGAGGACCTTCTGGGCCTAGTATTATTAGGTGCAGGTAGGTTTTTAGGCCCCCCCATCTCCAAATCCAAAACGGGGGCAACCTTTACCTCTGCCACCTTGGCAGCAGCAGGGGTGCTGTTAGTTTTGGGGGTTTTGGGCTGGTTTTTGTTTTCCACCGGTTTCTGCACCTCGTAGATGCGGGTGGCTTGTTCAATGACCCATTCTAAAGATCTTTTCTCATGAAAATCTCTCACGAGCTGGGTCATTATGTATTTGGGCAAGGCATGGAAAAACGTATTAATAAATTCTCTGCTATCCGTGCGCACCCTTCTGGTGGTCTGCGCAAAGGCACGTTTCAGTTCTTGCACAAACTCTTGTGGGGCCTGATCCTCCCCACACTGCAAATTGTAGGCTGCCTTGCGAGCCTCTTGGGGATTTCTGTGAACAGAAAAATGTTTTAATATGGCCGCCCTATAGGTGGACCACCTGGAATGATTTTGGTCCTCCAGCCCTGCAAAGAAACTGGAGTACTCTGGGGAGAATGTCCACTTTACATATTGGATACAGCTTTGGCTGTCCTTCAAATGAAAAGTCTCCATCATTCGCTCATAGAGCTCCAAGTGTTCCCAAACAGAGTACTTGGCGTTCTTATGATAAGGCGTGATGACACTCCTGATTGCCTTAATCTGTTTCAATGGGTCCTTAATGAAGGCCCTTTTTGCCTTATTGGCCTTTTTGGTTCGGGTAACCCTTGTCCATTCGTCCTCTGACTCAGAGGCACTGCTCCCAGAGGTTCCTGTCTGATCTTCCAGGTTTTCCCGGATTCTGCGAGCCTGGGAATGGCTGGCAGAATGTGGGGACCTGGTCTCCTGTGTCCTGTACCGCTCAGAGGAGTCTTCAGATCCCTCCTTGCTGCCAGGATTTGATGGGTACCCCCCCACTGACCTAACTGGGCAGGGGTTTTCAGGATGCCCTTAATGGGCCTACTCTCCTGGGGTTCCCCATCAAATTGCACTGTGCTTGGGTGCCCATACCCGGATGCCCGCCCCTCCATTCCTGGGTGGTACTGGCCTATGAGCCCCATGCTTCTGGCTGGATAGTAATCTGCCATCCCTGTGGCCCTGTGCTCATGTGCGCCAGGGGACATGGGGGTGGCAGAGTCCAGGGACTGAGAGAGATAAAGGCCTCTGGTACTAGGGCTCCTGGGGTTATGCTCAGGAGTTTCTCTTTCCCAGCGAACCTCATCTCTATCCGCACCTGCTCCCTGTTGCAATGCAAGAGCCTGCGCCTTCAGTTCCTCAGTTAAGGCCTTACTAGACTCTATCAGTCTCTCCTGCATCACTACCTGTTGTTGGAGCCTATCATTGTGCTGGCAGAGAGCCTCATTCTCTCTCTGCGTTTCCTGATTGTTCCTGGAGCACTGGGCCAGTCTTTGCTGCAGGAGGGTTGCCTCCTGAGCTGTATCCCTATTGGCCTGCTCATTTCTTGCCAGAGCATCCTCCACCTTCCTAGTGTGCTCTAACAGGTTCTGGTGTTCTTTTTGGAGGTCACCCAGTCCCTGGAGGGCCAGGTGATTTTCTTCCATTTTCCTTTTTAAGTGGCAGACTTCCTGGCCTAAGGTATCCCTTTCCTGACTAAGAGCCTGCATCTGTGCCGCCAGGTCGTCCCTTTGCCTTTGGAAGGCACCAGCTTTCTGGCGCTCCTGGTCAAACTCTGCCTGGGTCTCCAGGTCTTTCAAAATCAGTTTATTGCTCTCTGCCTTCTCCCTATCTAGGTGGCTTTGCAGGGTGACTACCTGCTCAGCACATGCCCTATTGAAGTCTAACTGTTGCACCAGCTTTTTCTGGCCCTGCACTAGGGAGTCCAAACCTTCTTGGTACTCCTTCTGCAAGGCCAGAAATCTGGTATCCTGGTCAGCCTTTTCCTGTTGCAGGATGTTCATATCCTTCTTTATTTTAATGATGTGCTGTCTACTCTCATTTTCTGACTCCTGGCTCCCCTGCAGCCTCTGCTCAGAAGAGACCAGGTCAGATTGGACCTTCTCTAACGCCATCTGTCGCTTGTTCGCCAGATCTTGGCTTTCCGTACATTTATCCTGCATGTCTCCCATATATAGGTACAGGTATGCCGCTATCCTAACCATCTTGTCTTGTTCATCCTTAGCTTTAGGAGCCATGTATAGTTCCCTAAGGGCCACATGTAGGGGACCCTGATCTCCCCATATATCTGACCCTGTTTCAGTGACCTGTTGCGTGATGGCCTGCAACCAGACCATGCGGTCCTGGTGAGTCCACTCACCTCTCACAAATAACTTATGTAAGAAGTGCTCTCTGGCTATTTTCATGTCTACTAAGGTCGTCATTCTAGAGATTGGTCTCTGTCCTGACTTACAGAAATTAGTATTTTATTTTTGCAAAACAGAGCTTTTCCTTAGAGCGTTCCTTGGAGGAGTGCTTTACAGCGTAACACAGCCTGGTGATCCGACCGGATATGTGTATCTGGTCAGCTGGCACACTGTATTAATCTGCACAAATGGTAGATCTAACCCAAACGTCCCGCTCGAGCCCCCAATTTGTAAGAGGATTCAATTCAACACTACAGCTATGTCAATGCCTAGTCTGGGATACTGAATGGAAACCCTTATTGATATATCTTTATGTCCAGTTCATGCGTTCTGGATGACTACCCCTATATAACACCCCTCTCTTGGAATCCCCCTGACCCGACTGAGCCAAGAAGTAGTTCTGTTTTGCAAGTTTAAAAGGTTTATTTGATAATTTAAACAATAGATATATATATCACACTCTATAATAAATTAATAATTGGATATCACACTTAATCTGAGCAGTAATCAATGATGGATAGTCTGGCACTAGCACACTTGTGAATAGGAACAGAAGAATAAGGTGGTAGAGAATGCTTTATATAAGTTCAGATGGATGTAATGTTGAATGAAAATGCAATACAGAAAATACTCAATATGATTTCAACAAAACAATGTAATCACTTTTCTCTGGCAATCCCTCCCCCCTTTATGCAATGCAAGGAAATGGAAGGAAAGCACACAGTTCTCAGAAATGCAATCAAACGTAATTCAGTTCACCCCAGCAAGCTTAGACTACAGAAGTTAGAAACACAGGCCCAAAATGCTTTTATATGTGCTGGCAATGAAGTGAAAAATATGCTAAAATGCTTTTAATTCCCTCTAGAGGTTCAGGGTGAGTGAAATATACTTGGGATGAGTTCAGGCTCACTTTAGCAAGGATCTAGGAGTAACTAGCAGGTTAAACGAATTTTTGGCAAATGAAAGCAAGAAAACTGCTGTTTTCACACGTGGAGAAATTTGCAAATCGCGGCAAATTCGCGAGTGCGTTTTTCGCGATAGCGGCAAAAGTGTATGGAATAGGAATGCGATTCTAGGTTCGTTGAAAAGCTGAGATTCTAAGCTTTCAGAGGAAAGTTACTGCAAGTCTCTAAGACAAACGGTCACGGAGTTATGAACGATATGGTAAAGGTCGTTTTTCAGATTTGAAATTTTAAAGTTCAAAAAGACAAGTGACAGCTAGCAACTAGAAATGACAGATGACAGCTTTACAAATGACAGGTGACAGTTAGGAGGCAGTTCTACTTAGATTAAAACAGATTGAATTATATTATTTTAACTAAGAGATTGGTTCTGCACAGTTCTGCTAGGTACTCACACTATATTCTTGAATTAGAATGGGCTTTGCCACGGATCTGGTCAGGTTTTAGACTGGACTCTGGTCTGGTCTCAGCACTTCACTTTGATCTGGGTCAGCTCTCTGGTTCTGCTAACAGTGGTCTTGGTCAGCTCTGCTCTGCCTCTGGTTCTGCAAACTGCTCTGCTTCTGGATCTTTCTGCACAGCTTTCTCTGGACCCAGCGCTGATCTGCACGCTGTTAGGTTTGCTGGATGCTGAGGCCCACTGAGAAGAGTTCTCAGTTTGTGGGTTTAGGCACTTGCTTTGAGTTCTGAATCAAGTTCTTTGGAGTTTTAAAGTCTAAGTGTTGAATCTAGTATCTTCTGGATGTTGTGTGGTCCGGCAGAGCGCGTTGCAGCAAATGGAATTGACTGTCCCTATCTGTCCTGACTGTCTGCTTTTATGTGTTTTGAAAATGGGTGTGTGTGCAGCATCACTAGGCCCTACCCCTCTCCACTTGTCATTGGCCACTTCCTCCTCTTCCCCTTGATTGGGGGAATGAAATGAAGTGTCATCATGATGAGGTCTGATTATGATACAGAGAACCCACCCCTGTCAACTTTACACACAATCTATATTTGCTCAAAAAACATATTTGCACAGGTACACATTTGTTTAAAATTACATGCACCCATCACATATCACAGGAGGTATACCCTGTCCAAATCTGCTCTTCCTGGGAGCTTGCATTCAGAAATGCCAACATATTTCACTTTTTGGTCAGGTTACCAATATCAGATTCTTACTCAAATTTACCCAAATGTGTGCAAGGCATGCAGGCATTAATTGATGAAGTATCAGACTTTTCACATGCAGACATTTTAAGTAATACCCTCTTAACTGCTAGCTTGCCCCCAGATCATGCCACCGGTTCTAAAAACCTCTTAAAATGTGGGCAGAAAAATCACAAGAATTATGGTATCATTTAAATAATTATGACAAGTCCGTACTATGAGTTATTCATCTTTTCCTAAAACCATATTCTGGCTACAGGGGTGTGTCTTTTCAGGTCACATGGTACAGAAACCAGTCTTTCCACTTTCTTCAAGCTCAGCCTCTGTCTCCAGTTTCTCCCCCTCCCAGTTTCTGCCAAGAGGAAGCCATTTTTATTACCCCTGCAATAAACCATCTGCCTGGGCCCTGGAAGGCCCATTGTTCAAGAGGAAGCCATTTATGGCCACTTCCATAAACCCTCTGCCTGGGTCCTATGTTTAGCCTCTAGCAGTCCTTTGGGAATCCAATCAGACAAGTGTCATATCCCTTTTGGTGGGTAGGCCTGGGAACACAGCTGTTGTGCAAGTCTCAACTCCTGTCGGGGGTAGCTGGTGGGCAGAATTCAGTTCCTTAAGCCAGGCCCCAGCTAATGTCACTTTAAGTTACCCAGTTTTCTGCATTCAAATAAAACTAACCATTTTACATATGCAGCTAGAATGCTGATTCTAAGTTTAAAACTATGACATTTAAACAATTGCAACCTATGTGACACTCACAAGTAGGTCACTCATTTATTTTAAACATTTAGATGTTTAGTGTCTTTCAGTCCAAATTTACTTCAACTGCTGAAATCCACAGCTCAGCCAGTCTTGTTATAAACCTTCAAGTCACTTCAGAATATAACTTTACATTGTATCCACCTCTCAGTAAGTCTTTCTTTGGCATGCTTTGGGTTCATTTATTCGGTTTTACACAAAAAAAGAAAAAAGTCTGGTGTTGTTTTAAAATGCCGGCTTTCTGATAGTGGTGAGTACTGGTAATGCAACCATTTTTGGGATTTAAGAAAATGAATTCCCCACAATTCTAGGTTGCTTTTGGAAATCAGCATTGCCATTCCCAATGGTTTCAGGCTACTGTGTGGGTAGTCCAATGGTGGTTTTAGGCAGTGCCCTTCTGTGCCCATAACATCGGCAAAAATGAGTGGCAGCCTATTCTTCATGCATTTCCCTGTGCATTTTCTGGGAAGCTCTGGCCCTCATGATGTTTTCAATGCCAGTACTGCACAGTTTTTGAGGTAGGGCTCGGATGCATGGGTAAAACATCCCACAGGGTCCGCAGCTGCCGAGGGAGAGGAGACTCTCATAGTTCTCTTGCTCAAGAAGGACTCAATCCATTTGATGGCTCCCGTGGAAAAGTGGGGCGCGGAGTCAAGATGTCGGCATCAGACCTTGTGATTTACCAGATCAAATGAGGCAGAGAGATCAAGTAGGAGCATGAGTGCTGTCTTGTCTTTGTCTCTCAGCTCGTCTATTTGGGAGTTTAGGTCGATTAAGGCTGTCTCTGTTCCGTGTAGTTGACGGAAAACAGATTGTCTGTTACCTAGGAGTTTGTGCAGTTCAAGGTGTTTTTGAATTTGGATATAGGCGGCTTTATCCAGTATTTTTAATAGAAATGGGACTGTGGTAATAGGCCGGTAGTTAGTAGGGATCAGAGGATCTAGAGTCTGTTTCTTGAGGAGAGGGAGCACCCAGGATTGTTTGAGGATAGCCGGGATGGTGCCTGTGGCAAAGGAGGCATTTATCAGTTTGGTGATGAATGGGGATAGTTCTCTGGCAGCATCTTTTATTAGTTGTGCTGTGCACATATCGCCTTTACAGTTCGAAGGCTTCAGTGACAGGATCATTTTTTCTACTTCCAAGGTAGACGTTTTGGAAAAATGGAAAATGGTATTGTGTGCCGATGGTGAAACACTAGGCAAGAGGTTATTGGGCGAGTGCTGTAGGTTCAGTACTTTTTTTTTGCTGAATTTTATTTTGGAGCCTGTTAATTTTATTAGCTAGAGCATGTTGGATGTCTGTGCACCAAGATTTGTCTTTGGTACAAACATCGGGTATGGCTATTTGGGACTCTAGTTCTTTGAGTATGGAGAAGAGTTCTTTCATACTAGAGTTAGATTTAGCAATATGCTCATCGTAGGAGTTGCATTTTGCCCGGCAGATTTCCTTCTTGTAATGTGAGGAAAGTGAGGTTAATTTAACTGTGTTCTCGCTGGAGGGGCAAAGTCTCCAGTTAGTTTCACTTTTTTTTTTTTAGCTGCAAAGGTCTTTACATTGTGGTGTGAACCATTTGTTTAAATGGGCTATTGGTTTGCTAGGTCTGAGTTTGACAGGGGCAATTTTGTCTAGAGTGGTGAGCATAATATTGTTGAATTCCTGAATTAGGATACTAGGTTCAAGATTTTCTGGCAATGCATTAAGGATGGGCAGGATGGCAGGGATGACTTTCTCTGCTGTGATACTTTTTTTTCTTCTAGTTGAGCATGGTGGTGCTAATGACTGGGCCAATGGAATAGGTCTTATAGTAGATAGGTGGAAGGACACCAGAAAGTGGTCTGTCCACGATAACAGCAGGATGGATGAGATAGTAGCTGAACAGTTATAATCCACTATCCAATCCAGTATTCCCACTTTTAGGTGGGTAGGTTTGTTGACTTTTTGGGATAGACCTAGTGCATTGATTATATTGACTATATCTGTGGCATTTTTGTCCATTTGGTCATTAAAACCTAAGTTAAAGTCACCTAATAGGAGTAGTTGCGAGGAAGGTTTAAAGTTACTCGTGATTATGTTATGCAGATCCTCCTCAAAGGTGCCAAGAGGACCAGGCGGTCTATATATTAAGTGAATGGTAAGTGATTGTGAGTTATTTATCTGGAATTTGGCAGAGAGAACTTCACATGATTATGACAGATGGATAGGGGCTAGTTTTAGAAATAATGGCCATGCCACCTCCTCGGGCGCTGTCTCAGTCTTGTCTAACTATAGTGTAGCCATCGGAGCTAGCTAGCATGAGTGCGGGTCCTGCTGCATTGTGGAGCCATGTTTCCGTAATTGCAAGGAAATCCAGATTACCTTCAGTGATTAGGTCAGCAATGTCGGTGGCGTGGGCGACAAGTGATCTAGCATTGAGAAGCGCACCTTTAAGGGGGGGGAGCCTCAGTTACTTTGTTGATTAGGATGGATTTGTCAGAGTTATTATTACATGACTTGTGCTTATAATTATTGATCTGATGGGCATTCGTATTCGAGGTGGACAATGGCAGAGACAGCTTTAAATGACTGGGTATCAAGCTAAATTTACAGTTGGTTTTAAGGTTAGTAGCCGGAAGGGATCTTCTCAGAGGTTCATATAGTTTAGTTAATCTAGCGCGGAGTCTAGTGTTTCTGTTGGACGTGGCACAGGGTAGAGAGGCGTAGGATACTTTTTCTAGGGACTGTTATATATAGGTTGACTCGTGGTAACAGTATTTGTTAGGGTAGGCAGTTTAGGGGCTAAGATAGGTACTAGCAGAGACTGAGCAAAGTGTTCTTGTCTTCTAGAGTTAGCATACATGGAGGCAGCCATAGTGCAAAACAGAATTGCTAGATTTAACATCTTTCCAATTACAATGTCAGAGAGGATAGCACAACGCAAGGGGCACATAGTAGTCAGCTAAACAGTATAAGGATAGTGGTACAGTTAGTAGGAGTCAAGTAGTCACTTAAGCACGATTAAATGGCCGAACTAGGGCCGAGGTAGCGCATCGAGACAATAGTACAAATCATAGTAGTCACTTAATCAGTACAGGGGCAATAGAGTATATCAGGCAGCCAGACATCTAGACAGTAGCAATAAATGGGACATTGCAGCTGAAGCATCTAGACCAAGTCTGGGCAACAATAGAGGGCAGATAGGCAGTCTAGGTCAGTGCAACGGGCCGTAATAACTTGCATGAAATATGTGGCCAGAGTGATTGTTTGCAGTGTGACAGATGGTTAGCCAGTGAAAAAGGGCAACTAACAATTAAGTCGAATCATAGTTATGCATCAAAAGCACAGTAATGCAATGCTGGTAAGCGCACAGGCAAAAGGAACAGTAGAAGCAACTGTGGTGTACTATTCGTGCAAGGATACGTAGGTGTCACTTGTGTCAAACTATTCTTCTACAAACATTACAGATAAAGTTATTTCCAAACATCTTCTACACTATGTTTAATTTTCTCCTCAATGTACCCTAGTGGCACTTGAGCCTTATAAAAAGTGTGTCGACAAATTAGGTAAACAATGTCAGGTCTTTCAGTAGAAGACAACTCAAACATTGTAATACTTTTTTATACGGTTGAATAATCTGATCCTTTTAAAGCATAGGATTATCATTTCCACTTCCTGTAAGTGTTTCATCTACGTACACATAATCTTTTAAATGTATTACATTTATCATGTGCAGTGCACAAACTAAACTTTTTACAGTTCCATTCAAAAGTGTTTGATTTAAAATTGCAAGAGACATACTTGATGATTTGCACTCATATAGTTTAACTAGACGGTGCCTTTTTTAGTATGATGTGCATCCAGCATCTGTATATGATGAAACTGACACTTACATCTAGTTTTATCAAGACAAGCTAGAGAGTGACCCAGAAGTCCTTTTTTGCCACAATCTTCACAGTCATCTATTCTTTGTAATATCTTCATCTGTCTTTTAAAATTATTATTTTTATGCAAAACTTTCAAAAAAAAATCTCTTTAAGACTTTACAACAGAAATGTATCAATAGTGCACAAAACATTGCATGTCCATACCACTCTTTGCTTTTTAGGTTTTATTCTAGACTGACCTAAACTTTCAATTTATGTATAATCAGACGTTAAGATTTCTTCTTTTTTAGAAATCACATCATTGTGGACTTCACAACTATGGCCACTCTCACCAATAGCAAGGGGAACATTCTTTCCTTGAATGTAACTCTCCGCATGTGGGGGTGCACGCGAAAATGGATTTGCAACTGAGATATATTAGACAGAGTGTCCTTTATAGGTTATATTGGACGCCGTCTAAGATGGCTAGGTTGGGTCTGTCGGACTCTGATTCATGCTGGGGATGTGGATGTGGATGTGGCGGAGGTACTTTGATGCATATGTTATGGGTGTGCTCGAGAGTTTCAGATTTTTGGTCCAATGTATTGGACAGGTTAGATCTTGTGTTGGAGGAGAAGCTTCCACGCACGTTCCTTTCGACCATATTGTTGTCCAACAGGGGTAGAGGGGATAGGGCTAGGAAGGGTGCGGTTTGGATTAACAGAGTTATGGTTGTGGCGATGAAGCAGGTCTTGCGAGTTTGGAAATCTAGGAAGAAACCTGGTGTGGAGGATTGGCTTTTTGACGTGCAAGTTTTGTTGAAATATAAAAGGTTATGCTTTTTGGTCAAGGGAAGGAAGGAAGTTATCATCGGATTTGGGGGCCTTTTAATGACCTGTATGGTTGAATATTTGGGTTCTTGTGTTTGGTGGCCTATTGTTTGGATGGGGGTTGGTGAAGGACTGTTTTGTTGTGTGTCTATGTGTTGTTTTGTCTTTGTGGTTGTGTGTCATGAATCTTTTCTGGAGTTCGAAAATATTATCTTACTATTGTTTTGGGGGTCCATATTGTTTGACTTTGATTTATTTTTAATTCTGCTGTTTTATGAGTATTCTGATATGGACACTTTGTTCTAATTTTGTTATGGTATGATGCGTGTTGCACTACACCTTGTTTTCTATAATGCTAAATAAAGAGTTTAAAAAAAAAAACTTTCTGTATGAGAAGTGTGTTTCCATTCTCCAACAAACACGTCACAAATGTTGTCACCTGTAAGTGCATGAACTGTTTCTATATTTCTATGGAATGGTGTAGTCACCTTTACTCATTTCTTAAGTTTATTCAATACAAAAAAATAACAATTTTCTTTTCATATGAAAAGCTTTTTTTATCATTACTTCTACTCTTTTCTCTTGCAAAAAAGCATTACAACATATCTAGATTTTGGTTTTACACCTCTCCAAAGATTTGTAAAAACTTGAGAGTGGTACATTTGTCTATAGCTATCGATATCTATCTACATCTTCATTCCTCTGTTTCAAATTCAATATTTTCTTCTAAAAACTTTGCTTTTTTACTAACTACTAACGGATTTGATACATTTTTTTTTCTTTTATCACTTTCACTTAAAATATTATGGTTTCCATTGATTTGTTCCATTGGCAGATCTAATTCTAAAATTGTTCATTTTCAAAAGTATTATCAATAACTGTTATATATCTATTATCAGCATTATTTATATGTACAGATTTGGAAACATTGCTTTTTAAATTATTATCTTGTAAAACTTAACTTTTCTGCAGTGGATCCCTTCTGCTAGCACATTGTTCACAGTTCTTCATATGCATTATGAAGGAATGCTGTAAAATAATATAATTACTATATGCATACCTAGTCTTGTAAAATAAAGACAGTTAAATGTGGGCTACAATGCAATAAGGACCATAGTGTAACTGTTTTTTTTTGACAAATTCACACAGAAAAAAGATGTGGGGACTCCTTTACATAATCAGAGTTTTCACTACTGAGAGCATTCTAATGGTGGTTATATGTGTATATTTAACTGCTACGTCTATTGCTATTTACATTATATGTGACAGACGTGTGCACAGTTGACATGCTCTCATACATCATTCTTAATGATGAATACTTCAATTTCTGAGACTCATGCTTCTATAAACTGAATAAATGGGTTTATATTGCTGTGATAAAACCTACAGTAATCGATGCTATCAAAGAACATCATCTTCGAAAAAAATGTGTATATTATCAGAACATTTCTTTAGCACTCTACCTCACAATACTCTTTTTAATGTTAAGTAATATCTTTAAACATGTTACCTATTCTACATAACATGACAAGGTGAAACCAACTCATACTCCAACTGTCACATATGGGCTACATTGCACTGCTGACAACCATGCTGTACCTCTTTGGGAAACTTCACACAGGAGAATGAATCAGTGACTCGTTCATCTAATCAGAGATTTCACTACTGAGAGCATTCTAATGGTATTTATGTGAGCAGATAACTGCTAGGCCCATAGCTATATACATGATAGGGGAGGCAACTGTGAACAGCCAAGCTGCCTACAACAACCATTCTAAATGATGAAAGTGTCCACATATATCACTCATGCTTCTACCAACTGAATAGATGGACAGTTACATTACACACATACAGGCAACAAGACTTTTTCCACTTAACAGAATATTTTAAAAAAAATATAAGTGAAAAACTGACTTCTTCATTGAGAGTGCATGCATTTCTACAGTTTACAGTGAACAAGCCAATATTAAGGTAAGGTTTCCTTTCACGACTTTACCTCAAAAGGGTATTTTCAATTTGAAGGAACTTCTTAAAACACAGTGCACATCCAACATGACATAACCAAGTAAAATCAATTTTCACAGAATGGGGAGTCACAAATACAGGGTGAGCGGGGAGAGCTTCATATCCAATTACAAAGCACATATTCAGCTTCAATAATCTTTCAAAAATAAAGGTACACTGGTTGTTTGATGGTAGGGGTTGCTATGCACCCACATTCATTTGATTTCTATATCTGTACATTGAATAACAAAATATGTGATCACATAGCATAGAACCATGGCAGGCCCCTGCCCTTCCAAAGCACACGATTTTGAAACATATTGTTAAAGTGCCAAATATGGTTGCTGTTTATTCTGTATGAATGAATACCAACATTTTCTTCTGTCTAGTACACACATGGTGCTCATATGCATGCAATGGTGCTGTAAAATATGGTACCGATGTGCTCTGAATACAATGCAGTGATACAATGTACTTTTACCTCTGTGACAGAAATGCCACACTCAATTTCACATATGTTCTTAGTGAGGAAACTGTGGAAACCTAAGGTCCAGATTGCAACACAACTCAGAAAAAAACGGTATATTTTCAAACTAAAATACATTTTCTTCCCTAACAAATAACCTCTAAGAGTTCTGATGATATATTTCTTGAATACAGACAAACAGCACATTATACTTAGCATATACAGAAGATAAAACAAAAAATCCCCAAAGCCATATTATCAACCCATTATTAAGTCCTTCACCAAAACTGGTCAGAAATAACCTTTAATGGTAATTATATTTTTCTCACTCATAACCATAGCATAACATAACATGCACTGGTTCATCACTCTTAAAATATGGAAAACGATACTTTCCAAATAATACCTACAAACCGTACTAAATTACAAACTTAAACATACTTAATATATGTTATATAAACAACAATTCATATTATACATAGAAAATATAAAAACACACAATCACTGACCTTGAGCAGTTCCAAAGAATGAACATATCTTCAAAATAGCCAAACAGAACATCTGCACACTCAAAGGGCTGCAATCAGAATGCCAAAAAACTTCACTAAAACGTCACTATCATAGTTTTCAGAAATCAATAGCACAAAAAGAAGACTGTACGAAGAAATCAAGTAAAATGGTGAACACCATTTTTACTACAACCTATTCCAGTCACTGGGCCTCATTATGACTCTGGTGGCAGCCGTGCTGGTAAAAACGTCACGGCTGCCGCCAGAGTCATTTTTTTCCCGGCGCTCGGCAATGGGGACTTACAGGGGCATTACAGCGGTGGTCCCGGTAATTCCCCATTGCTGGGGCGCTGGAAAAAATACTCCCCATTCCCCATTCAAGTCCCATTGGACTCAAAGGGAATGGGGAGGACAGATGCACCAGCACCATTCATTAATGGTGCCGGTGAATCCGTCAAGGTCTGCGAGCGAGTGCCATTCCGCCCACCAGGTCAGACCTGGCGGGCTGAAAGGCACCCGCTCGCAGGACTTGGAATATGCTGGTCCGGTAACAACGGTGCCAGTAGTTTACCAGCACCGTTGTTACCGGACCAACATACTTATAATGAGGCCCAATAAACTCAAAACAGTCCTTTTAAAGACTATTTTATAGAACATGTAGAAAGACTTTTAAATGAAAACTATTTTTAAAAAACAAATGTGGACAAATTCTATAGCTGTGGCTATAAACCTGGTTACATTGAGAGGACCCTCCCATAGCCACGGATACACGTACAATGTTTCCATACATTGAAAAACACATACTTCAAAAGTTTTAGATTTAATTCACACATGTTTTGAGATGAGAACATTGAAAGTGAGAGACCCCCAAAATACAATTAAATCTCCCAATGAAGTCAATAAGGACACCTCCCGAGAGGGAATGAGCCCAAGACCAAGTGCTGGTGGTAAAGAAAGTTCTTTATCTAAAATAGGCCAAGCAGAATATACTCTGCTCACGCCTTGAGCGCTCTGCAGAAAACATGTTACATTTTGATTTTATACACTGAAAGCGTCATCTTTGGGGGAAGGCCTAGGGGGCACAAGAAAGATTGGGATTGGACACTAAGGGTAGGCACCTATGGGTGCTATAAGGTCGGCGATGGCTGATTGGTCTGTGAGCATGTGATGAGGCAACATGGTGTCGGGGGTCAAGCGGTCAGCTGGGCTCATCAGGCTGGCATGATAGATCGAGGTTTGTATTCTTTGTATCGTTTGACTTAAATAACATTTTGCCCTTGTGGCCACACATTCTCATCCATTCACTACCATGATTTTTTCATCCAGTGACCTCAGAGGCCTGTATCTTAACACTTGCAAAACATGGTTCAAAGATACATTATTTATTACTGGTCATGGACTCGAATTCACTTGTCGTCCCATTGTTACCATCATCAATGTCCCATTTGGCACTGCGTTTGCGTAACATCGGAGTCCCAGTTGACACACACAATAAATGAGAAATAAAAAGACGATCAGTGGTACAAGAAGTTTTACCATCATTCCAAGCCAAGACGGTATCCATGAAAAAAGAGTGTCGAACAAAGCACTGGGCTGTGCCCCTCCTTCATCCTTCATTCGTTCTCCGAGACTGTGCACTGCTGCTATTACGTGGTAGAGGGAAACATTTTCAGCATCTGCAGAAGGTACCAATGTGCAACATGTGCTCCCGATTCTTCGGCAAACACCTCCATCAATAGTTGTTAAAAGATCCAGGATGTATCTGTTTTGCATTGTCATCAACCGCAGAGCTCTGAGTTCGAACATGATGACGTTAAAACCTTCCTCAGTGTTGTTGGCCAGCTGGATGAGCTCCCACCTGGTGATTTGTAGCCATTTGGCATTCACCCTCGCCTGGATGCTGGGAACTAGGGATGCGAAGAAGGTTTCTGCGGAGCTGAACAGTCAGAAATTGTCCGTAATCTGGGCCAGGAGCTCTGAGGATTTGGTCGAAATATAGTTCGAAGATCTTTTCCTTCGTTGGCGAGTTTCGTGCCCACCTTCCTCGTCAACAGTGTACACGGCACATTCTTCAGGCGATGTTGGCAATGGTCCTTCTGAGTCTGCTTAGTGTGTGCTCTCACTGCAAATATAGCTGGCTGAGATCACCATCAGTGCAGAGTGCAGCGTTGCCAGAGAGCACGTTCCTCTCCATGATTGCGGGAGATACAGGTAAGCCATGTTTTCGCAAACCCAGTATGTATCCATCATTGCAGCCGTTCCTTTCTTCACGTCAGGAATTATGAGCGTTTTACTGCAATCCATGTTCTCTCCCATGTCTCTTTTCCCTTACCCATGAAAGCACAGTTCATAACTGATGTTTCTTTGCAACTTGAAGGATTTCTCGATGGCGGTGACCCATGTGAGTTTAGTTACATGCTCAGACCATATGTGAGCGCATGTTCTCTGTACCCATGAAAGTTTTTCTTCCGATAACCCCTGCAATGCTTCTGCTTTGCACAATATCTCTTCCTTCTGCCATTTATTGTCCATGTGAAATGTTCCCTTTATTACCAGATAAGGCTCCTTTACACAAATCACTCCTTGCAGCCGGGAGTAACATGTCCGTTCGGTCTGCAGAAGTTCAAATGAAACTGTGTTTGCCTGAAAAGTATTTTTAATTCGGCATAGTGCAAGTTGTAGGAGGCATTGGGCCTCTGCAAATGAAATTTCTTGTGGCAGTAGCACTTTAGGCATGCCTTAGGCATGGGGTATCAAGGAGCACACATAACAAATTTCGTTAGTTGTTTGTTTAGCTGTGTTGCTCATGTCTGCATACCACTTATTTGACTGGTGGGGGTGTTGAGGGTCTTCAACTTTATCGAGACCAATTTTGTAAAATTCCTCCCATCCTTCCTGTTGCGATTCCCGCTTCTTTCTTCTAGGTCCCTTTCCCCACTTTCAAGTGCCTGTATACCATCTTCCCTCCCCTTCTGTGGTGTATATAATTTATAATATGTGGTTGTTATCTGGTTGTCACTATCACTCCTATCGTTAGTTGCAGTTTCAGAGATTAACATGGCTTTTGGGTACAGGTGATTCTGCACCCAAGCAATTTCGGAGGAAGTTTGTTCATTCATTGTGTACACATTGCAGACTGATTTGTTCACATATTGGGACTGGGATGTAGCTTGCGTTGCTTCACTTGGTGTGATACCTGAAGTACCATTGTACTACCTTCCTCGTTCCCCGTATGCCCATACCAACCTTGTGCTGTCCCAAATCAAATTGTTCCTGTTTTGATACTCTCTATGCTCACACCCCCATGGCCAGTATTAACTGTGATGTATCCAATGATCCAATATAAAAGCAGACCAAACAGTGTGGTAAAAAATAATACTGCACACACACACAACATGCACTCAAATGAATAACTAGGATATGTATGTCTCCTTCTTCTATTTCTATCTACACTATTAGTTGTGGTAGTTGGGGCCTCATCCATGCCCGTTGTAGGTCCTAATAGGTGAAATGAAGCATTTGCTAATCACAAATATCACCTTTTACATTTTACATATACATCATACATTAAGTCTTCTATGCTCGTCTTTGTTCATTTTAATTTTTATTCCCCTTTACTCATATTGGACGAGCCTTTCGCGGGGTCCTCTGCATTTGTACTTTGCATCCTTCCGTTTTCCTCCTCCACACCCCAAGTCTTGTGGAGAGAAACCGAGGGAGGCAAGTTCTCCTGTTTCTAATTTATTACTAGTGAAAGAAAGTTCATTAATATGAGCATTTTCAACCACTGGGACAAGAGAGAAAAAGGTGGATGAAAGAGAGAGAAAGACAATTGCGGAAGTCATTTCATTTTACATTACATCCTGTCCCAACCCTTGAATGTTTTGGGATCCCGCACATTTATATCTACCTTCCCTCTTTTCTTCACCTCACATACATTTGTATACTCCTGTTTCATCCATTTCAATTTTTGATTACATCCCCACATTTTTTTCAGTTTTTACATCTTGGTGCTGTGCTCGTCCCTGTTATCCTCGTGGTCCGTGCAGTCTGTGCTGCCATGGGTATTCGAACATCTGTCAAATGTATCAAGTACCTTAAGCCCTGAACCTTGACTGCCGTTAGCGTGCAGTATACTACTTTATATGGGCTGTGGAACCATGGCCCATTCCATCTCTGTACAAAGCTCCTCACATACACCATGTCACCTGTCATCAGCTGGCAGTTTGGGCTATCCGTGGCTGGATTTACTGTGTAGGTAGCACTTTCATGTGTGAATGGGGGTGCTAATTGTCTTGCTATAGCTCGGGCTGCTCTTGTAAAATTTCTAAGGTACTCATGGAACTCTTCTCCTAGAACTGTCGCACTTTGGTGTGCATCTGATTGCCTGCACAGCGGAGAGTGGGCTGTATGCATCCTCCTACTTGTCACAATCTCATGGGGGTGACAGGTGGTGGTCCTTGCTGGGTTGGTTTCTCATTTCAAAGAGTGCCAGGGGAAAACAAACACCCAGTTTTTCTTGAGGGTGTGGCACTATTTTGACAACCTACTCTTGAGTAGGCCGTTAATATTTTCCACAATCCCATACAATTGCAGATGATAAATTGTGCAAAGCTTGTGTGTTATCCCCAAAATAACAGTGATGTGTTTGAACATGTCATTTACAAAATGCGTTCCGTTGTCGGATTGTATGACATCACAAATACCCCAGCGGGGAAACACCTCTCTCACTAAGAACTTGGCAGTGCACCATGCATCTGGGTGAGCACAGGGGCCGGCCTCCACCCACCAAGAAAAGGGGCATACAACAACAATCAAATATCGAGCCCCGTTACAGAGGTCTCCCAAATCTGCATAGTCTATGTGCAGTTCTCTAAAGGGTCCGTTGGGTTTTGGCAGTGTTCCCCTTAAGGTCCGCAATGTCATGCCAGTGTTGTACGTCTGGAAGGTGGTACATTCTATTATCAACTTACTTGCCAGTTCCTACAACCTGGGGGCAAACAAATTTTCTTGAATGTCTGCTATGATGTGCTGCTTGGCATTGTGGGCTGGGAAATACAGCTGTTTGAACGCAACTTCTAACATTTTTGCCGACATCACTATCTTGCCTATATTATTCTGTCTCCATAGTAGGTCTGTGGCTGATTGACTACACCCTCTTTTAACCCACATGTCCTTCTCTTCATTTGATGCATCTTGTTGAAGCTCTATAATCTGAGACATCGGCAACGAGTTACACCCATGTGGCTGTGTGTCTTCCACTACCTTCTGCAACACGTACTCACCTGTCTGTGCTTTGGCAAATAGGAGGCTTCTTTTGCGGCTGTGTCTGCCGCCGCGTTTCCTAATGAGATGATGTCATCACCTTGTGTATGAGCCTGACATTTCACGACTGCTACGAGTGTAGGCTCTTTCAACGCATCAATCAAGTCTCCTAATAGTGCTGCATGCTGTACTGGGGACCGGTCTGCCCTTCGAAATCCTCTCCTTCCCCACTGTGCTAACTCTCCATGTATTGTTGTCACCATATAGGCATAATCTGTATAGATGGCGACTGCGCACCCCCTTCGGTGTGAAGTGCCTCTATGAGTTCTACTAGTTCTGCTGATTGGGCCGAGAAATGTGGTGGCAAGTGCCCGCTGTGGGCTGTCCTATGCTGAATGCCATGGGAGTTCATCTACATCAACAACATTTCCCGTTAGCACTGCTGTTCCTCTGCACGGTGTGGTTGGTGCACCATTGGCTGTTGTCGCGTAAGAGTTATTGTGTGCATTATCATGGCAGTGGGGGTGTGATGATGTTTTCTGTGTGTGTGGTGGGTGCTCATTCATGTGTCTTGGGTCTAGCTGGCTGTCTCTCCTGTTCCCGCCCATTGGTAGCCCGTAGGGGCTTCCCGGGTGGGGGTGTCCAATCTGATGTTCACTTGGGTAGAGGGTTGCTGGGACTACTTCGACATCCTCTCATAAAATCTCCCCACCTCCCACAATTCCAGCACTGTCCTTGCCCTCCCCTCGGGGCCCTCCGTACCCTGAATCTCCTCCTCTCGTCCCCCTGAATCCCACTCTGTTGCCCCTTCCTCCTCTCGATGACCATTGTGGTCCTTCCTACTGATTCTCCCAAACCATTGTTCTGGGACATTACCTGTCCAATTCGCCACCATTTGCATCGGTATTCCTGTCTGGCCATCTTCCTCCTCTCGCTCCCCCCCTACTGTGCCGGTCGCTGCTACTGCACTGACCTTCAATAGTTTGCTTTGCACTAATTTAGCTTCATCTACCAACCGCCGCTGGGCTATCTCCTTGTCCTTCTCTTTGATCCTCTTACAGTGGTGGACTATGATGCTTTGAATTTCAGGCCACCCCTTGGCTTCTATCCCAGCTATTTTATCAAGGGCCTTCTGCACCTCCTTCAGGAGCCCCTGCTTTATAATAAAATAAAACAGGGACATTGATTAGTCCCAGGCCATACCCATTTCCTCTCTCCACATGTCCTGCACCCGGAGAATGAAGGACGGTGTCCAGCTAAAGGATCGAATACAAAAGGTTTGAATGCAAAAGGTGAGAGTCAATAGGATCGAAAACAAAAGGTTCACATTTTTTTTAATCATATATTTTTTTGGGGGTTTCCGTTTAGGCAAAAAAAGTGGTTTTTACCACAAAAACAGGGGTTGGGGGGAGCCCCCCACAAAAAATGTAAAAAAAAAGAAAAAAAAGAATTTTGAACCTTTTGTTTTCGGTCCTTTTGATTCGACCCTTTTGTCATTCGATACTTTTGATTCGATACTTTGACCTATAACCATGAAGTAAGAAGAAGCGTCCGATAAAACAGAGAAGATGCGAACATTGTTTGTGTATTAAAAACAAGATTGACAATAAACCAATGGTAGCACATTTCACCCAGTTAAAACATTCCCACAATGATTTATTTTGGTTTATTATTCAAACGATCCCAGCACCCTCCAGAGGATGCAACATAGACTTACTCCTCACAAAACAGGAACAAAAATGGATTTTCAATCTGGACACCGTTAAACGGGGTCTAAACACTACAGTCGAGTGGTCCCTCTTTTTCTAGAGACCCCTTTTTCTAGAAGGCTTTTCTGTTTTCCCCTTTTTTTGCAAAAACTATGTTTTGTCTACACATCACATTAGATGCCTGCATTCACAGAAACTCACATAATTGCTGTTCTGACAAGTAATTGAATTAGTGCAGACCTTACATTGATTTACCAAAGAATCTGCATTTTCTTCAACAAACAATAGTGCATAAACAGAAATAAGGGAGCTAGAAGGACTTTTCCCGTTTATTTGCTGGCTGGCACCCTATTAGGGTTCTTTAAATGACATCACGTGCCGCTCCTCCTCATCATTATACATCTGTAAATAAAAAAGAGATAATAGAGCACTTGGATCGTTTTTTGAAAAAGATTAAAAAAGAGCTAAACTGCAGCGGTACCGCCATGGCCAAATATACGATCCATAATCCTTCCAGTGTATTTCACACTGTTTCATTTCGTGTTTTGCTTGGTGGAACACAAGAGCCGGTAGGCTGCGTGTTCCATTATTCCACAATCCACTACACGGCCATGGCAAAATACACAATCCACAATCCTTTCAGTGTACTCCACACTGTTCCGTTTCGTGTTTTCAGTGTAGAACACTAGAGCGGTTCCATTCCATTCCAGCTGCCTTCCATTGAGCTACGTCATATGTAACGCTTGTATAAAAAGACCAGGCATTAGCTCAGGCTCAGCTGACCACAACAGCTGATGCGCCTGACACGCCTCCTGGTCCTGGATACGTGGAGTACCATGCCCCTTTTACCTCACGTGGACACGTAGCTGACACCGACCGATGACTCTGCTTACACGGCCCATTGCAGGCTGATACCAGGTAAGAATCGGGTGACTACTCTATCTCTAAATGGAAATTAAAAACAGTAGTTCACACTGTATTAACTTGCCATTACCTACCTTTTTTTAAGTCGCGCCCACTTTAACACAACCTTGGTGAAAAAGCGCCCTTCTTAAATGGACTATTCTCTACACAACATAACTGTTACTAAGTGGACCCACCCCTATAGCTAAAAAGGTAATGAGACCACTTTGTTTATTTACATTAAGATCGTGAATATATTCTATCCTGTATACTCACAGCCTCTCCTTTCTTGCTACATTGTCCATCTAACAGCAATTGTTCTAACCACGCAAACCTTGAGACTGCATTTCGGACGTAGCATCATTCAACAATGAGCATTGAGGTCATTCCCTAAAAATAGAAATCACTACAGCATTAAATATAGGTGTGTGCACCTAGGTTTTCAAACTGACTGCCACATTTGGTGCTTCAAGTAAACACCAAACTAACCAGTGCGAAAACAGACAAAACCAACTATAAGCCGTTTTGATTTACAGATCTGTTTTGGCTCCCAGAGATAAAAGCTTAATCTCTCCCCGGCCATTCCATCACTTCATCTAGTACTTAGGTGAGTGTTTTAAAAAAATCATTGAATAACTATTTCCTTGAGACACATACAGTCTCTTGTTTGGTTGTATAGCTCCCTTTGGGGATTTTTGCTCCAATTTGCCAGCTGGAGGGTTCTTAAATAATTGGTCTCCCTCCTGTATGTATGAAAAAGTAATATCATATGCATATCTCTCGGCCACTATCTATGTTGATAATGATGATGTGCACTGCTAGGGAGAGCTCTGCTCCTGCAACACGTTAAAGGGTTTTTCTCATATATTTTTTGAAATGTTTTTTAAATGTACTTTCTCAACCACTTCCTATTCATTTTGATTCATGTATGCATTCATGTTTGTTTACTTTACAGTGGGTTTTTTTGTCAAACAAACACGGTTATTAAGAAGTACTCAACACTACCAAGTTGTTCTATCGCTCTGGTTTCCTGTGTCCTGAAGACGGCTATACCCGCATCAACAGACAACTGTTTTGTGCATTGCTTGATTTTTTAAGATGCTTTTAGCCGAAACATATGTTGACCTCCACAAATAGAAACCTAAGAAATCTAATAGGTGTCCTGTCTGATAGAGTTGGCTCTACCAAATAGTGCTCTACTCCCAAATGCTTGATGTTGCACTTTCAGTGCTCATAGAGCACTAGTTTTCACGTACTAACCCCACTAAACTTTCAGTTTTGAAAACAATTCAACATTTGCTGTAATGTTCGTTTATATGTACTGTGTACAATGTCTTCCGCCCCTTTAAGTGGAATGTTTAGATTAATTTCATCATAAAGATAAATACAATTAATTTTGTTACTATCCAGTGGTTGTTTTCTGAGGTGCTTGTGGTATACGTATTTTCATCTGCACCTCCCTGTTTCTAATCTATTGAGCGTCACTATGACACTCATACATTTTAAATAAGTGTTGCAGCGGCCTTACTTTCCAATGACAGGCACATTATTTACCTGAGTGTGGCTGAAAGAGATAGGGTTACCACCCCTTCTGTTTGCTCTTTTCAGTCCCTTCTGATCCCCAAGGGTGGTACTCCCATAAATCGGATCTTTCCTAATTCTTTATTAGACTATAACCATGAAGGACATCTCATCTTCCTCATCATTCATTGTGCATTGCATCACTGACTGTAAATCTGGAGTGTCTGGGAATGTTTCTCTCAATGCATCCCACACACGTGCTCGGACAGTGTTGAACGAGGCTCCATTGTGCCGGTCACAATCTAACGTTATTCCAGGAAGTCCCACCTTAGCCCAGACCCTGTTGGCTTGGTCGCCCACTCCAGATACCAGCAGGCTTTTAACGTCCCGCACTGCCAAGGGCACTCCTGCTGTGTGTTTTTCAAATGCATATATCCACTTGCTGGAGCCTCCTAACACCGGGCCCAGCTGCTTCAGTAAGTTAGCCTTGTCCATCTGAGCCCATGGTATGTAATTTGGCCTTCCCAGCCCCCTGTGTATCAGTGGCATCTGCAACCCCTTTCCTTTCTTTGTAGTACTTACCTTCTTCCCTTTCTTTCCAATCACAGCCATACGGCATGTTCTGTTACTCAACCTTCCCCTCCACTCTTCCATGGCAGACAATCCTTCCCTCCACCCGGCCCCACCGGTGGCAAATCCCCAACCTCCTCCCCTCTTCTTTCTGTTCTTCTAAGTCGCTCCAATATTCCTCTTCCCGATCTGATGCCACTCCTCCTTCTTCCACCTCGCGCTCGCTGTCAGCTGTGTTTATTTCTATGATTCGTGTAGGGGTGTCATTTATCCGAAATAGTATCTCGCCCTTTTTCCACCCATCTTCCTCCGCCCTTACACTTGGTTGGGGTGACCCATCACCTTCTGCTTGGGGGGTAAGGGACCCCCTTGCTCACCCATAGCTCTCAGACAAGATAGCTCAGCTCAAGCCATCGTTAACCGCAAATCTAAACCCTATGTGAGTTTGTCGATATCGATTGTAGGGGTACTTACCTGTCTGATAGTCCCCTGGCTCTCATAAGGGGTGGCACTGTACTGGATGGTTTAACTGTGGGGGGCACTGTGGGCTGTGCTACATATTCAGGATCACTGTATCCTACTGCAGGCACTGGTTTTGACAATAAGGGATAAACACGTGTTACCTCTACCAATCCCTCACTCTGCAGGGTCGGGTCTTCGCTGCCAGTTGGTGTCAGGGGAGATGTGTTATTCTCATTACATTTTTCTGGAGGCACCTCCTCCAACAGGCGCCATAAATTCAATATTTCCCTTCTATTCTGTAATTGTTTCTCCTTGTATTTAATACTCAAGCACCTGGCAACCATATCTAATACCGTTTTATCAAAGGACCCTCCTTGTGGCCAGACCTTCACCTTCACCTTTCAGCTCCACCCACTGGTTGTGGTATTTATTTATCTTATCAGCATACCCCGGTAGGGTCTTACATATGTGAGCGAGGGGCGTCGCCACACCCATTGTAGGTTATTGTCAATGTAAATCAATTCTCAGTTCCTACGTATATATGTATTCGTAGACTTTTTGCGCAATGAGCTCAACACTTTTATCAAAATGATTCACTTACTTATTGACACCTTTTAGACAGCATCCCTGTCAATAAACCGCACATTATGCAATGTCAAGAACCTTTATATATATATTCTTATCCACACAAACAATGCTATGTTTCAAAACAAAAAGACCAACAAATAGCAGACTGCACAAACTAAAAATGAAACAACATGTACTACACTTTGCTCTCCCTAATGTCCTTGTTACCCCTACTTAATTGTCCCCTTCCCAATTCCCTCTCTTTCGTCTATCTGTTCCCATCCACCCAGACGAGAGAAAGGGGATAGATAAGATACAGTTTAGAAAGAAGCAGTTCTAAGAATACTCTGGGTCTGCCTTTGTGACCTCTACGTTATATTTTACCTTATTCTTCCCATACTCATATATCCTGTACTAGTCGAGATAGCACTGTACGGCGCCGCCTTCCACCCCCCAATGGAGATAGGATCCCTTAACCTCTTCACACCTTATTTTCCATTACCGTCCTAATGGCCATATGCAATAGACAAGAAATAGATTGAAATATAGAGAAAAGAGAAATAACTTCTGATCCCTAGACCCTTTCCCCTCTACTCTATGTTTTTCCACCCTTCCCACCAAAACTACATGCTCCATTCCAATACCCTCTAATCTGACTCCAGACCCACCTTTCAGTTCCACCCGCACTTGATACTCACGTGTCCGCCTTGATCCGAGACCCTCTTGACCCGATTAGTCAGTGCGCCACTCCTCGCTCAAAGACCACGCCTGGCTCCGGCGAGTGGTACGTTTGGGTTTTGTTAAGAGGGAACCGTACCCGCTCGCCCTACTGCGTGCGCACGTCTAGGTGTACCGGTTGCCATTGGCGGGTAGCTCTTAAGGGAGCGCACTCTGGGTCAAAGCCGGGGGGCGTCTTGTGTCAGAAGGACGGAAAAGAACGCTATCGAGTCAGGGTCACCAATGAAAGTGAGAGAACCCCAAAATACTATTGAATCTCCCAATGGAGTCAATAAGGACACCTCCCAAGAGGGAATGGGACCAAGACCAAGTGCTGGTGGTAAAGAAAGTTCTTTATCTAAAATAGGGGAAGCAGAATCTACTTCGTTCACGCCGAGAGCGCTCTGCAGAAAACATGTTACATTTTGATTTTATACACTGAAAGCGTCATCTTTGGGGGAAGGCCTAGAGGGCACAAGAAAGATTGGGATTGGACACTAAGGGTAGGCACCTATGGGTGCTATAAGGTCGGCGATGGCTGATTGGTCTGTGAGCACGTGGTGAGGCGATGTGGTGTCCGGGGTCAAGCGGTCAGCTCGGCTCATCAGGCTGGCATGATAGATCGAGGTTTGTATTCTTTGTATCGTTTGACTTAAATAACATTTTGCCCTTGTGGCCACACATTCTCATCCATTCACTACCATGATTTTTTCATCCAGTGACCTCAGAGGCCTGTATCTTAACACTTGCAAAACATGGTTCAAAGATACATTATTTATTACTGGTCATGGACTCAAATTCACTTGTCAAACACTGTGCATGATCTGTTTAACCAATTCAGGGTATATTGACTAAAGGGTAAAGTCCTTGGGGTCATTGCAGAGTTTGGGGTAAGCACCCGATAACACTAAAAGGAATGTTGAATATATGACTGAAAAAGGGCTGGGTCAAAAAAGGCACACATCTTTGTGGAATTACATTTTCATTGTGGATTCAAAGATCAAGTGGCCAAATACCTTTAACCCATTTGCTGACCTCATTTAACACCCTGAAGGCATGGGAGAGTCGAGGCTTTCTCGTGAACTGGTTTTCTGATACATTATGTAACGTGGCTTTTTAAAACACGATTGTACATTCAGACCTTTTAAATGTGGCTTGCTAAGTTGCACTTAAGTCATACTAGGTTAAAGCATACTATTTCACTTGTTTGGCTCAACATACTTATCATTGCACAAAGAAACATCTAAGTTTGGAATCACATGCGTAATTCAATATTCATCTTCTGTATGTAAAAGAAAACAAAATGGCCAACTACTTGCAGCCTACGTATGTACCTCTTGCACAAACTTGGGCTTATTAGAACAAACTTGCCACTGCATTATTCTTGCAGACTATAACGCACATATATTTACATTTAAAATTCATTGGTTACTGGACACGAGGTAGCTCTGTGCTGGCATGCATAAAATCATATTGGTGTGCATTGCATTGTCATACATTATTTCTATGAGTACCCTTATATCCTGCATTAGTGTATGTTATACATTCGTTATTAAGGTTTAGCACAAACATTTCTAGTTATACACACATATTGTGTTAATTACTCATATACACGTTGGTCCATGTTAAATTTACATACTTATGTTCACTGAAGGTGTACTGGCTCTGTGTGTGTTATCATTGCAATGGATCAGAGCCTCACAGGTCATTCTTGTCTGTTGACTCTATCCAGGGGCATCATGTTTTTATGGCCATGGTCTATGGGGGTGTCAGGTTTATGGAGACGAATAACGTCTGCACTGGGCTCTGCTCAGGGCTGTTTCTGGGCTAGTGAAGTAAGATGGAAGGCAGAAGATACAGTGTGTATCTTGTTGCATTCTCGTAGACTGTCTTCTCATGGGAACCGAACGATTGCGGGGCTGGCGAGCAGGGGGAGGGGGAGAGGGACAGCGCTCGCTCGCGGTGTGCCTGACTGGGATATCTGCAGGCGTGCATTAGAAGCACACAAGTGTTTTAGAATTACAAAATGGAGTTGGTGCTTTACAAAATGGAGACCTGTCCAATACTTAGGTCTGCGTTACTTACCAAGGGTATTCCTGTGCGAATGCCCTGGGGCCGGGGCCCTGGACCCAGAGCAGCCATGACTGGGCCTACCAAGGAAGAGCAGGAATAGGGGAGGGAGGTCTAAAATATCCCCTCCTTCCACTCAACATCCAAACAGAAAGATATGTACAATTCTGTGGTAAAACTTTCATAAAATAATATGATCACTGCACCAAAATAGAAATAGTTGTAGCCGTGGGTGGGACAGGCAGAATCAAACCCGTGGCTACACCAGCCCGGCAAAATGATTGACATCTAATTTGAGTGCTGGCAGCCGGTGCTATCTATGACATTTTTACATCCAGTCATTGCTGCAATTATCCACGCCTCCAAATTTCAGCTTCATATTTGATGATACGGTAGCCACAGTTATGGATCTATGTTTAAAAAAAAATTGACATGTGTGTAAAGTCAATCAGAATAAAGAGGTGGAAGTATAGTTAATCTCTAAGGTACAGACGCTGTGAACAGATTCACTACATATTTATTTATTTATTTTATTTGGATTATACATATAGCACAAGGCTTTATATAACATTGATTGATACAGATTAAATTAATTTCATTCAGTTATTACAACTTACTCACGAAAAACATTTAAAAATCTCAACTATATGAAGATAAAATTTAACAGTGTAATAAATCACATTAATATCATCACCTTGTAAAAATGCTGACCATAGGTCAGGCATATCACACATATTCACAACATTACTATACAATTTAAAATATTGGAGACGCAATTCATTTAGGCTTTCACATACAATTATCAGATGACTTAGGGTTTCTTCCATCAAGTTGCCACATAATCTACAAAATTTATGATCAAACTCAATCTTGTTCAACCACTTTTTCGGTGATAGAGCCACAGATGTATTAAATTTCATAAGCAAGTATGTTCGAAATATCTTTGGGCTAGGATAGGCCAATATATATTTTGGCACATTTTGTCGAACACTTCTTTGTAAACAGTACTCAGTGGCTGAAGATAAAGATTCTAGGTGTAGCATGTTTTGATTGTAAGCAGCTAAATCCAGTTTCATTTTGAGCCACAATTTCGTGTCCCCATCTACATATGGGTTGGCAACCTCATATAACCATTTGCTATGGTTGTGTTTCAATATTCCAACAAGACCAATTGATTTCGAAGCATCTAAGGATAAAAAGGCTTTAAAATATGGTACAATTATAGTGTCCGTAGTCACAGTGGTTAAACGCTCGAATAACATCACACTCTGCGATATGTAAACATTCCAAATGCCCTTTATGTTAAACTCAAGATAAATATACTGAATACATATCTTTTTTGGAAGACGTAGCAATCGCCTCAATAGTTTAGCTTCAAATCGAATTAATGCTGATTTGAATTTGTTGCCCCAAATCGCTATTGCATAAGATAACATAGCAATAATTTTTGATTTGTAGATGGTTATAACCGCAGCGGCACTATAACCATTATTTCTACCGATAAATGCACTTAGAATGTTGGTAGAAGTCTCACATTTCAGTTTAATCTCAGTTAGTTGCTGTTCCCATTTTAGCTTTTCATCGATGACAATCCCTAAGTATTTGTAAACAGATACTTGTTCTAATGCAACATTAGATATGGACCATTGATAGCATTTTGGTTGCTGCTTCCTTGTAAACACCATGATTTTGCTTTTTTGATTATTCACAATGAGTCCATTATTGGCCGCATATTTAGCTAGTTCGTTCAACATCAGTTGAAGCCCCGCAGGAGTGTAATCAAGATACAATAATCATTGTCTATATGATTCACTACATATAGACAATGGAAGAAACAATAATATCCTTCTATCTGTAACAAAAATAAAACATAATTAGTTAGAGAACACACACAATTGAATTCTCAAGTTTGTATGACTCTCATATCTCATATGTAGTGCATCACATGCACTATATAAGATTCAACATTTGTGCATACAACACTGTTGTTCTCTTCACACATAGTAATCATTGAGTCATAGGGAAAGAAACATCCAAGGTGGATTAAAAATCCCATAGTTTCTGTGCACCATTAAATTCCACTTCTGCCACCACTCACCACTGTCACTTCCTCTCAACCTCATCCCATATTGTCTACACCCAATCTTCAAGACTACCAAGAACATGACAAAAAAGAATCATTCAGTTATTGGGGAAATAAAAAACATGGTATATTGAAAAAAAACAACTACATAAAAAATATGGTGTGGGTATCTTCTGCATTATCTCAACTCAAAAAACAATACAAATGCTCAGAAAACTGTTGCTGATAAATCACACTATTTTTGGAGCATAAAATCAAACTAAGCCACCTTCGAAACTTCAAATGAAACAAGGTAACACCTATGTTCATTAAATGACAAACAAAATTAAATTCTGTACTGTATGATTATTGCACACAGAATGTATGCTTCAATAGATGCAGCTATAACCATCACCACGTTTACAAGAGCAACTAATAATATCATGTCTGTGTGGGAGCCATGGCTACTACACGTCCACAAGCACACAACGTTCCATATGCCGGTGTATACCGACGGCTGCACAGCATGCCATGTGTACCCATGGGAAGGAGCACCGCATATCTAGAGGATGTTGGGTGGCCGTGGGTAAACACTCCAGTCATTGCTATTGATCCTCAATACACTGATCGCTTCCGTTTTTGTATAGCTGTGGTTATATAAATATAAATATTTTTAAAAGATCTTTGTATGGAATATGAATGATGAAAGAGACATTAGTAAAACAATGGAAGTTACAAGATCAATACAGTAAACGACTGCTCATGGACTTATGTAAAATAGATGATCATAAAGAGAGCAGAGAATACATGACATTAAACTAGGTGGGGATGTATTTAATGGGTACAATTACACAAGATATAATAGCATGGGTGAGAATACACAAGCTAAAATACAGTGGATGGGGCATCTAAAACTAGAGTAGGGTTGCTCTGTTTTGTATAGATTTTTTTAAACAAGGTTCTTTTTTTCTGCACAGTCTCAAATCTAAAAAAGTCTGAAAACACACAGCCAAATAGATAAGACTCCCAAATAACTACTGTATCACTGTCCATCGCCTTTGGCCTTGGGCAGTGATTTTTCATCTCAGATGTCACAATACCTTAAAAATAACTTTTAAAAATAAATAAAACACACAAATGCCAAAATCTACTTCCGGGGGAACAGAACTACTCATACCCTTGGCTATCTGTAGTCCTGAATAGCCTTGAATATTGCTGCGATTATCGGAAAAACATCTGAAAAAAATTGCTTTCCTGTCCTTCCAGGTCCTCACCAACTGCCCCCCTCATCTTGCCAGCTCCTCCCACTTCCCAGATGGCCTTCTCACGTCCCCTGCCTTCTCCGTTTCCCCCCACAACACACGCTGTTTCTGTGATGCAATTTTCTTTGAGATGTTGGCTATCCGAAGCTATAGGCTCGGCTACATAGACCTGCATTTTGCAAACTCAGTCCCTGGACCTCCTATAACTCCCATATTTCACTTGGTGTCCTCCAGAAACTTCCCCACGTCTAGACTACAGTCTTTTTCAATTATTTCAACCTGCAAATAGCGTTTTAACTACTTTTTATTTCCTGTTATCCTTGGCTATTGCTGCAGTTCTATTGCATCAGAGAAAATGAAATGGTGGTCAGTTCATTTCTAAAAAAACCCGGTTTTGAGTGAATCCAAGAGATATAGCTATCTATTTTTGAGAAGGGGACACCCCATCTCTATCAAATATTTAAATAACTACTGCACAGAATAACCCCAAACCACAAAAAGGCCTCTTTTACATGCTTCATGCCTGAGTTCTTTCGGACCTGGTCCAATTCCATCCACCGATTTGGGCTGCGCGCTTTGGCAACAATTGACCTTGTTTGTCTATATGACAATGAATGGGAAGTAGGCTGCAACTATAGAAAATAATAATAATTAACTTTATTTTTTAATGTTTCTTTATGAAACTTTTCGGTCAAATCCATTTTTTGAATCTCATGGTATTTTCAATAGAATTTTAAGGGTTTCCTATGGGAGTCCAACTCACCTTAACTATAGGGTGACTATGCATGTACTGCAAACATATTAAACTTCCACACACCAAGTGCCATGAAAACATTTTCTACATATCATTTCCATCTTCTTTTCCTTCCTTTTACATAAAAGTTACACACGGTGCTGCTATGAATGCACATATGCATTTTTTTACTTTCATAAAAAGGCTCCTAAAAAGAAAAATGTTTAAAAGCACAGCATTGTAAGTACCTGCCACTTGATGTGAGCATGTTCTGAATGCTGCAATGCATGGCATTTGCTACAGTGGTTAAAAAAAGAGGATATGCTTATTGAGAAGCTTATTACAGGGTTAGTGTAAATATACATTTGTAAAAGAGTTGAAAAAAAGTACTTTCAAAAATATATGCATACCTGCACTATGTCTTGTTAGATGAAGATGTTATTGAATCTGCAAATAGAAATCTTGAAGAGTTTTACAGTAGTTTATGATGCGTTTATGATGCAGGTGGCTGTAAGTAACAGGAGACAGGTACTCTGAGATTACAAGAGTACATCTGATGTGTTGACCTGAGATGGCAGGGTTACATGTATAGTTTTTGAAAGAGATTGGTGGATGGATGTGTGACTGTTTGAAAGCTGCCAAAGAGGGAGTGTTACAGACATGACACTGGAAAGAGTGGAAAGGCTGTCCTGTGTTACGGTGCCCACGGACACTGCAGTAATCCACAGACACCACCCATGCCATCTGGGTCTTTTAAGGATGCCTGGCATGGAAAGGGGACAGCAGAGACTGTGGATAGTTGTGGATGTCCACAGACATCAGGTATGAGCCAATCAGGTTTCCTGGGTGCGGTGTACAGGTAGAGAGGGTAAGAAGAAGTTTTGTTTGGTGAGAGCACTGAAGATGGCATTGGGTATCTCTTTGAGGAAGCAGAGTGTATGGATTCTGGGAGACTTTTGGATCCATTGGCTGAAGGTGTATTCCTAGCACTATGGATTGTCTGAGGATCTTGGATTAGATGAATTTCAAGTTTCATGGTATAGAGTCTGAGGAATGAAGTGAGGGGATTTCCTCCCATTTTGTGAGAATATGGTTCACTTGAAGCATCTGAACATCATTGTATTTCACTGTGGATGCAAATGTTTGGACTATGTTAGCAGAATTTTATTACAGTTTGCAATGAAGGATAGATTTGGAAAGTAGATGGAACTGTTTACACATTCTAAAATTACTTTCTCTCGGATAGCTCAGAGATGAATGTTGATGTGTTCAAATTTATTTTGTCTACAATTTGAGAAAGCAAGGCAAAATGTGAGCAAAGTTGTATGTGCTTTTTTGCTGGATGTTGGCATGATGAATACATAATATTTGATATTGTCAACATTTTTGGAAGCAATTGAGTGCATCTGACTGATGTGGGAAATCAGACTTTTCTTGAAAACGTTCAAAATGCATTGAAGCAGTTTGTGTGAACATAGAAAATATGGATTCAATTATTCTTTAGTAGTTGAAGTAAACAAAACACAGAAAATGTATAAGCACTTTTTTGTGAAAGTTCCAAATAAAAAAAAATAAAAGCCAAAAAGAAAAAAAAGTTATTTTAAGAGCCACCATTTTTTAATGAAAAACTATAAAAATGATATGTATTCCCGACCCCACGCATGCAATTTCCCAGGTATCCGCAGTCTATTGCACTGCAGGCTATGCATGCTTCAAAAGTTCCTTTGACATTTTTGTTTTCTATTTTTTTACTGCGAAATGTGACTAAACAAACCTTTGTTGTGTATTTTGTGATGTTTTTACAGTAGAGGCAAGGTAAAGTGGTGCAGGGAAGGGAGCGAAGTGGCACCAACCACAGAGACAGTGGGGCAGGTGAACATGGGAAGATGTTGGGAGGGCCTTACATGTATGGTAGGTGGCAGTGTTTCTTGTGCTCCTTGACTGTGGCCTCGAAAGCACTATGAAACTGCCCCCACAGTTCAAACATAGTATTGTGAACCTCGAAAGGTAAGGGTCAACAGCATTCTGTATGGGCTGTTAGGCAGCTGCCAGGTTCCTCTGCCCCACAGGAGTAGCATGTGTGGTGGCAGGGGCAGTCTAGGAAGATGGGTTAGAGGCCATCAACCTGATACTCCCTTAGGAAGGAACAGCCTTTCTCAGAGCACCCGAGTGGTTGGATCTGGTGTGGTGGTGCATGGAGGTGGTCCCGTAGGAATACAGCCCAGGTTTTCTGTGACTGAGTACGACCCTGCACCCAGTGTATCTTACCTTGGCTGCCCGAGCCTTCGGTGCACGGTCACCCCAAACAATGGTGAAAAATCGCACACACCCATGACTCACGTTGGGCGCTGGAGGTAGGCACTTCCTCTACCTTATCCTGCTCTTCCTCTTCATACTCTTCTACATCTCCACGCCTGTTCTCCTCTCCAGGCAAAGACAAAGAGGTGTTAGCTGGAAGGTTTAGAATGAATCTTAACCTCTGGAATTTGTAAGGAACTCATGGCGGCAACAGTAAAGACAGACACACATGCTCACAGTTCAAGGGTGTTTATTGAATAATGAATGCAGGTGGAAAAATGCCTAACTTAAACATAAATCTAAGATGGGAGGAAGTATCGACCATCACATGAAAAATAAGTCAGTCCTAGTGACGTTGTGTCAAAATAAAAGGGCATATACTAAAGAAAAAGCTATTCCCAATTCCTAGAAAGAGTGTGGGATAGGGTTTCAATAAAGGAAAGAATTGTTCCAAATAATAAGTTAGGCTGTGGTTGTCAAGGGTCTCCCTTCCCCACATTTTCCGCATGGGACAAGGTGGGACTTTGGAGCACAGCACACACTCGTGCTTTCTCAGTACGGGCCGAAAGTTCCTTTCCAGTTATCAGGATATTCAATGGTAAAGTCTCTTTTCATTAAAAAGTCTCTTGCCTTCAGGGCCCTGATGTATTCCACAACAAACAAACAAACAAAAAGTTATTTTCCACAGTTCTTCCGGGCACCGACCCCTTCCATATCGTATTTAACCAATAGAATAGTTCCTTTCTCAGTGAACTTTGGGTATTCCAATACTTGTTACTTTCACAAATCTTCATGTCTTTTTAAATGGTACTTCAGGGTTTGTTCCTGATTGTCAGCTTCCTTCTGCCAGGTTCACTCTTTCAACTTTTATAGCACATTGTTTGTGCGCTCATTTCACAAAGCGAGATTCATTTTTCTATGCTTCGCAATCATCTGTAGGTCAAAGACTTTCAAAGGTACAGAGGATTATACAGGACCCCTGTATGGCCACTTAGACCTGTTTTTGCCTCTTCCCCATGGCTTCTGGTTTAGGTAGTTTCTACCATTGAGTAATCACCCAGAGTTTCCTGCCTGAGCACCCAGGTGGTGCTGGACATCTCTGTTGCTGGTTTTCCCCCCTCTTTTCTCAATTGTAGCTTTAAGCCTTTCAAAGTTCAAATTAGCCAATGGCTACTTTTCGGTCAACACAGTTTGATTTCTTATCGATTAACCGCTTGCCTTTCTTTATCCTTGGAGTCAAGGTCAGTGGTCGAAGTGGGCGGGAGCGGTCGGGAGCGGTGCTCCTCTACTTCTTTCAATTAAGTTTTACTGTTCCTATACTTTTATTTTAAAAAGAAACCGCTCCGGAATGGTTTCCTTTCAAAATAAGTGTAGGAAGAAGTTGAAACTTGCACTTAAGTGCACTGCACTGAACGTTCCCCTGAACAGCAGGCGCATGTGTTTTGGAGTTTGTATTGTGTGTGGGGGTGGGGTTTGTAGGGAGCAGTGCAGGCCAGTAGGGAGCATAGTTCCACTACTTCATTTCATACACTTTGACCACTGGTCAAGGTTGCTACTACCTAGACCAGCGTCCTTCCCCAGCTTGGTTATCAGCGGAGGAGGGTCTTGTGTACCATAGACATCTATTGCTACACATGTTGGCTTTTGTTTGTGGTCTTATGTTTCCTTCTGCAGAGGTTTCACAGGTCTTGATCGGAAAGGGCACGGTCACTTCTCTTCTTGTCACCCTCTCGGTATTCACCGTCTTTCGCCTCTTCTTGAACTGCCATTCTGAGTAAGGTCTCACAATTTGCAGTCTGCCTTGCTTGTCTTGTGCTCTTGTGCTCCACCTTTTATCCCTGTGGGGAAGGGAAAGGGCCGTCAGGTGTATGTGATTCTGGTCAATTGCCTGACTTTGCCCGACCCTTGTATTCGGACATGTCAGGTTAAATGGCTCTGGTGTTAGTCTGTTGTCTTCCGTGTTGTGTGAAAGTGTTTGTGTTGTTTCAGGAAAGTGGGGACAGTGGTTTGGAATATCCTACGTGGTAGGATGGGAAAAGGTGTTGAAAGAAGGGGGATAACACATCTCACCATTTGGTGTCCCACTCCCACTCCCCAAGGACCCCCATCCATGGACCTCACTGGTTCACCCCCAGGAACTGGATCCAATAGCGATAGCCATGTCCTGGCCACCTGGATGACAGATCCTCAGGGACTAGCTAGCGAGACATATTTAGATTTTTCACATAGCCTTCCTCCATGCGATGTAGCCACATTTGTTTCACAGGGGAAACGGGAAAGAAAGTCTACATATCCCTGGACTTTTCCTTTTCTGTATTCCACAATGAAACAATAGGGTTGTAGGTCTAGAAAACATTGCATGTCCTTAGGGTTGGAGTCTTTGCATTGGCTAATCCACACTAGGGGTGAGTAGTCTGGAACAAGTGTGAACTTTCTTCCCAACAGGTAGTACCTCAGATGTATAATGGCCCACATGATGGCCGCCGTCTCCAGATCCAAAACAGAGTCATTATTTTCACGTGGCAACTTCTTGCGACTGGTGAATAATATGTGATGTTCCAATCCATCGCATACCTGGGACAAGACAGCTCCTAAGCCTATAAAAGAGGCATCTGTCTGTAAGACAAACTCCTCAGAGAAGTCAACTAGCTTTAGGATTGGGTTCTGACACAGCATCTGCTTCAAGATGTTATAACATATCTCATCCTTGTCATTCTACTGAAGTTTCTTGGGTACAGCATTCTTAAGTTTATCTGTCATCCGAGCCTTTTTGTCAAAAAAGTTGGGGATAAACCTTCATTAGTATCCTATTAACCAGAGAAAAGCTCTAAAATCTCTTTTGGTCTTGGGAATTGGTATATCTCAGACGGCTTTTACCTTCTCATGTTGTGGTTGTACATTCCCGTTCCATACGAAGAAGCCAAGATATTTTACAACTGAATGGGAAAATCTGCATTTAACTGGATTAGCAGTTAGGCCAGCATTCCTGAGGACTTTCATGATGGTATAAAGATGGAAGAGATGATCCTCCCAAGTCTCATTATAAATGACAATGTTGTCAATATAAACCCCACAGAAATCCGAATAGTGTTATAGGATATCATCCATGAGGCATTGGAAAGTGGCTGGCGCATCATGTAGACCGAAAGGTAAGACTTTAAATTGGAATAATCCTAGCAGCATTGAAAACACAGTATTTTCCTTATGTGGTCCATATACGGGAATTTGTCAGTGCCCCTCGGTTAAATCTAGGGTAGATAGAAAGGTGGCAGCTCTGAGTTTATCAATGAGGTATTAATGATGTGCGGCATGGGAAAGACATTGCAATCCGATATGGCATTAACTTGATGGAAGTCAATACAGATTATCCAGGAACAGTCAGGAATAGTGACCAGCACAATAGGAGAGGACCATGGACTTGAGGAGGCTCAATAATGTTGACTTCCTCGATCACTATCTGCTTACAAGCTTCTGGGAGTCGATATGGTTTTAAGTGTACCAATTTACCTTTGGTGTTCCAATAGAGTGATATGTATCTTTTACTCTTCCTGTGAATACATCAGGAAATGAAATGACTACATCTTTTAAGTCCTATTGTTGTTGAGTAGATAACTTGGAAGGAATTAAATCAAACGTATCTATGTCTTCGGGAACCAAACAGGCTATTACTTTGGCATGGGTGGCTGATGGGTTCTCTTTCCACTCTTTCAAGAGATGTATGTGTATAATTGGATTTTCTGCTTTCTATCCAATTGGGGTACTCTATAAGTATAGGTTCCCATTTTTTCTACCACTTCATAACGTCCAAGCCACTTAGAGACCAGTTTGTTCTCGGAGGTTGGTAAGAAGACCAGTACTTTCTGTCCTATGTAGAATGATCATAAATTCCCTTTCTTGCCATAAGTGGGCTTTTTTGGCTCTGAGCGTTTTCCACATGGGTACAAAGTCTCGGACCACCTTCATATGTTCTGACATTCGAGTGGCAGTTTGTGAGAAGGGAATAGGGGCTTCCTCTTGTTCTTCACATGTTTCCCGGAGCATATCCAAGACATCTCTCGGTTGTCTTCCATAGAGCAATTCAAAGTGGGAGAAACCTGTGGAAGCTTGGGGGGATCTCCTCAATGCAAATAGTGCCCATGGGATAATTTTGTCCCATTCTTTAACATTCTTGTCTACCAGTTTTTGGAGAATTCGTTTTAGGGGTTTATTGAATATTTCTACCAAGTCATCGGTTTGGGGATGGTACCCAGAGGTTTGCAAGGTGGTAATATGGAGAAGCTCTTTGACTTCAGCCATAAGCTTACTCATAAAATGTGAGCCCTGGTCTGTTAGTATTTCCTTGGGACAGCCGACCCTGGAAAAATATGGTAGAAGTTGTTCAAGGATCTGTTGGGTGGTATTATGGGTAGCATTATTTCACATTGGGAACGCCTTCAGATATCGGGTTGCATAATCCACGATCACAAGGACATATTTATTGCCTAATCTGGAGGTTTCAAGTGGTCCAATTATGTCCATACCAATTCTTGAAAAGGGGATTTCTATAATAGGCAATGGGTACAGTGGGGCAGGTGATGGGATGAGCGTACTGGTCTTTTGGCATATTTCGCATGTCTGAATGAAAGGTTTTACATCGGCGTGGATACCTGGCCAGTAAAACTTTCCAACAATATGTGTCTAGGTCTTAGATTGTCCTAAATGCCACCCCCGCCCCAGTAAGATGGGAATGTGCAATTTCTAGTACAAAATTTTGATGGCTTTTGACAATTGCGTTTTTTACCATGCTTTCTGGAGAGGTTTCTTTTCTGTAAAGCAATCCTTGTTTTAGAAAGAAAAATGGACGCCCCTTCTCTAAAAATTCTTCTTCCAGAATTGCTTTAAAAAATGATTCACCTAGAACTGGATCATTTCACGGAGAGAAGGCTAGGTGGGGATAGATGGTGGGTTACTCTCCCTTCCTTTCTTCGATGTTAATTAATTCATCAGCTTCCCCAAAGCATAAATCACCTCTTTCTATTTTATCTGGTTCACATTCTTTAAACTGAGGAAATAGAGCACTTTCCAAAACTAAGTCAGTAGGAATCATTCTTCTTTTTCCACGCGGAATTGTAGCTTCCTTCAACCCTATTGATTCCTTGGTGGTGAAGGAAGGGTTAGAGGCTCGCTGACTAAGTTTTTGAAATTGTAGAGTTCCCCAATTAGTTTCAATTGACTCACATCCCACTCTGACACCATATGTAAGGAACTCATGATGGCAACAGTAAAGACAGACATAGGTGAACACAGTTCAAGAAGGTTTATTGAACAATGAATGCAGGGTGGAAAAAAACCAAACCTAAACCTAAATCTAATATGGGAGCAAGCATCGACCATCAAAGGAAAAATAAGGCAGTCCTAGTGGTGTTTTGTCAAAATAAAAGGGCCTATACTAAAGAAATCCTATTGCCAATTCCTTACAACTAATGATAGAAAAAGTGTGGGATAGGGTTTCAATAAAGAAAAGTGATGTTATGGTTAAAAGTAAAACCAAAAATCCCTAGAAATTTGCCAGTTATGGTAAGCTAAGCAACCATAACTGAAACCACCACTGTGCACTGCTAACACTAAAACCCATGACATGTGCGTGTGGAGTCTATGGTGAAAGGGTGCACACTTAAATGTATGTGTGGCTGCCTGGGTGTGCCTTTATGGTGAAAGGGTGCACACTTACATGTATTATTGGCTGCCTGTGTGAGTGTATGGTGAAAGGGGGCACACTTAAATGTATATGTGGTTGCCTGTGTGAATGTATTTATTGTAAGTCCCAAAATATATACTATGGAAACAAAATAAAATCACAAAAGACACAGAGATCGATATTAAATGGAAAATAGTGTATTATGCAAGGCAGGGAAAGTCAGCTACTCACTAACAAGCAAAGGTCCCTAGCACTAACACTCTAGCACTAGCACACACACTGGCACACACTAGCCCACTCGCTCCTCTACTCTTTTTTTACATAGTGGCATTGACGTACATCTCATGCCTAGAATAATTTCATGGAAAACACATGCTTCTGCTTACATGCATCATAGCATGTACTGTGCTGGATATATTCTGAGAAAGCAAGGCACATTGTGCAAACATTCTTGTCTTACATACAAGACATCCTAAATCTGCCATAAACGAAAACATCAGTCATGCTATCTTTACAGTCAAGGCAGTCAAGGCCATTTCTCTGTGCTAAGGAATAGCTGACTGTCTGCCAAGAGGCACACAGTTATAATAAAAACTCTTTGCTCTTTCCCTTCATACTCAGCAAAGCCTGATTCATAATGGACAAAAACAGACCACATTTAGCACTTAGAAACTAGAATGTGCACTATACATAATAACAAGTATTATGCATTATATCTTTTTGCATGGCTCACATCAAATTTTGAACCATGATAGCTCAGAACAAACCATACTGCTGAACAGAGTTTACATTAATGAATGAATGTATTAACGTTATGCTAACCATTGAAATGCAGATTCACAAACGCTTGTTTTAGCATGAGCTAATCAATTCTAGGACAGTAAAGCTAGGCACTAGTGTGGAGGAGACATCAGGCAAGTTACACAACAGAGTTCAATCAACAGAGGGATAAAAAGAAGAAGGAAGAGTAGCTAGACAATGAGGCAATAACATAGACAGGGCAATAGACTCTTAGTGAAAGAAGGCACATTTTGGCAATTTACCATGATGACCTGTAAGTGCACCAGATCTCTGGAAACATGTACATAGCATGGTTACTAAGCAATATGTGTACAAAAGAAGGATATATATATATATATATTACATAGCCACATTATTGGCTGTGTAGTTATGTTTAAGTTGCTAATCCCATAGGAAGAGCACTTTTTAGGCGGCTTATAACTTCGCTCCCCCTGGAGGAATCCTCACCAAACTTTGCAAAAAAAGTATATGGCCCACTCTGAAAAGTTTGATGAGGTTGGGTCCAGGGGGGGGGAAAGTTATATGGGGGGTCCCAAAACTTCTGTTTTTCCCATAGACTGAATAGGGAAAAAACTTTGCTCACGCCTACAGCCCAAACCTCTGGACGGATTTTCACCAAATGTGGGGCAGGAGCAGTGGCTTGGTCCTGAAAGCATGCTTTTGTAAATTTGGTGAAAATCCGTCCAGTAGTTTTTTTTAAAATGACCAAAAAGTAGGTCACAAAAAATTTGTGATAGCTATGTCCGCTCCGCGGACACATTTCCCTGTTCGCTCCATGGACAGGACACTGATTGGCTAATCGGCTTGCGTCATGTCCGCGGACATGCAGCGTGTTCACTGATTGGCTGGAATGAAGCGTGAGATGCATCGTATTGTTTTGATGCGCCCCCCATCTTGGATCCTTGGACATCCGCTGACAGCGCAGTGACGAACAGGGAGAAATACAACTTTGGCAAGTGTGTTTTTGTGTAAGAGTGCTTGGGGAGGGTGGGGAGTAAGAGATGGGTCAAATGCTGAATTTGTTTAGGTGGCAGGCACCCATTGGTGTGTTCGGCTGTCCGCGGAAATAAAAAATGTAATGCAGTAGCCCATATAGCCAGTTAAAATGTTTGTCATATCTGTCTCTTTATATGTCTTTGCCCTTAGTACACCTTCGGTTCTCTCCTCCTATTGCTCTTGCTTATGTTGTGTAGTGCCTTCACACTGGCTGATTCATGCAATTGTATTGTTTGTCCTTTCATTGTCTGCATCTTCCAGAGCTCTTAAAACCCTGCTTTTAAATAGACAGTTGTCCTGCAGCTGTGCTAGCTCCTTGGAGCTCCGCTGAGTTGCTCACCTCGATTCCCTATGGCTCTAGTTTCAGTTCTACAGGGCTTCTCTGGGGATTCATCATTGCAGGTAGGAGCTGCAGAAATGTCTGTGGAGAACAAGGCATGGGAGCAGCAACCTGTAACCACATGCTGCAACTTAGTTGTTTATGTTTTCTGCTCACCGACCACATCAGGCAACTCTTTCACACTGCAGTGCAGTGCTCCCCAGTGAAATGCAATGTCTTGTGGTAGCCATTCACCTTTATCATTCTCCATAAAAGTCTTCTCAGGCTGTTTAGGGAATCGCACTGTTAATTCTAGGGCATGTATAGGATTCAACACCAAATTAACTCTGGGGTCTAGTTTCTTTTGGACAGAAGTATTGACAAATAGCATAATGTTACTAAAGTGAGTATTCTCTTCTCCATCATGCACATAGATGCAATGGACTGGGTATCGAGAAGAAAACAAGGGTTGTGTTCTGCATACTAAAACGTATCTTTCGGAGTCTAAATTGTTAAATTCTGGACATGGTCACGGTCATGGGGGTTGGCGCTACAGGCCCAACCCTCTACACCCCAGATGCATGCTGCTCAGTTCACTTGCAAATCCATTCACAGCACTAAAACTGTGCACAGAGAAAAGGCACTTGCAAAAGCACGAGTGTCTTCATTGTTCTTTTGTACTATATACAGTTCGGTGGCATGCTCCGCTACAGTCACTAAAAGAACATTTTTGTCCGGTCAGAACCAGTTTTGGAATTTTCTCTTCCAAGCTACTCAGTGACAAGAAAGGCCACATGAGTGTATACATTGCAACATGGTCACTGGGGTTCTCTGCTCCCTCCTGGGGAATACTAGAAAAAAGAAGATGGCACATGCTTTTCACATTCAGTTATTCAGTTACAGCCACACAATATGAAGTCCTACCCAAAACCAATTCTGTAGCTTTCTCCTCTATACTAGTCACTGTGAAGTAATAGCATGCAATATCTTGCCTCCAACAATTCTATAGCTTGCTCATTCCATCTAGTCACTTTCAAGAAATGTCACATGGCTTGTCCTTTTTAGGATTCTCTCTTTCCGTGTAGTCTCAAATATGGCTGTTTAGAGAATCTCACTGTTAATTCTCTGGTCATTAATCTCAATAATGCATATTTGATGGGCAATTCCTTATCCATGGACAGGCAGCTTTAGGTCTTAACATCTGTTCGTACACTGGGTCTTCTGCAGAATGTATGGGTTATGCATCCACTCTATCTTTATTTGTGGACACTTGAAACATAATGAACATTGCAGATATATGAAAATGTTTGAGCAATGCAGCTTGAAATGCTCTGTACTATCCCTTAGGACTAGCATTGTACCTTGTATTCTATATGGGTTGGAGACTTTGTCCTCACCCATATAGCCAGTTAAAATGTTTGATTCTATGGGTGTGATCTATGGGTGTCATATGCTGCGGTGGTTGTGGCCAGGGCCAGGGCTATGGCCATGCACCCAAGACTCTAGGCCCTGGCCACAGCCACTGCAGCATATCGCCCCCATAGATCAGACCCATAGAATCACATATCTATCACATATTTGTAAATCTCCAGTTTGTGTACTGTTTGATTTGTATAGTTTGTATGTGAAGTTTTGGCTACGTCATGTCATTAAGATTGTAGAGTTTGGTAAGAAGCAGTGCAGTATAACATATCCATGGAAGTAAACATTTTGTTTGGGGTGTATGGTTAGATGTTTGCTTCCATGGTTGTTTTATGGAGCAGTATTTATGAGTTCTATTATAATATACTTTCTGTTTGATTTTTTGTGATTGGATATATTTTTTTCATAACTATGATAACTGGAGCAGATATTCTTTTTCAAATTCTGTGATAAAAGAAAAGATCATGTTAGTGTAGGTAGTTTATAAAGACTTATTAAATTGCATAATAGACATTTCAGCTTTTTTTCGAACCACACATTTAGTAGTTTACAAACCAGCATACTGTGCAATTAGCTCAGTTTCTGTGTTTGTTTCTTAAATCATTGGGTCTGTGGGAAAAAAAATCCATGTTGGATTAAAAAAAAAATGTTTTGTTATGGTCAGTAGATTTGTTTGTTTGTTTTCAGTGTTTACTTGTTGTTTCTGGCTAATGTTCTATCTGTTGGCTTGTTGCAGATTGTTGGATACCTTATGTCGAATTGTAACTGGTTATAGTTTTTTTTATTTATATTCTCAAGCTGCTGATCTATCTGTTGGGTTGTTGTCATGATGCCTACCCCCGGGGAACCAGACCAGGTCCAGCAACCCCAGAAGCAGGCATCAAGTTATTTTGAGCAAGCCCAAAAACGCCTGCTAGGGGCTGTTCGGGTGCGGTCCTGGCGCCTATGGCGCCAGGCTCATATGGAGAGTCAGTCCTGGCACCATAGGCACCAGGCTCATAGAGTAGAACTTTACCTGATGCAGACCATGCTGCAGAGCTCCAAGCCAAATGAGGCTTGGAAGGGACTATTTTACCTAGGGACTATTTTTTACTCGGGTGGGGCTGGGTTGGAATACTTAGCTGGGACTACTTCGGAGGCCATTTAAACCACGCCGGAAGAGCAGCACACGCTTCGCGTTATTCTGCATCCAGCACCGTAACGCTCACCGTGTCTGCAGGCCTGCATCCAGTCTTCTGCCACGCCCGCCTCAAGTCTGCAGCTCCTAGAAAAATGGAGGAACAGAAGGAGAAGAGGTTAGAATAAGAGCAAAACCTTCGATCCTTACCTGAATTCCGCATCCACCGCACCTTCGAGCTGGAAGAAAGAAGCATTTTACGTGCGCCGCCTTGCCTGCTGCAGTGCCGCGCTGAACTCACCGGCCTTCGCAGCATCCTCACGATCCACCGCATCCTTCTGCACGTTCCCGCCACACTCTGACACCTAAGGGGAACACAAGAACAGCAAAGGTGGGCCAAGGGAATAAACAGAGGCAATAGTAACTACCCCCATAGACTTACCTGATTACCGCCAGGGGTACTATTCCTCTTCACAGGTCGGCGAAGTCTACATTACATCCTCGCCGTACACCAGCCCATAGGGGGAACAAAAGGACAACAAGGTGAGACGACTGGACAAACAAGGGGAACTCTTCTCACCACAATAGACTTACCTAATTTTACCGCCGGAGGCATTATTCCCCAAACTTCATATTTTCTCTCCACACCTGAATAAGGAAGCAAGCCACAGGTTACATTCTGGCCTTATTTTATTGAACTGTGTAGGATAAGCCAAATCCTTACCTGAACTTCGTCAGCTACCACGAGGAACTCTTCGCTGGGGTCAAGCTGCAAACTGCAAGGAATCGGACAAGAGTGAAAGTCAGACATGTGAACTCTTATGAACAACATACTTTTCGGAGTCAATATTGTTCTGGAACTCACCAATTCCTTCCAGCCAGTAAAACAACTGGTTATCAACGCGCCCCTGCGCTCAATGCAGGATGGAGAGCTCATCTGTTCAAACCATCAGGTGAGACTATAAGAGGGGACATCAAAGGTGATCTGTATGGAGAACAGCGGCGGTGGGGGGATTTACGCTCAACCCCACGGGTGAATAATTCCCTTTCTCCATTTACAGAAGAATATTCCTACGGGCCAAGCAAACGAAGCTAGGTGGGCCAGTCCAGTCTGTCATCTCGGCCGTACGCATCACATTGGTGGAGACCGCAGCTGTCCATTTCAGATCGACGCCTCTGTGGGAGCCAGGTGAGCGTAACAGTTGTTGAGAATCTTGGGGCAGTTAGATACATGTTGGCGTATTCTAACTGTTTATTTCTTCTTATAATTTAGTGGTATTAATTTATCTGTTTGGTTGTTGCAGAATTGTGGGGCAGTTAGATACCTGTTGGCTTATTCTAACTGTTTATAGTTTTTTTAATTGAAGTTTTATTAATATTTATGCACAGATTAGTTATTAGTGGTATTGATTTATTTGTTTGGTTGTTGAAAAATCTTGGGGCAGTTAGATACCTGTTGGCATATTCTAACTGTTTCTTTCTTCTTATAATTTTGTTTTATTGATTTATTTGTTTGGTTGGTGCAGAATATTGGGGCAGTTAGATACCCTTTGGCGTATTCTAACTGTTTATAGTTTTCTAATTGAAGTTTTGTTAATGTTTATGTACAGATTAGTTATTAAATTCTGGTTTTAAGAAGATTAAGAAGATTAAATAAGTGTTTATAAGATGTTCTGGTAATCTCTGCTTTAGAGTAATGGTACTATCATTACATTTAAACCATCGCATTTCTTTTTTATATATGCAGTGTAGTGACCTGCATTGGTTGTGGCTCCTGCGTGGTAGATTATACCTATTGTTTTGAAGGTTTTCTTACCAAGTGATATTTGACCATGTGTGAATCCAGTCAGCTTGCAGTTCTTTTTGGTACCATCTGCATTGTAAGGTAAAAGCATTAGTATTATGTATTTACTATGCGTTTGTATTTGTAAGGTGGAGCGATTATCTTAATTGCAGGTAGTACATAATCTGCCATGGTTTGCATTTTGTACAAGTTGCTGAAATGGAACGGATTCACAGTTAGGTATGGACATACACAAAGCGACATACACAAAGGGATTTGTTCCTGTGCCACATTGTTGCAGAGAGTGCATGTATGTTTCCACATGTATGAAATCTGGAAGATTTCATTTATAGGTATGTTTTTGTTTTCCAGTACTTGTAGTAAGTACATTAGAAATTCTGGTGGATCTTTTTTGAGTTTATAGTGAATTTCACCATTCCAGCACAGTAGTCTTATTCTTTTCTTATTCCATGAACACTGTATGTGTTGTCAGGATTGTTGCTTGCATTTCTATGAAGGACTAACATTTGCAAACACAAAACTTTGTATTGGGAACAACCGATGATAGGTCATTCTAGAGGTCTTGAAGCTCTGTTTTTTTTGCTTTGGTTAAGTAGGCTGTAACATATCGTACAACTGCAGTGGAATTGTCTGCAATGTACTCCACATCTATGTTTGCATTCCATAAGACGGCAATGATTGCATTGTAATCATTGATATATTTTGATTGCTCTGTTCTTTTTATGTAATATGTGTTCTTAGGTGATTTACCTTTAACACTATGGGCCTCATTACACGGTAGGCGGAGAAACATGGCGCTGTTAGCATCATGGTTCATGCCGTTAAAATACCGGCACCGCCTTGGTGGAAAGGGGAATTACCGCCCCATTCCAAGGTTGGCGGGGCGGTAATTCCCCCTTCCACCATTGCCCTTCCCCAGTCCCATTTTTGCCCCATAGGGCTCTATGGGAATGGGGAAGGCGCTAATTACGGTACCGCAAATTGCGGTACCTTAATTAGCTCCACTGGTCCCTTTGCGGGTTGGTTTTTAATGCCTGCAAAAAGCAAGCGTTAAATTCCCCAACCCGCAAAGGGACCTCGTAGTAAGGCGGTAAGGATTTAGCGGTACCGGTAAAATACCTGTACCGGTAAACCCTTACCGCATACCGTGTAATGAGGCCCTATGTCTAACTGAAGATATGAAGTTATTCACTTGACCTGTTTCTGTAACTGGTCTAGGGAAACCAATGCAGCATTTGCTGTGGTATTTCCCTTTGTTTTTGTATTTGCGACAACAATATTTCCCACATTTGTGTCTTTGAAACTGAACAATTTGTGCATGAAGATCACTATTTGTTGCTTCCGATGAAATTTCACAAGTGACATATTTTTCGATAAACTGTAAAACAGTGGCATCACTGTCTTGACCAAATTTAGGAACATCTTTGATCCATAACAGCATGTGGATATGTGGTGCTGCTCTGGCTTGATATTCTTTTCTCCAAAAGAAGTGTTGCACTTCTCTGAGGAGAGGAACAGTTTTATTACAAATAAAGTATAGCATAGCAATGAAGCGATAATGGAAATATCTTGAAACATTAACAGGATCTATAGAGAAAAGTTCTCTAGGTGTTTATGTTTGTTTTGTTTTTGTTTGATATGCGTAAGAAATCATGTAAATCTTCCCATGCATATTCCACACAACTTAATGTAACAAACCAAGTGGGTGGGCCATAATTTCTTATCATACTACGTACATCTCCGTGACGTCAGAACCAGTACTCTTTAGGACCACGCATGTTTGCTAACAGATTTGTGATGGTTGATTGTAAATCCTCATCTTTTTCCTGCACTTTTTGTAGTAATTGCATAGCTGACATATTTTGAAAGTGGGTACCTGATTTCTATGTGTGTGCAACTCCGTAGCACAGAGTTGCTAGTTCACTTTCAAAGAGTAGGTGGAATATGTATTCAACATTTTGTCTAAATCTGGGATCTTCAGAATACATTCGTAACGAGCAGTATTCTGTTGCTGTTATCTGAGTGGGTCTATCATCGTACCTTCCTCCTTTCCCAGTATGAAAGAGTAGAGGAAAAGCACATGCTTCTATATTTTTTTCCCATATGCTGATTGGTGATCCTTTGGATTGTTGCATTTGGTACGTTTCTACTGCATCATCTATGATGTCATTAAAAGGTAATGGATGAATTGTATAATGGTCTAAAATATTGGATACTGTAGCAGGATCTAGAAGTTCAAATTGACCAGTTTCTGGTGACACTTGAATTATTTCAGTGGTTTCCCTCAGGTTTTCTTCAATATTAATTTCTTTGTAGTATTCATTATTGTCTTTTAGATATTGCAAGGCTTGTCTAACTTTATGTAAGTCTACGAGTTGTTGCCAACTTTTTTGTCTTTTGTAGGTATACCATTTACTAAGACAATTAAAGATTGTTCTATTGGACGTTGCACTCCCACAGTGTGCACATTTTCTTTCAGATCTAATGGTAAATAAACTACTTTGCCATGAATGCCTTTCACTAATTCAGAGGGTGGTAATTTTGCTGTTTTTGGTTGAAGGCATATTATTGCTTGAAATGGGTGCAATGTTTGAATTATGATGCTCTCATATAAATTGAGTTGTTGCAGGGGTTTTGGTAGGATGAATAATTCCAAGTTATTTGTAATAGCATGTGAAGGAGTTTGGTTGTTGTCAAGTTTTGTAGTGCAGTAACTGAAAAGTATTAAGGGGTATGTTATTTCATATTTGTTTTCTGCTATAAGGTAGAGAGCTCATTCAAACCATTTGGAAACTTCATTGTCTTCTATTTTGTATGTTATGTCTACAGTTTTTGTGTTACTTTTATTAAACATTCTGCGGCAACACACACACACATGGTTTGGTACTTCAGTGGATGTACTTTTAAATTTTAGTATTTCTTTTTTGTATGTGTGTAGTGGAAGGTTACCATCTGTACAATTGTTGCTAGTCTGTTGTAAAGCTATTGCATTTTGGAAGTGTATTTCACTTCCAAAATTTTTCTCTGGATATGCTCTATTTCTAAAAGTAGGTCTTTCACTGTACCATGTAGAAGATTGTTATTTAAATTGGCTAGTGTTAAAGCAGGACTTTTAGCATAGTATAATTTATAGACTAGATTTCTTATAGTTGTGTGATGTGTTGATATCATTTTGATATGATGCAAGGTGCCTTTGCAAATAGGTCCTGAAATGCAGGCTAATGAATGTCCTTTTAGTCCTGTGTATTTGCACACTGGACAGGTATCCATATTTTGTAGTAGTTTCATTTTGATTTTGTCTTTGCCTTTCACATACTAATGGAGGAACTGGCGTAAAGATTTGAAAGATTTTTGGGCAATGTTACACATTGACGTGCGCGGCCATTTATATACTGGACGTTCTGGTTCAGTCGAATGGAGAGGTGATACTGAGTTTTCTGGGGATATTTTTGTAAGCAGTATTTCTTGTTCCATTATGGTATTATTACGTTTTTCATACCCTCGTTCACTGCTATGTATGGCAATTGTGTTAATTTGCTTTTGTTTGTATGCTTCTTCATTGAAATATGGTTCTTTGCTTGTGGTGTGACTCCATTCACCTCCACAGATATTTAAGAAGTTATTTTTGTTGACATTCTGTTTATTGAGAAGTATTTTTTTGTAATTTAGTAGTTAGTTTTGTTAGTGGTTTCATTCTGTTCAACACTAAAATAAATAACTCGAGAAGCATTGCACTGTATATGAGAGTTTCTGAGATTAATTTTCTATGGTAGGTTTTAAGGGTTGTGCATGATTTATCTCCTGTTTATATAAGATTCTGAAGGACTCTGTGGTGGAACATATTTTCTAAAATACTTTTTTTGGTATGATTACTTGCCACTACATCAAGATTTATAGGAGCACTGTTTGCAGAAGTGGTAGCTGAATTCTTGTAAATCACTTTCTGTTTCGTTTTACATTTTGAAAGAGGAGGGAAAGTTTTTGTACTGGAAGCTTGTTTTGTTTCGCTTAATGACTCTACTAGATCTTTTGTTTGAACTATTTCTGCAATTTCTGCTAGAGATAGATGCTTATTTTGGACACTTTTATTTTCATTTGCTCTACTTCTGCGTTGCTTTCTACAGACTTGCTTTTTGGGGTCTGTTGAAAAAAAGAAGGATGGGTTGGGCTGTTCTGCAATGTATGTGTGCTGTGTGCATGAGTGGCTGAGTATGATGGTAAGGATGTATGTGGTGGTTTGTGATTGTGTATTGGGCAGCTACAACTAGTTGGGAAGGCTATTCTTGTATGTGTGTGTTACTACACTGGGGTTCAGTGACAATTGAAAGTAAGCTAGTTGTGAGGTTAAGCATACATACTAAATCTAATGGTATAGAATTAAAAGGAGCTGAGTTATGTCATTTGAGTACCGAAAAATAGGGATTTGTGCACCATTCTGCCCACAAATCCCTGTTTAACAAATGGGGATTTGTGGGCAGAATGGTGCACAAATCTCTGTTTTTTGGCGCACACATACCATGAATCAACCCCACAGTGTGTTTAAGTAACAGTAAGAATGTTATGGTAGTGTTGTACTTACTTTTTGTGTGGAATGAGCAGGTTTCTTCTGAGTTGTTGTTTGTATTTCAGATGCTGCTGCTTTTCAGGAGAGTAGTCTTCACTGCAATTGTAAAGGAAAGATGTTAGTAATTGTATGTGTTTATAGCACGGATGTTAATTTAGATGTTGATTGTTATGTTTTTGTAGTAGTATTCTTGTTTGATATCTGAACATAGTGTGTGCATGCAATTTCCTTTGACTATGTGCAGCCTTTATATTTTACTTTAAATATGTTAGTTCAACATGCTTTGTAAATTAGTAGAATAGTAAGTGTATGAAACTCACTTGGTTTCTTAAGGTTGTGTTATTGAATTTTAGGAGATAGAAGAAATAATGATGTACGTATTTTGCAATTTTCTATAAGGTAAATGGTAGAAACTGTATAGAAAATCTTTGGAATGTATGCACTTATGAAGGTGTGTGCAATAAAGCAGAAGGATGTGATTTGCAGGCAGTGGTGTTATTTTAGCAGGGAGCTTTTCATTGATAGTGTCTATCTGTGTGAGTGAATAAAGATGCATGACCTTATCCTGGCTGTGTGTAATTTTGTAATACACAACTAAGGGCCTCATCACGAGTTTGGCGGTAGCCCTTAAATCCAGCAGTAGCGCTGTTACCACCAGATTTAAGGGTCCGCCAAATCGCGGCTTCGGCTGAGCTGGGGGAAATCTGCCGAGATTTTGCCGATTTTCGGCACATTTACCGCCAGTGGGAAATCCGCAAGCGGTAAAAGCACAAAATTTCCCCATTGAGCCCAATGGGGAATGGGGAATTCCCAAATGGGCTCAGTGGGAATGGGGATTTCCCGTTCTGCCAAACCTGTGATTCGGCGCTAATAGCGCTGGTGAGTTTGGCGGTAGGGCTAATAACTCCAGCGCTATAAGCACTGGTGTTAACGCCCAACTCGTGATGAGGCCCTAAGTGTTTTTCTACAATTATACTGTTATTTCTCCCATCTTTTAATATTATAATTTTTTAGATAGCTGTGTGTGTAAACAAAATTAGATAGCAGATAGGTTTGGAAGTGACAGTTGATTATAGCAGATGGGACAGTAGGTTCATTTTATAGGTTATACAGGTTAAGTGGCAGTAACTCTGTTTATATGCATTCATAAAAGTTGTACATGTACTGTGCAGAAAATATGCATACCTGTATGTGGATATGAATGCAGCTGCAAGTAGAAATCTTGGAGACTTGTACAGTAGTTTTTGTAGTAGGTGCTTTCCAATGATATGAGACTTGTACTCAGAGTGATCAACAGTACATTTGAAGTGCAGAACTATGATGATGGAGTTAGATGTAGAGGTCTTGGATGTGATTGGTGGATGGTTGTGTGACTGCTTAGCTGTATCCAATGAGGGAATGGCACAGAGAGTGAAGCAGTAATGGAAGAAGGGCTGTTCAAGTTACGATATGTCCGCAGACATGGTGGTAGTCCACGGACATCCGCGGACATCGCATATTACATTCAGGGATTTTGGGCTGGAGAGGAATGTAAATGAGAAAGAGCAGAGCACGCGATTGGTCAGTAAAGATTACTGGGTGTGTTGTGTAAGGAGAGAGTTTGTCCGAAAGTCTTTTTCCTGAGAGAAGAACAGATAGCTATGGTTGTGTGTTTCAGAAAACAGATTATCTGTATTTTGGGAGACTCATGGATACATTGGTTGGAGGAGGATGCAGAACACTGTGGAGTAGCTGCAGATCTTGGATTCCCTCATGTGGAAGTGCACTGGCATGGAGTGCATGGAATGAAGTGGCTGGACTTGGTACCTCTCTGTGCTACTGTGGAGACAGAGCATCATCCAGACATAATTATAATTAATTGTGGAGGGAACAGTTTAGGACATGTGTCTGGAATTTCATTGCAATTTGCAATGAAAGAAGGACTTGGGAAGGTCATGGACATGTTTCCAAATTCCCAAGTAATTTTTTCTCGAATTGCGCAAACACAAATGTGGCTGCGTTCTTCTTCATTTGGCCCACAAATGGAGAAAGCGAGGCGCAATGTCAATAAGGCTTGTTGTGCCTTTGTAAGAGATGTTGGCATGTCCTCTTTTCACAATGAAAATATTATGTTTCATAGCATATACATTTTTCACAGAGATGGAGTCCATCTTACTTATGCTGGCAATTAGATTTTTCTGAGAAATGTACAAAATGCATTGCACCCTTTTTTGAAATTAAAGCCACCTATTTTGCAGTAGATGTTGACCATTTCAAGTTTTTCAAACACACAAAAACACCACCAAAGTGCTCTTTTCAGAGCCACCACTTCCTCACAGAGAAAAGTGCAATGTTTTTGCTAGGGCAGCACCTCAACATTTGAGATGTCTGCGGACTGTCCGCGGACTTCTAAAAAATGCAAAGGGCCCTGCACCATTTATTTGCCACTTCTATTTTTAAACTTTGAAAGGTGGCTCTGAAAAGAGCCTTTTTTATTTTTGGATTTTTGTTGTTTTATATTTTTTTTATTTTTTTACACATGACACACTAGGAGAGGAGGGGAAAGGAGGGTAAGGAAGGGACACCAACCAAGGAGATAAGAAAGGGCAGGTGGAGAGAGGAAGATGGAGGGTGGGCCTTGCTCCGTGACCACCGCCTTGAAAGCACTTCAAAGACTCTCACCGTTGTCTCTAAGACTTCCCAATGACTCCTTTTCTGGGGCTGACTACTGTCCCCCCAGAAACAGGTAAAGTTTCCATTAACTTTATATAGTCACTTTAAAACTACAGACCGAGTACAACCCATCTTACATGGAGTACTGGAAAGGGTTAAATCCTACTTCTTGTTGTCTGTGCCTCTCTGAGCTTTGTTTTGGTCTCTTAATATTTATACTTGGCTGCTGGCAGTGGTATCTACCCTAACTTTTCTACCACGATTATAGTATATATAAACGTGGTATTGTTTTAGGCTATTATATTATCCTCGAACATAAACCCACTTGACTAAATACTCTTTCTTTTTGCTCCAGTCGGGTTTAGTCGCCATTTCTTTTTGTTAAAGTCCTTCTTGTGTTTTACTTTGCACTGCAAACCAGGTTTGCCTTCTTTGATCACTGTCTTTTTGCGGGCTTCTGCCAAGAAGCCCCCCTCTGGGCGCCTGGGTGTCTAGGTGGGCTGAATGTGAGGGAGGGGTGTAGTCACCCCCTGCACGGGGTATCCTAGGAAACCCAAGTCGCACTTTGCCATGATTGGCTGAGGTGGTTGTTTGGGCCGGACAACTCCCTGCTGCGTGATTGACAGCCAGGCTGTGTGAATGGGGGATTTACGCATAAAAGGCAGGACTCTTGGGCTGGAAGTCAGAGTTGCCACTGGCACTACAAGGAACCGAAGGGAAGAGGAGAAGAAGACGGCTGCTCCACCTACCCCATCCCGGTGAAGCCCTGCTGCAGTTCTGAGCTATCTAGCCTTCAACGACCAGAGAAGATACAGTCCGGAGCCTTCTTCCCTTGAGCCTTGTGGGGTCAACCAGCACATCTTCCACAGCCAGAGGATCCTCTTCGTGGTCGAAATCACTGCACCCTGTTGTAGTGGTCTGCATGGCCATCTGAAGAGCCTCTCCTGTTTTAAAGGAGCACACCTTTTATTCACCGTCGCTGCTGCTGGCCTAATCACTGAGTATTGCAGATCCCTCCAGACGTCCTCCTTCTCGTCTCCATGACCGAAGCTCCAGGAACCATGGGTCTGCAGGAAACTACCAAGAACAACTGCTGTGGCACCAGCTTCTTCTTTGAATAAGGGTCTGTGTCCTACTTTGAGGAACTAGGGTGAATCCCTTTTCTCCTCATCCAAGGCTTGCCCTTGTCTTCCTTCCCTCTTATAACTTTTGCTTCCCCTGTTGACAATATCCAAGTACTCCTGGCAACGTTGAATCTTGAACTCTCTGACTGTGTGATCCTCGACAACAGGAACCCGGTTCCACTTGACAGTGGCTCCGGCCTATTGACTTTTGTAGTTCTGTCAGCGAGTGTTCTCTGATTCTGGGCCTCATTCCGAGTATGGTGGTAGTCATGGCGCTATTTCCACCATGACTACCTCCCATACCAGTACCGACTCCGACTTGGTTCAATGGGGACTTACCGGTGTAGTCCGACCTTTGCGGGACCGGTAAGTCCCCATTGGGCTCAATGGGAATGGGGAAGGCGCTAATAACAGTAACGCAAATTGCGGTACCGTTATTGGCTCTGAATTCCCTTAACGGGTCCCGTCCATAACGCCTGGTCAGACCAGCCGTTAATGGAGGGTCCTGCTAAGGGAACTCATAGTAGGGCGTTAAGGGATTACCAGCACCGGGCTCATTACCAGTGCCCTTTATCCCTTACCGCCCTACTCGTAATGAGGCCCTCTGTCTGCCTTGACAAAAGTATTGCCTATGATTTTTGCCCCCAACTCTCTCTGGTGTGCCCAGGTTAAGTGTGTTCTGCCCCGTTAACAATTCTTGCCGCGGATACGCGTATCTTTAGTAAGACCGAACTGTCAAAAAGTTATCGCATATGTATTCCCGGTAACGTCTTTTGTTTCACAACACCGGTCCGCTCAAAAGATAAGGTACTTACCTTGAGTTATTCTGTGCCAAGAGAATTGGTTGTGTGTAGTGTATTTTACGTGTGCTTTTGAATTTATAGAAGTGTTGTGTTTATAACAGATGGTCTAAAAATAAATGTACTTATTCTTTTTACCTAAAACCTTGAGTCCGTGTTTGCTTGAGTCACAGTAATGATGGTCCTTTGTGCAATCTCTACTACTTCTCATTTACTCTTGAGATAAGTCTGGCTGCTCCGCTACTGCTACTACTTTAACGCTGTAGTATGGGCTTATACCAAAGGTGAACTTGTATTAGCACTTGTAGTCTTAATTATGTGTAGTGGTCCCTAAGGGCACTGCACAGGATTCTGCCTAATAATGGCCTGTGAGGCAGCTGGAGGGATGCGCTCTCCCACAGGAGTGTCTCTTGTGGTGACAGGAGAGGAAAGGAGGATGTTGTAGAGGAACTCAACCAACTACGTTTATCACAAGGTACAACCTTGCGAACGGCCCCACCATGGAACGTCCTTAGGTCTCGCTTCATGGATGTTGTACCAAAGCTGTATGAACCAGGCCTCCCACGACTGAGCACCATTTTGCACTGGTTGCAGGTGACCTTGTTCGCACGTGCTTTTGGTACGTCACCATGAATGGTAAACGACCACCACACCCAAGACTCACTTGTGAGTGCTGATAGTAGGGACTTCCACTACCTCATCCTCTTCATACTCTTCATCCTCCTCCTCTACATCCTCATGCCTGTTCCCCTCGGCAGACCCTTGTGGAGGTATTGGTCGTGGAGGGGGTTCGGGGTGGTGCTGAGGCAGAAGCAGCACCAGCTGGAAGAACAGCAGCCATGGAAGCCATCAGGTTTGATGATGCAACAGCAAAGGCAGCAAAAGCAGGTCAATATTCAATAGTAGAAAGACAGAATGAAGATGAGCTCTGGGCTGTGGTCTTTTATGGGGGTGCAGGTGCATGCTCTGCGGACAGCTGTGCTGTCTGCGGACAGATCGAACACCCCAAAAAGGCTCAAAAAAGTTCCAAAAACTGTTTAGAAAACCAGAGTCATTGGACCTCATTATGAGGCCGGTGGTAAGGGGTTAATGGCACCGGTAAGGATGCTGGTGCCATTAACCCCCTACCACTGCATTCCGATGTCCCTTAGCGGGTCCCACTAAGGCCGGCTTGTTTTACCAGCTAAGGGACCAGGGAGCTAATAACGGGCCCACTATTTGCGGGCCCGTTATTAGCTCCTTCTCCATTCCCATTGAGCCCTATGGGGGCTCGAATGGGAATGGGGAATGGTTTTCCGAATGGGGACTTACCGGATCCTCGAAGGTTGGAATGACCCGGTAAGTCCCCATTCCGACTACCCGGACCCGGACACGACTTTGGAAGCAGCCATGTTGCTAATAGCACCATGGCTACCTCCAAAGTCGTAATGACCCCCATTGTCTGGGACATGTGCAATGCTGAATTTTTACTGTAAAATACTTTGGATTGCCTAAAAAAGTACTTTTTAAATGTTCGGGGACCGGGACAGTGTCCGCAAATCAGGAAACACGCTCAGCGTAGGTGTGGTCACATGATGTCGTCGCAAATGGGATGGGTGTCTGCAGGACACCAAATGCGTATGACCAGTCCTGCGCATTCGTGCGGGTGTTCTACGGACAGTGATTGGGTCCTCAAACTAATTAAAAGTGCGACACACCTGAGGCGGACAGTTACGGACAGGTGCGATATTCGTAGGACTTATGGATGTGGTGCGCATGTGTCTAGATGTTCTACGGAGAGTACGGACAGGTATGGTGTCCTTAGGACAGCGCCATTATGGTTAATTGCGGATATTCTGAACACCGAGTGTGTTCTAAGAACAGTTCCATCTTGCTTCCGAACAGTGCGGACAGGTATAGTGTCCTTAGGAGACCGCCATTTTGATTAATTACGGACATTCCAGACACAAAGTTTGTTCTAAGAACAGTTTCATCTTGCTTACGGACAGTACGGACAGGTATAGCGTCCTTAGAACACCTCCATTTTGGTTATTTGTGGACATTCCGGACACCAAGTATGTTTTAAGAACAGTTTCATCTTGCTTGCGGACAGTATGGACAGGTGTAGTGTTCTTAGAACACCTCCATTTTGATTAATTACAGACATTCCGGACACCGAGTGTGTTCTAAGGGCAGTTCCATCTTGCTTGCGGACAGTACGGACAGGTATAGTGTCCTCAGTACACCCCCACTTTGGTTAATTGCAGACATTCTGGTCACCTGTGCTGTCCACGGACACCCCAACTGCCTTTAAAAAAAAAATAAGACACAAAGGGCCTCATTACGACCCTTGCGGTAATCCGCCGTCATTACCGCCATGGCGTAATGAACGTTAACGCCGTGGGACGATGGCGTAAAGTGCGCCACATTAGGACCCATCGCGCACGAGCATTACGCCATGGCGGTAATGTAAACAGCGCCATGGCGGTAATGCCCCCAAAACGGCACCTACCGGCATCGTATGCGGCGCAAGGTGCACCACCGCCACCGCCGTACATAGCGGTGACCGTAGTTAGCGGTCACCGCAATTAGCGGTGACCGTAGATAAGCGGAACCGGAAGTAGCGTCACCGCGGCGGAACGGGAAAGAGCACGGCGGCCATCTTTAAAAACACAATCCATTGCCATCCTCCGAAACCACTGGACATCCGAGCCTGAGACCCCGCCAATACCGTCTTCAACCTTCTACCTGCAGGAAGATGCCTAAAGTTTTGAAAAAAGCCTGTGACCGCCAGCGGCAAGACCGCTTCTCCAGAGAGGAGCTTACCATTCTAGCGGAGACCCTCCAGGAGAACGCTGCAGTGGTATTCTCCAACCAACTGACAAGACCGGCCATATCCAAGAAGAAGGCCATATGGGCACTGGTAGCTCAGCGGGTCAGTGCCGTGGGAACAACACCCCGCAATGTCAAACAGTGCCGCAAGCGGTGGGACGATCTCCGGCTCAGAGTCAGGAGCATACTATCAGCCAACATGAACCTGGCAATGGCAACTGGGGGAGGATCGGAGTCCCCTATAAAATTGCAGCCATGGGAGGAAATCTGTGCCTCCACAATCGGAATGCAGAGCATTGAAGGAGTAGGAGGAATGGAGAGAGGAGCCCCGACATCGGGCGATGCAGGTAGGTGGCTCAAATCAAGGCATGCAAATCTCACCTAAGTCCATTCATGTGAAGTACAATGTTGGCCCATAGTGTGAATGCAACACATCAGCAGGAGACTGCCCACAGATACATCCGATCTGCACCCTGTACACATGCAGCACGCACACCCTAACTGCAGGCACCCACATACCTCCATGCTACTTCCACACAAAAGGGAGACAACTTTTTTCCCCTGCATGAAATGTGCCACATGTACTAACTGATGAGATGCCAGTCGCCACAATGCCCGGCCAATGTCCGCAGACCCATCAATAACACTCTCCCTCCTCTGTCCCACCACAGGCTCAAATTCCGACCTTGAGGAAGAGGACACCACAGCCTCCACACCCACCAAGAGGGCCAGGCCAACTGTGCCAACGCCACAACCCTCCACCTCTGTCGTCCCGAGGAAAACACCACAGCAGGCAAAATCCCTGCAAGGGAAACAGGACAGGGCACAGACAGCCACCCCAGCAGGCAGTACAGCAGCAGCAGCAGCAGCAGACATCACACCAATCATGCCCACAGAAGCCACAGCCTCTGCTGCAAGCAGCACAATTGGGGAGAATGCTGCCATTGCTGCCTCCTCCGATAGCGAAGCAGGGATCTTTGAGGAGAGTGATGTCAGAAGCCCCACAGGCCACCCTCATTCCCCCTACCTGTCCCTAAGCAGCCCGCATGCGGATGCCACTCAGGGTCAGCCAGAGGATGACGATTGGCCAGCCACTCCATCCCCGCTGCAGGGGCAGATCAGCCCAATGGGAATACCACTGCCATTAGCCATGGGCCAGAATTCCAACCATTCTCTGGAGGCGATTGCCACCCGGCAGCAGCAACTTTCCTCGCTGCTCGAAGAACATGTTGCTGAATGTGGGGGGTCAAGTGCAGCAATGGATAAATGTGCTGAGACTGTGAAGGCAGCTATAGAGTCGTCCACAAAGGACATCTGCGCGGAACTAGCTGCTGTGCGGCACGCCATCACTGACCTTGTGCAGACAATACGGGCCATGCGTCCAAATGAGCAGGCAGGATCCTCCTCGGTTGCCAGCTCGACACCGAGCAGCCCCATCCGCCGATCGGGGAGGAACCTCCGCAGCACAGGCAGGGGTGCCCCGGGGGCCAGTGGAGGGGGCTGCCAATAGTGGCCGGACAGTGTAGGAATCCTACTACTGACACTGCTGCACAGACCAACTCACACCTTTGTTGGGATTCCAGGGGGGGGGGGAGGTGGGAGGTGGGAGGGGGTGTGTTGGGGTGTGCAGGGGGGTGGCGGGGTGGTGTGTTGGGGAGTTAAGGGGGGAGTTTGGGGGGGTGTGTGTGCAGGGGGGAGGTGGGAGGTGGGAGGGGGTGTGTTGGGGTGTGCAGGGGGGAGGTGGGAGGTGGGAGGGGGTGTGACACGACAGTTCATAGTTCAAATACACTTTTTCGTTTCAAAAAAGGAAATGTGTGGACATTTTCATTGCGTATGTGTGCTTTATTGGTGTCCAGTCCTCAGTGTGCATGCCCCAGAGTCACACAGTGCCCCAAGTGCAGTCTCCATGCGATGAACACCAGCCGTGTGTGCTAGAAGCAGTGGTTGATGATACTTTGGCGCATGGCACGCCCCTCCTGTGCATCGCCTCCTCCATGTGGTGGCGCCCCTTCTGCACCCTCCTCATCCTCATCCTCATCGTCAGGTGGTTGCAGTTCTGCGTCAGGGGGCAGGGGCACATTCCGTCTGACGCACATATTGTGCAGCATGACACATGCCATGACGATCTTTGCCACCTTCTCATGGCCATACAGGAGTGCCCCACCAGACCTGCTGAGGCTTCGGAATCGTGCCTTCAGGAGGCCGAATGTCTGCTCTATGACCACACGAGTACGTGTATGTGCACGGTTGTAGTCCTCCTCGTGCTGGTTCTGCGGGTTCCGGACTGGCGTGAGGAGCCACCTCTTCAGGGGGTAGGCTGCATCACCTGTATGTAGGCGAGAATGTATGTGTCAGTCATGTTGACTGATCAGGAACATGATGTCCCACCATGGCTGGCATGGAACTGTTACCTTGGCTCACTTCTACATGCACTAATTGATTCACACTATGCAACCAGTATATGCTCATTGCTGCCATGGCCTGTTTTGCATGCCATCACCCTATGTATGCAGAGGGGTTTTGTGCATTGTGAGTGGCCTTCCTCTGTATCCGTTCTCTGTGTTACTCACAGCCAGGTGGAGTATGCATCATCCCCCCCCCCCTTTCAGCCAGGTGGAGTATGCATCATCCCCCCCCCCCCTTTCAGCCAGGTGGAGTATGCATCATCCCCCCCCCCCTTTCAGCCAGGTGGAGTATGCATCATCCCCCCCCCCCCCTTTCAGCCAGGTGGAGTATGCACTGGTACGTCATTCCCATGCCCACTTCCATGACATCGCACTCACCGAGTAGCCAGGATCTTGGGCCTGCATGTCGCTCCATGTAGCGTGGTATTGTGGAGTTCCTCAGGACCATGGAATCATGGGTTGATCCGGGGAATCGGGCACAACAATGTGTGATGATCTTGTTGGAGTCACAGACCATTTGCACGTTGACAGAGTGGAACTGTTTCCGGTTGCGGTACGGTACCTCCATGGCACGTGGAACCACCAATTCCACATGGGTGCAGTCGATGGCACCAATGCAACCGGGTATGCTGGCTAGTGCATGGAAACCCACTTTGGTGTTTGCAATCTCCTGGGCAGTCCGTGGTAATGAGATGTGGTCGTCTGTGTGCTTGAGGAGGGCATCGAGCACTTGGATGAGTGTTCGTGAGAATAATGGTTGTAAAATGCCATGCAGGTGCCCCACTGTGTGCTGGTAGGTGCCTGTGGCCAGGAAGTGGAGTACAGCCACTACCTTCAGTAGGGGGGGGATGGCGGTTGGACTTTCTATCATGCTGACGATGTCGTTGTGTGTCATGTCTACGATGGCGGTGATGGTGTCCCTGTCCAAACGGTACAGGGTGTGGATCTGCTCAGCAGTGAGGTTGTTTGGATTGGCTCTGATGCGTGGGATTGGGGGCTGCCTGCGTGGTGGCACTGGCTGTGCTGGTGGGGCTTGCTGGGCCTGCCTTGCCCTCCTTCTCCTCCTGCGTCTCCTCTGTGCTGCCTGTTGTTGTTGTTGTTGCTGTTGCTGTTGTAGTAGCACATGCATTGCTATCAGGTCCTCCAGCCCCAACATTGCTAGTCGTATTGGCATCATTGTGGAGTGTGACTGGGTGTGGGTAGGGGTGGGGTGTGCTCTTTTTATACTCCCCTGAGTCTGTATTGCCTTCACCTGTGCTGTTTCTGTGCACCTGTGGCAGCTGCATTCACTTGAATTGGCCCTTTACGGTTGGTTCGCGATGGCGTTATTTGCACCATGGCGGTAAGGTACTTAGCGGCCTCATTGATGGCGTTAGGTGCATGTCCGCTTGGGTCGGCATTTGCGTGCCTTTCCGCCATGGCGCTAAGTACGGTGTGGGCGGTCGCGTGCGCGCACCCTTAGCGCTGTTTGCGGCAGCGTTAACTACGATGCCGCTATTGGCATCGTAGTTAACGGTCACGGGTCATGATCGTACCTGGCGGAAAACGATGGCGGTAAGCATTTACCGCCATCGTTTTTCGCTTAGCGCCAGGGTCGTAATGAGGCCCAAAGGAATGAAGTAACAACACATATAATATTTTATTATTATATACAAATATAACATATATGAAAGAGAGGGGGAAGCAGAAACTGACACAAATACAGGGGAATTAGGGGTTTGGAGAAGATTTATGTGAGGGGATGAAGGGATGGAAGTCTCATCATAACACTTTTCTTGGTAGTGAGGGATTGGGGGTAGTTGACTGGGACATGGAGAGGGGGAACAGGTGCATGTAGGACAATGATATTTATTTTTTTCTTTTATGTGGTCCTCTACAAAATGTGTCAAAAGATTGAAATTTTCCATAAGCATATTCATTTTTTGTTCCATGCGCTGAAGAGTATTTTCTAATGTCTCTTTTGCTGTATTATTTTCAATGATGTATGGTCTGTTATAAAAAAAAATATATATATGTTAAGTACACATAAAGTAATGGTTATTAATTTTCTTATATAGAGAAGTGCCCACCATTAGTATCACTGTCTTCAGACATTTCCTCCCGTGGGATATTTTCTTTAAGCCATTCCAAAGTATTGGACATTTCTGTGTAAAAAAAAAATGTATTACTTTTAGTGTACCAAATATAGAAAGTTTAGAAATATATAAGAAAAATGAAGTTTACTTACTAGTTTCTGGTAAGTTGTGTTCTTACTGTTGTGTAGGTCTGCTGTTGCACCAAGCTGTGCAGTTTCTGTGAGGTGATTATGTTGGAAGCATATCTTTTTTGTTTTGGTATATTCCATTTTAGTACACATGGTTTTTAAATGGACGGTTGATGTGTTACATATATAGTTTGCACTTCTTATTTATTGTTACATATAATGTGTTTATGTGCTGCTTTTTTAACTTGTTCAGTGTTTATATGGCATGATAGAACAATATAAGATACCCCCTGAGTTGTTGGGTACTGTTGATGTTGTCTGCGTCCATCTGCGGACATATGCACAGTCCATAGACATCAAAATCACTAGCAGGGGGTTCAGCATGTTATATGTATATAAAGTAAGGGAATCCTAGTAAACATCTATCAAATTCAATACGTATATGTATATTCAGAAAAAAAAAAACTTTGATAAAGGGACGTTATGGTTAGGTTTCGCTACTAAAAACCTATGAAATTCAGTAAAAAAAATGTTGTTAAAGGGTCATTATGGACATTATGTGTGTTAGTCTTAGCAATGCACAGTGGTGGCTCGAGTTATGGTTGCTTAGCTTACCATAACTGGCGAATTTCAGGGGGGTTTCGGTTTTACTTGGAACTATAACATCCCTTTAACAACGTTTTTTTACTGAATTTCATAGGTTTTAGTAGTGCAATTTACTCACCATAATGTCCCTTTAACAAAGTTTTTTTTACTGAACATATAATATATACATATATATATATATATATATTTCAGCCTGGTGCTCAAGATGACAAGGATCAAGCATGTGTGTGTGTACTTGAAAAGAAAACACAGCAAAACATAGCATAGCATAGTAGGTGGGATGGACGTGGGAAACAGTTTTCTGAGATGGTGTGCATTATCTAGTATCCAAAAGACAGTTATTATCATTTTACCACAGTTATTATCAAACCATGTATTACATATTTCTTTCTAGTTGACCATGGTCTCCTGGAACTGATCATTTCTCTGGCAAAAGTGTCCATCTCCTCACTTCTGAGCAACCCAAAAATTGGCATAGTTTATCAATGTCCGTTAAGAAACCTCACTGATATAGGCTATAGAAGTTCATCCGTGAGTGGCACCTGACCACATGTCCTTCCTTAATTCAATTCTTCACCACACATCAACATGCACATGCACTGTGGAGGACACCAACACATGGACACTTACCAGTCGACTCCAAACGAAGCTGGAAATCCATGACCTGCACATGCAGCACTAGGTAGAATCACTAGAGGACCTGCATGTTGTCAGTGCTCAACCACACCTGGTGCCCCCCCTTGGCTCACACCAGCCTGGAGGAAGCACTGGGCCTTGTGGTGGGTCCTGGCTTTGAAGTCCTCCCAGAACCTGTGGACGTTGTGGTAGTCACGGGGTGCCACCCCCTCCGTGTTGATGGCACCCACGATGTAGGCCCAGATTATCTTCCGTCCTTCCTTGCTGACTTGCGTTGGTTCGTGGAAGAGGGCTTCATAATGCCCCAGGACTTAGTCCACCAGGATGTCAACTTCTCTTGCACTGAAGCTGACAGCCCTCTGTCTCGCTGCCGGGGGGTTGCCACTAGCCTCCGAGGATGTTGGTTCAGACATGGCATCCCAAGGCAGGTCTGGGTGGGCAATGTGGTCCCGGGACTGGGCTGTGGAGCAGTGTTCTGGCGCGCTGGGAGTCTTCTGGATCGGCAGAGGTGGTCACAGGTCCGATGACAGGAGTACTGGCAATGGCTGTACAGCAGGGACCAAAATTGCAGGGCATGTGGGCATCAGGCACACAGTGGGTAGGAAGCAGCAGATGGCTCATAGGAGTCAGCTCAGAGCACTTAGAGGCAGGTAAATTGGCTGGTAGGCAGGAGCGTGGGTCTTCCATGTTATTCGCATGGTTACTTTTGAGGCATCCGGAAACAGAGTGACTAGTGTGGAATCAGAGGAAAGGGGCAAAGCTAGTAAGTTATGTGACACGCACTGAACGTTGGGCGTGGCGTTCATGATTGGGATGAAGTAGTGCGTAGGAGATCATCACATGCTTGTGCGAGTTATTGCAGATGGACGTGTCTCTTCACTACTGCAACCGTGTGAGCCTTTTGTTTTGGTGAGGGATTTGCCTTCGTGCACATGCGCATGTACTTTTGAGGCTGACAGTGAGTTGCGTATGCATTTTGCATACTGTGAATGTCCCTGTGTGTCGCGCACCCCCTTTCTTAACATCATAGTGGCTTACGTGTCCTGCGTGTATGTATTTTTTGTGTTGCTGGGTGCCACAGGGTACTGCATAACTTTTGTTCTTTTCTCGTGGGCTACCGAGGGGTCGCGTACATGTTTTTTCATTTGTGGGGTGCCTGTGCATTACGCGGCCCGTTTTATTTCCCCCGGGGTTACATTGAGCTTTGCAGGGTCACACTGTTATGTTTAACATCACATACACTGCCCCCTCACTGAACTGCCCAGGACAATTGATAGCTGCACCTCCCATTGCACCATTCCATCAGTGCCATGGTTGGGAGGGCAACAAGTGGGAAGGGTGGCCGAGGTGGACAAGGTGGATGAGATGGCTGAGGTGTCCAAGGTGTTAGAGGTGTCCGAGACCATGCAGGGAGACCTATGCCCCACACCCAACAGGGTCAGCGAGATGCAGCTGATGCTGACGTTCCCAGCAACCAGGATCCAGGAGCAGGATTGCCATCTGCTGTCCACCCCGGGCAGGGTCAGGAAGCTGCATGGGCATCTGCAGCAACCACCACCCAAGCTCAGGATCACCCAGCCAGACATGTTGTGGTCCTGGCCCAGGCCCACAGAGCCCCAGGGACAGATGCCCTTGTCTCTAAGGGCAAGAGACGTGCAGGGAAAGGTCCTGACACCAGCACCCTGGTACGGATGCCTGCAAGGCAACCTACTGTCCCAGCATCAGTGAGTGATGCCACAGCCCAGTCCACCAGTACTCCAGACCCTACTGACGGTATCCAGTTATAATATCGAAAAAAAAGTTGAATGCAAAAATGTCGAAAAAAAGAATGTTGAAAAAAAATGTGAATGTGTTTTTTTTTATTTGTATGTTGTTTTTGAGTTTAGCTAGTAAAAATAAATGGGGGTTGAGGGGGAACCCACCCCCATACATTTTTTTTTTAAAACCACATTCGCATTTTTTTTTCTACATTATTTTTTTCTACATTTTTGCAGTCGACATTTTCACTATAAACCCGTACTGACCCAAGTGGCCCCAGCCACTGAGGGTCTGCACGACCTTGCAAAAAGGCAAAGCGTGCAGTAGGGGAACAGACTCAAACCCAAGGCACGTTCGTGTGGACAGGAGCACACATACGCCTGCCCAGCGTATGGCCCACTTGCAGCGCATAACAGATCGAATCTACACTTTGGGCAATGAGAGGCGCACAGCTGTTGAGGCAGTGAAGCATTGGAATGACCTCTGGTGCTGAGCCAAAGATTAGCTAGGTGCCGCCTATGCCTCTACTCTGGTGACTGGAGTTGGGTCACCACGAGAGGACGAGTAACTCACTCCACATGAAGAGATCATTAGTGACATGACTGATGTGGAGCAGATCCAAGGCATTGGAAAACTGCCAGTTTATGAGGGAATGTCCAGTGAGTGGTGATGCGTGTGCATCCAAGACATGTGTATTTTGCTTGGATGTAATGATTGTCTGGCAGTTCTGCCTGCATTTACATGACTGCCATGGGTGAACCATGTCACGGTGGACTGTCACATGCTTGTTGTCCTGCAGACTGCATACAAATGATGTGCTGCACACGGTGAGGATCCTCATCACCACACCTGCTCACTCGTTCCATGCCACTATCTGTCCAACCTCTCTTGGCCCTCTTCCTGCTCCAACCTGTGACGGCGGATACCCTGTGAGAATCTTCCACTCCACACTCGCCTTCTCTACTGACATCTCTGATGTCTCTGAGAGGTCACCCTGTCAGCTTCACCTCCTCAGAGGTATTCTTCCTTTCCTCTCCTTCCCCCAGCAGTTCACTGTCTCCAGAGGGCTGGTCATCCCTATGGTGGGCTACTGCAATGGACTCTACCAAGATATCTGTGCTTCTACTATTTTCCCTCAGCAACTCATCCAGAACTGGATGGTGGGAATTGTCATTTTGTCTTGGGGCCAGGTATTGTATCTCCCTAGGACTATGATGATGGCACTGGCTCCCATTGGCTACGACTGTTCCTTTCCAAATTCTGCGCATTGTCCACAAGGCCTTATGGATCCTGGGGCCACAATTTCTTCAACTCGTTCTTCCAAATTTACTTCCTTCTCATGGTCTTTAATCATCCCTTTCCTACTCCCTCAGGGTAAGTAGCTTCTCATAGCTTCTCATAGCAATTAGTTGGTGGTTAAAGTCTATCTTTGGCTGAGGCCTTCCTCCGGTACAGCCTCCCTGCCTCAATGGAACTGGAGGTGAACCTTCTCCAGGTCTGGAGGCATTTCTGATGCTTCCTCATGTGTTGTGCTTGCTCCCCTCCTCTCTCCTCTTGTAGTCCTGGATGCCTGAGAGAATGCACTAGTCACCTGCCCAAAGTCTGATCTCTGACACGGGCCTCTGAGACAACAATTGAACCCATGCACTGCCTCCCTGCCATCCCCCGCACTCTGTGGCTTTTTTCCTGTATCCCAACAACCCAATACCAGCAATTGACACCCGCTGACTGCACTTACATTTCCACTGCCAACAGCCCGCCTTTTTTTAATTACTGATTATGTAGTTATATTTTATTAGGATGCTGTTCCCATATACTGCACTGCCCACTCCCACTTCCAACCCCAGGTCTCCCCTTCACAGTGCGTATTAATTATTGTGATGTCAATGTGACCTGGCCTCATGGGATGGGTGTGTCTGGCTTCACTCAATTCCACCACTCTTGCATTGTTGCAACTTGTGACACTTGTCATGTCACATCCATTGTACATGGCTCTGGGACAGTAGTCCGCAAGTTCCATCTCATGCAGTTTGACAGTTCAGGCATGGCTATGCTACGTGGCATCCGGGTATTTGCATCAGTGATGTTGGTGACTGAACTATGCCAGTCAGGTGCTTGTGTGTGAAGCAGGTGCTATGCACCATACACTACATGTGGTATTGAGCCCTTCCGCACACGTCCATTGTTGCTTTCATGCTACCCTTCCCTTCCATTGACACTGCATACATGTGGGAGTTGGTGACATGGCATGTTAATGTGTTGCATGACAACATTGGGATGCCTTTGTGTGTGGGCTATGCTATTTACATGAGTCCTCATGTATTTTTCTGTCCATGTGCAGGTGATGAGGCACTGGATGCAGAGGCGGAGGTGGAGGAGGACCAGTATACTGATCCTCAAACAGGGACCAGTGGGGGATGTGGTGTGGAAGCCCATGATGAACCACTGGTGCTATAGTCCATCACAGTGAGTCCGCCTCTGATGATACCTAAGGCTCTGGTGGTGAACCGGAATTTGATTCCTCTGTGCTGTCGCAGATGAGTTCATTGAGTGTGGGTGCTGTTGTATCCCAAACGTCTGATTAGGGGGACGACCCCTCAGAGGGTCAGTCAGTGTTAGTACGTTCATCTGTGGTGGTCATGGCTGCAGGGTCATGCTCCACAGTATTGACTCCTGGTCCTGGGCCAGCTGATCAAGGGAGGGATGCAGTCCTGCAGCCACAGACAGCACCATCACGTCAAGGGCCAGGTTCCCTTGGCCCAGGCAGAAGACCACATAAGACTTCAATTAGGCTAAAACAGGCACTGCAATATAACTAAAAGATGTTGTTAAAAAAAAATTGTAAACTTTATTTTTGGTTTTTGTATAACAGCCCTCGACCCCCCCATACTCCCCTGAACCACACCCTCCGGCCCGCAGCGATCGGGTCCGCCAGGGGTGCATTCAGTTTATGTTCCGCAGACAGTGGTTGTGAAGTTTCGGCAACCTCAAGGGGCTGGCCCCGGGGATGAGTTCTGTGATGAGATCAAGTCAGTAGTGGACATCAAATCTGCGATGTATGGACCACAAATATCTGGTAGCCGTGCGTGAAGCGGCAGTGTCTTTATAAAGTTTGTTTCTGTATCCTGACAATATGTTACATCCTTTAGCCAGTTTTGTAGGTTCGGAGGCAGACCCCGACACCATGTCGTTTTGACTCTTCTCCAGGCTAGGAACAGTAACAGGTCTGCCAGGTTGCGGCCAAAGGGCGGAAGGTGTCTGGTTAAAACCAGAAGCGCTAGGGTTGGGTCTGTATTTAGTTGAGTTCCGATTATTGCTGAGATTTTCCCTAATACTAAGTCCCAGAATCACGTTATGCTTGGGCATGTCCACGCTAGGTGCTGGAAATCTGCCTATGGTGCCTTGCATCTCTCACATGCTGCTGGAGTCACTGCTCTTTGCGAATGGAGTTTTGCCGGCGTGCAGTATATTTGGTGAATGAAGTTGAAGTGGATTTGTTTATAACGTTTGTTGAGCGATACTTTTTGCGTTTGATGTACGATATACAACCAGTCCTCATCTGTTATTGAAGTTTGTAAAGTTATTTCTCATAGTTTTTTAGGTGCTTGGGGTGTAGGTGCTGTGTCATCTAGGAGCGACTTGTACATTTCGATACTAGTCTTCCGTTGCCTTGCGATTGGATTACTCCGTGGAGCAATCGCCATGTCTGTGGTTGTTGAGGGAATGTGGGTAAGATACTTTGCTACGCTCGGGCCTGTAACAAACATGGCTTGAAACGACCTTACTGGGAACACCCACAGCCTTTGGAGTGGGCCTTAAGAGGGGGTTGACATCACCTGCCTGTTTCCTGGGTAGGGCCAGGAAATACTTGCGGGTGACCAATTAGGGGTAGGCGGGATAAGCAGAGGCACATCATTGCTGCATTGATCGTAGTGATGCAGGCAACCATTACTCAAAGGCAAAATATGTAAGGAATTTAAGCCCAGAAGGGCTTACCAGGCAAAGTGTTGCATTGGGATAAGATGCAGGGGGCCTGGAATCCATAATGCCAGTATCTCGAGGCACCCCAGTGCCGTCATGTGGCATACAGCAGAACCAGACCGGGAGGCAGAGGCCGAATCCTGATTTAGTGGATGTACATGGGTGATGCATTAAGTTAGGGGGCTGAGGCACAGTTTATTGGGGGTACGTGGGTTCTGCCTTATGTTAGTGGGCTAAGGTGTAGTTTAGTGCCAAAAGCAGGCAGATTCCATAGGAATTCATTGTAAACACTGTTGCCAATAAGTACATGGCAGGCAGCATTAACTCATTTTGCACAGTGGAGTGCAAAACAGTGGCTTTCAGGCATGAACACCACCTTTTTATTCTTTACTTTTGCACTATGCTGTGCAAATGCTGAAAATTGCACAGAGCGGACCTGCCTAAGCAAATGTCTTAACATAGCTAGTCCCATTTGAACAATGTATATGGACCTTGAACATGATATCCTATATGTATTAGGTTTGTGAAAATTCAAAACAGTTAAAGTTAAAGGTAAGTAAATATCCCTAAAACAACCTGATAAACATGTATTACACGGCCCGCGGTAGCAGCTGTGTAGTTATGGTTAAGTTGCTAAACCCATAGGAAGACCACTTTTTTGGTGGCTTATAATGTTGCTCCCCCTGGAGGAATCCTCACCAAAATTTGCAAAAAAAAGTATATGGCCCACTCTGGATTTTTTCTGCAGGTTTGGTGAGGTTTTGTGCAGGGGCGGCAAAGTTCTAGAGGGTCACATTTTTTATTTTTCCATGGACTGAATGGGGAAAAACTTTGTGAACAGCTACAGGTGGAATGGCTGGACGGATTTTCACCAAATTTGCGACCGGAGCAGGGGCTTGGGTCAGAAAGCATGTTTGGTGGAAATCCGACCAGTACTTTTATTGCAAAGGACTGCAATGTACCTCCAAAAATTAGTGACATATGGCTCTGCTCCGTGGACCCATTTCCCTGTCCGCTCTGTGGACGGAAGGCTCACAGACTTGCAGTACGCCGTGCTGTCAATGAACTTCAGACGCGGCCGGTGGGTGGCTGGAGAGAAGCGTGCTGTGCGTCAAAGCATTTTGGGAAATGCTGTCATGGTGTATCGAGGACAGTGTGCCACCGAAAGGGACTGACAAATATAATATACGGCATGTGGTGGTGGTAAGAGGGGATGGAAAGGGTGGGGGAGAGAGAAGTATTTCATCAGAGATATGTTATTATTAGGTGGACAAAGACGGTGGTGTGCCTGCAGTATCTGTGCATACTGCGCCAATTCACCGGTTCCGGCACAGGCCCCAACCATGTGTGGTGAATGCAGGTAGCCTTTTTTATGGACCAATAGCTTGTGGCGTGACCTTTAACGGGCTGCCTTTTGGTACCTGAATAGCAGACGGGGAGTTCATTGCAAAACATATATTACACCATGTGGTAGTAGGAAGAAGGGATGGAAAATGTTGGGGAGTTAGAAGGGAATCATCTTAGATGAGTCACTAGGTGGGCGAAGATGTTTATGTGCCTGCAGTGTCCTTGTGTACAGTGTCACATTGCGGGTCTCTGCACAGCCGCCTCCCATGTGTGCTGCATGCAGGCAGGCATCGTTACAGCATGATAGCTGGTGAGGAGACGTATTTCCATGGTGACTGCTGGGAGCTCAATTGCAGAAGGGGAGTGCAGTGCACACACATGCACATTATAAGATACCTTGTACTGCCGTGTGTTGCAAGGATGGAGGCCTTGCAGCAACAACTATGTGCCTTGGTTGAAAGTGGGTTTCACATTGTTCTCTTCTGTATGTGGCACGTCAGCATTGCATAGATGGGTAATTGCATGGGTGCAGTGCTCCTTAGCACATCCTACAGTGTTTAATCCATGGCTGCAGCTAGTGGAGAGAAAAGTGGAGACGGACTAAACTGCAAATTGCATCTGATTGCATACTGTCCATTGTGTGGAGTGGCGACTTCTGTACTGCAGTGTGACGTATTGCTTTTCTGTACTGAATAGAGAGCTGGGAGACGTACTATTTGAATGAAAGTGGGTATGGGTGCTGGAGGCTGTGTTATGTTTCCATGAATAGCTGTATTACGGTGTGGAGGTTTGGTAGTAGTGGCGGTGGCTGTGGTACGTGTGTGCAGTGTGGTACGTGAGCACATGATGGTATGGATGCCTGCATTATGTCACAGTGGGTGTGGGTAAGGCCTAGACTATTGGGTGCATGGCCAAAGGCCGTAGGCCATAGGCCATGCACTCAATAGTCTAGGCCTTGCCCACATACCCCCCAACAATGCAGTTTACACTGCATCTGTCACAGACTCCTCACCTTTACAGAATGGTTGTGGAGCATATTGTACACTTGATAGAGCATCAAAAGTCAGCTGACATGCAAATATTGTTACTTGGTTGGGTTGGCAGTAACACCATTGTATGTGAATGAAAGTGGGTAGGCACGCCAGAGGCTGTTTTAAGTTTGTAGATTCTGGTAAAAGCTGAATCTTTCTATGCATAGTATTATGACAGTGCCGAGCTTGGGTAGGAGTGCCGGTGGCATTGGTATGTGGGTGGATTGTGGTACTTGGTGACATGTTACCATGCATGGCTGCATTACGTTGCAGTGGGTGTGGCCAAGGCCTAGACTATTGAGTGCATGGCCAAAGGCTGTAGGCCATAGTCCATGCACCCGAAAGCCAAGGCCTTCATCACACCCACTACAGCAATGCAGTTTTGACTGTGGAATCTGCTAACTGTGACTTGTTTCCATGCATCGCTGTGTTATGGAGCTGCGATTGAGTAGAAGGGCTGCTAGCTATGTTATGTGTGTGGATTGTGGTTTATAGCCACATGTTCTCATGCATAGCGCCATTATCTTGTGATGGGTGTCTGCAAGCAGTAGACTCTTCTGTGCATGGTGAAAGGCATGATGGTTGCCGCTCGGGGCGATTTTGGATGCTTACATCATATTTTTATCCCGCACCTTTGTGCAGAAGGTGCTTTGTAAGCAATGTGACGTGTACTCAGAGTGTTGAATGGTAAATATGGAGTCCTGTGCAGAAATGATAGTGTTAACTGCAGACTTCTTGGCTGTGATTGGTGCATGCATGTGTGAATATTTCACAATCCTCAATGAGGAAGTGTGGAAAGAAGAACAGTGGAGAGGGGAGAAGGATTGACCCTGCTCTAATGGGGTGCAGGCATCGCTGTAGCTGAGAAAGCGCACATGCCACATCCTGCCATTCACAGCATGATGGGCATGCCGATGGAACTGTGGACATTAGGGAATCATGTGTTGAAGGTGTGATTCACAGGTGGGGTCGGTACTACTTTCTCCCAATACTCTCTGTGTAATGAGGTTGGTGGACATGGAGAGATGCACAGTGCTGATCGTGGGTGATACATGTGTACATGATCTGAACAGGTATGCCATGCAAAGAGGCGTTGCTGCTAATTTCCGGTTGGAAGTAGTGGAAGGTTTGTGGGCAAGTCTTCATGCGTGCAGTTTTAGTGGGAAGGTTCACCTTTGCAGATATGTGGCCTCCATTGTTACTGGTGAAGTGGTTGTGGTGCATTATGGAGGTCTACATTTGGGTTACATGTTGTATGGACGTTTGCCCCGTCACCTGAAGAAGTTGATGACTGCAGTGATGTGAATTTTTCCCATTGCCAAGGTCGTTTTTGCACCCATTGCCCCAAAAGGATTATGGGACCATGCCAATGTAATTTGCCCCCTGCCACAGCTCGGAAGGTGTCTTATGACTAGAAGCATGTCTGGATGTATGTGCCCTGACACTGTGCACCAAACGTAGCCATTAATTCAGTAAAAATGAAGGAGGAGAAGCAAACAGAAAGGCATACAAAGAGAAAAAACAAAAAAGGTGGTTTGCAAGCACGTACAAAACAAAAAAAAACACGTAAAAAGAGCAAAAACAAAGTAAAAATAAAACCCTTTCAGAGGGACCACTAAACACCCAATCGCCTACCCTGTTTCCCAATCCCCCCTCCCTCCTAGCACGAAAACTCGGATTACGCTGTATTTTCAGGATTACAAGTGCTACATCCTGCCATTTTCAGGATTGGAGCTATGGAAATGGGACTGTGGAGCGAAAGACACTCCTTAATGAGGATTGTGGTTGTGGTGTGTACGCAAAAAGTGTCAGCAAAGGTTTCATTGTACAAATAAGTAGAGAAGACCATGCATCATGGGTCTATGCATGAACTGTATGTACTTGTTCGAAGTTCATAACATGAATGTAGTGCTGTTTAGAAGCTATCATTTTTGAAAAGTGTGCAGTAAGTGGGGTACTGCAGACAAGAAAAAACCTATGCATTGTACAAGGTAAGTGGCTGGCATCCAACTGTTATGAATGCATTCTATGTATGATATGATATGATGTTCAATTGTATGCTATGGAATGTGTAATGTGCCTATACTAACATTTAGCAAAGCACAACAAGACAAGGGATGGGGGAACAGAGGGGAGACAGAGACAACAAACCTACTAGGCCATGTGTGACTTACATCGCCCAAGTGCATAGGTGTGGCGCGGGGAAGGTGCAGTACATGAGTAGAAGAAGATATGACAATAAGTAAAAACACGGGCCTATTTTGCCAAGTGCAAGGATAAGTGCACACATCAGGTGGTGCAGGAACTGTTAGGGATACAGAAAACAGTCACTGTTAGGCAAAGTTTGAATGCAGTACGCTCTGGGAACACTACAAACAACTATGACTACAGGTATAGGCAACCCAACCTTTGGTAGCATGTTGAGCAGCCTGGCCTATCTCAAGAGGGGAAATGTGAGCTGTAGTGGAGTTACGCAAAGATTCACAGGTACACGTATTAAAATAAACTCTTACACTCAAGGTTCTTACATAAACAATTATTAATGTATTTGTCAGTCAGTTATAAAGCCTTCCTTAGAAGGGAGCAATATACTAGTAACACACAAATACACTTCAATACTGTACACTCTGAGTTTCTAAATCAGACAAGACCCTTTTGGGATGGCCCACTGACACTACCTACACCCACAGGTGACTCCAGTAATAAGGGTGCTGGGGACATTAATATCTTACTGTTGGCATTCAGAACACTCTTAAAACGTTGGTAAAAGGCAAAGGTTAATATAACACAAGAAATTACAAATACTCTTAATCAGGGCAAATACTTTACGATTGCAATAGAAGAGTCATTCAATTCAATAGGCTAAGTCAAAGTCAATAGGGCCTCTGATTGCAGTGGAAAGCGAGGTGCGGTTTGACACATCGGTCTGGCGCACGTAGGATCGCGCTCGTAGGTGCTTTCCTCTAACCTCGGCTCGACTCGGTGTTTGGTGTTATTGCGAGCGAGCAAGGAGGAACGCGAGGAACGTGCTTGCGGGTAAGCAAGCAAGCAGGGAGGCGAGGAGTGAACCTGATCGGAGGCTCCCTGCACCTTGCGCTCAGTACGGCGGACCAGTAATACAGCTACTCAGCGGCCCTCCGTACTAGCCTCCAGTATCCTATACCCTCCTTCTGATCTGCCCGCTCCACGCTGAGCTGCCTTGGAACCTGCCGGGAGAGGATACTCCTTGGAAGACAGGTGGGTCTGCGCGGGAGTGATTGCGAGGAGTGGGGAGTGGGAGTTTGGAGGGCTGGTTAAGTGGGGCCAGTATCCCTTGGCATCCGCTCCCCTAGGTATCAGGATTACTGGTAGAAGGGGAGTGTGGGGAGTTGGAGGGGTCCCGCGTGGCTGGGACAGGAATTACATATTCTGCCTGTATACCCGGCATTGGATCTGGAAGCGGCCCCTCTGGGGTGGCAGTAACCTTTTAGGGGATTGCTGATATTCAGGAATACATTGAGGGTCCTATTCCATTCCTCCATATCCGGGCGCCTCATCTCATCTTTGCACTCAGGGGTTACCTGCGGAGTACCAGCACAGTGTTTGGCGGCCCAGAGACTGCGGGTTCTTGCCTTGGATCCGGGTTGGGAAGAAAATAAACACTGTCTAAGCAACAATAGGACGTGCTACTCTAAGAACCTTTGAGTGAGAGATTTCTGGGATTAACTTCTTTGTGCCTTCAAATCATTGCCCTGAGTAGTACTTCTGCCATTTAGGCAGGATTTAGATAAAGGAACCTCCTACGGCTTGTGTAGTCACTCTGCAGACATGCAGTGGGGGGAAAAGAGCTCCCCATTCGAATTATAACCTGCGGAAAAGCAAGGCACAACCTCTGAAGGAAGGCAAGGTGAATAATAAGAAAGGCAAAAACTGCAAGAAGAATACAATAAACCTCATGCCTGTGGCGCAAGGAGCTATCACAGACTTTTTTGGTGTGAATCCTCCACCGGAAATAAATTCTACAATTAATGAGGAAACAGCTTTACCAGGCTTAAATGGTAGCATCTCTTTAAATACCGCGAACTTTGATGATATTGACAATAATTCATTACTAGACCTCTGTTTGAGTATTCAGAGAGAAATGTCAACACAGAATCCACAGAGGGCAGCTAACAATTTAAATCCCCAGAAGGAAAACATCAGCACTACATTGGAGGCGCTTCATCCCGAGGGTAGCAGTGGTCGCCTGTCCGCCTCCCCAAATCTAGCGATGGCTTCCCTGGAGGATGGCCCTGAAAATGAGGTTGAGGACGAAAATAGTCCGTACACCAGCATTACTGAGCTTCAATCGTCGGTAGCCTCTTTACAATTTGCGTTCAAAATACTTCTGCAAATGTCAGGGCGCATTCTGATAAATACTAACACCATCACAATGGCACTGGAGCTTAAGGACTCCCCCTGAGACGATGCGGAAGTGAATCTTTCGAATGCGGTGCATACTGTGGAAGAGATGGAAGAGCAGGAAAAGATTCCTGAGGAAGCTGCTGAGTATCCTGTACCTAGTGGAAATGCCCTAGAGGAGGAATTTCAAGTAGTGAATGTAGAAGACCCAGAGCTAGCACAAATTCCTGGGGCTCTTCCCACACGGAAACAACGCAGACTAGCCAAATGAAAATGGTCAATGTAGATTCTTATTGATTAACCTCTACAACCCCCCGGGTGCGTTGTCAAGAGAACCACTACAAGAACCAATACAGGAGCTATTGTCATCTTGGACACAGAGGCCTGGTAACATAGCGGTAGTGGTTATGGGGGACTTTAATTGTCATATGACGGGCGACCACCTGGTATCTCCTAACCCCGACCTTAGTGAAAGAAGCTGGATGACTCATGGGAGAAGGGAGAGTGAAGGGTTGTGGTGGTTGCAATTGTTCGACACATGGGAATTAACCATGATTAATGGTCGAACATTGGGAGATCGGCCTGGGAAACATACTTGGACTAATGGCACATTGTTCAGTACTCTGGATTACATATTCATGTACCCCGAAATGCAGTCCAGAGTTACTGACATGAGTGTAATGCCCAATAAATGGAGCGACCATGCGTTGCCTCCCTCTCCCCTCCGCCTCTCATTCAACATTGGCAGCATCCAAACCAATTGCTCAGGATCTAGAATAGTCTGGTCAGAGAGGAACATTAGAGCGGCCACAGAAGCACTTAAACCTGCCGCTTATTGGTCTCTTCCTCACTTCGATCATATGACTGCTAATGATATAGAAGACTGGATCCTGGGATTCTCAGGTTTACATGCCACTATAAAAAAGAGGCACATGTTAAAATTGGGAGGTACAACACTCCCCTACAATAAGGGAATACGTGATGCCAAGAGAGGGCTAAGAGCGGAGATTCGGGGTCTCAAGAACTTGTACATAGTGGGAGCCGCCTATTATGATAAAGTCAGAAAAGCCAAAAACAGATATAGAGCCTGCATTAGGAGCATCAAAACAATAGAGATGAATAATAGAAATCAAAGGCTCGTTAAAACCATCTGCTCTACAAATTCGTGTAATATATGGCTACTTTTAAACGAGAATAGAGAGAAGGTCAAGGGCCATTTAGTCAACCCAATTGGTGAGGAAGTATGAGTTAAATTTTTATTAGGTCGTAATTCTGGAGAGGCGGAGGATCCTAATATATCTGTAGTGAAGGCTCCCTTTCCCCCGCCTCTTGATGTTTCAGAGGAGGCCATATATAATAAAATAGCCACACTTAAAGCTTCTAGAGCCCCTGGCCCTAACGGGCTGGCCAATGTATTAATTAAGAACTACCCTGCTTTTTGGCCTCATCTCTTCTCTATTCTTTTTTAAAAAGTCTTAGCCCAGGGGACGACTCCCTGCTCATGGCAAACGGCTATTTTGGTTCCAGTGTTTAAAAAGGGTAGCCGTATAGATCCAAATAACTACAGGCTCCTCTCCATGCTTGACACCACGGGAAAACTCTTTGCAGCATTACTGCTTATTGAACTACAGAAGTGGGTAGAGCAGACCAACATACTCAGCAAATTCCAATGTGGTTTTCGGCGAGATTTCTCAACCACTCATAATCTTTGGGTGATGGACACGCTCCGTACACGGGCGCATAACAAGGGGCAGCCCCGGCTCTATGCGCTATATATTGATTTCAAGGCTGCCTTTGATTCCATCCCAAGAGCAAGGTTGTGGACTAAGTCGGAAACTATGGGCTGTCTGCCAGGTCTTCCATACTATCTAAGACAGTTGCACCATAATACCACGGTGTGCCTCAGATTAAACCAAGAGGGCAGTATGACTAGACAGGTGAAACAGAACAGGGGGGTTAAGCAAGGATGCGTAACAGCACCCCTTGATTACAATTTATACGTTTATGATATCCCAGCAGTACTTGCCGAGGCTAACAACTGCCCACCTAAAATTGGGGAAGCACCGTGCACTGTCTTAGCATATGCAGACGACCTGGTCATTTTTGACAACACCATAGTTGGAAATAGGCGCTCTGCGATCACTCTATGGGAATACGCCAAGACCAATGGCTTGACCATTAATCTAGATTAGACAAAGGTGCTCAGATTTACGATGAATGGAGTATCCCGAGTCGAGCTGTGGGTGTATAATAATCATATACTCTATGCTCCATCTTATCGGTATCTTGGTGTGGAAATTGAACCGCTGGGCGACTATCCCCTGTGCAGACAAGGACGTATAATCAGGGCGCAGCAAGTAACATCATTAATAACGTCATTTACCTGCAAGCAGGGCGATTTTACCTTGTGGGGGACGAGACACTTATACATCCAAGTGTCTGCGCCCATGATTACTTATGGGCTTGAGGCCCTTATTTCATTCGATCTGGTCTGGCTACAAGTGATGGAGGGTAAATTCTGGTGCCGGATACTGAGCGAGCTTGTCGTTTATGCAAATTCCCTGAATGCCTGGATACAGCCAAGCATTTATTGACTGAGTGTTATACATTGGGTTCCTCAATCACTAAATATCTTGGGGAATTTGTACATGATCCTCAAACCATTTGTGAAAGTTCATTTTGGCTCTACTGCACTAATGCTTCCAACATGCATCTGTTTATTGCGCTGTATAATGTGTGGCTGCAGATTGAAAAAGTTCTGGGTGCCTTGATTTGAAACATCTCAATAGGGTGGGTCAAATATTATTTGAGTTATTCTGATTAGGAAGAGGTCTCACATCTCTTAGACATTTAATGGGTTTTGGGGCATGGTGTCTTTTGTAGAAATGCATAACTCTTGCATAAGTGGTTAAGCATGTGCTAATTTGTAGGCAAGGATAATTAGCCATATATTATTGCTTGTTCCACTTTTTTCCTGAGTATTTTTGTGTTTTTAAAGGAACTATGTATTAATGTTTATTTATGTCTTCTTTTAAAGAGTATATTTTAATGTATGTAATTTGTTATCTGTGTAAAGTGTGAATTATTTTCAATCTGTATCACATTAAAGTATTATTATTATTATTAAAGTCAATAGGCAAAAGTCTTTGTATAGGATGCAGCACTCCAGGTAAGTAAATGGAAAAGTCTTTGCGCAAGTTTTTAGGAGTCTTTGGTAAAAAGAAGAATCAAATTTAGGGCCACAAGATGATTAGACTTGTGAGTTGCAGAAGTTACAAGCACTTCCACAGTAAGAGGTAAGTTCTCTTAGACTTGTTTTACAGTACCTTGGTAAAGAAGAAAAGATGCAGCTGATGACTCCTGTTTCTGTGCAGCTCCGCAGATCTCACTGTTCCTGGGCCTCAGTCGTGGGGACAAGAGGGAGGACGTTGGTGGACTCCTGCAATGCACTGGCACTGTCAAAAGTGGCAACCAGCAAACTTTACTTTCAGTGGCTGTTTCGCGTTTCAGCTCCTTGCAGTACAGCAAATAGCAATAAGCGCAGTTCCTGGCTGTCAAGGTGGACTGTCCTTACTTTGGGGTCCTGCACTCTGCTGAGGGGTCTCCGGCTTGGTCAGTCCTGCTTCGTGGGAGTCTGCAGGATCTTCCAAAAGCTTTAGGCTGCCTTAAAAGTAACACACACAATCTGGTGTCCCCCTCCCTGGCTATATGTTTCCTGCAGCAACTCTGAGGAAATTCAACGAGCTCCGAGATTGGTGTCCAGGTGGCTTACTTTGGAGTTGATTTATCCCACCAACTCAAAGGGAGAAGTCATCCTTGCAGGGGCTTCTCTCTCGATGCGAACTTGGCAAGTAGTCATTGCAGCAGGGCTTCACCGGGCAAACCAACGGTCCAGGAGTTGCAGCAGGCATCCTATCAAGCGCTTCTTCGGATCCTTCATCCAGTGGTCGACTCTGCCTTCCAAGCCAAAAGACTTGCCTTTTATTCAGTTCTCTCCCATTCATTCCAGCCTAGCTGTCACTCACCCAGCAGGGTGGCTGTCCTTGCCGGACAGTCAGCCAGCCAATCACCGCAGAGTCAATTTGGGTCTCCTGGGAGACTAAGCACCGGGACTTTTGGGCACCTCCCTCACTTCCTGCCTACCCCAGACACACGGGCGCTAGAGGCGGGTTTCACTCAGAAACCCTGCTAAAGGCGAAATTAACAAAGAGACCAAACCTGGTTTGGCATGCAGAGAAACTCTCCAGAAGGACGTTGCTACAAAGACCTGGCAAAAAAAGAAGACCGGGAACCATTTTAGCAAAGATGGCTGTATGCCATTTTGAAACAGATGGCTTCCACGGTTACTTTATCGGAGGCGTGAACTGTCGCAATAAATGCAAACCAGGGTAGTTCAAAACGAAATCACTGCCATCAGCCAGTCAATTGAGGAAAGGGTAACCTAAACATTTTTACATGAGCTTTTAGACACAGGGGATACTAAGTAACCCCTACAGCACACTATTGTAAAATACGGTGTGCTGGGTCTAGCAAGTACAATGCTAAGTAAAGTCAATTTCACTTTACTGCTCTGGGACCCAGAGAAGGTATTTAAAGCTTTGGAAATCTGGAAGGCCTCCCTGTGTCACTGCACTGAAGGTGCTTTGTGACACAATTGTAAAAGATGGTGTCTATGAAGTTGGGTAGAATCCATAAACAAAAAGAAATACAGTGTATAAAATCACATTAAAATACATGAGAGAGTCGGAAAAAAGGGTCTCACTCTCTCCAGGTAAAAAATATCAAGTCCTCACAAACCAGCAAAGTTGCTGGGGTTCTCTAAAATGGAGGGAATAAGCACATTTTTGAGAATTCTCCCTAACACTACCCAAGTGCAGGGTTTGCTAGAAAGGCAGTGCAGGTGTTTACCTGGTGGGGGGGAGGTGGCATGGGCCCGATATCACAGAGTCGCCAGGTAAGCAGTGCAGAAACAGTTTACACCAGGCAGTCAGCCGGGGAAAGAAGGAGAAGAAGCAGACACAAAGATAAAGGCTTTGAGGTGCTTCCAGTACCAGCCATGGTTCTCCTCTAGTTTCAGGGAGGCAGGGAGGCTGTTGCATAGGGAGGCTCCAGCTGAAAGAAAAACATCTACAAGCAACTGGTTGCTTGCAGAAGCGATTGACCCTGAGGGAGTTGGAGTCATATGAGGGAAGAGCGCGATCGCAGAAATATATAGTAAGTTAGAGTTGAATGTATTGAGGTCCCAGAGCCCAGAAGGCCTTGTGCATAATGCAGAGGGTTTTCACCTTATTGTTAGCAGACACTGGGAGCTATTGCAGACATTTCAGTGCAGTGGAGATACCATCCCAAGTTGTGCAGTCCTCTTCTGGATGTGTTGCAGAGTGCAGAGAGTAAAAGAGTCTTAAAAGAGATTTAAAAAGAGCCTGTTGCAATAGTGCAGGCTAGCCAGAAGCACAGCTGTGCAGACAGTGACCTTTTGTAAACTTGCTTTAGGTTGGTTTTATACATGCAGTGCTGGTTTTGGTGGCGTAACTTCATGATTTATGTAGGAGATGGGTTAGTGGGGAAAACATTTCGTAGCATTGCCGGCAGGAAAATAGAGAGCTCCTGTTTTGATATTTCAATGTATGATATGGGTAAATAAAAACGTTGCAAGCACATACCACTGAAGTGCTACTTGATGGTAGGGGATGGGAAAAAAAGACAGCAGGCTTTTGAAGACCGTAATGGACGTTCAGTGTCAGATACCGTGCGCAGAGGCACTTATTTGTATTTTTGTATTTTTATTGTTTTATATAGCGCCTTAATCAACACAGTGGTAAACATCCTGCAGAAAATATTTTCATACCTCCAGTTTATGGTGCTGGGTGCACAGGTGGAGGCATGTGGATGTACAAATCTTGCAATCTTTTACTGAACTTTCTACTGCACATGCTTTCGAATGACAGGACACTTGCAGGTGGATTTTGTGATGGTAACTATGAAGTGTTGTGCAGAAAGAACAGTGTTAGTTGCTAAGGTCTTTGATGGCATTGGTGGAATCGTGTGTGCCTATTTACCCATGCCCAATGAGGTAGTGATGGACAAAAGATAGTGGCAAGGGAAGAAGGACTGCTCTTGCTTTACTTGGGTACGGCCCTCGCAGTACTCTGGGAAGCACACGTGCCACATGTGCTCTTCTCACCATACTGGCCAATGCACATGGGACTTTGGGGATTATCCAATCAGGTACTGTGGGTGTGGTTCACAGGAAAGGGTGGTCATACTGTCATACATTACTCTGAGTAGTGAGGCTGGCTTACATGGCAAAACACATTGGGCCTCATTACACGTTAGGCGGTAAGGGTTTACCGGTACCGGTAAGGTCACTGGTACCGGTAAACCCTTACCGCCTTACTACGAGTTCCTTTTGCGGGACCCGACCTTAACGGCTGGTTTTACCAGCCGTTAAAGTAGGGTGCCACAAAGGGACCTTGGAGCTAATTACGGTACCGCAATTTGCGGTACCGTAATTAGCACCTTCCTCATTCCCATTATGCCCTATGGGAGCAAAAATGGGAATGGGGAAGTGCCTTGGTGAATGGGGAATTACCGCCCCCTCTCACCTTGGAGTAGGGCGGTAATTCTGCCATCCACCAAGGCGGACACGGTAAAATACCGGCGGCAACCATGGTGCTAATAGCGCCATGGTTACCGCCTACCGTGTAATGAGGCCCATTGTCTTGACTTTGGGTGATGCTTTTGTGATAGATCTGCACAAGTATGCCCTGGAAAGACACTTTGATGGCAATTTCTTTTTGGAAGGAGTGGACGCATTGTACCACGCTGTGTATGAGTGCAGTTTCGCCGACATGCATGCACTTTGCAAAGACCTGGCCACTTTTGCTACTGCGGATGTCTTGGTAATCCACTACGGCGGCATGCATATGGGTTACGTTGCTTGTTTAGGTTTGTTCCATCGACTGAAGAGGTTGCTAAATCTAGTGAAGAGGCTTTTTCCCACTGCCAAGGTGCTTTTCTTATCCATAGCACCACGAAGAGGATGGGACAATGCTCCTGGATGTTGTTCTGAGCCAGAGGCAGGAAGGTGTCTCATCAACAGAAGCATGTACTCTTTTTTGTCTGCTTGTGCAATGTTCTTCTGCAACAATGACCTGATTAGTTGTGGAAATGCAGAGTTGTTCCAAGCAAATGGCATTTGGCTGTCGCCCATTGGTAATGCTGTTTTGTTTGCCATTCTACAAGATGCGGTGAAGAGTTTACGGTAACAATGAGAGCACAAGAAAACACAAAATCAAATAAAAACCGAAAAAGGTGTTTCTCTACAAGCATCTACATTTTTTTAAAAAAAGGCTCTTTTCAGACCCCCCCTTACAATGAACTCTCCCTACCCTGGTTCAAGTTATTCCCCCACACCCACACGTAGCACAAACGCCACATACAGGAATTTTGAGGATGATCGGTCATGGAAAGGGGACTGTGGGGATTGTCCAATTAGGTGCTCAGGGTGTGCGTCACAGAAAAGGTGGCAATAGGAAGAAGGTCTCCTCTTGCTTTACTGAGGTGCGGCCCTCACAGTACTTGGGGAAGCACATGTGCGACATTCTGCGCTTCTCACCATGGTGGCCAATGGAAATGGTACTGTGGGGATTGTCCAATCAGGTGCTCAGGGGGTGCATCAGAGGAAAGGGCAGCAATAGGAAGAAGGACTCCTCCAGCTTTATTGGGACACAGCCCTCGCGGTACTAGGGGAAGTGCACGTGCGACATTCTGTGCTCACCATGCTGGCCAATGGAAATCGGACTTTGGGGATTTTTCAATCAGGTGCTCAGGGTGTGCATCACATGGAAAGGCAGCAATATTTGTTTTTCATTACTATGTGTAGTGAGGGTGGCAGGCAGAGATGGCGAGATGTACTATCTTGATAGTCGGCGATGCCTTTGTGGAAGATCTGTTGCAGTATGCCGTTGAAAAAGACTTTCATGGCAATTTCGATTTGGAGGGAGTGGAGGCTTTGTGGTGCTGTGGTGATGTGTGCAGTCTTGTCACTGTGCTTGCAGTATGTCGATGAATGGCCACTTAAGCTAGCGTACATGGTGTGGTCGTGCATTATGGAGTGTTCCAATTTGGTTCCATGGCTTGTTCCCGTGTGCACCGTCAACTGAAAAATGTGAGGAAAGCAGTGAAGCACATTTTTCCTTCTGCCAAGGTGCTTTTCTCATGTATACCACCGAGAGTAGTATGGGACTATTCTAATGATTCCTGTTGCCAGCCAGAGGTCTGAAGGAGTCTCATCAACAGAAGCATGTGTGACTTCTTGAGTGCTGCTGTGATGTTCTCCTGTGAGAATGAGAACATTGGTTCTCAATATATAAACCTTTTCAAAGGAAATGGCATGTTTTTGTCGACCATTGGCAATGACATTTTGTTTCACAATCTACAGGTTGCACTGAAGAGCCTATTGTTAGAATTTGAGCGTACCTACGAAACAAGAAAATACTTATGAAGCCTACAAAAAAGCTGTTTCTATGGAAGCACCTTTAAAAAAAAACTTTAAAAAAGGCTCTTTTCAGAGCCGCCACAATTAACGACGTCCCCTACCCTGGTTCAAAGTTATTCCCCCACTCCCACACACGCACAGAACTACAAGTCCATGTGCATTGCAATAGTTGCAGGGTGGCACATGCTACATACGCCCCTTTTGCAGAAGACGGCCATAGAAATGGTCCTTTAGAGGCTACGGGATTGGTCAATAAGGTTTCTGGGCGTGGTGTGTACACACAGACTGTGGTACACAGTGTATTTGTCAACAGGAATGCAGAGGGTGCGGTTATGGCAGTGTGTTTCATGAGCCACAGCGTGCAAGTTTTGGGAGATTTTGAAATACATTGACAAAAAGTGAATGGAAAACACTATGCAGTGGCTGCTCAATTTGGATTCTATCATGTGGATGTGTAGTGCTATGGAGTACCTACAACGAAGTGACTGATTTTGGTTTGTCTGTGTGACACTTGGGTGATGCGCGATCATGCCAACATTATTGTTCTTCATTGTGGAGGGAAAATTGCACGCCATGTTACACGAGTTTCAGTGCCGTTTTCGATGAAGGAGGCACTTGCCCACGACATGCATCTGTTTCCGATCGCCTGCATAAATTTCTATCGCATTTCACAGACACCGATGCGGCTGCGTTATTTTTCATGTAGTCCGCAAATGGAGGAAGCACGGTACATTGTGAAGAAGTCTATTTGTGCCTTTTCGACGACATGTGCCCATGCCGTACTTCACACATGGAAATATAACCTTTCACAGCAGAGTTTTCCCCACCAATAATGTTCATCTTACAATTCCTGCCATCCCAATTTCTGCATTCCCTATCCAAATTGCCTTGCTGCCCTTCTTGAAAATAGTGGAAGAACTTTTGTAGTAAGTGTTGCGCACTTACACTCTTCAAAACGATCTGCAAAACATAAAGAAACCTCCGTCTACAGCAAACCCCTTTCTACTCGATTCCACTACAGTGTGTTGCACAGTACCACACCTCCCTTTATTTTGTGCACATTGTGTGGAGTGTATACGGTGCGCCGCTCCCTGCATTCGTTCATTGGCAATTCCATTATTCAACTCTGAAAGGAGCTTTCTTTATTTCACTTTTTTCCTTTCCCAGTGCATTTCTACGGAAGAGACATCAACTGCATGGATAACATAGGGGATGTGCAGAGAGAGGAAAATCTTGGATGGCCCTCACCTACATAGGCACCAGGCATTGGCATGCTCCCAGATGGACCCTTCCCACACACTTCCAAGTACCTTCCCTCTGTAGAGCTTCTCATTGCAGTACATGCACAATACAATGCTGTTTGACGGGTAAGGGTCTGTAGCGCAGCATATGGTCTGCAAGGATGTTTTAGAGCTCTGCTGCCCTACAGGAGTGCCCCTGTTGTTGGCCACAGCAGATGTGGAAAATGCTGTACATGAAATTACACTACTGCATTGTTGGAAGGGCAGTACCCTGCCCACTGGTCCCTTGTGCTTCCATTTCAGTTGTCGTCACATGCAGTACAAACACTTCCTGCTTCGCCATTAGCCATAGAACGAGCATTCACAGAGATGCATAAATTCTGAAATTCAAGAATGCTTACAACAACGCGAAGCACAGCTTTATTACGTGGAAGAGGAAGATAATTATTCAGCGTGACCCATGTGGCTACAGTACTTCTATAACCACCACTGACAATGATTGCGATCTGAAGATTCTGCTGTTTGCTTAGTTGCCTTTACATGCACTAGTATGTGCGTGACTACACCGCACCAGCTTTGCCATTTTACAGACTCACTACAAACTGTCACACCTGCAGTTACATGTTCTCGTTAACTTTACAACCCGCAGGTGACCCCTTGACATTTTACGTCACAGTGCTCAGTGCAGAAACTGTGTGTTGGTTTCACGGGTCATGGAAAGGCAAGCAGCACATCAATCAAATTAATGAGACATTTAACAAACCCACGTTACACTGGAGGTTGCTGTTCCTTGTTTACCAGTGGGCGTCATACAGCCAGGCGTGCTGCAGCCATACATTGGTAGGTTTGCACAGCCACCCATGTAGTCGGCAGGAGTATTTGAAATATGTTAGCCTACTGTATGAATCCGTAGGGCTGGCGACAGGGGCGGTGTTACCAGCACACAGAGGATGCTCTACGCATGGGTATAGATAGCTGTACAAAGGATACATGTGCGCGCCCACAACTAATTAAAAGTGCATTAGAAAATGATAGTTGGATAATGGAGTCCTACGGATACTTGCAGTGTGATTGCACATATGCTGGCCATGTGCAGTCTCCCTAGGAACTGTCCCTATTGCTCACCTGCAGTCATCTTGTTTTCCAGCCAAAGTACTCCAATTGTCATGCATGCATGAGTACTTTTTCTTAAAATATACAATAATAGGAGAACCTTATCCTTTAACTTTATCCCTTTTCTTTGTACATACATACCATTTTCTTTTCCTCCTTTTCTTTGGGACAGTTTTTGGACCTGTTATAAACACGATTATACAAAGGATCGTCACCATACCAATTGGAATTCTCAAGTTAACTTTAAATTGATTAATTGAACAAAACAAAAACAAAAAATTTGGAACAACAAAAGAGGGTGAGTCAAATGCTCCATCTCTATAAATTCTCTTTATAAAAATGTGAACTATAAATATAAACTATAGCCCTTCTTTGAATGTGTTCCTCAAACTCAATATCTCTTTCTTTCTTTCTTTCTTTCTTTCTTTCTTTCTTTCTTTCTTTCTTTCTTTCTTTCTTTCTTTCTTGGTGTGACATAACACCTTGATATAAACTAATAGTAAAAAACCTTTCTGGATCTATAAACCTAAAGAAAGTATCAGTGAAATAAGTTATTCATTGACTCACCAACAAACCAACAATTATCTATGAGTCTTTGATTACTTAGGTTGGCACATTTGAGTTTTCTTCCCATTCTTATATATTTTGATCATCTAAAACAGTACTATGTGGCACAGATTCACCATGCAATGTTAACACAAAAAGAGAAACCACTCAAACACTTATCATGTACATCTGTAATTGCTAGGATACACCAACACTATTAGGAAAACAAAGGGGTAGCACAAATGGATGCATACAGCAGAGAATTTGGCCTTTCCACAAGTTCATCATGAGGGCAGCCAAGGAATCAGTGACAAACCATTCTTAACGGGACATTATGGTTCAGTTGCAGTACCAAAAACGTTTCATTTTCACAGAAAACACAATGCTAAAGCAACATTCCGGTTACAGTTCCTACTAAAAACCTATGAAATTCACAAACGAAAACATTGTTAAAGGAAATTATGGTTAAGTAGCACTACTAAAAAACCTATGAAATTTAATCGAAAAACATTGTTACAGGGACGTTGTGGTTACAGGTAAAACTGCAAAACCGCAATAACCCAGACATTTGCCAGTTATTGTAAGCTAAGCAACATAACTCGTGCTACCACTGTGCACTGCAAGGACTAACACCCATGACGTCAAATTTAAACTGCTCTCTCTCTCATGCGCTGTGTAAATATTTAAGTGTGTATGATTGTTAATGGCAAGAGGTGTACCCAGAGTTTTGTGTTGAGCTATGGAATAATAGCTGTTTCTCTTTGCATTTTTTCTCTTTGTATTGTATTTTCTTTTATTCATTTACCCCAAACCTCCTACCCTTCCACCCCTTCTGTACTTTCTGTGATTGATCAACACCAATATCGATAATGTAATGTTTGTTTTCATGTATCCACATATTATTTTCTTCATTATTTTCTTTTTTATTTCTTTTTACACACTTGATTTGTGAATTAATTGTGAATTGTGATATAACAGTGTTATCCTTAGCCCGGATTTGAAAAGGACACTTGTGTGTCGAAACACGTATTATCCAAAGGGCACTATAATAAATAATAATCCTTGTGCAGGAATACCATAGTGTGGCGCCGTTTTTTGAAGTGTGGAGAAATACTTTGTACTGTGTTTCCAAGGGGTCGGGGTCAAAGTCCCTTTCTTGCCCCACACCAACAGCGACACTAAATTGTATATCTATCACGGTGCATGGGAACTGTGTAGTTGGTACGGACCAAAAACCCTGGAATTGTGTTACAGTGTGTTTTTCAAGTGACCAACTCTATGTGCTGGCGAAATATTCACGGTATGGCTCAATATATTCTGAATCGGGAAAAAGATGCCACAAACCTTTTTTCCCAAAGAGGGGACACCACGCATGGATTCTCTTCCTCTGTACCTCGAAGAGAAGACCTACGGTATAAGTTTATTAAATTAGAAAGAATTTCAAGAAAAGAAATTGATAAGTTTTGGGAAATTATCTCTTTGAAGAATTACTTAGAAAACAGATTCATACCGCGAGGCCTTAGGATACTGATCTTCCCTGATTTCTCAAAAGATGAGGATAAAGATTTAGCGGAGGACTGGGAAAAGAATTTAAACGGAAGCTCCACCAAAATGCTTGAAATACTTATTGAACACGCTACAAGAGAACAAAAACGTGCCAAAGAACAAATAGATGTCATTAGAAAAGAAATAAAGGAGACACAAGCATTGGAAGCAACCAAGGAAAAAAACTTTAACAAAATGCATGAAATTCTTAGTGAGTACCAGGATGAGATTAAGATACGCAAAGTACGTACATTCTACAGAGACGAACGTGACTACCGCGAAGACAAAGTATATACATTTCAAGAAAAATACAATGAATTATCCAAACCAACATCTAAAGAAAGCACACCCAACACCTCACCAGTCAGTTCTGATGTTGATTCAGAGACTGATAAAGAGGAATCAAGGGAAGCAGAACGCAACACTGAAGGATCAGGTTTCCTTAACCAGATTAGACGTTTTAAAAAGGGCAGTAGACTACCTAATACCAAGCAAGTCCGTTTTCAGAAAACTCCACTAACCAACCCCCAACCTGCTGTACCAGGAGGAGAGGAAGGAGGAGGGTACAAGACAGCGGAAATCCAGATGCTCTGGAAGATCACAGATGTTTGACAAGAGCCAGGGCTCGGCTAGCCACAGGAACACTACCGACAATTACCTCGTGATGAAAATCTCATCTAAAGAGCTGTCGACGGACAAAATTAAATTACTCAACAAGGGCCTTTCCTTTGCCCCAACGTACAGATATAATCATATACAAACACAAATTGATCTATTTAAATTTACAAGAAAACTCAAACTAAAGAAGTTCTTTGCAACCCAAGTTCAGCAACACCAACCAAGACAGAAGAAACCAGTACTTAGTATATTGTCCATACAGGACATTGAGAACATTCATCTCTTATTTACTATTGAAGAAAAAGACTTGGAGCTGCATCAAACTTTACATGATTTAAGAATACAACTGATTGGCATTTCGACAAAACAATTGAAAATTAAATCCAAATTTACACCACAATTTGCACAAGACAATATGATTGATGCCTTTCACAAAGTGGTTCAAATGAATATCAATAACCTCTTTGAACGCAAGAACAAGGCAAGGAATAGATATAAGACTAAAAATTACAATTTAACCACGGAAGAGAACCAAGCCCTAAAAAATCTACAAATAGATCAGTCCATAGTCATCAAGGAAGCTGATAAAGGGGGCAAAATCATTATCATGGATCACACAGATTATAACAAGATGGCTGAGGATCATTTACAAACCCCCCTTTGCTATGAAGAACTTTGAACTAACCCTATAAGAGAGATCCAGAAACAGATAATGGAGCAGATTAAGGCTTGGGAAAGGAAAGGCCTAATCACTGAAGACGAAAGAGCATATATATCTGTCTCAAACCCCGTAGTCCCAACCATTTACTTCCTACCTAAAGTGCACAAGACATTCACCAAGATTCCGGAAGGGAGACCAATCATCAGTGGTATTGGTTGGGTCACAGAGAAAATAAGTGAATTCATTGACAATATACTAAGCCCACGCGTACCTGAAATCAGAGCCTTCTGCAAAGACTCCACTGATGTCATTAAGAAACTTCAAACTGTACATTGGAAGGACACCTACAAACTTGTTACCTGGAATGTCCGAGCCCTGTATACTTCGATCAAGCATGAGGCTGCTATTGCAACCATTGAGTATATTTTTCGTGGGGAAACTGCATCACACTACCATCATGTAACTATGCTAAAAGAAATGTTGACAACAACTTTGGAAAATAATATTTTTCTGTTCGATAAAAGATACTTCAAGCAGAAACAGGGAGTAGCCATGGGCGTTAAATACGCACCGGCTCTTGCAAATCTCTTCATGAGTAAATTCGAGGACGAATATGTTTACACAGACTTAAATGCACGAGACAAGATTGTGATGTGGACCAGATTCATTGATGACATTCTATTAATTTGGAATGGTAACGATACAGAATTAGCTGAATTTCAAGATCGTCTAAATACCAATGAAGAAGGGATTTGTCTTACAGGACCATCGAGTACTACCAGTATAGATTTTTTAGATCTAACAATATATATCATGGATGGCAAACATTGGACCAAAACCTTTCGCAAACCAACTGTGGCCAATTCAACCTTGTTCGCAACTAGTTGTCATCAAAAATCAGTAATATGCAACATACCAAAGGGAGAATTTACAAGAGCCACGAGAAACTGTATGAATTCAATTGATTATCTACAGGAATGTGATCTATTGAAAAACAGATTTCACCAACGAGGCTACAACAAAAATTGTATAGATGTGGCATACAAAAAAGCCAATGCAATGAATAGGGATGCAACCCTTACACCCAAAATCCCTAATAAATCAAGAGAGGAACAAAATAAAGTGAGCTTCATTACCACTTTTTCCGACAACAATTTTGAAATTAGAAAAATATTGAATAAAAATTGGCATTTGCTCAAACTAGACGAATACCTTAAAGACATCATTGATGACAAACCAAATTTAATTTTCACTAAAGCCAGAACTTTGAGAACAAGCCTTAGCCCATCGCTACTCCCTAAACTACTAACACAGCAACCAGAACAATGGTCAGGATTCAGAAAGTGCGGATCATGTGGCATGTGCAAACTAGCACACCCCAATACCAAGACTTTCTTGGATACAAGAGGAACAAGCATCTCCATTAAGGACACCATAAATTGTCGCAGTAAATACATAATTTATGCTATCATATGCATATGTGAACACATATACATTGGAAGTACCATACGAGAACTCAGGTTCAGAATACGGGAACATGTCTGTGCCATGAGCAAACCGGATTCCACATTGCCACTTGCACTACATTGGCATACAAAGCATCAATTTGATGACAAAATGAATTTAAGGTTCATCGGGCTCCAACAGGCTTCTCTGGGCGAGAGAGGTGGGAATAGAGAAATTCTCCTTTGCCAGATGGAAGCCCGCCTTATTTGCAAATTTAGAGCAACGGAATTTGGCTTGAATCAAGATCATGAGATGGCGTACTTTCTCTGAAAATGATGTCCAATGAATAAGAGGAATCCTAATGTCATTTCATGCCTGTTGTACAATGTACCACAAACTCATTGATTGCTTATATACGGTGGACTATACTTGTCATAGGCTACTTGGTCCTTGAATTACAATTGCAACCATTGATATCTCACAACGTGGTTTTTTCCCCACTTTGTAAAATGTACTCGTGGTTAGCACCACCTACGTTATTATGCAGGGTAACTTATCGCGTACCAATTGTAACTAATAATGTAATGGCCAGATTTGAGAGTTATATTGTCTCGTTATCTCTTAAAACTTTAAATTAAATTATAATTCTAAAACCCATGGAAACCTGCAGGACTGTAATGAATATTGATACGTGTATTGTACTTTAAACATGGCGTCCTTCTTTCTTGCACATGCACACAGAATGGGACATCCATCGAAATAGTAGTAGGACTGGGTTGCTACGACAACCCATGTAAACTCAGGAAGTGAGCCCGCTTTCTCGCAACAGACGGCAGGACATCTTTATGCGCTCTGCAGGTAAGCCTTGGTACAGTTGACTGAGTAGATTCTCAGCCACTGATCAACACCGCGGCATTTACGCTTGATCGTCACGAAGACTATATCAGTGTACCAGTACGCCTTCCATGCATTTTTGCATCCTGATTTAGCAACACGTGTAGCTTAACTGACGCGTAGCTCGACTAATTTTAAAACAAACATCAGTCACGGATACTTGTCGTTCAATCAATGACGTTATAAGTTGTGTTATAAGCACCACAGCACTAATGTTCGCACAGAAGTATCAATGTTATTATTTCCGTGTACCAGTAGCATTATCCACGTAAGCTCGAATAAGAATCAGTCTTTTTGTTGAGATTCACTCGTGCCCTTGTCTATCATTGCTCAACTTAACTTGATCACACTAACAATGCTGCAGTTTGCTAAATCAATGAATCTTAAGTAGTGATACATATATGTATCTCTGCATGAATGTATTACCTAATTCGAGATTTTTTGACCTGATTTTGTATAGGGGGATCCAACCCGGGATATTGTGCGTCAACTAATTCGAACTATATGTTATGGGAACATAGGTAAGGCAACCATGGGTGTAAATCAAACCTTCTCATTCATTCTAAGGATTGATATTATCTTATGTGACTTGTATTTTTGATAGTGACTTATTCATTAATACTCTGTTTCTCTTTGCATGTTTTCTCTTTGTATTGTATTTTCTTTTGTTCATTTACCCCAAACCTCCTACCCTTCCGCCCCTCCTGTACTTTCTGTGATTAATCAACACCAATATCGATAATGTAATAATTGTTTTCATGTATCCACATATTATTTTCTTCATTATTTTCTTTTTTATTTCTTTTTACACACTTGATTTGTGAATTCATTGTGAATTGTGAAATAACAGTGTTATCATTAGCCCGGATTTGAAAAGGACACTTGTGTGTCGAAACACTTGTTATCCAAAGGGCAATATAATAAATAATAATCCGTATGCAGGAATACCATAGTGTGGCGCAGTTTTTTGAAGTGTTGAGAAATACTTTGTACTATGGAATAATAAGATTACTCTTTCTTTTCTTATCCTGTATAATGTTAGATAAGCAGCACACCAGTGATACCTAGCTTTATTGGGACATAGGCTGTCTTAGATAGAACTTAATGCTATCCTTGTGTCCTCTGTCATACAGTTCAACCCTTTGGGGCACCTCTTGCTTTTCCGATCACTACCTGAAGCCTGAACCCCTCACCAACCCCTCTTGTCAGCCCTCGGCAATAACAACTGTGAAGTGTAGCCAAGCAAACAGGCCTGTTGGCTCCTGGAAAGTGAGAAGGCACTCGGAAGCACGTCAATCATTGCGTTGTGCCTTGTGTTGGAATACCATGGTTGGTCGACCTGGTGATTTGGAGACAGCAATCAAGAAACACTAAATACTTTGACTGGATTCTTTAAAGTATTCAAAGCACTCAGCTTGGATCTATTTGCACATGATATTCATGTTGTGTTTATGTACTGGTAAATATCAGTAATCAGTTAGCCCTGTCTTAGCCTCTGCCACTTTTCACCACACTCTCCACAACCCTCTAGAACAGACTCTCTATTTCCAAGCTTCACTTCATTTGGAGATCCCTTGCAGACTTTTGGGATGAGAGAGGCCTGGAAATCCCCACCTCTTGGTGTGTCCTGTACCCAGAGGAGAAGGGGATAGACATAGTTTGGCTGCTCCTTAAGTCGCGGGGCATTCCTCTCCTTGGGTGGGGGCTTGTTTGATGTGTTCTTCTCCTGAGAGCTGCTGTTATCAACTAGGCACAGGTGTCAAACCCAAGAAACGACTGCACCCCATTATTTGGACACAAGGGAATCTTTAGTTATTGATTCTAAGCCTAACACAACCCTTTCAGGTGCCAGGCATAGTGCTATTTCAGGACTGTGTTAGGGCTAAAATACCTGTTGCAGCTTTTTGACTGTTACAGCTTCACACCTTTCCTTTATTTTTGTCTAAGTAAGTGCTTTAACTGTGAATGTACAGGTACTCTGGTGCAGTATAGCTGCTGATATTCTGGAGACGCTATCACTCCATCTCATTATGACTTGTTGTGGTTTCTGATATGTTTTGTGATGCTTCAATCCATATTAGTCTGTCATAACTCTTGTGAGGCTATTTCTTAATTTTGTTGTGATATTTGATCCACATGTGTGTTTTAATTTTGTGGCTGATTTACATAGAATAGGTAGAAAAAGAAGGTCAGGCGCGCACTCTGGTTCCAAGTCATTTAATCCTGATGTAAGTAATAACAGGGTTGAATCCCAACACAGTTCAAAAAATAATAACAGGGCTGAATCCCAGATGCAAATAGTCCCAACAATGTTCAAAAATTACCAGGGTTAAATCCCAACTGCTACAGTTCCAAAGCACAATAGTTAGTTCTACTCCTCCAAGTACTTTCAAGTCTCAAACTCTCATCAGGGAGGCTGTGTTAGCTGTGTTGCTTTTCAGGTGTTGCTAATTACTTTTTTCAATTTCATTCAATTTCAGTCTCAAAGGATTCTGGTTATTATAGTGATGGCACAAGTGTTTCATTCAGGAGACCAGGAACCAACTCCCCTCCAAACACAAATCTTACCCACAATTGGGGGAGGGGGAAACACCATGAATATGGCTCTCCAAAGTGGGGGCATAATAGCCCCGGTGCTGCTGCCTCTAGAGCCCGGGTCTCCTGTAACATTAAGTAGAAAAAGAAGGTCAGGTGCGCACTCTGGTTCCAAGTCATTTAATCCTGATGTAAGTAATAACAGGGTTGAATCCCAACACAGTTCAAAAAATAATAACAGGGCTGAATCCCAGATGCAAATAGTCCCAACAATGTTCAAAAATTACCAGGGTTAAATCCCAACTGCTACAGTTCCAAAGCACAATAGTTAGTTCTACTCCTCCAAGTACTTTCAAGTCTCAAACTCTCATCAGGGAGGCTGTGTTAGCTGTGTTCCTTTTCAGGTGTTGTTAATTACTTTTTTCAATTTCATTCAATTTCAGTCTCAAAGGATTCTGGTTATTGTAGTGATGGCACAAGTGTTTTATTCAGGAGACCAGGAACCAACTCCCCTCCAAACACAAATCTTACCCACAATTGGGGGAGGGGGGAAAACCATGAATATGGCTCTCCAAAGTGGGGGCATAATAGCCCCGGTGCTGCTGCCTCTGGAGCCCGGGTCTCCTGTAACATTAAGTAGAAAAAGAAGGTCAGGCGTGCACTCTGGTTCCAAGTCATTTAATCCTGATGTAAGTAATAACAGGGTTGAATCCCAACACAGTTACATAGAATAGGTGTTGCAAGTCGATCTCTCTGGCCCCTGTTTTTGAATAGTGTATGTATTGTCTTTTTTAGTATACTGTATTTTTTACAATTAGTGATTTTGTACAAGAGCAAGGCCATTTGATAAGGAATGAACCCCAGTGTCTAAATACAGAAACAGTACCCTGGTGCAGCCCAGATATGTTGCAGTGTTTTTATTGTTTAGCAAGTTGGGCCATTTGTATAGCTGCTTTTATATTCCCAATACTTCTTTTTCCACACACATATATACACTTAGCACTTTCTGTTTTATAATTGTACTTATATAGGTTTGATTCCTAATTAGGTCTTGTAAGTGGGTTCAACCCAGCACTCCACCTAAGTCAATGCCAAGCATGGGATGCCCAATTGAAACCCTTATTTATATATTTTTATGTCAAAAGTTCTTTTCTTTCTGGATGATGTACCCTTATATAAGGCCCCTCTCCTTGAATCCCCCCGGTCTCACTGAACCAAGAAGAAGGTTTGTTTTGCAAAGTTAAAAGATTTATTTGATAAATTAAACAATATATATATATATATATATGTATCCCACTTTTATGAATATGAACATTATCTGAATATCACACTTATGAATATTTCTACAATGATCAGCAATGGGTGATATGACAATAATCAACAATCTCTTTAATCATGTAGGAGTAGGAATAGGAAGAATAATGTAGCAGAGCATAAAACTTTGTGTTGGTTCACTGACTGCAATGATATGAAATTGTTGCAACACAGAAATATAGGAATTCAATCAAAGACAATGTAATCACTCTTTCCCCCTGTTACTGCTCACTCCCCCCAATATGCAATATGAAGAGATGGAATGAGGGCAGATAGGTTTCAGGACTACCAATCAACAATTGCAGTTTCAATCCCAATTCCCCCCAGTAAGCTTAGAGAGAACAGGAATCATTTTAAATAGGTCACATGCTTTTGAATGTGGCTTGAAATGAATGTGAAAAATGCAAAAAATGACTTTAATTCACTAAATGGGATTCAGAACTAGTGAGAGTCACTTTGGATTGGTTCAGGTAAACACTAGCAATGGTTGTGGAATGATTAGCAGATGGAAAACGAAATTCAGAAGTTGAAAGCAAGGAATAGCTGTTTCACACGTGGTGAAATTGAGCCAAATGTGAAATCACTGCAAACTTTCCTTCAGAATGCTTCGCCAGTCGATCAGTGATAGATGAATGAGTGTCTTACCTGTCCTCAGTAGTGCCTATTTATCCATTTTCCAAAGGGGTGGGGAGGCTGATTATACTATGCCCAACCCTCTAAGAATCTGAATGGTCAGAGAATTCCCTCTCCTCTGATTTGAGAAGGAACAGAGTGTCATGATGTGTCAGAGTTACACTGTGTTTACGGTCAAGAAAAAAAATCCTCCCCTTTGTTTCTGTTCCAGAAGATCTATTTGTCATAAAAAACATATTTGCAATATCCCCAACTTGCTAATATTACATATACACATCACAGATTAATTAAGGCACGTCCCTGTTCAAGTCCCATCTTCATAAGAGTTTTAGTTCACAAATGACTATTTTTCGCGCTTTTGGTTCGTTTCTCAATGTTAAATCTATACACATTTTTCCCCATACATGCACATACCATCTGGGCATATTCCTGTACATTTTCATATTTTTAACATAATCACAACTTCTACAAAGTCCACATTTTGATAGTTCAGTCTCTGAACATCGCAAAAATTCCAGAGTAGTTTAATTTTTATTACATTCTAAATTCCATATTTTTGCGAGTTCGGTACAATTTTTTATAAGTCTTTTCCTGAAACATGTATTTCCTCCAGTTCAAAATCCACATCTCAATCTTGGCCCACCTCCAAGGTCTTGGCTGAGCCAGAGAGTAACTTGAGCTTCTTCCTGCCAGGGCTGGTTTCTATTGATGCCCCAAATTAGCATTTGCATTCAGTTCAAGGGAGTCCTTTGTCTGCTAGCAGAACAACGGGCCAAAGTCCCCCTCCCAGTTCCTTTCACACCAGCCTGCCAGTTTCTTAGCAGAGAGCAGGGGGAAAGATTCCTTTGTTGTGTAAAAGGGTGTGGAATGTCTTTGAAGCACAGTGTAGTTGGCTTTACTCACGTTGAAAACTAAGTTTAACAGTTTTGTCCTAAAATACAAATTACATTTTTAACAAATATCCACAAATCTCTTAATTTCAGCCTTCTTAAAATATAGGGATTGAATTATAACAACCCATCTTGCTTTAGATAAGATGTCTCTTTTTTGGCATATTTTGATTCAATGTACAACTTTAAAATGACAGGTTTAGAGATCGCCAGCTTCTGACAGAGGTGAGTAACGGTATTGCGCCCATTTTTGACATATTTCTTTCCAGCAAGCATCTTTAAAGGTGGATTTTGTTCTGATAAATCTACTTCTGCTGATATTGTATTTATGTGGATTCTTGAAGTAGAATGATGTTTAACACCCAACTAGGAGGTTGGATCTTTTGTGTGGTTTGTGAACCATGATTTTTGCAAATTTGACAACCAAGAAAAATGGATTTCCAAACAGCTCGGTGTTTCTTTTGCAATCAGCATTGCTTTTTCAAGTAGTTTCAGGCTACTCTGTGGGTAGCCCAATGGTGAGTTTTGGCAGTGGTCTTCTGTGTTACCACTGACATGGGCAAAAGTGGATTGGCGGCCTATTTTTCAGGTTCTCCTGCATACTTCTGGGTGATTTTTAGCGAGCAGAATGCTTTCCGGTGGCCATTTCTGATGTTTCTGATGCAAGCAATGCACAGTGATGTTGCAGGGCATGGACTAGTGGGTTAGAACATCCCACAGTCTGATCAGGATTAATCTTATATCAATGTTGTTATATCTTCCTCCAAGAGTGCAAGGGCCTAATTCACAGACCGTTTTCCAATGGGGTTTTGTATTATAAAACGCTTCTGTGAATTAGGCCCTAAATTGGGGGGTCAGTGTCTTACCCTTCTTGGACTATTTGTCCAGATATTTGCTGTTTTCTTGGGAAAGAGTGGTGCAAGAGTTATGGGAAAACACAAAGCAAAAAAGCCCATACAGGGCCCCTGAAGAAAAAAAAATCTTAAAAAGCACCTTTGAAAGGGAAAGATCATCCCCAATCACTTTTGGACTCCTTCTTGAAGAAAATGACTGGTAAAATAGACAAGCAAATTTCGGTGGTAGAGTGAGCTTTAGAGACACAAACAGTGATGCCTCTGATGCCTCTTCAACAATAGTGATGTCTTTAGGAGACCTTCCAATGCATAAGCAAATGTCAGGTCAGCTGCCGGAATTTGTGTCGGACAACATTGCCTCTGAACAGGTAGAGAACCTTGTAAATACTAATAACACATATGCCATGAATGCATTTACAGTGCATAGAAATACTAAGCAGAATCCACAAGCAATGGAAGTCTATATGCCGATCTTCTTCCATCAATAAAAGCCCTTGCTAGAACCCTGAGCAAAGTGCAGGACCCCATAAATACAACCATCACTTTGGAAAAATATAATGTGGTAATACCCATTCCACCCATTCTGGTAAAAGAAGCTACACCCATATTTGAGATAGTGGAGAAGAAACTTCAACCTATTCATGGTTTTGTAATAACTTTCAAGCAAACTATCCTGAACTCCCTGCTAATAATAGATGTTATGATAGGGAACGTTAAGAAGGGGCTTAAAGACAGCAGTAATATAATGTCTTCAACTTCAATTCACATCAAGCCCTTGCTCAAAGCACTATCCTTTTACCTGGGAGCATCAGTAATGCTGAATCTCTTAGTGTATGGGCAGATATCTGCCTGAGAATCTACCAAAATAAAGTTTTGACAGATATTACTGACTTATGGGAGCAGTAGAAACAAAAGCGCCAAGAAATAATGTTGAGCCACTCAATCTATGTCCAGCTGCGGCACCAGTCGTTTCAATAATTACTGGTGCCCCTGAACACTTGCAAGGTTGCCCTAAAGCCTGTAAAAAGGAGGTTTTCCTGAATTTCTTTATGCACAGATTTAATGCAGAAGGCTACTGATCAAAAAGCAAACTCATAGACAAGTGATGCCTATCAAGTGTGGTGGACAAGTAGTTATGGGTAATAGATTTGAAATAATAAGATGAGGTTGATTGACTAACTGAGGCTCTGCCCAGTGTTTTGATTAATCCAGCAATTGACTTGTTTGATTCTATGGGAATGTCTAAGGAGGGCGGATACCTCTCCTCAATTACTCTGCTTTGTTAGAATATCACTGGTGCATGCACTGTGCTTCTAGATGGAGCTGTAGTGGCTTTCTTAAATAAATGCAACTTGATCCTATTACAGGAGACTTAGGCTGTAGAATATCTTATGTTAGATTAACTTTTGACTTATGCCATTCATGCCTCTAAAAAAACAGAGGATGTTGTTTTGGGGGATTTTCTGTCCTTGTAACATTCTCTTTGGGTCTCACTTTTAAACATCTTGAGACTAATCTGAATTTTGTCCAGTTGTTATTCCTCAATTCTAGTACTGGGGAACGTTTGCAATTGTGAATTTGTATGATAGTCCCCAAACATGTTCATAATCTACTAGTCTTACCTCCTTCAAAGTATGCATGTAGGAGAAAGCATTAAAATGAATTAAACCAAATACTGATAATAGGGGGAGATTTCAAAGTCAAAATAAGTAGACCTTTCTGATAATTCAGAAGACCTAACATTTGGGATACCAGAATGCCTAATACAAGATCCATGGGCTTGAGCAAATTGACTTTCATAACCTTTTTTCTATACATGTCTGTGTCTCCTCTGATAACCCTGGCTACTTTATGTTTAAAATCCACCATGGTACCACCACTATAGAAGATTTTTGCGTTTTGGTTAATCAATGACGCATTATTGGAAAATTCAGAGTGATTAGTGACTTGTGCAGTGACCATAACCCTATTCTCTTCTGCATCAAATGGCAGTTTAGCGTGCCAGTTCCCAATGTGATCACACACCTAGAGGGTGTGGAAACTAATGCCAATTGTAAAAGTAGAATCAAATGGGAAAAATTGATAAAACATCAATCCACTGTGACATAATAACATCTAACTAGGCCTTTTTCACTCCATTTTTTAGTAGTGAGGCAGATCTACATGAGAGACCTTCAATATTTTCAAAAAACAATTTACACCAACAAAGCAGCTATCACGGAGCTGTTTAATGAAGAATGCAGAAGGGCAAAATATCCTCTGTTTATCCTAAAGAATAGTCATTACCTCAAATCAGACATTATTAGGGCAAGAGAATTGTACAAGAGTGCACTCGAATCCTGCAAAATCGAGCTCGAGCAGCTAGCTTGGAATGAATTGTTAGAGGCACCCAACACAAATGATTCAAAACATATTTGGGACTTAGGGGCAAATCACCTCTACATAACCGTTTGATAAAGGGAACCAAAGCAAATATGGAGGACAGGGCATGGAGGTGCAGTGGAGGCAGAGGGAATCCCCCAACTACATTCTTTGTTAGAGTTTTTGCTGGAAGACATAATCATTCCCAAGGCCCTGATAAAATACCTGCTGATCGATATCAAGATCTGAGGTCTGAGCCCCCCTCCTTATCATTTCTTTTAATTCTATTCTGGCCAAAGGTAAAATCCCAGCATCCTGGAAATTGGCAGTCATCTTCCCAATTTCTTTATTAAAAAAAGGTAACAGAGTGAGCTTCTTGACTTATAGGGCTATATCACGTCTTGATACCAGTTTTGAGATCTTTGGGAAGTCACTCCTTGTGGGATTAGAACAATGGGTTCTTACAAATAATATCTTGGAAGACATCCAAATAGAACTTTGGCTGGGGTTTAGCTTGGATGAGCAAGCACTGATTCTCTTTTTACTAACTGCATGTTCCCTCTTTATACAAAAAAGAGCCAATCTATCTTGAATTGATAGACCAGATCACAGCCTGCGATAAAGTTAACAGGGCCAAACTATGAAAAGTGTCTAGCACCCTAGATTGTCCAATAGACCTAAAAAATGTGCTAATGGCTAGTCATTTAAATACTCAGACATGTGTCAGAAGCGGTGAACAGGGCCATTGCACTCGATAGGAGTATGCCAGGGCTGGGTGATAGCCCCTCTATTGTTTTCACCTTATATTAATGTATTTTATGACACCTAGTGAGGTCGAATGCTGACAATTTGAGGTTTTGGACCAGGGTCTGCCCGTTCTGGCATACACAGATGACACTGTGCTTATAGCACACACAGCAAGGACTCTTCAAAAGCGCAATGTATGTGTCAATTATGCAAAATCGCCCATAGTGGTTTGCAATAGAGGCAAGAATGTGAGAAACATGCCAAAGATGTTAAGCAACGGATCTTTAATTCCAAGGTTTCAGCATTCGATTACCTGGAGATTCACTTATGTCAGACCTATTGGGAGCTGGCCATATTAGGAAGTAGGCTATAAGAATGAAACAAATGATAGGGCGAGTTACATGCTATATCCCTATGTGCAAAGGTCAACCCCTCAAAATGTGTCTTATGGTGTATTGTACACAAACGAAAGCAGCTTCCAAATATTTAGCATCGTTATGGGGCTTTTCTTAGACTTCTTATTTGCAAGTTATTGAAAATGATTTTTGTAAGAAACCTTTGTATTTTCCAAGGTAGGCGTCAAACTATGCAGGGCATACCAAACCGTGTCTACGCTTTTTGGAGGGTGAATGACGCTGAGAAGCAGTTTTTCATTGGCTGCGCATGTGGTCGAACCCTAAGGCCACTCTTATACTTTGTGTCGGGAGGATAGCTCAGAGGCAACGCGCTTCTCTTGGAAGCAAACCTACAAGGAGCAACACAGGTTCGATCCCCAGGTCCGCGCTTAAAAACCTCTGGGTATTAAGCGCGTTATAAAAAAAACAATAATATCATGCAGAACATCATAAAAAACTTGAGCAAGGGATGGCACTTCTAAAATCTCCTGGTGCATATATAAAACAAGCTTAGCCCAAATCAATGCACAAGCATGTTCGGCTTCACCTTGTGTTATGAATGTATCTGCGTAGATTTTTTTTTTTAAGCTTTATGTCTCCCTCATATGAAAGATTTGGGTGAGTCCAGGGAGCGTTTAGATATTTTTTATTGTAAACTTGTTATTATTTGCATTTTAGCCACTTCATAGGACTGTCTTACCTGGAGCCACAAGACACACATCAGATGACTTCTCACAAGAGCGTGCTTTAACGGCATACCATTAAAAGCTATCACTTAAAAATGGCAAGGGCTACCTACTGATACCAGTTGTCTCTTATGTAATGAAGCTGTCAAGATCTGTTACGCTTTTTTTATGCTTTGCCCTGCTAATTCACACATCAGAAAGCAAACAATTATATTTGTTTTAAGACAATTTGATTTTTGTTCAATGTCGTCCTGCACTATGTTATCTTCTCACATCCTACTCACCCTGTGCCAGCTTGGCTTTTCTGTTATATCTAAGACAGGCATTCACGATACGAAATGATTATATGGGCGCCGTATGTACCATGTCAACATTGTATTTTTAGTTGAAAATGTGTTTTTATGATATGACTTATTTTATGTAAATGTTATCCACTATAAACAAAAAATGATGATGATGGTGATGTGCGACAGGCTTTCTCTTGTTGCTACATGAATGCCCACCAGTCTTGTTTACATACTTGAAGCAGTTTTGTAGGGCATCAAATGTCCCTTTGATAGGGCTGTTGGTCTGGGCAGCATTGTTGTGCTGCTGGCCAGGGGAGTTGCTAGGTCAGGAAAAGACCCGGGGCTAAGCTGATGTCGGAACTGTTGGGACTGGGGGCTAGCTAATCTTTTGGTTGTAGCTCCTGAGATTCTATCCGGGGCTACAGCCAAAAGATCAGGGGCTATAGCGCCCTTAGCCCCCCACCCCCCTAGCAACGCCCCTGCTGCTGGCTTTGGTTGGCAAGCTGGCACAGTGGGGCCTTGAACCTAGGATGTGTGCCTATGCAGAGTCACCTGTGGGCGGGGGCTGTGATTTTCATTCATGTTCTTGATTGAGTGTAATTTTAGTTCTGACATTCCTAGCCATTTTGCAAGGACATACATTTGAGTGGTGTGGCATACTGAGTGAATCTGCACATGCTTTTGTGCTTTTGAGATGTGCATGGATGTCATGTGAGACTCAAGTGTTTGTCAGCGTAGAAGATGTGGCATGACTCTTCAGCCTTGGCAGTACATGTAGGTGTATTGCTTGCCTCAATAGCATCTCCAGACTTGTGTATACATAGTGTGTCAGGGTGTCTTCATGCATGGATCTCTTGCCTACCTATGTAATTCCAGAGTGGAACATCCAGTCCGGTACTTTTTACTGCATTCTGCGATTGTGTAGTTCGGTATTGCAAATAGGTTCGGGAAACATCAATAATTCCAGGATTGGCTAAAATCTTGCTTCATGTGGTCGTATAGTGTGTGGACACGTTTTGAGTTGTTGGTCCACACGTAAGTAACATGGGCCAATATAGGGCAGTGTGGATAGACCACACACATGTTTTTTTTTAGTTTTTTTTTTTTAAGCAGTGTGTACATTAATCCTGGAAGGTTTAGTAGTACCTTTCTGACTTGGCTAGTAATCCTGATGTATGAAGCAAACACGCTAAACATTTTATTTATATTTGCCAAAATCCGCCTTTGTGTTCCTTGACTTGAAACGGGATGATAGTTTAAAGGTATGTGGATAATCAGCTATGTGTCCTCGAATTCACATCTTTACCCCCAATGAATTCTTCTCCTTTTCTTGTCTCTTTCATTTATTATGTTATATGTTGTTAGGGTAACGCAGATATGTGTCATACTCCCTACAAAGTGTTTAAACTATAGGGTCATTAATTCTATCAACAATGCGGCCTTGTGAGGTATATAGAGGTTTTAGCACATATTGCAAATACTAATATAGTTTTTGTAGAGAAGGTGGTGAAGTCACTAAAAGGAATGTTTAATAGTGAATAAAATAAACACACAATTCTCGAATGAGTCAGTCATTAAATATGTTTTCATTTTCTAAAACAATACAAGACAATACGTTTGTTTTTGTAAAGTCAATTATTACGTCAGCATTATCATCGTAAACTTGGCTGACCTGGAAAAGTGTCATCATGAGCATGCTTATGACTGACGTAAAAGTGAAAAATGTTTTTTATGAAAGTGAAAACATTGCTATATATTTCCCCTTTCACGTGGGTGCTGAATGTGAAATAAAAGAAATCGTGCTGAGAATCGGCATTGTTGTTTTTTGAATGTAGATACATGTTATGGATTTGTTTTGTTTTCTGAAATTAGAATGTCAGACATTCTGTTTTGGGGTTATCGGACCTATTTCATCACTGAAAGCATCATTGAAAGCAGGCTCGTAGAAGGATTTGAATCTTGAATCTCAGGTCAAATCTCGTTTTTTTTTTTTTTTTACCCTCACATTTAAAGACTGAATTGAAATTCCTGGTCCCAGAGACGTCTTAATGGGAAGGACATAGGGACGCATGTCCCGGGGCTCCCCCTCTGGGAGCAGCTCCCATCCCGCTGCCTGATGCAAAGTAGTCTATCTACAGCAGTGGCCCATAATCCTATGAATGTCAGGCACTTAGTAATGTATAATCCTCTGTCTATCAGACCACCCTCATAACCGCCTCATTGCATTACCGAATTAACCCACCAATATTCTCGTTGCTGACTGGCTGAGATCAGAAGGAAAGCATTGCTTTGGAAAACACTATGGATATATTGGATCTTGGCTACTGTTGTAGCTAATGTTCAGTGTGCATTATTGTAGCAAACCGCTTTATAATTCTTCATTTCTGTTGAGTTTCACTAATTGAATGCATTAAATATCAATCCCCTGTGTTGTTAACTTTTCGTTTAAATTGAACATTTATAAGCTTTACAGTGTTGCATATTTTGCTTTGTAAAATTCATCTGAGAGATGGAACAGAAAACACGCCAGTGGGAGTCTTCCTTCTCCTAATTAGTGCACTTTAGGCTCAGTAGTGTTATGTGCTTCTATGCATATATGCCTCTTTTTCTTCCACAAAGGGGCCATAAGACAACATATTTAACACACGTATTAACAGATGTACGTACATATGTAAATGAAATGGCGTAAATAAATGTGTGTTTTAATATATTGATGAAATAATTAACTCGTATGAATGAAGGCATATTTATTTGCCCTTTCCCTGTCTGCATTTGCTATGGTCCATCAATTGAGATACTGCTGCATGCATACATTCAATGTCGATCCGAGGACATGTCTTTTCATGGGTGAACACATGTTTCACAGCCATGCAACTATCAGCCAGAAGGTACAGATTTGTGTATGAGACGCAGACTCAAAGTGTACTGAAGCCGATGGCAACTGTTACACTTGCAGGTACTGATGGAGTGATTGCCATTGCTTGCAAAAGAATCCTTTCAAGTAATGTATGGAAGTCACACTATGCATTTGAAACTTGTCATTCTGTCTTTCGATGGAGCTGGGAGGGTGGCATGTGCACCGCAGGGGTGATGCATGCTGTTGAATGCATTGTCCTGTTCTCTCCAGTTGTTAGTGAAGGCACTGGTGGCAAGACAACACCGTGTATGGTGTAACCTTATGTTTTATTATCACAATTTGTTCATACAACCTTCTAATTGATCCTCAAAGACATACATGATGTAGTCTGTCCTGAAGAGATATTATCACCATTGACAGTTTACCAGTCAAAACACTTTACTTCATATGTGGAACTCTACACATACCATTGGGCACTGTTTACTTCACTATCAATGTTCTATCCGTTGTGGATGTACTGGATCGTTCTGACAAAATGATTTCTGCTCTGCAAGAGAATAAGGATGAGACACGGCTAAACTACCTAATCAAGATATGATATGCTATGATGAGGGATTTAGAACACGCCCGTACACAAGTGTGTCTAGGCATGACAAGACAAGGAGGGGGCAACACGGGAGGACAAAATAATGATCTTACTAGGGCTTGTGTCATTCAGATTGCGCAAGTGCAGGGAAGAGGGAAGGGGAGAAGTGCCAAGGGGGAGGGGATTGGGGAAGTGCAGTTAACTCACAAGTGCAGCCAGCGAGTGGCTCATAAGTGCAGAGAGAAGGGACTGTAGGGTTTCAGATGCAGACCCTTAAGTGCTGGGGAGCACAGAGACAGTGCAAGAGCAACTGCACATGCAGGAGCCTGGCCCCGAGTTCAGAGGGTGACCAGGTGACTAGTGCGCAGAGCAGTCAGGTGCATCAGCAGGGGAGAGGAAGAGAGAAAGCGAAAGCGGAAAGGAAGGTCTTGAGGTAGTTCCGGAACCAGAGGTGATTCTGCTCAAGTTTGAGAGAGGCAGGGGTGCTGTTCCAGAGGGAGGCCCCAGCCGAGGAGATACATCTGCCCCAGCTCTCTGATTGGAGAAGTGTCTGACACTCAGAGAGTTGGAGGTGGATGAGCGCACAGCCCACATATGTCTGCAAGCCAAGAGCAGTCCTAATCATAAAGGTAAAACAGGCACAGCTAAGAGATAAACCTCCTTCACCGTGTATGGTAATATGGACCAAGGGAAGGCTACACTCACAGAAGGGGTGCAAACATGATCCATTAGCAACCCAAACAGCAAGGTACAACAGTACAAATAAAAGGAATGGCCAGGCAAGGTTCTGAAAAATATATGTATTCTTTAATTAAACACACCAATGTACACATAACTATATAATCCTGTATACAAAAACCCACCCCTGTAAAGAAAAAACTGAGAAATGCAATACCTGATATTCTGGGTATTCAGCACGTAGTAAAATCAGACAAGGAATGTACTAAGGGATTTAAAAATGATATGTTTTTGGTACAAAATGTTGCAAAAGGGATTTACTGTCTGTTGGGCTCCAGAAAGTGACCAGAGGGACACAGTCAGTTCAAAGTACCTTCATCCAATGCTCAGCAGTCAATGGTGTCTAGCCGGGTTTCGAGCGGTTGTGCCTGCCATTCAAATTGGGTCCAGCGGTGTTGATTCACCTCAATCCAGGCTGTGAGTCAGCATCAAGTGAGGTATGAGTGGGTGTTACATGCAGTTACAAAGTTGCCCTGAGCAGTGCAGGTCGAAGTGATCATCAAGGCCAGTTTGACAATTGAGCATTTTTGAGGCAATGAATACTGCCTTTTTGGGTCAGTGAGCGATGCAAAGGTTTAGTGGTTGGAATCGAGATGTGATGCAAAGTCCTGATGGTTTGATGCACTGTCTGCTATGAAGATTCAAAGTCCAGTGTGTTTTGCGATGGTGGTTGAGTCAGCCAGGTGATGAGCATCTGCTGGGGTGCGACAGAGTGATGCCAGTTTGATGATGTGAGCACAGTAGTTCAAAGTCGAGTGAGTGTCAAATGCAGCACTGACATTTCCTGTTGGCTTGGCAGCATCAAAAGTAACTTGAGGTGGTTTGACTGTGAAAACATGGGTCCTGGCTGATCTGACTCTCACGATGTCATGAAACCCACTGCAGGGCTCTAGGGCAAGGTGAGTCCTTTCAGTGTCAGTTCCCCCAATCTAGTGGAGTTTACAGGACACTGACATGCCTTCATCTTCAGTAAGAGTCACTCCCAATGTGCCCTGTGAGTGGATAGAGAAAAGATCTTGTCTCTGCCTTGTAGAACTCTGTCTTCCCCTAAATGGCTTAGGGGTTTGTGAAGGTGAAACTCTCCCAAAAGAGGGCAAAATGATGTTTACCATATGTCCTGGATGGTTCAAAAGTGAATCCAAGAGGAATTGATAGACCCCTACTTCTATACACAAAGGTCCACAGGTGATTGAACAAAAGCAAGTCTCATTTAAGGGGTCCAATCTCTACCATTTTGACAAGAGGTTCTTGTCTTCTTGCATCATAACCAAATTTTTGCTAATTTTTGCTAAAGGAAGTGGGTGTGAGCAGGAGGAAAGAGAGGTACGAAGAGAAACAAGATGGCGGATCCCTTTCCCAACTGTATGGAGCTCACTTTCTGTACACTAACCCACCCCATTATCAGACTCGTAGCACCAACGGCCCATTGGAATGCAGGGCGCTTGTGTGAGGTTAGTGTTTTTGTGTAGGGTATGCCCTTTGATGTTTCTTTCCCTATACAGCTCGTGCTGGTGGACTGTCTTGCTGGAGAGAGGTGTAACCCAACCTCACAAAGGATCAAAAGAAAGACAACTCCAACTTGCTCCTGTCTTGTAGTGTGAAGGAAAACAGCCAATCTAGGGAGAATACACATAGCCTGTGCATGTCAGGGCTCAGGGCTCACATGTCTCCCATAAGTATTACACCAATGTTGATGTGACTCTAATAACTATGAGAAATGCCATACATTATACACTAACTCAGGTATGGCTTATGTTTTAAGATTATAACTGCTACCAAGGTGGTGATTTCTTATATTTATGTACTCTGGGAACATGGGTGCATATTTTAAATGCAGCCATGTTCTGAACTGATTTGGCTGTCACTGCAGCTGTCAAGTGGGCACCTGTGACTTCTGAACTTGCTATATGCCACTGGTGAGAAGTAGCTGCAGATCAGTATATGAATGTAGCAAGGCACACATGTCAGCTATGGTCAGCTATAAGTAGTTTACTGAAAGTGGGGCCTGGTTAGCAGCCCACCTTTTCTGAGACAGAGAGAGAATTAGCTGCATCATTGTGTTAATAATAAAAAGTAAAAGCAGAAGCAGTACCCACTAGTCAGATGGCAAACCTTGACAATCGTTCTGATAATGTGTCCCAAAGATGCACTTTCATTCTTCCTGTGACTATTCTTTGTTAATCTCTTATTTCTTTTAAAATATTTTGAGAGCATATTTCTTTGGCAAAGTATAATGTCCTGAATATGAAGCTGCTCTATATGTGTGCTTGCCAGTAGAAACACATATGGTTTCCCTAACTGAATATGCTAGCGAAACATATAACTCAATCCTCGTACTTATGATGAATCCATAGCTGGACTTTCTCTTTCTATTTGATTTTCACTGCATTATTATTCTTTTTTTAAAAATGTTTTATTTGTGTTAATCTAAAAGATTTTTACAAAGTGCTGAGTTCATGTCTTTTCATGTTCTTAGTGTCGAGATGACACGCCGGATGAAATATGTCTCTTCAATGTCGAATTTGTTTAGTTATCAGCTTTTAGTAGCAGAGCTCACAAATGTAGATGGTTCTCACTTAGCGACGTCTCAGGACTCTTTATGGATCATGTGAGTCTGGTTGGACAACAAGTTCCACTTTACGTAGTGAAGGATTTTGTAGGCCGGGAGTAACCACAGGGTTTTGTCACCCCTAATCAACCTGGCTCAACATGTTTCATTGTCCATCAAAGAAAAATTCAAAAAGATGTGCTGAAGGTAATGTGATCTTATCCATTGTGTACCCGGACATGAAAGAAGCAGGTGACAAATGGTTTCTTTTCCCGTTGTTGTTTCACAGAAGCAGCAGAGGCTGGTGGTTGAAAGGCCTCTGATAGCTAAAATGTCATTTGTTGGCAGCAAATTGAGCCGCGCTCTCAATAGAAGGTCACAAGCCTGTCTGCTTGGGTATTACTTGATGAAGCTTTGGATATCATTTAGTTTTCTTGTGTTACTTGGGAGGTGAGTCAAGTTGTAATTTGAGGGAGAGGTTGACATCTGACATTTCATAATAAGGATTAGGGTGTTGCAACTGACCTTGCCTTGCAGGGAGAGTAAACTTAGTTCCCAGCGGATTGATACTACTGAGGTTGAGTTTGGCAGGCCAAGAACCCTTCTCCAAAATAGACCTTCTAGCATTATTATTCTTATCAGAGGTTTTCTGTTGCAAACCAACATATTTCAATGTATGCACTTTGTCTTTTTCCTAGTAGATCCGCTCTATCACTGATTTTCCAAAGTAGGCTTGTGCAGTTAGGTTCCTTGTCATGCAATGACATCCACATTGCATGCACTTATGCTTCTGCTCTTCCCACAAATGAAAACTAATTATTAATTTGATTTTTTGTTAATTTGTCCTAATGCAAAAACTGTGAAAAAGCTGTTTCAGTGTAGTTTTAGATCAACATAACAATATGAAAAGAAGCAGACAACAAGTAGTATCAACAAAGTCATAGACTGTCTCTTTCTCTGAAGGTTGCACTGGAGATAATGTGCAGATGCTCAGGAGCATTTCTGATTGGCCTCTTCTACCGTATAACTGATGATTCATAAAGCCTAAAAGCAGAGAAAATCTGGACGGTCCTAGTGTATCTCTTCTGTGAAGTGCAATGTAGGGCAATCAAATGCCAGCTGGTGCCAATAAGTGGCGAGAAGTGCCATGAAATTTCACAGAGTTACATAGCAGGATTTGGGAGGAGTAATAAGTATGGTGGGAGCAACTAGACATGTACCCGGCTGGCAAACAGAGAGGACCAGAAAGGGGCACGGAGGGAGAGGCTTGGAAACAAAAAGGGAGTAGCAGCGGGGAGGTGGGACAGGCCGAAAAGCCACATGAGAGTAGAAGGCAGCAGATGAAGGGACACCCAAAATCCATTTTCTTTTAAGGATCACAAAGGGCAGGCAGGTAGGGCTCAACAAAGACAGTGAGATGAACACAGACAGGAGGCAGGAAATAGGAGAATGGGGAATACTGGACACAAGATCAGCTGGGAGATACTGGCAGCAGGCAGTAGGGGGCAACTGACAGGGGAGGCAAACGGCAGGATGTGCAGGCAAGGCATATGTTTCAGCCAGGGGTAAACCTCTACAGTGGTTTAGACAGATGGCACGGGATAGTAAATACGAATATTGTTTTTAACCAGTGGGCAATAAGAACAGACATTAATAATATCTATTTCTTATATAGCGCTACACACCCATGGATCTCAGAGCACTGATATAATAGATGACATTATTATCCCACAGATTGGTACTTAATGTATAGACCTCGGAAAGGCGGAAGGCTGAGTTGACTTTGCTGGATGCGAACCTGCCACAGCTGGATGCACACAGATATTAGGGGCGAGGCTTCAACTCGCTGTGTTATCTGACCGACAGTACAATAGTACATTAGCACAAGCATGTTCCCATCAAGTGTCATGTCACTAAGCCTTGTACAATGCTCTGTGTACGCATCTTCTATGGCACTCAGACACTAATATATGCATAGGTTCTTCATGACTGTTGGGTACAGTGAGGCAGCTATGTTCCCTCTTTGCTGACTACCCAATGGGCACAACTCTCGACGTTGACATTGCCACAGAGGCCTTCAACCATACCCCCAATTGCTTGACACAGGATGCGCAACTCTGGGTGAGAGTTAGCACTGGAGCAATGGGCCACAAAGAAACAGAAGATGGGCACAGTGGTGAGCCACTGTGCTCCATGTACATATGTAAAATATATCCAATTGCAGCCTGTTGGTTACATCAAAAATGTCATCCATATCAACATTCAGTGGCTTTGTTTTATGTTGGGTGTACCTCAGGTGTATGCTTTTCTAACAGAGCGTTCTCACTGCAAGGAAAGATGGACTTCGGAAGATGCAACTCGTTTTAGCTGGGATTACCTTTAAATCGGTGGGTTTAGATGTAGGATTTGTGAATTCAGGTCTGACCCTCAGCCCTTGCGTCTGTATTTTCTTTTGTAAATCCCTTTTCTGTTCTCTGCTCGAAATCCTCTTTAGGAGGGCATGCAGAGTTATGTGAATAAGTAAATTCACTTGTACAGTACTTTATTGGTCTTCATGCATTACAGCGAGGGGAGTCAGCCTGGGTTGCATTGTCCCATCTGAGTTTTTGATGCAACACTCATTGGCCTCTTGATGCGTGGGTATGATTATATCCGTTCTCAGGTAATTTGTTATTAGTGAATACCTCATACCGTGAACAAATAACACCATGTTCGAGCCGTGATTTTCAGTTGCCAAAGTCTGCTGGGTACTTTTCAGTTATTTAAATGCCAGCTATTTTAATATAAGATCTATTTGGTGTATCTTTTACAAGCTCCCATTCAAAATGAAAGTGTATCAGTGTGTTTAATATTAGCGAACACGATTTCTATCGTCGTGCATGGGCCATGGCTCGTGCCCGGAAGACATTCTCGTCTCCAACTACAGATGGCCATGAACAATAATATACAAAGGACTTTCCCTCCTTTTCTCCCCCCTGCCAGTGAGATGAACACTGCCAGATAGAGGTAGCATGCAGGCCCAGGACAGCACACATGTGCACTCTGAACCCGGGCTCTCGGGTATCAGCCTACAGACCGACAAACGCAAGTGACAATAGTGGGCAGCAGGACATTAAGGAGGACACGAGTAATGACGTATTTTTGGGACTCAATTCAGGAAAAGAAAAGTACCGCTAAGTCCCCCAACCCCAAAGAGCGTGACTTGCAAGGTGCTGCTTAATTTTCCCCAGCGACAATCACCTGATTCTTTCATGACTTACAGTCATTGTGAGCCAGCAATGTGCAGATAATAGGCAAGCAGGGAAATAACACTCTGTAAGCATTTCTTTGTGCGTAGAAAGGAGGATAGTGAGCAGGGAAAACCATAACAATTGAAATAGCGTTGTGTGTGCATATAACGTAGGCCCAGGACAGCTTCTCCTCCAAAAGCCTGTTCCTTCTGTCCCTGAAAACCACATGTATAGTTTAAGCCCACTAGGGGCCACCAGGCACTAGTGCGTCAGAATGAAAAAGAGTCCATCATATTATAAAGTTAGAGCCAATTCAAATCTATGTTTTCACTAATTATGACCTCCAAGAGAACACATTTAAAACGTTTCCTTTTTTTCTATTTGCATGGCACATTTTTAGAAAATCTAGAAAATACTTAGTGCAAAGACATATTTCTTGAGCCTGATTAATAAAGCGAGTTGTGCATGAAAATACTGGTGCACAAAGGCTGCATCTGACACAGAGAGGGGCACATTTTGGAGTCCCGCAGAATTCGCTGGTGGGGGCAGGTAGCCATGCAGTAGGGTGACCAGATTTCCAAAACGAAAAACCGGGACAATCAACAACATAAAAGAGGGACTACACCATCGCAGCCCACCAATTACCACCCATCCCCCAACATGCTCGACAACCACCACATAATCATATTTCTAGCATTTCTCCTTTCTTTAAAGTGTATGTGATCTCATTTGTGCAGTTTTGTCTGTGAATCTTGGCATGTTTATTCAAAGAAAGCGTTTGCTCTCATTGTTATTACATGGCTTGCTGTACAACCATTTCCAAGCCAGTCTATGTAGCACAGTCAGTAAGTGTTGTGACTTGTACCTGAAAGATTGGGGGGTTCGAGCCAATTCTCCAACTTCAAATTCTGGAAGTGTTGAGAAAAATAATTACAATTTTAATTACTGTGCAACCATGCAAACCCCGGACGGGACTCCCCGGACTGTCCCGGGAAAACCGGGACGTCTGGTCACCCTACAGGTATGTTGGGCCTGCCACTGAAATTTGGTCATTTGCACTGCACCGTTCAACGGTGTTGGGCAAAAGGCAACGTACAACCATGTATGCTGCCTTTTCCCCTGCACTCTTGAAATCCGCAGTGTAAATGCTACCTGCCACAAATGCATGGAAGGAAGGATTCACATGAAAATCCATGCTGGTGCAAATTCTGTGAGTATTTGTGTGGCAGAGAGGAAGGGAGCCAGGGAAATGCAACATGCGATCGGACCTTCCCTCCAACATACAAATGCAGGAAAATGGGGTGTGACGAAGGCAACATGCGTAAAAGCCTTACTCAAGGCATGTTTTGTACATTATGCTCCTAAGAAAAATAAGCTGCACTGTTTCAGTGCAGCTCATTATTGTAGAAAACATCTGTCCCCTAGCACAGCAGCAGCACTTGGGAACAGCAATGCAAACATTGATAAAGTGGTAGCTTAACCTATTTTTCTGTAAAAGGGTTCAGAGTGCGCACTAGTGATGGCACAGACAGCAGAGATGGAATGCCTCTTGTCTGTCCGTATTAGTGTGGGTACACACATCTTTTATTCAGAAAGGGTTCACTGCCTCCTGAAAGGGAGATGCAGTAGTCTAGGACAGGACCTTCCCACAGGGCATCCACAGACATTACTCCTTCTTGACTCCTCCCACTTAGCACAGTCCCGAGTCGTGTACATCCAGTTCTAACAATAAGGATGTAACTGACAATGTGCAAGATGTGTTCATTAATGCACAGGAATTCCCTCTTTCTGAGATCATTTTGGAGATCAGCAAAGCAAACATCACAAATATGTTGAAGGTGTCATATCTGCTATTGTGGCCACATATGTCTACAAGAATCAATCCCTGTAACTCCACCTGTAATTCTACATGTATTTCACGTTAACGTTCTCTTTAGAAGATACATTCCATATGGCTGAATTCATGAGATATTATCTTTGATGTGGTCAGATTTTATTTGTAATAGGTAGCCTTTTGCCACCAATTTTTGATAGTAACATACCACTTAAAAAAATAGTCCTTAGTCATTAGTTTTCAATCAACAATATTCTAGCACTTCATAATGACCTTGATTTCATTGTCTTTTATACCATCCCACTAGTCCAGATAATATTAAAAATTGCCAAACGTCAGGCCATCCATTCTTGCCATGGAACCAGGCTGAAGGCCTTAAGTACAAGTCATATAGTTCTGTTTATTCCTTAAAAGTTAACTTGATATTGTCATGTGGTATTTCTTTGTGATTGTGATTTGCATTATAGAGAAAGCATCATCTCTAAAAAAAAAAAAGTCACATTACGTAGCGTGCCACTGCCCTTACTAAACAACGAAAATACAACGGAACTCACTTCTTCATTTGCAAAAATATTTTGTGGATTTTTGCAGAATGTGTTATATTTATAACTCATCCTTCTTATGACTTAGAATTCATTCGTACTAGATTTTGGTCTACATCACCTGACTGCCTTTTGTAACATTGTTTTGATTCAATGACCTGCGTAGGTTCCGGTAATGGTTTCTATATTTGTTGTGATTGTGCTTCCTCTTCTCAGTGAGTGGATTGCAATCGTTTCAATGCTGTTATCATACACTGGAGCTAATTTTAAATATGAGTGTACTCCACATAAATACATATGACATAGATTATCTTATAAAACATCATATCATAAAGTATAAGTGAATACAAAGATACCCTATTAAACTTTAGGGACAATCTTCTCTAAACATCTAATCACAACTAAAATCACAGAAATGTAAGTTCCTTCTAAAATTCTATACCAAAAAACCTTTGCTGTCAACATGATTGTGTCATACACGAATGAAGAAAAATAAATAAGTTTTGGTTATTGCAGTTCTGGGCATTCAACAAATAAATTATCCAATGTTTCTATCATAAAGAGATCCTGGCAAATTCTGCAAAAGCGATCTTTGAAATGTTGGGTTTGGCACCAATTAGTTCAAAAGTGTTAAAGAGATCAAAACTCACTCTTAAACATTGTTCGCGCCAAATAAGCAAATTAATTATCATTAGATATAGAGGGAGACACTTATTTTTTCCATCAAGCAATAGATCTAAAATGTTTATAATTTAAAACTTAATTTTCAATTTTACACCAATCAAATAATCAAAGTTTGCTTTTCATTTAATTTGGATTTGAATGCATAATAAATCAAGAGTTAGAAAAGCTTAAAAGACTTTACAGAAAACAAACCAAGACATCTTTTCAAAATGAGCACAGTGATCCTCTGTGTTAGGCAAGATTGTATGCAGTAACCCTGTGGGTATTACCTAACCCAACAATTGGTAAAGGTCTGTACTACACAAGTTGATAGAGTGACTGAGCAGCCAGACTTATCCCAATAGGGGTAAATGTGAGCTGCAGAGCAATAGCATCGAAATCCACACATAAACATATCCAAATAAGACTATTTCTCAAGGGTTTTGGTGCTTAATAAATTCTGAGGTTGTGAGAATGGAAAAAGGTTAGGGATGGAAAAAGGTTAACAGGTTCTCAGAGCATGTGAGTACTGTTGGGTATTTTGTAGATATTTGGGGCTTTGTGGTATTTTCTTACCGCCAAAATACCTTTAGCAATAATCAATCTCTGTATTCATATTGGATCACACATGACAATAATACATTGCATTATTTCAGAATTCAGACCTATTTAGATGATGTGCGCGGTAGTTTGCGTGGTTGGTTGGTATAGTGGTTGGTTTATTTGTGGCCCCAATATCCAACATCCCTTGTTTTTTATCTAGATTGTTCTTGATCACTAGAGAGACCTCAGGCCTACATTTTAGGGATACCACATTTTCAGTGTTAGTGTTGTGTGCCACCATGGGCTATTGTGGTATTTTTGTGGTAATTTCCACTACCTTATATACGGTAGGGAACTATGTCCAGAGAGTCTCTCTTCCCGTTGACTCATGTACCTCCAACAGGCTATGCTACAAACAGTCACTCACAACTGTCCATATTGAATAGAATCATGCACACATCTGTTTTAAAATGACAATTGCACTGTTTAAAAATCTACCCACGTTTAAACCTTTCCCCATGCAAAATGAAAGAGAGAAATAATACACACTAGCTATCTGTTTTCAAATATTTTTGTATTATAGAAATTTCTTTTAAACACATTTTAACTTTTTTTTACAGAAATAAATGAAATGGTACAACATTATTTGTGATAAAATGAACAGAGAGCTGCGAGAATATATTCAATTGGTAACATTAAATATGTTGATAAGAGACTGAGACTCCCTTTAATACACTGACTGAACAGTTTCGCACACTTTCGCACAGCTCCCACTCACTTCTATAATTACCTTATCTGTTCAGCATGAGTTTTCTCCGGCTATTCTCTTTCTGAATTTGGCTCCCTTGAAAATCAACCCCAGTGAGAACAAGCGTCTGCCGTTCTCAAACCGGGGTTATTGCCTGGAACTCTCAGCTTTTTCAGCAGGAATGCCCCAGCCAGGAAACAGCTCCTTCTCCCAGCTCTGCAAGATCTCCCTTGTTCTCCCCCTCCCCTCAAGCTTCTCCAGCAAAGTTCTAATCACAGCCTCTAGCATGATACTTGCTATGACGCTGCTCCAATCAGAATCAATCATGTCATCTCCTCCCTCACTACACAATGGCTCACTTCTACAGTGGCAATTGTAACAAACTGATTTCCTGTTCCTTCGAGCTCTTTGCTTCCTGTAGTTATGTGGACGGAGCAGCAGAGAAAAAAAAATGAATGTGCGTTTAAAAGTTCACTTTCAGAGTAGGCCTAATTCTGCAGTGGAGACACATTTTTATTAGTGGGTTATGTTAAATGAAGTTTTATTAGTCAGGTTAGTTATTAATAAGGTTAGTTATTAATTTTCAAATGTGTCTCTTGCAACATAGGCATTTCAGGTGAAAAATAGTGTGCATTTTGAATGTGCACATGTGTGCTTTTAACTGTAAAAATAGATTTACATCTTATATGTAAAAATCGTTTTTGACTGAATAGCCTGTCTTTACTCATATGTCCATGTTACTCTGGCAACACATATAGCAATGCACCACACCAATGTAGTGGTGCTGCATAAAAAAATGCTACCTGTGCAGTAGTGCTGTACTCTGTGCTGTAACACGCCAAATATCCTTACAGTACGTTTCAATCTCCCAATGAAGTCTAGATTAGATCTTTCCCAGCAATACAAGTTAAAATTATGCACCACCTATGAACGACAGATTCAAAGTCAATGGGTCAGAAGAGTCTGCAGGGAGCCAGGACAGCCAAAGTCAATTTGCACACTGTTTAAGGAGCTGAGGCACTTCTTGTAGAGAACACAAACGTCTTGCACAAAGTTAGAGAGTTTGGGCCATAAACTGTTAGGCTTATAAGGGTCAGAGCTGAAATCAGCTCCGCAAAAAAAACAGCTACTGCAAGTCTCGAGTGAGATAATACAAGCTAAAGACAAAAAGGATAAGTACCCCTTAGTCAGCACAGTACCTTAGGTTTGAAGAAGATGGTCCAGCTGGCTTCTGTTCTGGTTGCAGTCCTGCAGATCCTGGGTTCTTGTGCCTTAGTCTTGGGGGCAAGAGGAAGGATACCAGGAGGTTTCTTGCACTGCAGTTCGAAGTTTGGCGGCGGCTACGGGCTCTTTTCAGATCAGTGTCACTTTGCGGTTTCAGCTACCGGAAAATAGCACCACTGGGGTTGTTGGACACTTGATAGGCTTGCCTTGCTTCTGGAATCCAGCACTCAGGTGATTTGACTCAGGCTTGAGTCGTCCTGCTTCAGGAGGGTCCTCAGGATCTTCCTGGAGCTCTGCTCCAGCTTAAAAACGATGCACTCGACTACAGATTTCTCGACCCCTGGCACCCAGTTCCAGCAGCAGCAAAGAACTACAGTCAGTTGGGGAAGGCCTTCCAGCAAAGTTTGTCTTGGGATTAGTTGGTCCCACCAACCCAAGGGAAGAAGTTGTCCGTTCCGGGCTTCTCTAGTCGATTCACAGTTGGAGCTTCAGCACTGCAGCAGGGCTTAACCGGGCAGTTAAATGGTCCAGGAGGGTACAGCAAGCTTCTTTTCCAGTTTACCTCTTTGGATGTTTAGTTCAGGTGTCGACTCTGCCTTCAGTCCAAGAAACCCCATCTTTTATGCAGGTTTCTCTCATTCATGCACAGCCTAGCTGTCATTCACACAGCAGGGTGCCTGTCCTGCAAGGACAGCCAGCCAACCAATCAGCATTGGGTGCATTCAGGTAACCAAGGAGACTAAGGACTGGGAGTTTCAGGCACCTCCCTCATTTCCTGCCGTGCCAGACACACTGGAGCCAGAGGCAGGATTCAGCACTGACGCCCGCCAAAGGCAAAATGAAGAAAAGGGTTAAACCTGGTTTGTCACGAGTAAAAACCCAAGAAATACCTCACAAGCAAGAAATGGCGAAAAAAGAAGACCGGGGCCATTTGGACACAATGGGCACCCATGGGTGCACAACTGCAGCTGAGGATTCAGTCTGCGGTATAAACGCACAATGGTATGAAATTTAAACCACTGCCATCAGCCATTACATTTAGTAAGGGTGATGTTACGTTCTTATGGTTATTCTTGCTGTTGGGGGCGGCGCTTCCTCCAGTGTGCGGATGCTTAGAACTTGGGGTATTGGATTAGAAGGTTTGCAGAAGTGTGTGTGAGTGTGGGAGACGGTTGTAAGTGGATGGTGGGTGCGGAGGGCGCACTTGGTCGTCGGTTAATAAAGACTTCCTATTTACCGACAAGCCTCCCTCTGTTACTGATTGTTTACTACATTTGGTGATGAGGACGGCCCAGCAGGAGACAGAACCCACGTACGGAACAAGAGCGATAAACAGCTCTGGAAGGAAGAATCTTCCTCCGTGCTGATTCAACTGGAGTTATTAGTTGAGGTCACATGTAGGTACAGCAGCAGGGGCGGTCCCAAGAGAGGAAATATCTATAAGTCAATCCTAAAGAATTTAGTCTGCGGCATGAATGCACAATGGTATGAAATTTAAACCACAGCCACCAGCCATTAAATGTAGTGAGGGTAACATAAACAATGTTACATGAGAAAGTAGGAAAAGGGGCTGCTATGTAACTCCCTAGTACTTCCACATAAAATGGGGTGTACTGGACCTACATAGGAAAAACAGATAAGTAAAGTCAATTTCACTTTACTACTCTTGGGAACAGTAGTTTTTCAGAAATCCAAAGGACTTCTCTGTGACACTGAACTGAGGGTGCTCTGTGCCACCATACAAAAGTAGATGCCTATGGAGTTTGTCATACTCCAAAATCAGAGAAACACAGAGTTCAAATCAGATCAAAAATACTTGAGAGTGTGAGAAAAAGGTGTCACTCACTCCAGGATAAAAATCAAAAGTCCTAAAGTCCAGCAAAACAGCTGGGGGTCTCTAAGGATGAAGGGAATTAGCACATACATGAGAATTCTCCCTAACACTCTGCCATCTAAAAATAACACTCCAATGAAGATTTAGATCGATGCAAAGCTTCTTAAGAAGGCATAACATTTTTTATTGTACAACATAACCTAAAGATAGCATACCTTACTTGTAATGGATAGCCAAAATTGGAATACCCAAGGGCAGTTTTAATATAACTCTCCAATAGAGGCCTTCTAGTTTGCCACAGGGAAACTTACAAGGGGGTTCAATAGATTCTGCAGCATAGGTTATGGCAAAAATAACCTTAGCTTTGTAAAATGTCAACACCAGGAGTAGAGAAAATCGTCCAAATCTAGAGTCTTTTTTTCTGTTGCTTGGTCTATTAGTGTCTTCATTAAAACTTGCAACTTGTTACATAAAGGAATTTGTGATTGGTTCCAATCTACCAAAAAACTAAAATAGGTGAGCAGCTACACAACTTGTAGTTTGGCATCATTTAAATACCAATTAATGTACTTTATTTTATTATTATTTAGTTTGGAAAAAATGAGAATAATATATTTAGCAAATCTAATTTCTAAAAGGTTTGATTTAACTCATTTTATATATAGTTGACCAATTTTATATTGGTGACAGATTAAAGATTTTCCAAAAGGAGTTCCTGTCTGAGAAATGCATACATCTTTGCATTCTGCCACATTGTTTTGCAAGCGCGTTCTATTCGACCTATTACACTTTCTATATTGTTGACAGAGCTTTGTTTTGTGTTTCATTCTCAAATTTAACGGTAATGGCCTAAGATGTTTAGTCTTCCTTTCTTTTTGGTACTAATATTAATTTCAGACATATGGTTACGTTTAGCATTATTATCCCCATCATAAACGTTCTGAGTGGCAGAACGTCAATACATGCATTGTAAACACTTTAGGGTGGATAACTAGATGACGACTTTGTGATCCATTAGTTATTTTATTTGCCACTAAGGTATTATAATTGCTTGTAGTTTTGGGATTTTAGGTGATTCTGTATAAGCCTCTATCCTAGACTCGATGTACAGCTTGGGGAAGTATTGGTAATCGTCCATCCCAGGTTAAATACAGTGCATGTATCCGTGTCATATATGTTCAGGGAGACACTATTAACACACATCTTATTTGTAGCAAATATGCAATCTATTACTGAGCTGCTAAATCTGCTATGACAGGTGGCAGGGGCAAGAATATCACCCACCACATTGCCAGTAAGTATCTGTAGATCCCATTGCAACATTAAATCAAGCCATTGATCATCCCTTGATCATTACTGCATTTGGCAGTTCGATGAGTGTAACCCACATCCATCCACAATGCATATACAATTAAAGTCACCAGCAATGAATATGCTGTCTGCAAAATGACTTTCAAGCCATGTTGAAACGTGCAAACAGGTCCTCTCCAGTCCAGAAGCGTCTTCAGTCCTCTTTAGATAGAAGCCCATTTTAAATGAGCGCATAATTTGGCAGCAGTGATCTGTTTTGTTAACACCTCAATGTAAATGGCTACCAGGCTGACAGTTTTTCATCATTTTCATAGGGGAGTGGACAAGGGAAGTGGAAAAGGCAGTGAGTAAGTATGTACACATGGCAGGCAGCATTTACAATGGATCCCTATGGAGTAAGGTCTAAAAAGTCGGCAGACTCCATAGGGATCTCGAGGCATTTGTGTGGTGTAGATGAAAGGCGCGGCAGAAGCGCAAGTAGTGTTCTGCCATTCCTCTCTGCCATAGAAAATGAGCCCCATAGGAAATCATTGTTTCTGCACCAGCATGAAAATCTCTTGCTGACGTAAAAACGCATTGGACCTCATTACAAGGTTGGCGCTCCGGTAATAAAGGCACCGGTAAGGCAATACCGGCATCCATTACTGGGCTGTTGTATCATGACCCTAGATGCCGATACTACCGGAATCGACAAGGACCCACTATGGACGTGCACCACCGTACCGGCATGCGGGCACGCGCGCAGATGGCGTGCCCGTAATATCGGCATCCCGCAACCAAGGGGACACCACGAGTCGCACGGACAAGTACATACCGGCATCGAGATGCCGGTATGAAGGGCCACCATGATGCTGGCAATACCGGCATCGCAGACCACCCATAAACAGCAAACTGCTGTGTAACCAAGTGCCACAGGTGCACACAATCAGCAGAGGTGGAGGCAATGGAGTCAGGGCCAGCACAAAAGGAGCACACCCACACACCACACCCCCTTCCAAGCCGGAATGCAACCACTTGCACTTGCCATACTAGGCTGGAGGACATGCTTGCACTGCTACTCCTTGAGCAGGCAGTACAACAGGAAACACAGAGGAGACACAGGAGGAGAAGGAGGGTGAGACAGGCCCAGCAAATCCCACCAGTGCAGGTAGTTGTTCCCCGCAGACAGCCATCAATTCCACGTATAAGGGCCAATCCATTTGACTTAACTCCAGCACAGATCCACACCCTGTACCGGCTGGACAGGGACACCATCACCAACATAGTGGAATTAATACAGGATGACTTGGTCAGCCTGATCAACATCCGCACAGCCAACCCCCCTCTACTGAAGGTGGCATCTGTGCTCCACCTCCTGGCCACAGGCACTTACCAACACACAGTGGGCCAAATGCATGGCATGTCGCAATCATGCTTCTCTGTTGTGTTAAACCAAGTGCTGGATGCACTACTGAAGCACGCAAGTGCCTACATATCCCTACCAAGGACACCACAGGAGGCAAATGCCACCAAAATAGCATTCCATGCACTGGCAGGCATGCCCAATGTAATTGGTGCCCTCGACTGCACTCATGTAGAGTTGGTGGTCCCACATGCCGTGGAGGCGGTGTACCGCAATCGGAAGCTATAACACTCCATCAATGTGCAGATTGTGTGTGATGCCAGCCAGATAATAATACATTGCTGTGCCAGATACCCAGGATCCACGCATGATGCCATGGTGCTGCAGAACTCCTCACTACCCCGCTACATGGAAGGAGACGTCGTACGAAGTGGCTGGCTGTTGGGTGAGTCTGCCCCCTGGGCCATGGGAGGAGAAGGATGGGGGGGCTACATGCATATGCAAGGGGAATGCCCCGTGGGCCATTGGAGGAGAGGGATGGGTGGCTACAGGCATATGCAAGGGGAATGCCCCCCGGGCCATGGGAGGAGAGAGATGGGGGGCTATATGCATATGCAAGGGGGTTTCACCCTGGGCCTTGGGTGGAGAGGAATGGGGGGCTACATGCATATACAAGGGGAATGCCCCCTGGGCCATGGGAGGAGAGAGATGGGAGGGCTGCATGTATATGCAAGGGGAATGCCCCCTGGGCCATGGGAGGAGAGGGATGGGGGCTACATGCATATGCAAGGGGAAGGCCCCCTGGGCCATGGGTGGAGAGGGATGGGGGGGCTACATGCATATGCAAGGAGAATGCCTCCTGGGCCATGGGAGGAGAGGGATGGAAGTGTCTTGAGTCATCCGCCAACACACAGCCCTCACATGTGTATAAAAAATGCCCCTAGTCTAGATGCATCGGGGCCTGGTGGTTTGAATGCCTAGGACCCTAGGTCTTGTGTGTCACCCAAGGCTCGCTCCATGGATTGGCATGCACTGTACAGGGCAGACAGTCATGTGGATGTGGCTGCCATTGACGAGATTGTGCTTATGAACTTGAATGATGTACAGGCTGAGCACATATGGCAACTGAGCTTTATCCTTACACATACCTCCTTCTGCTCCCATGTAGGTAATGCTGGATATCCTCTGAAGGCGTGGCTACTCACCCCTGTCATGAATCCGCAGAACAGGCACGAGGAGGACTTCAATCATGCACATACACGTGTGGTCATTGAGCAGACGTTTGGCCTTTCGAATGCACGGTTTCGCTGCATCCGCAGGTCGGGAGGGGCTCTCATATATGGGCCTGAGAAGGTGGGCAAGATAATCACAGTATGTGCAATGCTGCATAACATGTGCACCCGGCGGAACGTACCCCTGCCACCTGACGTCGAGCTGCCACCACCTGGTGAAGTAGAAGGAGAGGAAGGAGTAGATGTAGGACGTAGGCCAGGACGCGATACACATGAGTGTCACGCAGTGCAGCAATTGGTCATAGACCACTCATTATGATGCACTTGGATGCAGAGGGTGCCATGTATTGGGAAGTGTGGCCACTGGGTGTGTGGGTATATGGGCACAGTTCACTATGAAGCAATAAATTGACAAACAACAAATCAGCAATGTCCACTCATGTGATGTATGCTACACAACAGGTGTATTAGTGAGAATGTTTGTACAACATAATTCAACAATCATCGCCCCCAAAACCCCTCCAGCACCCCCCCACACTACTCCCACACCCTCCAACAGCCCCAGTACTACACACTACACCCACAACCACCCTCCACCCTCCCCCTAACACCCAAAGTCAACAATGGTGCAACATGTGTCTGGATGTATTCCTAAAGAGATTCTGCAGGGTGGCCCTACTACTGTGGAGCCCCCTTCGGAGGTGGGGGTTGGATATCTGAGCGCTGTGCACTTCGCAGGGACCTGCGCACGGGGCTAGTCTGCCTGGAACTCGCTGGCGTGGTCGATGCAGATGAGCCAGATGGTTGTGAGCCCAAAGCTGGGGTTTTCCCGCTGCTCCATGCTGTCAGCAATCCTGGTGAGTATCTGACCTAAGGCATTGAATCCATCGCGCACTTGCTGTGCACTTGAGTTGATGGCCTGGATTACGGCTGCAGTGCTGTCCTGGATGATACGGCGTGTTGTCTCCCCTTCAGCAAGGTACTGCTGGACATAGCCTTGCATCGCCTCCTGCCGGGCCTCCATCCTGGACAGACGTCCCTCAAGGTCCCGTATGGCAGTGTGGGTCGTGGTTGGTGGGTGATGTGGTGGCACTGCATGCATTATGGGGCTGTGCATTGCCAGAGACCACTCACCATGGCTGCCCTGGTCAGATGAATCCCGCTGAGGTGTGTCCTGTGGGCTTGGTGTGTGAACCACAGACTCTGAGTGGACAAAGTCCTGCATTGCTCTCATTGTCAGGGTCAGCTTCCTTGTCAACACTATGCTGTGCCGATGCAGCCATCTCCCCAATTGTGCTGGCTGCGGCAGACTGTGTGCTAATGTCCATGCCAGTTGTGTCCTCAGCCTGTGTGGATAGTGTGTCTAGGGGTGCAGGGGCATGTGCCTGCTTGTCCTGTCTGGGTGTCTGGGTGGCTGGTATGGCACTGGTTTTGTCCCACGTGCCGCTCGGCCCATCCTTGGTCCGCTTGAAGTTGATGGTCCTGTGCCATCACCTTGCCTCTTTGCCCTTTTGGCTGCTGTTATGCATTTTGCACTCCTATGTGCTTCATCACTGTCTGCATATGTACCTGTGGGGGACACAGAGTGGCAGGGCATCAGTGATGGTGGTGCTTGCATCATGCATGCAGTAGTCTTTGAGCAGGTGGCGCCATGTTTTCAGTTGCATGCCTGGCGTTGTAGCGGACTGTGTACATGCCAGGCTGGAGGGTGCATTTTGGAATCGTACAGGTGTTCACATGTACACCATGGTGGCTGCTGTCGGGCCTTGATGTGTGTTGGGAGTGTCATCCTGTGTGACACGTGCACGTCATCTGTGTGTCGGGTGTGTATTTGTGTATGGGTGCAGCATGCAGCATGCATTGGGTTGGGATAGTGGTGGGTCCAGCATGTGTATATGATTATGTGTAGGTGTGCATGATTAGTGGTCGAAGTGAGTGGGAGCAGTCGGGAGCCGTACTCCTATACTTTTTAAAATGACCTTGTACAGCTCCTATACTTTTATTTTAAAAAGAAACCGTTCCGAAATGGTTTTGTTTTAAAATAAAAGTGTAGGAAGAAGTTGAAACCTTCACTTTCAGTGCACTGCACTGAACGTTCCCTTAAACAGCAGGTGCAAGTGTTTGGGGGGTGTATTGTGTGTGGGAGGGGTTGTGGCAATGGGGTTTGTGGAGAGCAGGGGCAGGCCAGCAGGGAACATAGTTCCACTACTTCTTTTCGTACACTTTGACCACTGTGCATGATGGGCCATGTATTGCTGGCATTGGTGTCATATTTGGAGGACAATGAAATTGATTAGTTGTCATGTGTTTGTAGGGATACTCACCTTCATCTGCCGATGTTGGCATGCCAAACTCAGCTCCACCGACTCCTTCTATTAACTCCACATCTATGACTGAACTGCAGGTCTCCCCCATCTGGCCAATTTCACTGGTGAGTGTGGTCCTCCTCCTGTTGCCAGCCCCTGGCTCCGATTGGCCGACAAGATGTTCCGGACTCTCAGCCTGAGGTCATCCCACTGTTTTTTACAATTGCACACTGTGCGTGCAGTGGTGCCGACTGCACTTACTTTCCAGGCTACTTCTTCCCAGAGGGCCTTCTTCTTCAGCTGGGCTGGACGCCTGAGGTCGCTGCAGAACACCACATCAGCATTTGCCACTAGGATGTTCAGCTCCTCGTCTGTGAACTGTGGTTTGCGCAGGTGGGCAGTGCCTTTCTGGGTGGCCTTCAACATTTTGTCAGTGGTGGGCTAGGAGTTCTGGTGGTGAAGGTCTAGTATGTGGAGGATGGCAATGGATTGTGTTTTTGAAGATGGCCGCCAAGGCATTTCCCGTTTCGGCGCGATGACGTTATTCTGGGTCCGGTAATAACGGGCCCGTTCTTAGCACTATGCTAATACCGGTACCGCTATTTAGGGGTTGCCACGGGCGGAGGCATTATGTGCGCATTCGTCGATGCTATCTGGGGGTTTGAGGGTCGTTACCGGCATGCTCACACACTCTTAATCATCCGCTGTTTGCGGTTGGAGCCAAGACGGACATGTTATTAACGGCATGCCATTAAGGGCTGATTTTTAGCGTCAACCTCGTAATGAGGCCCATTGTTTTTAAGGCCAGTGTTCAAAAGGAAGGCGGAAAAGTAACTCCCATTCCACCCTCTTCCATCAAAAACAATGAAAATGCCACAGAGAGTTAGTGGAGGTGTTAAGATAGGTGTAATACCTTTTCGCCTGTCTTTTGCACATTCATTCACGCTCCGACGACTTCCAAAATGAGCCCCTGTGAATCTGTCTGTCTCGTGGAAGGTGTACATGTAATGCATTATTTATATAGCCTTTAATTCTGCTCTTATCTGAAAGAAAGAAGGTTTGATGGACAGCAAGATTAATAGGATAGCTCCCATTCAGCTGCCTCTGTTCACGTCTTGCCATACATGGTTTTGACATTCATTGTAAATGCCAAATTGACAGCTACTCAGAATCTAATTTTAAGCATCACATGCTATTAATGATTAGCTTTAAAATCACAGGTATGCTTCGCATGGTATAATGTTTGGTTATTGAAATACCTTGACCCGTAAAGCTAGCATTTACTTTGATACTTGGAGTTCAGTCCTTTGAGTAAAAGTAATTCAAGGTTCCCCTCCACAACTTCCTTAAGGTTTCTGGCATTGAATCAATAGGGTTTGTTTATCAAACAGATCCGTGATAAAACAGAGAGTATTATGGTTAAGCCTTAAAATTAATAGCGCTAATATGGCAATTCTGAACAGCATGCTTCACCAAATGATCATGTTAAAAGTACCCATCTGTCTATTAAATACTTGAAGAAACTGACAGGAAAATAAATTGACAGATTAAAAACACTCTATAATAATTGAAGATTTATGGATCAGCTCCCGAGCCAGCAGGTAAGCTAAGTATGTGTATTCCATCATATAACATAGGTCAAGAAGTACAGGAGTACAGAAATACAGGACAGAAACACTGGTACATCTCATCAAGCCAGCAACGATCTCCAACTGCTCTCTCTAGAACAACCATACATCACACACCTCAACATTCCATACTGACCTTACAGCATTCCCCACTGTAAAGTGACATCACCCACACACACACATTATAGCACTTTTCCCTCCGTAAAACCTTACAAAAGGAATGCAACCAAAAGCTTCTAAAAAATCAACATGTGGCCAGCATGTAGAAGAACAAGAACAAAACACCACCATCCAAATGAAAACACCTACTCACAAACAGTATAAATGGTCACCTGGACCTAATGGAACAAAACCTCTGCATTTTCCTCTGAAAGTTATCTCAACAATCCTACACGAACATAACCCGCAACGCCACACCTTGCCAACACAAAACCTTACTGTAATCCACTCCGTTCTCACCCAACCACACAGGAAGAATAACCCAACATAAACCAACCTTCCCTTCAAAAACAAACCACAGAAACTAGGACTGAAGAACCTACAAGTGCTAAAAACAACAAAAACTATGCACATTCACCTGTCACGAGCTGCCTCTCGGGACCTAAGGCCTGCCACGCCCCTGCAATACACAAAATGTTACAAACTAACAAACCTATCCTTCCATGCACAAACACCTTCCGCCCTGAGCGGCCCCCAGGACCACAGACCAGCCACGCCCGAGAACTAGTCAGCTCAACCGAGAGCAACAACAAGCACAACTATCGTTAACTTCGGCCCCACACCTAACAACATCCCTAAATGGGAAACACCACAACTCCAACAACACCAACAACATAAACTCCAACCAGAAACGTCACCAAACATTACACCACCTGCACCACAAAAACTTAATCGCAAACTCTAAATCAAACCCCACCAATTATAAATGTAATCCAATACACCATGTGACATCAGGTTACTGCCTCACTGAATAGAATCTAAGAGAATCAATGCCTAACTGAATAGGAACTCTAAATAGGAACACCAAGTGACCTCAAGTCACTGCCACCACTGAAACAACCTCACAACCTGAACCCGTGACCCCAAGTCACTGCCACCAATGAAACAACCTCACGACCTGAAACCTGTGACCCCAAGTTACTACCACCGCTGGAACAGCCACACAACCTGAAACCTGTGACCCAAGTCACTACAGCACAGAATTCACCAGTACACACCGCAGAGCACGTACCACACCCTAACCAAAATCACCACACCACAACAGGACCATTAATCACAAAACAATTGACTGAACAGAAAACAAACACAGACCCGCCAGTCAACTGTGAACTCCTAATATACCTGAAAGGCACAACCACCACACCAGAAACACCAAGGCTACTGCACCAACTTGGGCCAAAAGAAATACAACCTTGCCATGACTGAACCCAACCACCATTCAGTAAAGTGTAGCACAGATCTCCCAATACACAACCACACAACCACACGCGCATATTCTACCCAACAGTAACCACATGACTGAGACATCAAAAAGACACTAGCAAAATACACCCACACACAAATACAATTTTACATACAGATTTGACTTGCAGAATCACATGGGCATCCTTGAACTGCAACCTCAACGTGATCTACTACCTCTACTACCTCAAAAAGTACCACTCTGTCATAGTCCAGCAGCCCATGCCCCAAGCCCACAAGTCCACTTCGACCTCAAAAGGAAAGCACATTAAGAAATTAAAAACATATAAAGCACAATTCCATTGCAAAAAGGGGAAGCACCATAAGACTTTGGTGTTAACCGAAAGACCCCACACCCACGAGTCCAACCCTCACCTGGAAAGGAAAAACAGGTTACTGAATAACATTAACCAATACTTGGAAAACTCAAAACATGGGCCCACTACATGAACAGTCATACAGAACAGGGCCAACCAACTACATCAACCCCAAACACTGCCAAACGAGAAAATAACCCAGAAGCCACACATTAAAGCACACAACAACACACACTCTGGCCTCACCCCACACCTACTGAGTTAGTCTTCTGTGAACGTGAGGGAATTTATCCTCATGTAGAAATTCCAAAAATCAGGATCCAATTCCCTGAGGCTCTGGACCAAATGGCCACCGCTGTCGCACCACTCCTCATGCAAACGTCCATCCGGGGTGCAAATGAAACATGTATTCGGGAACGTCCTCTTTCCAAGTTCCTTGCAAAAGTCCATACATGCAGACTTCCTCTTTATTCCAGCTGCCATTCCAGCGAGCCTCGCAGAGGACACCTCCTCTTCCACTGTTGCCACATCGTCCTCCATTCCAGCAACATTAGACTCTCGTGCCAGTCCGAGAACGCACCTCTGCTCTCCCCCACTAGAACCTGCACTGCATTCCATTGCAACGCTGTGTTCCAACATACGTTGCTGGAATGCACCCCCCCGGAGTTGCCGACTTCACCCTTCCTGTAGCCGGCTGCACGGAAGAAACTCCTCCATCACCACAACCACACTGATTGTCTCCCCGTACCATGGGAACCACTCGACCACTCAAACGGCAACATCCATTACTCTGGAGACACAGTTACAAAACTTCAACTGGCACCGCACAGCACCCGGACCTGCCACGAACCAGTCCGTGACCGCTATGCCCTGTAGGATCACCAGCTCGACAGCACTGCCCGGCACTGGCCAAATGCCTTGCTTCCTCTCCGGCTCACTGCCAGGACCTCCCGGTCACCGACACCAGATCATTCACATCTGACGCGGCAAACGGGTCCGATGCAAGTCTCCTGCTGGGAGCGCCACCAAACTGTAGCTCCCTACTACCGGATGGCCCACTGTACAAAACCTGTTCCTCTGGGACCCATCAGGCCTGCTCTCCGTCCCGGTTCTTGCGGCTGCTAGATACCTTGCCAGAGCTCCCAGCAATGAGGATCTGACTTCAGACCAAGACCCAGTACTGGACACAGGCCGCTCAACTTCCAGGACCCGGTTTCAATATAACCTGGGACCACGACTCTTACACTGGACCCCAAGCGCTCACCCTCAGCACCCGGCTACAGTGGAACTACTCTGGCCCACTCCACTTCAGTGTTGCCAGGCCTGCACTGGATCTGCAACGTCTTGTCCAGGGTAAGATGGCACACCAGGATGAGATGTGAAGTATGGAGGGCAGTGTCCTGACATGTTTCTGGCGCCCCCTCCGCATTAGCTGCCAAATCCTCGTCACCAGTGTAATAATGGAAGATTTATGGATCAGCTCATGAGCCAGCAGGTAAGCTAGGTATGTTTATTCCCTCATATAACGTACGTCAAGAAGTACAGGAGTACAGAAATACATGACAGAAACACTGGCACATCTCATCAAGCCAGCAACAATCTCCAACTGCTCTCTTTAGAACAACCATATGTCACACACCTCAACATTCCACACTGACCTCAGAGCATTCCCCACTGTAACGTGACATCACCAATACACACACATTATAACACACTATTCAATGTTAGATACCAAGAATGAATTTGTTATAAGATCAGGAATAAGGGTCTAATATTTTGAAATGCAGAACACGGCTAATATCAGGGAACGTGTGCCTTGGCCATATACTTAATTGCTGAAGAATAAGATCAGCTGCTGAGCTAGGATATGATTTTGGACTTGCTGATACATAAATTGTTGTATTTATAATCATTTTCTTTGGTGTTGAAATCACCTAAGAACTTATAAATAAAAGAATGGGTGAGTTCTTCTCTGTACATATTGGTCCAACGGTTGGGAGATAATTCACTATGGTGTCATGAGTCTATACAATTCTGACGGGTAATTGGAAAGTGTGACAAATAGACTTCTGCCCAGCAGGAGTACAAAGATGAGCAGCAGCTAAATCACCCACTGAGCCCTCATACATCCACAAACTAAGAGCCAAGACAAACATAAAGGTAAAACAGGCATAGTCAATAGAAATACCTCCTTGGCCTTTGCGGTAATGTGGGGCGAGGGAAGGGTATAAACCTAGGAGAGTGTGAACGTGGTCCAGTAGCAATTCAAACAGCAAAGTAGTATAATGAAGGACTGTCCAATCAATATTATTTACAAATATATACTTTCCTCAGAAAAAACATGTACAATAATAATGAATTACAAAAGCACTAAACAAAACCCACCCCTGAGGAAAGAACACAGAATAAGCAACGATATTAGATGCAGCAATCTGGGTAATGAATCATGGGTGAAAGGAAAGCAAAAACAGCAATGTCCTTGACAAAGAATATTTTCTTGCGAGCAAGGTTCAAAGTGAACTGACCAGTCTCTGGTGCTCAGAAATGGACCAAGGGGGCAGTTAGCAGTCAATAGTAGCGTCACATTTCTTGGTAGTTCAGCAGTGGCAAATAGACTTCATGGGGTTGTGCGAAGATCGAGAGAGAGCAAAAGCCAACACCAGCAGGTCCAGGTGGTTCAACGTTTTCAACAGTTCATGAAACACATTTAAAGCAGTTCACCAGTGAAAAACAGTAAGACCCTGACTGTCTTGGCTCTCATGGTGCTGTGTGTCCCAATCCAGGGGCAATCCAGGGGCTCAGGGACAAGATATGTGCTTTTCCCATGCTCCTAAACACAGGGGAGGTTGCCACACAATTGCAGGGGTCCTTAAACATTCTGAGCTCCTGGGTACCTCTGTGGCTGGCAGAGAGGTGGTCTTGCTCCAGCAGTAGGTCACTTCTTCGGTTGCTGTGAGTCAACCTCCAGGAACTCTGGGTCATTGGTCTTGGGCTCCCAAACACATAGGAGGCTGGCATACAACAGCAGGGATCTTCCAAAATGGTGGGGTCCTGGATACAGCTATGTTTGGCAGAGAGGCTGGTCCCAGTCCAGCAGCAGATCACCCCCAATGGTCCCTGGGGATGGCTAGGGGGAAGAGCATGTGTCTGCCCTTGAACACCTACCTTCACCTCACAACTGGAGAGCTTTAGAAATGTTTGCTCTCTCAACAGGGTCCAACAAAAACTTCTCAAGTGAGGATCCAAATATGCTTCAAGATGATTCCTAACATGGTGGAAAGAGGTGGTTGGAGACCCTGTCTTTTATAGGCAAAAGCTCCCAGGTGATTGAACAAAAGCTAACCTGCTTTAGGGGTCCAATCTCTGCTCCTGAAATGTGTGGACTTTGCCTTTATGAAGTCACATCCAACGTTTCTAGCTCCTATGGCAGTGGATGGGACAGGAACAAGAAAGAGAAACAGAGAGAAACAAGATTGCAGCACTCTCCCAAAACTGTACAGATCCCACTCTGGCTACACAATGTCTGCCCCCTTTCCTTCACAATAGGATCAAAGGCCTTTAGAAAAGCAGCCCCTTGGTGTGAGGTATCACTCTCTGCCAATGGGTGTACCTCTTGGTTTCTATTCCTAGTCCAGTGTCATATGGAGTGACTGTCCTGAGGGAAAGGATGTTATCTGCCCTTACAAATGAACACAGAGAAGCAATTTCCCAAGGCTACCATCCTGTCAGTGAACAGGGGTGTGCCTTGTCTGGGTGAAATACATATAATCCTTCCTCAGCTGAACTGGAGCCACAGTGCTGATACGTGCACAATTAAATTGGATGTGTCCATGATAATTGTGAGAATACCATCCACTATACTCTTGCTCAGTTATGGCTTATGTTTAAAGATGACTCTGCCACCAGGAGGTCGACCCATAATTATAGCACATTGTGAGGAGCTTTATGTAACAAGGATAGTACCAGGGGAGACATCATCAAGGCAAGGGCAATTTACAAAAGGTCAGTGGAAAACAGGAAAACTCAGTTGGAGAAAGCAGCAGGGGGAAGAATTACTTTGGCCGCCTCCTTCAAGAACTCTAAGAAATTCTGGGACTATGTTGCAGGTGGACCAGCACATAAGAGGACAAGGACACATAGGGAAAATTACATGGATGCTAAAACCTGGCTAAACCATTTTATGTCTCTGTTCAAGGGCCACACAGCCAGATATGAGGGCAGTGATCAGTGTTCTACACTGCATCTGACTATGAAGGAGGTGGAAACCGCAGTGAACCTGCAATTGTGAAAACACGCACCAGGTCCAGAGGGAGTCCCCACAGATGTATTCAAAGAGGAATTGGAACTGTGGGCTCCATTGTTGAAAATCTGTTTTAATTCTTACTTGGAGTCAGGAGTATATCCACAATTGTGGAAAACTGCCATTATATACCCTATATTTAAAAAAGAGGATCCGGGTAGCCCCGGGGTTTACAGGCCCATTTCTTTGCTGGACACCTCCTTCAAGGTCTTCGGATGTGCTGTCTTGCAACACCTAGAGGAATTAATATCTCAAAGTCAAATCCTTTTGGAAACCCAATATGGCTTTAGGCCAGGTTTGGGAACTCGAGAAAAAGCATTCAATCTATAACTTGTTGGGCATCCTCCATCTTTGCAAGGGGTGAACCGATCTGTTTGGCATTCATGGACCTGAGCACAGCCTTTGACAGAGTGTACAGGGCTAAGCTATTGCAGGTACTCGGGTCCATGGGATGTCCGGCCGAGTTGTTAAAAGTACTGCAAATCATCCATGAGGACACTAGAACATTTGTTCACTTTGGAGAGCAGGGCAATGTACAAGCTACTTTGAGGCAGCCTCGGGATGCGCAAAGGTTGTGTTGTAGACCCTGTATTATTTGCTTTATTCTTTAATGGCCTGGATAGAGCCCTAGTGGAATCGAAGGCAGATTTACCTATGGTGGGAGATGTAGGAATAGCTGGTGGGCTCTGAATAGCTGGGGGGCTGTGAGCTATAGGGGTTTACTAGCTTAGTGTGCACATGTAGTGTTAGAGTGGGCTTTATATAGAAACACAGAAACACAAACATATGCAAGGCATAGGTGACAAATGCAGTTAGCACACATAATAGAAATACAACACTTTATAGAAATGCAAAGCATGTTTGTAACATCTTTTCACTTCAAGATGTTATTTCATTTGGCTCAATTTGCATCAAACTTAATAACTAACATACATTAACATACTAACTTAATACAATCCCAATTAACAAACTGAATCCCATGTCCTTTAACACTGAGTGCAAATTAGTCGGTATGTAAATAACATGAATCCAGAATTCAATAGAAAATAAATGTGAAGGCCTGATTCATAAAGGGTGCTGAAAACATGAAATTCTGCTCTGCTGAAAAGGGCCATTGTGCAGGTGAAAGGAAGAATTGTAAAATGTGTTGTACAGTAGGATAATTATTTTCAATTGGAAAAACACTGAGCAGGTTGGGTGATGTGGATAGGATCTAGATGGGAGGTATTTTCTTTTTGAGTGGCAGTGAGAGGTTATAAAAAGGATTGGAGTGGGCGTTACTGGGCAGACATTCAAGAACCTTCTGGGAGAGACATGCAGAGACCTTTCCGAATGCTGATCTGAGATGAGCAGGTAGAGTCCAGTGCTGGCAGGCTTCCTAAGGTCATGGTAGTCCTTATCTGTGTGCGGATAGACTGAGGGGGATTTTTCAAGATCCAGTCAAGCAAAGAAAATCGCAAACTCTAGGTAATAAAGGTCAAAAGTGAAGGGGTTGCCATGGATCTTGGTCACCTGGCCTAAGCCTCATCCACCTGGCGCCATCCTGGTTGCCGCTCTTTTTCCCCACTTAGCAAGCCCCACCCATCTGGTGTCTTCCTGGTTGTTGCTCTTTTTCCCCACTTAAGGAGCCCTCGAAGCCTCTTTACCTTTGCAGATGGGGAGCAGGTGCAAATGGATCTAAGATACCTGGGCTAAGCACCGCCCACCTTGTGCCTTCCTGGTTACTACTCTTTTTCCCCACTTAGCAAACCCCACCAACCTGGTGCCTTCCTGGTTGCCGCACTTTTCCCCTACTTAAGGAGCCCTCCAGCCTCTTTTCCTTGGCAGATGGGGAGCAGGAGCAAGTGGATCTAGGTCACCTGGCCTAAGCCCAGCCCACCTGGTGCCTTCCTGGTTGCCGCTCTTTTTCCCCACTTAGCAAGCCCCACCCACCTGGTGCCTTCCTGGTTGACACTCTTTTTCCCTACTTAAGGAGCCCTCCAGCCTCTTTTCCTTTGCAGATGGGAAGCAGCTGCAAGTGGATCTTGGTCACGTGGCCTAAGCCCTGCCCACCTGGCGCCTTCCTGGTTGCTGCTCTTTTTCCCCACTTAGCAAGCCTTGCCCACCTGGTGCCTTCCTGGTTGCCGCTCTTTTTCCCCACTTAGCAAGCCCTGCCCACCTGGTGCCTTCCTGGTTGGCGCTCGTTTTCCCTACTTAAGGAGCCCCCTAGATTATTTTCCTTTGTAGACAGGGAGCAGGTGCAAGTGGATCTTGGTCACCTGGCCTAAGCCCCACCCACATGGTGCCTTCCTGGTTGCCGCTCTTTTGCCTCACTTAGGAAGCCCCGCCCACCTGGTGCCTTCTTGGTTACTGCTCTTTTTCCCTACTTAAGGAGCCCTCCATCCGCTTTTCCTTTGCAGATGGGGAGCAGGTGCAAGCTGATCTTGGTCACCTGGCCTAAGTCCTGCCCACCTGGTACCTTCCTGGTTGCTGCTCTTTTTCATCACTTAGCAAGCCCCACCCACCTGGTGCCTTCTTAGTTGCTGCTCTTTTTCCCTACTTAAGGAGCCCTCCAGCCTCTTTTCCTTTGCAGATGGGGAGCAGGTGCAAGTGGATCTTGGTCACCTGGCCTAAGCCCTACCTACCTGGTGCCTTCCTGGTTGCTGCTATTTTTCCCCACTTAGCAAGCCCCGCCCACCTGGTGCCTTCCTGGTTTCCGCTCTTTTTCCCTACTTAAGGAGCCATCCAGCCTATTTTCCTTTTCAGATGGGGAGCAGGTGCCAGCAGATCTAGGTCACCTGGCCTAAGCACCGCCTATGTTAGCCATGCCTCTTCCTCCCTGCTCTTAACTCTTAGATCAAGGGCGTCTCTTGCATGGGCGTCCGAAGTAAAGGGCAGTCGAAGAAAAGGTCAATTTCTGATTGGACCAGGAGGATTCAGGACCCAAACCCCTGCTGAGACAGCAGGTAAGCATGCACCAACATGTGTTTACTCCATCTGTCCCAGTTTCCTTTTGTCAGCACACTCTTTTGTATGGGCAGTGACAACCAGCAATGGCTGATTCATATTCAGTTTCTCATTGTCCCTATGTTGCTTTCCACACATATAGAATGCCTGTACCAGCTGATCCCAATGTAGTTCCTACAACGTCCACCGCAGTCTGTTGGCATACTTTATATATATGGCTCCAACTGTCGTAGCCCATTCCCTTGACTACCTTGGTTAACACGGAGAAGTCACGTTGCTGTGGCTTCATGAAAAGAGTCACGCCATTGCACCTCCCCCTACAGGTACAACATACAGCACAGGCTACCTCAAAATAGTTTGCCTACCCGGCCATCATTTAGGTGCTTATACCCCTTCTCTGTTTTTTAGTTTTCGAGACTCCTTTGTCAAACACAGAGCAGACACATTATAGCGGATGCATGAAGAGAGACACGCCACTGCACCTCCCGGTGCAGGTAAAACACACAGCCACGGCTACCTCAATAGAGTTTCCCAACTCGACCACCATTCATATGCTGATTTCCTTCTCTGCTGTTTAGTTTCCCAGTTCTAATATCCCTCAGGATGCATGCTTCCACATTAAACAGACTGCACGAGTTTACTGCAGCTGTATTGCCATCTGCCAGAAAACCTGAGTGACATGCTACATTCTTTCCAGCGCTCTGAGGCGTTACTGCACGCCATCTTACCTCCGTATTAAGGTGGGCTCACACACAGTATCTACAGCTGGCATCCCACGGCAGAGCACCTCTATGCCACACGAGCACAAGGCTCTCCCTGTAATAGTGTCTGTGTACCTCCCAACAGTCTAGATACCAAAGTACCACCAACACCAAGTAATCTCTCACTGCTACCCATTTTCCATCCCGGGGACCACTTCACCTCTCAGCCCATCGGAGTTCTTCGAGCCATACCAGAATGGTAAGTCCTTATTTTAAATATGAGTATTCTACTTGGGACACACCTCCACCCTCTGGTGAGTATGCTGTGACTGTATAGATCTGTGTATCTTTGTAGGACCCACTGAAATTGACACACTTCCACATTAGTACACTTTGCTTCCTTGTCTTGTTCAACACACTCTCTTCCCCCACCAGTTGATGTTTTCTATCCTTGCTTGTTTTTAACTCACACGCATGCCCAACTGTGGCATCTTTTACTTCTTGCACTGGCCCTGCAGTCTAACACCTTCTCTGGTTGGACTATCTTTAGCCAACCCTCTTGCGTCATTTGGATGAATACTAACGAGATAGCTGCAACATATTGAACTGTTAGACTCTCATTTCTGTCTCTCCATAGGGGTCCCCCCAACGCTACACATGCCTTTCGTCCTGAGGAAGGCGGATACTCCAGCATTCCGCCGAAACATAGCTCACTCTTGCGTCACCATCCTGCTACGCATTAGTGGTGCACCGTTCATTAACAACACTGGCGCCACAAGTAGACCCCGAGTAGATTCAAAAGACATTGGGCCTCATTCCGAGTATGGTGGTAGCCATGGACAATTAGCTCCATGGCTGCCTCACTTACCGGTAATGCCTCTGGCTTGGTGCAATTGGGACTTACCGGTCCATTCCGAGCTTGGAGGGAACGGTAAGGCCCCATTGAAAAAAGCATTCCCCATTCCCAATTCAGCCCCCATTGGGCTCAATGGCAATGGGGAAGGAGAAAATAACGGTACCGCAAATTGCGGTACCGTTATTGGCTCCAAAGTCCCTTAACGGGTCCCGTCCACAACGCCTGGTCAGACCAGGCGTTAAAGGAGGGACCCGCTAAGGGACCTCAGAATTGGGCGCAAAGGGTTTACCGGCACCAGTGTCCTTACCAGTGCCAGTAATCCCTTTGCGACCAACTCAGAATAAGGCCCATTGAGTCCTTCCTATTAGTAGAATGATAAATAAATCAAGACAATTCCTCAAAATGATGAGTGATTTGATTATATGTTATGAGAGATTGATCAGTTAGTGACCACACTTTGGTCACAACACATTGGGGGTCATTCCGACGTTGGAGGTAAGGAATTACCGGCACCGGTAAGGGTGCCGATGCCGGTAATCCCTTACCTCCGTATTCCGAGGTCCCTTTGTTGGTCCTTCCGTACCTCCTGCTTTTAGCAGGAGTTACGTACGGGACACGCAAAGGTACTTCGGAGGTAATTACGGTACCATAATTTACGGTGCCGAAATGACCTCCTTCCCCATTCCCATTGAGCCCTATGGGGCAGAAATGGGAATGGGGAAGGGGAAGGGCGAAAGGTGAATGGGGAATTACCGGTCCCTCCAACCTTGGAATGGACCGGTAATTACTCCATTCACCATGCCGGATTTGGGACGGTTTCGGAGGCAACTATGGAGCTAATTACTCCATGGTTAGCTCCAAACCCGGAATGAGGCCCATTGCTTTATTTATGCAACTCTAGTTCTGCAATTTGTTTGTTGATGTGCCCTAAATAATGCCTGGTTCTTAATACTAGCTGTATTTGTTTTAGACCTTTCTAATAGTTTCTTCTCTGTTTTCCACCTATTGCTGATTCTGACTTTAGGCTTCTTGACTTATTGTTGCCTATTTAAAAATTGTCTGTATCCAGAAATTGTTATTCTTGAAACTTTGTTAATTTTGTTAACAAAAGAAATAAAATATGTGAAATTATTTTCTAGTGTTTTTGCTTCTATATATTTGAGAGCTTTTATGAGGACATGATACCACGTGTTATTTAACAGCACATGATGGCACTCCGTTGAGTAGAGAGCCATCACCAGGACACTAGACTAGGTAGTGCGTGCCTGAAGAAGTGTGTCTGTGTCTGGACCAGAGGCTGCTTCTTCACTGCACCGTTACTACTTTTACTTTCATGAGGATCGAAGAACTTGTGGCTCCACCCCAAAACAAGCCCGACTTCCTACAAAGGTATGCGTGCGCGCACTAGCGTGTGCACACTGCAGAAGTACCTGACGAAGTGCGTCAGTGTCTAGACCAGAGGCTGCTTCTCCACGGCACTGTTACTCATTTACTTTCATGAGGATCGAAGAACTTGTGGTACGCAACACCAACTCTTAAGGATTGCGGACTACTGTTTCTTTTTAATCAATTGAGAGTTTTTACAAGTGTTCCAGAACATTGTAGAACATAAAACACACGTTATTTTATATTTCTTTGTATAGGCTCCAACCCAAAACAAACCAGACTTCCTACAAAGGCAGGCATGCAAGTTCACTAGCGCGTGCACTGCAGAAGTTCCTAACAAAGTGTGTCAGTGTCCATGTCCGTGAGCCGTGCACCGTTGCATTAGAAGGCTCTTTGTTGTAATTATATTATTGCAGATATCGGAAACACTGGCACAAGCCGTCTTTACTTTCCAGTACTTTTTTGCGAAAATAGTGATAGTGATTGCAACTTGCAGCAGTCTTGTTTGAGCGTTGTTTTGAGCATCTTCGTTGCCCTATCCTGCTGCACCCTCCTCTCAGCAACTGAACTGTATGGTAACTGCCCAGTCAGTGAGGTAGGTGTGGTTTCTTTCAATATTCCATATTCACATACCTGTGGTGCTGCCCCTTTAAGGGCTTCAGCATGCAGTGGAGTGGCGTGCACTATAAATAAAAAGGGGTGTGCCCCACCACGACAGTGTGACCGGGGAGCCCGAACCCAACAGACGTCTGATGCCTGAGTCTGTGGGAGGGGTTGGGGGGCTCATGGGCATCGCAGTGGTGATATTGATACACCCCCAACATTGGCGACGAGGATGGGATGGCGGCCCGGCGCTAATGTTTCATTCAATTTTTTTAATTTGTTCGAGTGAAGGATTTCGCTCATTCCAAGCCACGGGCCGCGTGCTCACCACGCAGATTGATGTAAAACTTTGCAGATTTTTCTATTTTTGGGCTATTTACGACTGAGTAAAGGTGAAGCACTGGGAAGGCCTGCGGGTTTCCTGCATCTGTCCCAGGCCTCTCTGGCTCATTTTCTGGACTACCCTACTGGACTTTGGCCCTATTATTTGCATCCTGGCAGCTGCCTATCCTGATATCATCACAGGCTGCTGATTTAAGACCAGGATCTTGGACTGGTGTTTCTCATAATTTGAGAGGCTTGTTCTGGCTGGATGAGTTGCGGCCCCTGCTTCATTCATCTAAGGTGCGTGTGCGCTTGACCCATGAGTGCACATAATAATCAAGACGGGGGACAACCTGTTGACCCGCAACTGTAGCAGGGTCAGCCTGCACCTCAACCTCAACCTCAAACAGGCGTCCAGCCTGTTCCTCAAGTCATGGCACAAATTAGGCCCCCAGCGGCGCTCCAACCTATCCCTGAATTTGATGTCTCTGGCCCGCTGGCCAGTCTGAGGCCCAGATGGAAGCGATGGGTTGACTGCCTTGACTTGTACTTCAGGGCTACCATGGTAAGTTGGTGATGCTGTTGTATGCCGCAGGGCCTGCTGTGCAAGAAATATTTGAATCTCTCCAGCCTGCTGATGGCTCCTACAATGTTGCAAAGACAGCTCTCCGCAATCACTTCCTTCCCTTAACCAATGCGGACTGTGAACGTTTTGTGATGTTATCGGCTTGCCAGAAAGAGGATGAGATGCTGGACACTTTTTATGGCCGTCTCAGGCATCTGTCGCTGGCGTGTCTATTGTAATTGTAATTGTTTAATATTTGTATCGCACGCCGAACCCTGAGGTAGCTGGGCGCTTGAGAAACCTAGAAGTTATATACATGCAGTAAGTGCGGTCAGGACAGAAGACATGCAGGTACAGTATCATAAAACAGACACAGGGTTATCAGAATCAAAAATAAACATGGAAGATGGAAGATTTAGCTGCATGGGCATCTTAGTTGGGAGACTTGTTGCTCAGCCAATTCTTTATATTGGCTTTAAAGGTGAGAAAGTAGGGTTCTTGCCTGAGGGGGATGGAAATGGAGTTCCAGCGTTTCGCAGCTTGTACTGGGAAGTTAGCTCCTCCAGCTGTTTTTAGATTGAATCTATGTAGCATCACATTGTGGGAATGAATAGATCTGGTAATGCGTGTAGGTTGGTGTTTGCAGAATTTGTCCGCCAGGTATTTAGGGGCTGAGTTTGTGAGGCATTTGTGCATGATGGCTAGGGTGCCTAGTGTGATTCTATCACAGATGGGTAGACAGTTGGCGTTCTGTCTTTGTGTTGAGATGTGACAGGATCTGGGAAGGCTGAGGGCTGCTCTTAGAGAGTTAATCTGAAATAGTTATAGTGTATTTAGGTTGTGTTCAGAAGAGCCCAGGAAGAGAGCGTTGCAGTAGTCGAGTTTAGATAGAGCGAGAGCTCAAGCCAATTTTAGGCAACTGCTCGTGGACAGGTAGTCTTTGCAGCTATAGATCAGTTTGTTAGTGTAGGCCGTGGATGAAGCCAGACTGTTTACCAGTTTTTTGAGCGACAGCGTTGAGTCAAGGTAGACCCCTAATGTTTTTATTTCTTTGGAGACATTGATAGTGTTGCTGTCAATGACGAAAGAAGAGTATCTAATGTTGAGTTCATTCAGGCGTGCCTGGGTACCCACGATCATCAACTCCGTCCTGTCGTCGTTGAGGCAAAGACCATTGGTAGCCATCCAGGCTTGAATCTCAAGGTAGATAGTGTTTAGAAGTTTGGAATCGTGGTCGTAACAACCAGTAAAGGGGATGAGGACTTCAGTGTCATCTGCATAGTTAGTGTAGATGACACCCGAGGTTATCCAGGCGGTCGGAGAGAAGCTTTGTAAACATATTTTAGAGGGTGGGTGACACACAAGAACCCTGTGGGATGCCGCAGAGTATCAGTGTAGGGTCAGCTGAAGCTGATGGGGAAAAGAATCTGCTGGTTCATTTGGAGAGGAAGGATTTAAACCAGTCGGATGCATTAGTGGAAAAGGCTGCTGCTGTGGTCAGATGTTTGGTAAGGATTTGATGGTCGACAAGGTTGAAGGCAGCAGATAGGTCTAGGAGTAGGAGGATTGCTAACTTGCCATTGTCCTTTGCCTCGTCCATTTGGATCTTTAGATCTAAGAGGGCTGTCTCGGTTCCATGTCTGGGTCTGAAACCTGATTGTCTGAGTCTAAGGAGTTCATTCTCCTCTAGGCGCTTCTGTATTTGCATATAAGCAACCCAAACCAGAATTTTAAGAAGGAATTGGATGGTGGTGATGGGCCTATAATTGGTGGGGACATTGGGGTCGAGGTTGGTTTTATATAGTGGGGGCATAACTCATGCTTCCTTAAGGTTGTTTGGTACTTCGTTGAAGTCGAATGACGAGTTGTTTAGAGCAGTGATGAAGGGGGTGAGATCTTTGGCGCCTTCTTTAATCAAGGTAGCGGACTTGAGAGAAGCTGAAAGGAGTTCACGAGTGAGGGGTATTCTCAGGGTCAGAGGCCTGTTGGGATCCGATGGACAGGCTTGCCTTTTTAGTACTGATCTTATTTTGGAGCAAGGTGATTTTATCTGCGAGTGCTTGCTGAATTTTGGTACACCACTCTGCATCTTTGATGCAATCTTGTGTAGGAGGTGCAGGGGATTCAAGCTCTTTGAGGATACTGAAGGGTTCCTTTAATTTGGCGTTCTGTATTCTGGAATTGTACGTTTCTTTTTTGGCCGCGAGGATAGCCGCTTTGTCGGTGGCGGATGCTGACGTATATAATGACGGAAGCGGATTTGTGCTAGGTAGATTCAGCTGATATTTTTATATTTCTGAGTCTTTTTAGCTCAGGAGTAAACCATTTGTTGAGATGCGCCAGTGGTTTGGCTTTCCTGAGTTTGAGAGGGGCTGCCAGGTCAAGAGCAGATTTGAGGGTGTTATTGTATAGATCTACCAGGTTGGGCGAGTCCAGGTTACTGAATTTGACTTCATTGAGGATGTTGCTGATGAGTGGCCGGAGGCTGTCTATGGAAATGTTACGACAATTTCTGGATAAAGAGGGGGGTGCTAGGGAGGTTTTAGTTGACGAGGGTCCTGGGATGGAGAAAAGGATGAGATGGTGGTCTGACCAGGCTACAGGCTCATTTTGGGTAAAGGATATGGAGCAGTTCAGGTCGGAGACCCAGTCCAACGTTCTACCTTTCGATTGGGTGGGTGTTGTAATTCTGTGTATGAAGCTTAGGTTGGACATTGAGTTGGCCACAGCTAGAGCTTGATGATCGTTAGGGTCTGGGAGGCCAAGGTTCATGTCTCCTAGGAGGATGGTTTGGGAGCCTAGTTTGGTATAGGTGGACAGGAGGTTTAGAATGTCCTCCTCAAAGGAGAGAGTGGGGCCGGGAGGCTGGTAGATAAGATGCAAAATAATTGTTTGGGAGGGAGAGAGGGTTAGTTATGGGCATTTTCACAGATTAGTACTGTGGGTAGAAATTAAAATGGTAGGTTGTTTAGGATTTAGTGAAGTCAGTGAAGTACAAGCAGTAAGCTAGAATAAAGTTAGTTTGATTAGCTACTAGTTTGGTTAACGACAAAGATGGAGATCTGGGCATCATCTTAGGTGTTTGATAGGGTGGGGGGCGGCAACCCCCGCTTGCCGGCAGTGGAGAAGTGCTAAGTACTGGTAGTAGCTTAGGGGCGAGCATCCGTTTCAAGCCACGGTACCCTGACCATTATAGGGCCAGACGCAGCTCAGTACAACTAAGCAGCTGATCTGGGTCTGAACAAGGAGCTACAGCATTGGGTGCTATGTTACAGCTTCAAATGGGCACAAAGTGGGTGTTCACTGTCGGAGTGGGTGCAGCACAGCTGATTGTAGGGTCTGGCATCAAGATGGTACTCACATATAGTATGACGTGGTAGCTGAGCAGAGTTCTGTGTCAGTGGCGGTCCGGCGGTCTTGGATAGGAACAGATAGGCTGCACAACAGTAGCCTTGGACTGGTGCCTTAGACAGGGAGGTGCCGGCTAACGCCTTCCAGCGATGGTCAGGGCTGAAAATACAGCTGAGTGCCCAATCCTGGAGCAGCTCTCTCACGGTTGCTTAGCAACCTACAATAACAAAAGAAGCGCCAGCCATTTTGATTGTGATCAGCCGCGTGTGCTTTAGCAGTAAGCTGCGGTACGGATCATGAAGGATCCTGGAGGCCTCATAAGTGATAGGGCCCTGGAGAGACCTGAATCAGGGGCTGTAGTAGTGCAGGGGGGCCTGGATGGCTTACTCTGCTGCCTCCACAGAGCTCTGCGTTTAGCAGCTTCAGTATGGTGGATGATGCGGCGGGCTGTAGGAGGGGCTCCTGCCCACCTTCCCTCTCCTCTCCGGCGAACAAAATGAGATAGGCTGCACAACAGTAGCCTTGCACTGATGCCTTAGATGGGGTGGTGTCAGCTAACGCCTTCCGGCGATAGTCAGGGCCGGAAATACAATGGAGCGCCCAATCCTGGAGCAGCTCTCTCATAGTTGCTTAGCAACCTACAATATCAAAAGAAGCACTGGCCATTTTGATTACGATTGGCCACGTGTGCTTCAGCAATGAACTGCGGTATGGCTCATGAAGGATCCTGGAGGCCTCATAAGCGATCAGGCCCAGGAGAGACCTGCATCGGGGGCTGGAGTAGTGCAGGGTGCCCTGGATGGCTTACCCTGCTGCCTCCACGGAGCTTGGCGTTTAGCAGCTTCAGTGTGGTGGATTATGCGGTGGGCTGTGGGAGGGGCTCCTGCCCACCTTTCCTCTCCGGCGAACAAAAATGCATGGGGCGACCCTGATGATGTGATCAGGACCATGCTCATTCAGGCATGCTCATTGGGGAAGCTGCGAAGACAGGTGCTGAGGGAACTGGGGACCACCCTGGCTCGCATCCTAGAGCTGGGTTGCTGCCAGGAGGTGTTGGAAGCACATGCGTCGAGGATGGAGGCAGGCACATGTCCTGTGAAGGCAGAGAAGGTATGTGAGGTGGGGCGTGGTGGCAGAGGTGCCAGGAGGCCCAATGGCAACTTCCACGAGAGGGGCGGAAGGCCCGGAGAAGCGAGTCAGAGTAGTGGTTATGACCTACCCCACCCTGCTGAGTGTCCAGCGGTTGGAAAGACCTGTGGTCGATGTGGCCTTGCTGACCACTATGCACGAGTGTGCAAAGCATCTCTACCAGTGATGGTGCCCAGAGGCCATGTGCGGTTTGGCTTCCTCCGGCAATCCCGCCCGCCCAATGTTGCCCAGGTTGATCAGGGTGAGGAAGGTGCACAGCTCGACAAGGAAAAGGAGGAGGAAGAGGAGAATATCTTCTTTTTGTCAAGCGTGGAGGCCCTTAGGTCGATGCATAATAGTAGTGAATAAGTCTCCCGTCCCTGTGTTGGTGGATACAGGGGCAACCATCAACGTGATGACTAGGGACATTACGATGCCATGGACAGCCCCCCAAAGCTTGCGGCCCCCAGGGCCCTCAAATCCACATTTGGAGGTTCCCAGCCGATTCTCCTGGATGGGGCGTTTGTGGCAAAGGTGGAACATGCAGGTGCAAAAATAACAGCACGGTTTTACGTGACACTGGTCAGCACCAACATGCTGCTGAGCTGCACGGCGGCAGAGGCCCTGTGAATTGTAAGCTTCGCCTCCTATGTGTACCTGGAGAACATTCATGACTTGCTGGATAAGTATTCTCGCTTGTTCCAGGGGATTGGACAGATGGCTGGTGATCCGGTTAGGCTGCACATTGACGAGTCTGTGCAGGCCATTGCTCTTCAACACTGCAGATTGCCCTTCCACCTGAGAGACCTGGTGGACAAGGAGCTGGACAATGTCAACCTCAACATCATCGAGAAGGTGGGTGTGTTAGGCAGAAACCTGTGCAGTTCCCTTAGGGACCACTGCAAAAGATTTAGGACTACAGGTGTTGGCAGTAAACCCACTTGGTAGCAGTCTGTACCACCCAGATTTACCTGGTAACAGTGGCTGAGCAGTCAGACTTCCATGAAGAAGAGTTAGGCAGTATGCAAAGTATACAATAATCAGATACAATAATACAAGCAAACACTGACCAGAGCTTTGGTATCAAAGTATATATTTATTTATTTAAAAACACACAGTTGAAACACTCCAGCACTCTTATTGTAAAATATTCTAAACACAGTTACTATTATGATATATACACCCCTTTTGCCCTTATTAGAAAATCACAGTAAGACACCACTTATTTTCATACAGAGATGAGCGCTTAACTAGATTGCACTCTACTAAGGTTGTGAAAAAGGGAGGGAAAAAGGCAGAATATGAAGGGTTACACCAATCTACGATTCAAGAACACTATTAGCAAGGCAGAGAGCAAAAAGTCACTGGTGAGCCAAAGTCCAAAGGCTGGGCCCACTCTTAGAGAGAGCAGAGCACAAATCCGCCCAAGATCACACAGTTACACTAGGCTTAGAAAGTCTTGCAGAGGGTTCAGAAAAGAGTTTAGAGAGGCTTTAGAAAAGTTTAGCCAGGGTGTCCCAGGCTAACCCAGGTTCGAAAGCCGGGGGCTAAATCTACCCCGTACAGTCGGTTGCAAGGGAAGCCAGGCGGGACACGGTACCTTAAGTGGGAAGGATCCTCCAGCGGTGGCAGTTGTTCCTGGTAGTGGTTGCAAGTTGCGTCGTCGTCCAGGGGAAGAGAAGATCTCGACGTGGAGGAAAGATGCAGGTCGTTGCACTACCAGGGCAGAAACCAGCCGCAGAGTTTTCCGGTAAAAGGTGGTACCTTTATCTCGCAGTCGTGGTAAAACGTGGTATCCCGGTTGCTGGGGTGCTTAGCACGGGCAAGGCGGCCACGAGATACATTGGGAAAGTGAAAAGACAGTGAAACTGGTTATCCCCACCAGTCAAAGGAAGAAGACTCTCCGGCGGGAGATCTCCTCTGTCGTTGGGAAAAGTGGTGAGACGGTCCAGCAGGGCTCCACCGGTCGTGGTGTCATGGCAGGTCGGCTCAGCTTCTCCCTCGTTGGATTCTTAGGTCCTGTGGCGACTTCTGAAGTTCCAGTCCCCAAAGCCCTGCTTTTATGCAGCAAACCCCCATTCACTCAGCCTAGCTGTCACTCAAACATGCTAAGTGGTGAGCCGGCCGGCTCACCACTTGGGCCAATCAGGACGGAGTGCGACTTGAGTTGCTTAGGCAACTCAGTCCAGGGTGCCTAAATTCCCCTCCACCCCTCCTAATTACCCCAGACATAGTGGCACCACTTTGGAGGGCTTCTGTGAAGAAGCCTACCAAAAAGTGGAACAAAGGGCTCGACTTGGGTTGGAGTCACAGAAGAGAACACAAACGCCATTTTAGAATCAAGTTTTGGCACAAAATACCAACCGGAGAATTAATATTAATTAAATAAACCGGCGGTATGTTCGAGGCTACCGTAAATAATTAAATAAAGATAGTAGACTAAAACAATGGGAAATCCCATAGGAAAATATTCGCAGTTGAATATAAAAAGTAGTATCCACTGCCACCAGCCAAAACTCGATCAGGGGGGACGGAGACGTGCCCCCTCGACTAACAGACCCTTGGGCAATCGAATTGCCCCAGCCAGTACGTCCACAATATGATGGTTTGTACTGGTTCTGTTCAGAATTTAAGACTAGTAAAGTCAATGGTGACTTTACATGCCCTGGGAGACAGTAGTCAGTCCCAGGGTATGGAGTCTATACTGGGGGGTCACTATGACACCCCTGTGTTACTGCATGGAGGGTGCTGTGTAACACACATCACAAAAACATATGAAACCCTATGGAGTAAAAGACCCCCTAGCCCATTAAACACATCTAGATTCAAAGAAACACACTCAAATCATGTCCAAGAGTGAGGGTAAAAGAGTCTCACTCTTGGCAGGAGAAAAAAATAAACCCCAAAAATCCAGCAAAGCTGCTGGGGGACTCACTAGGTTAGGAAATTCAGCTTAAACAGAGAATTCTCCCTAACAGGGTGTCCCCCATTATGGTCTCAAGAAAGCCCAAGCAACCCGATTCGGTGAGAATCTGCATCAACATGTGGCTCCCCAACAAGGCAGTACAGCGGGAGCGACACCTAACACTGACAATCGACAATATTATCACTGAGGTTCAAGGGGATTGATTCTTCTCAAAGCTTGATCTCAGGGCCGGATACCACCAGGTCGTGTTGCATCCAGAGTCGAGGTATATCACAACATTTATGACTCATAGGGCCTGTACTGATACAAAAGACTCTGTTTTGGTGTGTCATCTGCGGTTGAGGTTTTCCAAAACTTGGTCAGAGGCGCCCTGGCAGATCTTGATGGCATGCTGAATATAAGCGATGATATCCTTGTGTTTGCAAAGACTGAGGTGGATCATCTACTCAAGCTGGCCAAGACTTTTGAGCTGCTACAGTCACTGGGCCTGACCCTCCATCAGGAGAAATGTGAATTCCTGAGGCCGTCCATCGAATTCTTCAGATTAGTTTTCAAGGAGGGAGGCATGTCCCCCGACCCCAGGAAGGTAAAGGACATTAAAGATGCGCGCCCACCTGAGAATGTGTCCGAGGTGAGGGGTTTCTTAGGGATTGTGACCTACTGTGGCCGCTTCATTAAGAACATGGCATTCAGGTCGGAGCCCCTGAGGGCCCTCACCAAGAAAGAGACAGTGTGGCAGTGGGGTCTGCTTGTACAGGCAGCGTTTGAAGACATTAAAGGCACCCTTACGGCGGAGGACACAGTGGCGTTATTTAACCCCGCCCTCCAATCAGAGATCATCATGGATGCCAGCCCGTTTGGCCTGGGGGCTGTGTTGATGCAGATAGGGCCAGATGACAGCGTCCACCCAGTGGCATATGCCAGCAAGGCGTTGTCGGAGACTGAACAGCGCTACTCCCCGATCGAGCGGGAGGCCCTCGCTGTGCTGTCGGGGTGCAGACATTTCCGGTTGTATGTGCTGGGCAGACCCGTGACTGTTGTGACGTACCACAAACCTCTGATCCCGATCCTGGCCGGGTCGTCCTCGAAGCCACCAGATGGATGCTCGCCCTGCTTGAGTATGGGGTCTCGTTGGTGTACCGACCCGGCTCCAACAATGCAGCCGACTACCTATCTCGCCATCCAGGGAGTGGTGGTGGTGGCACCATGGAAGCCTGTGTAGAGGAAGCGGACAACCATGTGCAGATGGTGGTTGAAGCAGCAACCCTGAATGCCTTACCACTGGAGGATCTGGAGACAGCGGCAGCTCAGGACAAATGCTTTTGCATCCTAAAAACAGCCATGCAGCAGGGCTCATGGAAGAGCATGCTCGAGTCCCTGGCGGGGCACACGCAGGAGGCCAAGGTGGTGCTTAAACAGCTGTAGAAGGCATGAGAGGAACTATAATTCTCTGCCAAGGGTCTTCTGCTGAGGGTTGACTGGCTCGTGGTCCCACAAGCCAAGGTCCAGGAGGTCATTGGTCTGGCCCGCCAGGGACATCAAAGGGCCACCAAAACCAAGGCACGTCTCCCCCTTAAGGTATGGTTCCCTGAACTAGAACGGCGGGTGGATGAGCATGTGGCCACCTGTGTATGGTGCCAGGCGGCGTCCCCAGCACAACGGGAGCCCGCCATCTAAGTGATGCCAACAGGCACATGCCCGTGAGAAGTAGTACATGCTGACTTTGGGTCCACCACGCAAGGCACACACTTTGTGGTGGTGGTAGATGAATACTCAAGGTATCCAGAATTTGAGTTCATCGAGTCGGTGCCATTTGAGAATGTGGTGGTGGCCCTGGAGAAAGTCTTTGCCACTCCCAGATTCGCCAAACATTGTGTTCGGACTATGGGGTGCCATTCCAGGGTGAGAGGTTTGCAGAATTGATGGACAGTTACGGGGTTCAACACAGAAAGATCACCCCGCTCTGGCCAAGGGCAAATGGGGAGGCGGAAAGACTGATTCGGACCCTGAACAAAACATTCCGCATAGCACAATGGCAGGGCTGATGCCAGAGAAGAGAACTCTACCAATTCCTGCGGGCCTACCGGTCTACTCCACACACATCTACTGGAGTGGCCCCGGCAGAAGTGCTGTTTAAGCGGTGCCCCATGGGGCTCCTGCCAGAGGTCGGAGAGAAGGAACCAGGGGTAATTGATGACCAGCAAGTGGAGCAAGATCGCCGGCTGAGGACTGAGCAAGAAAATGTGAGGAGAGGGTTCTAATCCAAAACAGGCACCCACACGGGAAGCTGTCTCTGCCCTATGAGCCAGAGCTGTTGGATGTTGTGGCAGTCAAATGATCGATGGTGACTGCCTCAGATGGCAGGGCATCAGTCACCAGGAATTTGAGTTTCTTTAAGAGACTGGGAAAAACCAGGACTGATGCACCCTAGGACCAAGACATTGTGGACGTACCCGATGAGGGTGGGGGTGTTGGCCCTCTCCCTCCGTCTTGAGCTGAGGGGACTACCGCCAGTGTAACTCCAATGCCAAAGGCAAGCAGGAGGTACCCCCTGAGGACAGGGCGAGGGAAACCTGTTCGCCTCAGTGACTATATGCTAGGACAGGTATCCTGAGCGACCCTGGGGGGGCGCGGTAGTCAGGTGGGGACCCAGGGTGGATGAAATTAAAGAGGTAGAGTTGTGTGATGTGTTATGGTTAAGAATATTTGTTGTTCTCAAAAAAAGGAGGTGTGTGGTGCTGCCCCTTTAAGGGCTTCAGCACGCGGCAGAGTGACGTTGAACTCCGCTGCAATGCACTATAAATAAAAGGGGCATGCCCGGCCACGACAGTGCGACCGGGAAGCACAAACCCAACAGACATCTGATGCCTGAGTCTGTGGGAGGGGTTGGGGGCTCACGGGCATCACAGAGGTGATACTGATACACCCCCAACAATACCTACCTTCCTGAGCATCCTGTCTGAGCCTTTTTGAGCTGATGCAACATTCATTAGAAGTGTTACTAGTTGCACTGCTCAGAGTCTCCTAAGATTTTAAGACGCAAAGACTGTGGGATAGTAATACATGTGCCGACGAGCTAGTGCACGACCGTCATATAGTTTCTACGATCGGCATATCTGCCACATACTGCCTCCGTGCGACTCCTTAGATGTTTGGCAAATTAGGCTGATGGGATTGGTTCTAAAGAAGATTTTACTTTGAATAGTTTGTTACAGCCATGTCCGTATGAAACTTGTCCTATTTACCTCTACCTGTGCTAAAAACTATTAACCGTGTTTCAAAGTGAAAGGTTGCCACTTGCTGTGCAAAATTGTCAAGTGAATTGAAACGACTCGTGATTTGTGAACGAACAAGCTAAATAGCATCCACGTTAGGTTTTCTATAAGCCGAGATAGTGTGATAGAATAAGCTTAGTGTGTAGAGCGTAGTTTGGTTGCATCTCTACAAGAGAGCGAATACATGTAGGTTGTGTGGTTAATAATACACAATGGCTGACGTTAACAGTAATAGCGATGCACCAGTGATGATTGTAAGCAAAGCACTGGAAGCAGAACCCACATTGAAGCAGAGCGGTTACCGGCCCCCTTGTCCATTCAGTGCCCGGTCTCAACTGTATTACCCTGGAACTCTCTTGCACACTCCAGCATAAACATTCCACATTAACATTCTAAGTATGACTCAAGCATATTGCACATGGACAGGGGCAGGTCAAAACCTAACACATCTTCCCCCTTTATACCAGACAACAATAGGAAGAAACACAGGGGGAAGATGCAACACTGCTCTGAACACAAACAAACCACATGCTTTCTACATAGGTCAGTTCTTTTAAGTTCTGTTCAATATGACTTTCACCAACCAAGCTATAGCTCAGAGCAAAATTTTCTGCCCTCACTTTACCTTTCTCTAGCTCAAAACGGCTAAACACTAACCTCGGACCAATATCAACTATGTAGCGGGCCCCACTACAGACATCAACTAATAGGGAACCAGCCCTCATTCACCGATCAGTCATAACCACCATGTATCATGCTAAACCATCTATTCATCTAACTTCATACTAAAAGATGTGCACAAACACCTTCAAATCTAGCACATATGCCAGGCGTAGATTTGTTCTAATACAACTGAATTTGACGGGACTATCCCCATCAACAATTTTCGACATTTTAACCATATGACCGACCCTTGTCCAGGACCCACACAAACCAATAACTAACTTCACTCACACCTCCAAACAGTCTCGAATTCAGCATTAAATATGGTCAATAATAACACGAAAGTTTCACGCCCGAAATGGAACCATAAGTTAAGCTTGCAGAGAGATCTTGTGCGTACATGTGGTAAATAAATTTCTTTGGTTAAGTTTACATTTCATCTGTGTGTACTTGTGGGAAAATCAGATTGTTAAACATTATGCATGACAAGCATTTCACTTACATTTCCTTCTCATGGGTTATTTGATACATAACACATTGCTATAGGTATGTGTTATACAACACTGTGTCAAGCACAAATCTATAATGGCATCTACACACTTCATATGTACGTCAATGCACATCTATGCCAAAAATGTGCACATAGCGCCAAACGAGAACAACTCCAATGTGCAACGTACATCAAACACTTTGGTCTAACCATAGCTAACTGGCTCAATCAATGCCCAACCAATGGGACCTTATGTGCAGTAATACACAACTTTTGCCAAAACACAAGCATTCAATGTACCATCAGTGGCACATCCATGCTAAACAATAGCATCAATATGTAACCTGCGGCACAACCAGCGCCCAACAAATGGCAACACCTTTTCTATTTTAGCACAGCTTATGCTAACTAATAGTCTCTAATGGGCCCACAACGGCTTAACCTACGCCAAATCTATGGCATCAAATATGTCAACAATGGCACTACCTTTACCAAACCACTGACATCCATTTTGCCAGACTACTGGCACTCAAAGTGCCAAAACCATACACTACCAATAACAAACGCAACCTCTAATGCTCATTATATCTACTATGCATATCATATTCACTTTGCCTTTCTCATAACTTAACCAACGAACCAATCAGACATAAAAGTGGGTAATAAATTATGCAAGAAACAAAAAACGCCTCCCGAACCCAGCAATTAAATCTTCAGTGTCTATTGGTTGAATTTCTGGAAGAAAACGCAATATTATGAACACATACCATACATTTTAAGTTGCATTGTATCAATTGACCAAACTGTCAAAACATTAGCTTTACCAGCAGAGTCACTTACTCAATCCCTTAATGGATTGACCATCACTTTGATAACATCATAGCAACACCCATTAAAACTCCCCAGTACTTGAGTTTAATGTAATTTCACTCTGGATGTTGTTTACACTGGAACTTCTCCACGATTCTGTAACGTCTCTCTGTGCTGATCCCAGCACCAAGACAAGTGTTCTAAAAGTTGTGCTTCCTTTTCTTTCTGTTGATGGCAAAGTCCATAGATAAACAATTAAAAAAAACTACACCCTGCGGCGCTTCATTCCTGTCGCTCATATCCCTGCAGACAACGTTCTTGTTCCGATGCAGTACCTTAAATAATCCTTAGTGTGTCTCACTGAATGCCAAAGCTTGCATCGTACAACGTTGCGTTTCCGTATGAAAACCCGGAACTGGGGCAAGTTGTTTTCACGTAATAAGATGCTTTTCTCTGATCATCATTACTTGATGATGCGGTGGCTGCGTTGGCCTGACTTGGAACGCAGAAGAAGTGTTCTACACCAGTCACAGTCGCTGACTCCCCCAGCAAGCATGTGATGTCATCAAAGGTGCAGAGGAACAGGCCATGGGTGGATGGCTCCAGCCCAACTGTCACCCCCACGCAGCCAGGAATAGGAAGCCCCGCAGGTCCCACACAGTGCTGCGCACACAACGCTGACAGCGCCGCCGCAGGGACCACACGTCCCACTGCCCGGAATTGAGGCAGCGAGGGAGGAGAAAGTGAGTGCGCATTCACTAAATTCATGTTCTCCACTATTGTTGCACCAGCCGCACCGCTCCTTTAGGTAACCTGAATGTCTGGACTGCCGGATGTTATGGATTGCATGAACGGTCGTGCACTTTGATATGTGGGCCATTCTTCGGGATAGTCTGTATGTATAAAGGGCGCTACTTCAGGGGAAGACATTCGCGCCATATCTAATTACAATGACGCTTCCTCCCAAACTCTATGGACTTGTAAAATTCACTGTCCTTTTATATGCAAGTGCCAGCCCCCATTGAATTAACGCCTGGCACAGTCTATTTCCAGTCTTAACAAACGGGGCACCCTCACCTTTTGCAAGGGGACAGCTTGGGGTGGCCGGTGGATGTCTCCTGCTTCTCGGGTTTCTGCCTCTCTCTGTCTTCAGGTTCCCTTCTCCTTGAGTGCAGCCTTTCTTCTTTTGGCAGTTATCTTGCTCCTGTGACCGTCCCAAAGACCATTCCTCGTCGCCAGTGTTAAGTTTAAGGGTTGGGGGTCAAATATCCACGCTGGAGCCGCTGGTGGGTTTCAAAAGTCTTTACTAGGTCAGGGTCGCAGGTAAGTACATAAGGGAAGTAAAACAGGTAATATAGGCAGGGGAGACATCCACCAGAGTGTGTAGAGCGTAGTTTGGTTGCATCTCTACAAGAGAGCGAATACATGTAGGTTTTGTGGTTAATAATACACAATGGCTGACGTTAACAGTAATAGTGATGCACCAGTGATGATTGTAAGCAAAGCACTGGAAGCAGAACCCACATTGAAACAGAGCGGTCACCACTTATGCCCCGCTCAAATCATCACAGATATTGATAAACAGATGGTCACTCGAAAAATGACCAAGTATTATGCTAAAATTAGCACCCTTTCTAGCACATTATCTAGTGCTGAAGTTGAGCAGCCTGAACTTGAAGTGACGAGTGAACTCCAAACATCCCTCGGCTGCCTTGGCTCTAAATTAGTAAATCAACTGGTGCTACCTATTAGTGCCAGTGCGAATGCAGAGGTTATAGATGCTGATTCATTATTAACAACTAGGAGATTTAATGTTCCAGCCTTGAGGATGGTACAGGATGTGAATTGTGTGAATGTTGAGAGAGGTGGCAATATGAGCAATGATGGAAAATCGCGACTACATACTCAAACTGGCCCCATTATAGATGCTTCTGCTACCCTACCCGGGCCTGTAGGTGCTCAGATGCGAGAGATGGCAGAACCCAACTTAGCTTTCCCCCTATCATACCTACGATCATTCCTGCAGCACAAATACATGTATCTACCCAAAATGAAACTAGCTCATTAGAGTTACTGCATGACCAAAACGACCTGCACACAAGTATGGATGAGATGGAACTCGAGTATATGGAAGCACTATAAGATAACTCCTTTGAGCAACTAAGTGCTCCTGATGATACTCGATTAAACATCCCGAAGAATGAATCCATCATTGATGAGGTCAGCCACACTCCAACAAGTGTTCATAGTCCCAAGGCTGTCAATATTACTTCAGACGATACTTCAACCACAGGCATTATAATACCTGTGGACCCCACATTGGTCACTGGGAGTAATTACACTCCCAATGCTGACATGACTAATAAGGTTAAAGAAGCAAAAATCCAAGATGCAAGCAGCGTTTTATTGAAGAAAGAAGAATGTAAGATTCAAACTGTGAGATCAGATAGTATATCTAGCTTGGATAGTATGACCTCAGATGAAATGTTTCAAGCATTTGAGCGATTACTAAAAACACTGATTGAGAAATGTACCAAACTAGAAATTAAGATTGATCTTCAATCTCGATTGTTACATAAGAGTATAAATAGAGGTAGGAAAACTATACATGACCAATCAACTAACACTGAAACAACTAGTGCTTCCTTACCCCAAACAATGCCTCAAATGCCCCTCACATTTACGGCAAAAATAAATGAGGATGTGAAGCGTGCCACCAAAGGCACTAAGAGAACAAATCTAAATAAACAAAGTACAAAACAGAAAAAGAAAGTGATATCACAGGCAGCAATGTATGCTAAAAGACCACGAGATAGACAAAGTAGTAATATATCTGCACCAGAATCGCTGGGAGCATCTGTAGCAAAAATGACACCAATCAAGGGTACGAAGTCAAAGAGTAAAGTTCCGAAGCAGTGTTTGCATAGTAACAGGATTGGAAATAACAATTGTGTATCAAATTGTGATGATGGTATAAATAGCACTCAGGTGTTGTATGGAAATAATACACTTGTGAATAAGAACAAAGAACAGGCGAGTATTACTGATCTATGGCCTGTAATGAACAAACAACTGGTAGCGCTACAACCTCTTTCACAAAACGATAATGAGATACCTAAAACTGATAATGTTCTAAAGGTAATCCAATTTCAAGCCCTACCCTCAAATGGATATGCTCCGCCTCTGAATAGGTCAGCGATATAAAGTTTATTCCATAACATTGTCCCACTGCGTGTTATTTGTTCCCATGACATGAAGTTAGATGACCAAGTGGATCATAGTCAAAACAATATCACAAATGTGTTTTAAATCAACTGCCCTCATCGATTATGTGATGTCATACCAAGATACTCTATTCAAAATGGGATATACGAGCACAATCTCACAGTTACCTGTGAGCAAGGCACAACAGCCATATAACATTATTGTCTCCAAAACTAGTGCACCCACGAAAGAGATCCTATTGAGAGATAGTGGTGTTGGCAACACAATCCTACAGAGGTCTAATGTTGACACCAATGGTATGCAACAATGTAATTGTAGCCATAACAATCGTCCCAGCCACCCGCTATTTGATAGATCTATTAACTGTGACGATCCACCTAATAACCCCCAAACAAATAAAGTGAGGAGGCAGCATAAGAAAGATCTGGTTGATCCTGATGATGCTGATTGTGGATACTGGCACTGGCTTCCCATAATCTTTAAAACCCACCCTGCGCAACTGTCTCAATGACATTGATCTAATCCTATCATGGAATACTAGAGGCTTTGCACACAATTTCAGCTAAGGAGGGCTCATCTCTCACTTAAGCATCTATTCCATGATAGCCTTACAAGAGACTTGGCTGTGCCTTTGATGGCCGGGCAAACATAGTTAAAGCAGCTTTGGGGAGGGTTATTGATATCAGTCACAGCGCCCTGGAAAATGGATGCAATCCAGTGTTCTGTGTCAACGGTTATAGCTGCAAATCTGACCCTTGGAGTAACGTCTGCTACTAATAAACGTATATGATCCACCTAGGAATGTGGCTACAGTAGCAAACATTGACTTGGTGAGAGAGATCATAGTGAGAACTAACAGAGCTGTGCCCAGCCTAGTAGTAAGAGATTTTAATGCCCTCATTGAATTGAAAAGCCTAATCAACATGACGTGATTCGATCTGAGCCTGTTAGTATCAAGACTACTGCTAGTATAAGAGGGAAAAAATGGGTCTCACTCATGCACAAGTACAATATGATTAGGCTGAATAAACTCTTAATTGATCATGAACGGTTTTTATTTTTTTTATTTTCATTTTTACTAATTTTGGGATTCGATTGGATGACACAGATGTGTTCAAATATTTTCTGAGGATGTTCATGATTGAATTTTGTTCAAAAAAATGTAGATCATCTGTAAAAAATCAATTTACTCAAAGGTGGTGATCAAAAAGATTAAAAGATAAAGATCTCATAAAAAGATTTTATATATATATAAGATCAAGATAAGGGTGATCAATATCTAAAATATATACCATATTTGTTTTATTCATTTTAAAGATATTGTTGTTGTTGTTGTGATTGAGAATGGTAATTATTTTATTCAAAGCTGGGGGTATATATAATGTTCTGATGCATGGATTTCAATGTACATATTATTTATTTTCAGGTATGGCTAATTTAATTGGGAGCAACACATGCATGTTAAAGCATTTGGTCTGTTTTTCCTGCAGTGATGTTCAGTATATCCCAGCAATAAAAAAGGAGGGAGACGTAGGAATAGCTGTGGGGCTCTGAATAGCTGGGGGGCTGTTAGTTACAGGGGTTTATTAGCTTAGTATGCAATGTAGTGTTAGTGTGGGATTTATATATATCCTTTACACCCACAGTTAGATTTCTATAACTTCTTTATTCTTCGACACTAATAACACCTAATTTTTCAGTCCATTATAAGGGTATCTGACTCCATCAGGTCTGATTGACTTGTTCACAACCCTGAATTAACCTCATTTGCGTCACCATAGCACAGTGGCGCTCAATCACATGATCACGTAGTGACATGGGACATTACGGCACGCGTGATGTCATCACGCCGATCACGTCAGACGCCATCTTAGCGCTCGCTTTTCTAGCGTTCCAATATATCAGCACCACTTTCGTAATGGTGCCTCATTAAGATAATTCCTGATTCCGGTCATCCTGCACCAAGTATGCTGAGAGGTGAGTCCCTATACCTAATGCTTTAACGAGCAACCCACGGGCTCTTTGTATTTTATATTAGAACAGAAGGCTAACCACCTCCCACTTTTTTTTTACTAAACTCCCTTTTTCTCCTCTAATAGGAGATCCCTTTTAAAGAACTGTATCACCTGCCCAACAGTACCCTGATCCATCTCTGATTCTAAGGGATTGATACTATAGGCAGGTAATCTTCCTATACTATAGGCAGGTAAGCTGCCTTTACCTAATTCAACATATGAGCTGCATATTATTAAGCTACATTACCTAGATTCACTTAAAACCCTGTTATGTACCTTTTCAGACTGTTTGCATCAAAACAACGAACCTCCCTGAAACATTGGATACCTAGGCTAATGTAGCCTCTCTTCCAAGATCCCTCTACAGATATAGGACTAGTTACCGCACACTGTTACCCTGTTTTTTTCCTATAGTCAATATACCTTGTTTAATGCAGTGTGCACATGCACTACCCTTGTACAAAGTAGAATCACTATGTAACATTTAGGTGATGTTCTCCGCTAAAACACACTATTGAAAGTGATCGAGAACCACTACTGTGACCCTGGCATTAGAGACAACCTCGTGGCACCGATGCGAGGTAGGAAACCTTTGTGGTGTATGATAGAACCCACATCTAATATATTAAAAACTGTATTAAATGAGCATGACAGATCCTGAGACTTATGATCTCTTTTATAGATATCCTGCAAAAGTCGCCACTGAAGTTTACAAATTGATGAAGGTTGATGAAGAGGATGAGATTTTGAGGAATCTCTATAATTACACCTGATGAAGGGATTTTTCCCGAAACGCGTTGAGAATGCAATGTATTACTACTATCTTTGAAAAATAACAGAGACAGTCACACATTTGTGCAAATATTTATTTGCAGATATATACGTGTTTGCAAGATATATAATTGATTTTATTTTGTATATGGAAACTCACTGTAGGAGAACATGTGTAAAACTGATCATTACCAATAGAATAACACTTGTGAATAAACAAATATTGGTAATTTAGAAACTATTGCTAAGCTTATTTTTCATAAGCATATAATTGATATGTAACTTTTTTCAGAATTGTATACCCATTGACTGTCTAGTTACAGTACCTCGAGTGTGCAAGGGACGCAAGGGGCCCACAATTTGTGGATACCCTCTTCTTTTCTGTTTTCTTAAACTCACAACCTAGTGTCAGGGTTGTGTTCTTTCTCCTCTGCACCTCACTAATTATCATGAAGTTATCAAACAGGTTAATTCCTTAATTTTTTAGGAGTGCATATGTGTTCTTTTCCTTTCTGTCGGATTTATATAGAAACACAGAAATACAAACATATGCAAGGCATAGGTGGAAAATGCAGCCAGGACACATAATGGGAATACCTCTCTTTACAGAAATGCAGAGCATGTTTTAAAAATTGTTTCACATCAGGATGGTATTTCATTTGACTGAATTTGCACCAAACTTAATAACTAACATTCATTAACATACTAACTTAATACAATCACAATTAACAAACTGAATCGCAGGTCCTTTAACATTCAGTGCAAATTAGTCTGTATGCAAATGACGTGAATCCAGAATTGAAATGCAGGAGGTTCTGTTTCAATAGAAAATAAATGTGCAAGCCGGATTCATGAAGAGTGGTGAAAACATGAAATTCTGCTCTGCTGAAAAGGGACATTGTGGAGCCGAAAGGAAGAGATGGAAGAGATGAAACATTTGTTGTACAGTGGGATAGCTATTTTCAATGGGGAAAAACACTGAGCAGTTCGGGTGATGTGGATAGGATCTAGATGTGAGGTATTTTCTTTTTGAGTGGCAGTGATAGGTCATTATAAGGATTGGAGTAGGTGTTACTGGGAAGACATTCAGGAACCTCCTGGGAGAGACATACAGAGACCTTTCCAAATACTGAGCTGAGACGGCCAGGTAGAGTCCACTGCTGGCAGGCTTCCTGAGGTCGTGGTAGTCTTTATCTGTGTGCGGATAGACTGAGGGGGATTTTTCCAGCTCTAGTCAAGCAAATAAAATCGCAGCCTCTAGTTAATATAGGTCAAAAGTGATGGGGCTGCAGTGTGCCTGGCAAGAGGGGTGTTTTGCATTTTTGTTATTAGAGAATACAACAGCATTGTACATAAAATGCTGGCAGGTGGAAATACTGTTAGCTACTGAGTGTACCAAGTCCAGTACATTGTGCAGACATTGACCCTGGCGGTAAAAACAGTGTTTAGGCTATATTCTGAGGAGAGTTTTATCAATGTAAAAGGGAATATACCAAAGAATTATCACAAGAGATACTACACCACAGCAAAATACCACTATTTACCACCATAAGAAAATACCACAGAATTAGGTGTTACATCTCCAGAAACTATATCCAACATAACCAAAGCCCTGCCTGTATTAGCATACACAGAAAACACAGATCTAATTGCCTGCACACCAAAAGCACTACAGCAGTTGATAGATGCCTACACTGAATTCATGTTGGATTTGAAGTTAACAGTAAACACTAGTAAATCAGAGGTGATGGCACGTTCTCGAAAGGGAGCAAATAAGGTTAAAATGCGTAACATGACAAGTAATGGTGCCATTATTCTGCGGGTGTCCAAATCTGATACCTGGGCATTTGCTTCACTGACTATTGATGGGGCTGTCTCACATACAGAAAAAGAGTAGGAAAAACAAACTTTGGGGGGGCTTTCGTGTTTCAGCACCATGTGCCACAGTCAACCAATCAACTTCATTTTGGAAGTCTACATAGTCAAAGTTAAAGCCGCAACTAATTATGGTGCAGCACTTTGGGGTAAGAAAAACATAACATGTATTGAGGTAACAGAGAACACATTTGTAAAAACATTATTAGGCCTCCCTGGTTCTGCCCTGAATGACACTGTACATACAGAGCTGGGTATTACCCATATAGGGGATGTTGGCACATGACATCTCTTTTGCATTGCCTAACATTAAGGTCAAACAGAACAATATAAAACACCATTGAGCAATGGATGAACTCCAATTGGATGTGCCCGAACGGCATCAAAACTGAGCTGATTGTCTTTGAATCCACTCAAACCAGAAACTCTCTAACCCCAGACTACACAAATGTTAAGATTAAAGACACAAACATCAAAGTACTTGAGAAGGTGAAAACCCTAGGTATGATGATGGAAGCATCCCTAGGAGCTGAGGCTCAGACTCAGTACAACAAAAAAAACATGCAATTACTATCTTCAAATCCTTAAAGCCATTAGACCCTATCTCTCAGAGAACAACTGTGCCACAGTAGCCAGAACAACCATCCTATCCCGATTAGACTACAGGAACGCATTAATGGTAGGAGCTAACAAAAAAGCATACAGGTGTACCAGATCATCCAAAACAATGCGGTTAGGATAATCAAATGCAAATCAAAATCTGACCACATCAGCAATTATAGGAAGGAGCTACACTGGCTCAAAGTGGAAAGCAGAACCCACTTGAAGGCTCTTACAGTAGCTCATAGATGCATCCATGGGAAAGCCCCTGGCTACCTGAAATCCAAAATATGCTCTTATTCTCCCAGCTGGACCTAAGATCTATGAATCAAAAAAGGACTGCAGTAGCACCACACAAACACAAGCTGGGCCTGGGCAAATCCTTTCCTGTCATCACAGCAGGTATCTGGAATAATTTTCCAGTTAACATAAGGAACCAAACTACTTAAACTACTTAAACTAAACTACTTTTCTAAAGCTAGTGAAAACGTATCTCTTCGACTGAATATGCCACCTCTGACTCACCGATTCTTTAGATATTCCTAGTTAGAATTGTCCAGTCATATATATGTTTTGTCTTTCGTGTCCTTGTTTCTGTGCCCGAGACTTGCGAGTTACAGGAGCATTACAAATAAATAAATAAATAAATGAATAAAGAGCCAGCCTCACCCATAACATTATTAAAGGCTTAATGAGGGACCTTGGCTGAATAACATTTTAAATGGTTTATCACAGCTGAATGTTGTATGTTTGCACTGCCAAGATTCATTAGTAGCACACACAGTTAATCCGCTCTCTAGTTCTGTCAAATCAGGAAACATTTGGGCTTTTAATTGACTCAAATAGAAAACATTTGTTAATCACATAAACAGATGCAATTCAACCCTACTTGCTGCATAGTAACAAAGTTATAGACTGCTGGGCACTGACCAGAGCCAGTTTCAATCTTTCATGGCTCTGGGATAACACAAAGAATTGGTTGAGCCAAGAGCAGCCTGTGGGTTATCCGGGTTGTGGTGCCAATAAAGAAGACTAGCTGTATTTTGTCCTATAGTGACCATGTTATTAAGACATAAGAAAGAAGCCCATTGCCCCTTTACTGAGAGAAGCTAATTTTATTCGATGTCAACCTGTTTTGATTTTTCTGTTATGTACTGATTCAATTGCTGTTGCAAGGGGTTGTTTGGAATTCTTAAGAAAGTCATGGAACAGAAGGAAACACCTGGTGGAGGATCAATCTACCTTTCAATGTTTTTATTGATGTTGCTACTCACATAATTTTAATGCTTTGTTTTTATACATTTTGCTTGATACTATGTACTGTTTTACTATTTGTGCTGTGGTTTATGTATTTTTAAATCCGAATAAACTTTAATTGATTGATGACTCTGACACCGGGAGGTAGACCCATAATTATAGAGTTTTTGGAACAGGTGTCCATATTTTTAATGCAGCCCCCATTATGCAGAGACTTGGATGTCACTGCAGATATCAGAAGAACACTTGTGACCTCCGAAACTCCTCTGTGCCACTGGCGGAGCAGGTTCTGTGAATCAGGATACTGATGCAGTAGGACATAAGTACACACTATGATATAATTGCATTAATTAATAAAAATCAAAAAAGCCAGGGCTTTCACACCCTTGCCAGATAGTAATTCATCATAGGAAGATGAACTTAAAGCAAAGGTTACGGCAAACAAGAAGAACACAACTTGTGCTGTCCAGATCATGGAAGGGCATAATAAAGAAAACAAAGGAATTTTCAAAGTATCAAACACAGTAAAACTGATTTTTATTTAACAGTACTAAATATGGAACCTGAAAAGATGAAAAGTGCTTGGTACAATCCTTGACAAATGCTGTTACTATATACAGAATGATGAAGAGACTGGCATCTGTTCCAAAATTGTGCAAAGGTGCCTTGTTTTTGGTCAAGTGTTTGGTGAGTTATTTGAAGAGGGTAAAAAGTGAAAGTGACACTGGCATTGAGCAATATTATGTTCTGGTATGGCAAGAGATCTGGTGGGGGAACTGCATCCTCATACTCTGAGTCTACCTGCCGTGGCCACTGTGCCCGACAGGTCCGACCCTGCCGGGCGCTGCGGCCACAATAGGCAGAATTTTCCGTGTCCCCGCACCCATAGAGTGCTATAGGACTGTATGGGGATTCATAATTTGCTGGCGCCTGACTTCCCGGGCCACCAGACTTGGAATCTCCTGGTGGCACTGGGAAGTCAGGCACCAATAAATTATTCAGAGTCCGGTGGCAACCCACTGGTAGCAATGACAGGGTTACCACCAGACTCGGAATGAGTCCCATAATCTTTTCCTAACCTGATTTTACCATGGTGATTGACTACATGTCTGATTTGATGAACATAGTGTAGACAATGGGAATTACAATGTACCACAAGGGTGGCCACCTGCATGCAAGGAGCATGTGTACTCCCTAGTGGGACTTCATAAAGGGTCCTCATGTCTGAGCCCTCAGCATACACAAATTAGTTCTGCATGTAGATTCAGATGAGTACAGCTAGGTTAACACCTCCAAGTTCAGGGGAAAGGTGAGAGAAGGGTAAGTGTGAACATCATTCATCTGTTACCTTGTCTGTTGAGATACATGGGAGGAGATGAAGTAAACATTGCTAATATGTCCATTCCCTGTAGTTCTGTTGCAAACAATCATGCTTTGATCTGACATCAACTCCAAGTATAGGGGTCAGCAGTTGTCATGTAACATAACCAATGTCACCACACACTGACTGTGTTTGGTGATATGTTGTAGTGAATCATGTCCTAAAATCATATCCCATGGAGAGAAGTGAAAGTCCAGAACACAGGTCAAATATAGGCACATGTTTGAGGATATGTATATCATGCTAAACCATCTATGAAATGACATCACAGCATGCAACAAGAAAGCATGCATGCTGTAGGCAACACAACATTGGGATGGTGACATATGCGTAGCCATTATCCACTCTTCTGTATTAACAAGAGGCCTGTTTCATATATGTTATACCTGTTTGTATAGGGGAAGCTGCCTGACAGAATGTAACTGTTAATGTACACTCAGTACAATAATGTATTACGAAATAGGTACTCTATTAAATCACCATAGCTGAAGGCCACTGTTACTCAATCAGTTCATGCGGCCATCTTGGACCAGTGACATCACTACCTGCTCCCATCTTGAGTCAGCCCACACTCCAGTTGAAGACCACAAGAGACTTCTCTGGGAACATCAATCAAGAAGAGATCGCCTCATCCCAGCAACACCAGGGACAAAATTAGAGACCAACCACTGATGGACTAGGCGATCAGGTGACGAGACAGTGTGTCATCACTTTTGGTTTGTGGATTCACTTTGTGCCTGTAACATCACTCCCAGCAGCCATCTTGGATCAGTGACATCACTATTATTTGATTCTAACAAAGAAGACCCCATTCAGGGGGAAAGAAAGACTGGCCCACACATTGTAGAAGAAAAAACAACGTATTCAACCCTAAACCTGGCACCTACAATCACCATCCTGCTTCTGCACTTCATTAGTGCTACCACCTTGCTGCAGGTTGATGGTGACACCACCAGCAATGCCATATCATATACAGACATTGGGCCTCATTACTAGCTTGCCGGTCTGGATACAACAGTACCGGTAAGCTTACTGGTATCGTTGTATCTGGACCGGCAAACTCTGAGTTGTGCTTGCGGGAACCTTTTCTTCCGCCAGGTCTGACCTGGCAGAATGAAAGGTACCCACGAACACAGCATGCCTGTAGCACAGGCATTGTTATGAACGGTGGTGGTGCTACAGGCATCCCCATTCCCATTGAGCCCTACGGGGCTCAAATGGGAATGGTTATCACCGGATTCTGGCACCCGCAAAAGGGCAATTACTGGGTCCGGCGGGGCCAGAATACCCTGGTAATTGCCCATTCGCGGGCCGGACTTTCTTGCAAGTTTGGAGGTAGCCTTGTCGGTTTTACCGGCAGGGCTACCTCCAACCTTGTATTGAGGCCCATTAGAGCCACCGGGCTCTGAGCCATCCCTGGTGTAATCTCCATTGTCAGCTGTGAATGTCTTCTAAACCATGCCCCAGCCTCAATGGCTGGCGGTGTCTTAGCATGCAGGTGGAGTGCCCTGTCAGCAATAGAGGAAGAAAGGCCATGAGTATGCAAACATGTGATAGAAAGTGTGGATATCTCGTTCTTGATGGGGCAGATTCTGCGAGTGATCCACAAGTCCCTGGAGTCTGTAAATAAGGAGTTACTGACTACTAGAAATCTGAGGTAGGATTTGGTTGAAGAGATATGGAGGCAGAATCAAGTTGCTTGGTAATTTGCTAAGATCTCCTCTTCAGCAATGCACCTAAATGGCTGTTCCAGCATCGTGCTTGGTCACCAGATGGGGTGACATCCAGCTCAGATTGACTAGGTTGCTTACCCAACAAAAGACCTCCCACATGGACGTATATATGGGTGGGATTAAACCCCCCCTCTTCTGCCACTGTTTCCAGCACTCCACATGTCTTCTCATCTGCATGGCAGTCCTCCATCCTATGTAACTACTGTGTCCATTCTGCCATCAGACTCTTGCTGAACCATCTCTTACCACCAAGCTTACCAAGAATAAAGAGCCATGGATGAGAAGGAACCACACTCACTCCTGTTGCTGCCTCCTTTCCAGTTGACATTTTTAGTTGTTTTTTTGTGCCCAACCTGATTCGACCCTGACTTCACACTAGATTAGCTTTGGCCACCCACATGACAAACACAGTTTCCCCCCATCGTTGCTCGGCCAATGAAAATTGGTGGATATGTGGCGCTCTAGCTCCTGGACACTGGATTTCTTGAGGTGTGTTTCGAGCAGCATTGTAACTGTACCATTAACCCCTAAATTTAAAAAAATGTAAATCACATGTTGCATTTCACTACGTGAGTTTATGCCAGTATTACACGGAGAAGAGAGAGTTGAGGGGAATTATGTTCTCTGCTGTGTAAAGCAATCACCTCTGTCTGAAGCCAAAGAACATTGACTACTCGTGCACTAAACCCGGTGCCAGCCAATCATGGCTTTGGTGCCATCATCCAAATCAACATCCTCTTCCTTTTTGGGCAGGGGAACATTGTGCATGGTGGAGATGTTTTACAGCATCCAACATATGCCACAGTGAGTCAGACCTTACCTGGATGCTTCATAAAAGTGGATTTTCAGGACACCAAATGCCCCCTTGATCGGGTTTTTAGCCTGGGCAGCATTGTAGCATTGCTGCCATTTGTTCATTGATTTGCACAGTGGTGTTATGATTCCAGGGCAATTGGGTATGCAGAGTCACCTGTGGATGGAGAAGAGGGTGATGATTACTATTCACATACTTAACTGTGTGTGACAGCTAATGCCACCATGCCCTGCAATTTGGCCAGGACATTCCTTTGAGTCATTAGACATTAATGTGGGCATGTTTTTCCTCAATGGGTGGTAGTGTATAGTAGGCCCAAACGCTGATTGCTAAAAATAATGTATGCAACATTTATGAAATACAGTTCAAACCCACATCTCCTTTTACCTAGCCCCTAGACAAGAATCTAATCTGTACCTATATTTGAGTACCCCCAGAGACGTTTTTATGGTAGAGCAAAAGGGGCACTTGCCCAGGGACCCCACCTTGGAGGGGGCCCCACAAGGCTACCTGATCTAAAGGAGCAAGATTCCTTTGTTCAACAGACTTAAATAGCACACATCAGGATATTGTATTGCATGGTGCTGAGGCTCTAAACCTATTGCCTGTCTGTTTTGGGTTTTATATTCTGCCGCGATCAATTCATCATGTAGTGCTTTCTGTGTTCACTGTGGTATATTTGGTTTGTGTGTTCCTTGCTGCACAACTCCTGTAGCATTCTTTCCTTCCTGTGGGGATTATGTGGATCATGTGCATTGCCACATTTTTAATGCATATTGGTACATTGAGTGCCACAATGGTTCAGAAGTTAGCTCAGTGTGTTAAGCACTCATTGCAGAGATACGTGTTCCTATGCAATATTAGAATAGCACATTCCTGTAAGGATGGATGAGCCTTTCCTATGTCTGAAGTTTATAAACCTGCCTGCAAATGTACTTGGTCTTGCAGCACAACAGGTGCTATTATCAGCAATGTACCTGCACCAGATAGGGGTTGCAATAAAAAGGAACATGTTATCCTTATGGTGAAAGTCTAGAAATTAGTTTGTTCAGATGGGGTGTTGTAAAACTTAGGCAATCACCTCCAACGATGAGCATAAATTGTTAGTCCAAGAGATTAATACATATTGAAGTTTGGAACCAAAGCATTCATGTTTGTATCCTGGCTTTGCAAGCAGACAATACAGTGATCCTGGTCAAATCGTCTAATAGCTTGTATATTACTGTACTGTCTTCTGTGAAGTTTGCCTTCTCGCATGCTGGTGGCATCGTTTAGCCCATTACTTCATCTTTCTTCTTATGTAGGCCATTTCAGTGGCAGGGTTGGTAGACAGAAGGGAGCGCACCAGATGGTGCAGGACTCGGGCAAGCATATTTTAAAGTCCGCTCGTTTGACACAAAAAAACACTTTGCATTTTTGTAAAAGTCAAAGGTTTTTCTGCACGTTTATAAATGACAATTTCACAAGCCAGTGATTTGGAAGTATTTAAAGCTTTCAAATACAAAAGGCAAAATCAGATTGAATCTGTTAAATCACCCTTCTATAATATTTTGTTTTTAAAAATGCTCATTTTTGGAATAGTGATTGGAGTATTTTCCAAGTCTGTTTTATAAAATTAGATTATTTTAGTTAGTGGTAAGAACTGTAATAAAAATGTTCAAATGCAGACATTACAGAGTTGGCACAAATCCCAACTTCACTTCTTAACCAACATGTGATCCTGGGCATCTCATTTAATCTTGTATTGCCTAGCCTCTCGAAATTGCCAGTCCCGAAACCTTTCAAAATTGTCAGACCTTCAGAGTGATTTCTTTCTCAGGGTATGATCTGCAAAACAGCCTTACTCATGGTTTCACTGGCTATAGTGTTGCTTGCATTGATATATTGCACACCACAGGGACTTGTTCTGTTGATCTTTAATAGCAATACCACTTGAAAACCATGTCCCACTTATTATCTCGGTCTGTCCGGATACAGGCACTTTCCTGGTAGCTTCTAATCTGCATCCACTATCCATGCTAGTGTATGTGTAGCTTTCTCCTTCCTTCCAATTGGTCTTCTCTGGCCATGCTTGAGCACGTTTGCGTTCTGTGAGGTAGCAAATGTGAGTTCTATGCCTATTCTGGGTTACATGTACCTGTTAAATACGGTCCTGCATTAATACTACAGGCTGCATACCTTCCTGTCTGCTTTTGATAAAAAGTCTTCTGTATCTACACTACAACAAAAGAAACCTCTTCGTAGACTGATAATGTTGGCCTTCAATTAGCTCTTGATTATCATTGTGATTAGAGCAAGAATGAAGAGGGTAAGGGGACTTGAAGGGAGTAAACATGCTTATTTTGAATGCTGTGAGCAGCATATCAACCCATGGGTTGTGATTGTGTGGGGTGGAGGGGCAGATATTCTTGATCACTTAATTCCTTTTGTTTGGTGGAGGGGGCCCCACAGATGTCCGTGTCCAGGGCCCCAAAAGTGCTTGAGATGGCCCTGAGTACCCCATTCATCATTACCCTATCTCTGATGACATGAACACAGCCCCCTGAAAATGACCTAATTGTGCAGTCAGCAAAAAGTACTCTATTCTGATTGGCCCATTACATTCAGGTCACTTGTTGCAACAGGGACTTTTGTTGTTGGCCAAAACAACTTCTGATAACTTGTGATGTCCATGCTCCCCAAAACAAACCAATCCCAGAACTGATTTGAACAGCAAAGTCAATACCATGTGATATCATAAATCGACACAGTACTGCATTCTCAAGACAACCTGGCAATCCCGAAAAGCTGTTTGACCTCGCAGCTGTATTCTTTCGCAACACCTCTTGCAACTCCGTTATAGAAACATGTTGTTTTCTTAGTAAGCATCCTTCTCTACCTCTCTTGGGAACCAGGTGGCTTTATAAGAAATGTAACAAAGAGAAACATTATAACATTTGATAGTGGAATGTAAGGTCCTAAGTGGAGCCAGAGCAAGATGTTTCGATAAAGTGATTAAATTACATAATGACATGGAGAGCGATGAAATATGGCAATTGCTTTTCTCAAACACACGTGTAAGGGTGCAAATAGCGTTATTGCAATTTTTAAAAATGGTGTTACCACGAGTCAAGGAAAATGTAAAATTGTAATTAAGTGAGCAAACAATAGCTCTGATCAGCCGATATTGTAAAGGTGTATAGGTCTGATTGATATTTGCTTTTCCTTTCTGTATGTCTCGTGGCATTTTATTTGTTTATGTGCTTTTATGTGATTGTGGTAATTTAAAATTGTAACTTGAATTTGATGTATTTCTTTTCTCAATGTGTGTTTCTATGTTGTTATTATTAAGCTGGAATGTTAGAAGTTTGTCTGTATAAAAATATTTGAAAAGTTGCTGTGGCAACTAAAACAAATAAACAAAAAGGAGGAATGGGTAGACAGTGGCAGTGGTGCGGAGTGCAGGCGATTGTATAGTTTAGACATTTTTTTATGGTGACTGAAAGAAGAAGTATTAAGGTAAGCGCTGATTTATTGTTGAGCAGAGTGCTCAGTAGATTAGTAATATTGTGGTATATTATGTTGGCTGAGAGGGAAGGGCTGGCACAGGGGTGTTGCTGTAAATAACAGTACTTAGTGGTTGTTGAAGTAGCCCAGTGACCTGAGCAGGAGTAGGGGCCAGGTAGTTGTATATTAAAAATATATTAGCAGGTAGGTAGAATTGTGTGGGACTGTGCAGAGGGCCATTAAGTTTGATAAGACAAATTGGGCGGGCCTGTGGAGAGGGGCATTGAGTTTGATAAGAATAATTGGATGGGCCAGAGGAGAGGGCCATTGAGTGTTGTTTTGCGATGATTGAGGTGGATGGAAGGTATGAATGTGTGAGGGAAGGGAAGTGTTGAGTGAGGTTGCATGGGAGCGTGTATTGGGTATGTTTGTTACATTTTTTGGAACGTATATAAGTGAACAAATTGTGATTGGGATTTTTATATATAATATATGTATAAAGTTGGAGGGAAGCTACATTATATGAGGGTAAGGAGGAGGGAATTCCCGCCTGTGGTAAATGAGTCATAGTGAAATAGAGGACGTAGGATGGTGTTCAGTGGGATTATGGGCAAGCCCCTGCACCACCTATGTAATACATTGCCCCAGTATTGAGATAACATTCTAAAATGCCACTTAAGTGGGTGCAGGACACCATTGGGTAGTGTTTTCGAGAATGTCCAGGACAAGGAATGTTTGATAATGACACAATAGAGAATATGTTTTCACATTTCTTGGTGACATTTGCAGGTGCCAAATTGAAGAGTAGGCAAATATCTTGGGCCTATGGAAGCTCTATGAAGAGAAATAACAAGAACCTACCAATGATGTCAGGAAAAGTTGTGTCGCTGTGGTGCTGTTCACTACACTGTCCCCTGCCCATGAGCTGTACTGTATGCTGAAGCCTGCGGTGGGCTGCACAAACCCACGATAGGTGTCCCTAAGTAGTGATAGGGCAGAAATAGGGAAGGAAAAGCCATAGGTTGGAATCGCTGCTACTGAGAGAAGAGAAGCCAGTAATAAGAAATACTTGACAGACATAGAAGAATGTGAACAGCGGTAGTCAAAAATGTGACAGAAAAGACAGTCCGGAAAAAGAAGGAGGAACAAGGGGCGGTGGGAACACCAGGTGGTTGGACGTCGGGGGAAATTATGTTTAAGTTAGATAAATAGATTCCTGAGGATGAGTTAGAGGAGGAGGAGGAGGAGAAGGGCTCTGTGGGAGTCGGAAGTGGACCCTGAAGACACCCATGATGACAGCTGAGCAGGGTCTGACAGTGTGTAGGTGAGACAGGAAGCGGAATGGGACAAAGACACAGAGAAGGAAAGGGAAGAGAAGATAAGATGGAAGAAAACAATCAAAAGAGAGAGGGAGAAAGAAACAGAGATAGATTGGGGAGCAGTAGGGGCCAGTTGCAGGCCCTTCAAAACAAGGTAGGTTTACATGGCAGTGCTTAACACTGCAAAGGACAGGGCTGGCCCCACGCCGCAAACACATTTGCCCCAGCTACAGAAAGGTAGGGGAGGAGCACAGTATATACCATGGCAGAGCATGGACAGAAATAATTTGATGTATACCTTGCCATCCCTCACAGAAGGGGCAGGCAAATAGATATATTCTCTCAAGAAAGAGATTGCAGGGATTACCCTGGCGATTGGTGACATGAAGAGATTTGCAGTCATATTGGGCAAAGAAGGGGACCAAAATATGGGAGAGTAAAATTGTGTAGTAACATGCAAGTATTAAGGACTATGTACCCAGACACATCAGACATGGGGGCCATGTTGGTGCTTAAAATTATACCAGATGAGAATTCCACAGACTACATACAATACAGATACAGGAGACATTAGAAATGTGACAATTGTGGGACATAAATATACAATATTTTACCACATACTGGTGCGAGGACTCCCCTCAAATGTGCAGACATCCCTAGAGAAGGTGGTTGGGATTTAAGCAAAGAAATGGCCAGAAATACAGACCACCATAGTACTCTTTTGTAAGAGGAACCAGGAAAGAGAGGAGGGCATGACAGACAATGCAATTAAGTACAAATACATTAGCGAAAAATGTCTATAGAAGGGGCTGCACTCACCAACATTGTCCCAGGACAGCTCAAAGTAACCCCTGAGCAAAAAGGGGGTTTCCAACAGAGGGTGTGCCACAGGGAGCAGTGTATCTACAGCAATGGAGGTTCCTGCAGAAGGGCTATTACCAGCAAGAGTATTATTGCGCACAGAATGGATATTTCCAACAGGGCAGAGTATGCTTATCTAAAGGGAAGGAGTTTGGATTCAAAGGAGCAGGGCCCAGATTTGGATACCATGTTTTACATGTGGGGAGAGGGGATACTTTGCATGGATATGCCCACACATGCAACAGCAGCATTATATGCAAGGGGACAGGGATGTATTCAATCCATGCAGCCACAAATGCAACCAATGCACCCACAGTTGCAGTCCACACAACCACAGATTCAGCCACTTCAAGCACAAATTCCACAACAGCAGATGAAGATGCTCTTCACACAGACAATGAAACATATAGGGCCCACAGTTGCCCAGACTTCACAGGTAAACACAAAGCAGAAGGTAATAGTACCACAGAATGCATTACAGGCTCAATAAAGATTACCCCTGCTATCTGCGCAGGGAGTATTAATTCTATTAAAGACTAGGAGGCGAGCATTATGCTTCAACTTCTTTATTTACTACCCTTCAGCAGTTTCAACAAAACTATTTCAAACCAACTAGGAATGTTCATATGTCCATATAACTTTCGTTTTCCTGAAACTACAAATCCCAAAGTCTCTGTAGTCCATCCTTCCAGCTCAGCTATGACCACATCCTGTCCCTGAGCTCCTCCTCTCTTTTACGTGCTCTGAATGGCTTGTCACCAAACTTTCTCGTCCCGCCCACCGAGCAAGGACTCCATGAACTCCAACAATTAACTTCACTCCGGCTTAAACCTTCTCGTTCCTCCATCAATTATTCTTCTGCTCTTCCCCTAGAGAGAACATAAACATAACATCAGGGTGGCAGCTAGACTGTCATCATATCCACACCTTATCATCATACAATATTATTATCTACATAACATCAGGGTGGCAGTTAGTTTGTCATCATATCCCCCTCTTATCACCATACAATATGATTATCAAACTTGTGAGGGTGGGAACTAATGCTCGCCTCCTAGTCTTTAATAGAATTAATACTCCCTGCGCAGATAGCAGGGGTAATCTTTATTCTATGACAAGACTGGAGGTGAGCATTATGCTTGTTCAAAGCTGTCCCAACACTGTGCTCGCTAAACTCTCCGCTGGTTTAAGATAAAATACTCTGAAAGTTCGATCATTCGCCCAATCAGCAGCTGCCATAATATCCTGCAATGGAACTCCCGTCCTGTACGCTTTAGAAGCCATGGCCCCTCTCACTGAGTGCACCCCATACCGCTTCAGATTAATACCTGCTGCTAGCATCACCTCTTTTACCCATCTCGCAATGGTAGCTGTCTTTACCACCTGAAAAGGTCTCCTGCGCGCTATTAGCAACTGATTCACGTTTGTCGCTCTTACTTCTGCCGTCCTGGCTTCATATTCTTTTATGCAACTAGCTACACACCACTTGTTATTATTTGGAAAATACGGATAGTGCACTGAGGTTGTGTTCGACTTAGTCCTTTGTACTACTATAAAGGTCACCCCTTCCGGTCCAAATGTCCTTCTATTAATCTCTAATGCTCTAACATCCGATACCCTTTTACAGGATATGAGACATAACAGCATCGCCAGGCCCAAGCCGCGTCGTAGCTCCTCCTAGTCGATGGAGCCCAGGATTCGGCAATAAGTTCCGCCGCTTGCATCGAAATGCCCGGCAGTTCCCCGTCTCCGGATATCCTGCACGCGATGAGAGGGAGTGTCCCCTTCACTCTCAGAGGATGACACTGCCCAGCTGGGTCCGTGAGCAAATGCTCTCCTTCCGGAAGGACCCTCGGCAGATCTATCAGTTGTTCTATCAGCGTCGGGAACCACACCTGCGCTTTCCACAATGGTGCTACTAGTACTAGCTCCGCTCTGTCCCTCCGACACTTCGCCAGCACTCTGTTCAGCATCATGAATGGAGGGAATGCGTAGTGCGTGCTGCCTGCCCATTCCTGTAGGAACGCGTCCGTACCCTTGGCGTCTGGATCCAATCTCCAGCTGAAATAACTGGGTATCTGCGCATTCAGGCGCGACGCAAACAAGTCTGTCTGTAAAGGCCCCCATCTCTGGACCAGCTTCTGAAACACCGCTGGATCCAGCCTCCAATCGCTGGAGTCTGTGAGGTATTGCGAGTTCCAATCTGCTACTACATTCAGCTCTCCGGGCAGATACTCTGCCGTTACTGATGTCCCTGTTCTCAGACAATAATGCCAGAAGTCCTTCGCTAGCTCGGCTAGCATCCTGGACTTTGTCCCTCCTAAGTTGTTTATGTAGCGAACCGCTGAAATGTTGTCCATCTTCAACAGGACGCAAGACTTCACTTTGCCTCTTGTGAACGTCTTTATCGCGAAGGAGCCCGCTATGAGCTCTAGGCAATTTATGTGGAGGCTGAGCTCTTCTACACTCCATTTGCCTCCAGTCTGCAACTCTCCGCACCGGGCACCCCATCCTAGACGACTGGCGTCTGATTCTATCACGAGGTCCAGCCTGTCTCCGAATATGGCACGCCCATTCCAGGCGTCCATATTCTGCAACCACCATTCCAGTTCCGTTATAGACTCCTGATCTAGTGCAATCAATTGGTGATATCTCAACCCTTGCTGCAGGTGCCTTATCTTTAACCTCTGTAAAGCTCTGTAGTGTAAGGGACCCAGAAAAATGGCTTGGATAGAGGCTGCTAGGAGGCCCACTACTCTCGCCAGGATTCTTAGAGAAATCACTTTCTTCGCTAGACATGCTCTGATCTCTCCCTTGATGTCTCGTATTTTCCTCGCTGGTAGCTCCAGGGAGGCCTTCCTTGTATCCAGGATGAAGCCGAGGAAATCTAACCTCTGCGCCGGCTTTGTATCCGACTTCTCCGAGTTCACTAGGAATCCTAGGGACTGCAGCAGGTCTACAACCCACTTCTTCTGGTATTCCAGCGCCTGACGATCCTCTGCAAGAAGCAGCAGGTCGTCCAGGTATATAATCAACCGAATGCCTTTCTCCCGAATGGCTGCGGCGACAGGTTTCATCAGCTTCGTGAACGCCCAAGGCGCCGACGATAGCCGGAATGGCATCGTCCTGAATTGCCAGAACTGTTTCTTCCAGCGAAAAGCTAGGAATCCCCTGAACTGCTCCTGAACTGGGATTGTAAGGTATGCGTCCTTCAAGTCTAGCCTGGTCAGCCAGTCCCCCTCTCTCAGGGAGTCTCTGAGCTGATGGATCCCTTCCATCTTGAAGTGATGGTAGACTATCCACCCATTCAACTCTTTCAGATTGATCACTGGGCGTACTTTCTCTTTCCTGTGAACGAGAAACATATTGCTGATAAAGCTCGGTGCCCCGGGACACCTCTCTATGGCCCTTTTCTTCTCTAACTGCACTAGTTCTGCATCGAGAGCCTCCTGCTCCGCTTCCGCTAAGAACGGGCGCTGGGGGATAGAGGTCTGTACAGGATCTTGAATAAACTCTAGCTGCAGACCTCTGACGGTTTGCAATATCCAGGCATCGCTGGAAAGTGCGCGCCAGTTTCCCCAGAACATACATGTCCTCCCTCCCACCGGAGGATAAGTTCTCGCTCTCACCTGGTGTAAACCCTTGGCCTCGTCCGGAACCTCTTCCTCGAATTTTACGGATGGAAAGAACGTGTCTTGCTGTCTGTTTTCCCAATACTGTGCTCTGTAATTCGAGGGTCTTCTACCTCCTTGTTGGCGACCGGTCGAGCGACCCCTGTATCGACCGGTCCCGGCAAAAACTCTCTGTGGGAAGATCTTTCGTATGGAAGCTTGCGCTTTCTCCAGTGAGGCGTAAGTGCCTACAAAGCGGCCCATTTCTTTCCCAAACGTCTCCCCAAACAGGAATCCTTGGGCGGCCTCTCCTGCCTCGTAGGATGCCAGGTCACTAAGCTTCGAGTCTATCTTTAGAAGCAGTCCCCTTCTTCTCTCGGAGGCTATGGCACAGTTCGCGTTACCTAGTAGGCACACTGCTCTCTGCGCCCAACCTGCTAGGGCTTGTGGGTCCACCTCCTCGCCCGTGTCCCTAGCCCTCTCTGCTAGGTCCATGATCTTGGCGAGGGGACTGGCTAAGTCCAGAACTTTCTCCTGGCAGCTCTTCCAGGATCTGTCTATCCCTTTACGGGGGTCTTTATTGGTCTTTGAGACAAAGGTGAGCATCTTAGTGTCTAATTCGGGAGCTTCCGCTACCTTCCCTGGCAGATCAGGTCGAGGGCATTCTGCCGTAGACGCTGCCTCACTTCCTTATCTAAGGCCTTCCTCAGCCTCGCCTTCATATATTGAGCCACTCTCGGGGAAGGTTGCCAGTCGGAAGATCTCGGATTTCTAATGGCATCCGGATCGAACATATCGTCTTGCTCCTCCTCGAGGTGCTTTTCTTTGCGGGCTTTCTTCCCCCCGCTGGGCTTAGCCCAATCTTCCTCGACTGCATCCTCCGGCTCTTGAGGAGGCAGTACTCCCTCCTCTGACTCTTCTTCGGAGCCTAGGTCATCATCTCCTTCTTTTTCTTCCCCAGGAGAGGGGGTCGCGAGGTTCGGCATGGCCTGACGCTGCAAATATGCTTTCTTAAGCTTTGCGAAGGCATCGGCAACCTCCGGGGCCTTATCATTCGCCCCATCTGAAGGGCCCTGGGGGTCTGCAGAGGCTTTCCTCTTGCGGGCCTGGATACTCCCCGTATACCCTGTACCTGAGGGTTCAATGGACCAGCTGCAAGTCCTTATGGTGCTTTCTTTAGGCTGATGAAGCATTGCTTCCAGGGTCTCCAGCCTTTCCTGTAAGGGTCTTACCCCTTGCGCCACTGCATCTACTAGGGAATTCCCTAGCACCTCCTTGAAACTGGCAGCCAGGTCTAGCGGCTGCTCTTCCTCGCTCCACTCGAATTCGGACATGACAAGGGGTGCTTTGTGCCTTGGTACCTGTAAGAAGGTGTCTTCGCTGTCCACTTCCTAGTAGCTGCTTAACAGGGATCCAAATTCCCTTTCTTTAAATTTTTTTTTTTTTTTTTTTTATCTTTTTATCGTGGCTGCACCGGACTACTGAGATATTTCTTATGCCTGAGGCGGCTTTGGTTCACTGACAGTCTTTCTGAGGTTACTGCTTCGTGATGCGATATATCGTATGCCTGAGGTGGCTTGGGTACATTGACCGTCTTCCAGAGGCTTCTGCCTCGTGTGCGTGTGCTGTTCGCCAGCCCAATCCACGCGGAAGCTTAAGCGGCCTGCTTCCTCTTTCAGCTCTCTCCGGGAGCTGCTCCCGCAAGTGAAGACAAACACTTCGACGTTCGGCTGGGCCTCAGCTTTCTGTTGCGTGTTTCCACAGTGGTGCCGGTGTCTCGGTCCGCGTCGCAGACTAAATGCGACGCGGCTCGGCACTCGGCCCGCTCCGCCCCCGCGAAGGAAGGGGGCTGCCCTTCGTATCACTCTTTGGCGGCTGTCTGTGCTCGGCCCCGCCCCTGCGCTCCTCGAAAACTGCGCTACCTTCCGGGGAGAGCCTGCGCGGTTCCGTGAGCTCCGCGGCTCGCCGACGCCCCTTGAGGTGCCGGGAATACGGCACGGGGCCAAGGCGGCTGCCGGAGCTCCTATTGCGTCCTAGGAGTGGTACGTCGTACTTCGAGAAATTCGAACCGACACCGTCCTGAATACCGCTATGCGCTAGTAGATCCTACGCTCGCGCTTCCTCATAAAACTCACTGAACTATGGCATATTGCAGTCGTTATGCTACTTAAAGACAAATAATAGCCTCTAGGCATCAGTTATTGCTATACATATACACGTTAACTGGAAAGTAGAGAGAACGTGACTTATCTGCGTGAAGAGCAGTAAAAGAAGAGGAGGAGCTCAGGGACAGGATGTGGTCATAGCTGAGCCGGAAGGATGGACTACAGAGACTTTGGGATTTGTAGTTTCAGGAAAATGAAAGTTATATGGACATATGAACATTCCTAGTTGGTTTGAAATAGTTTTGTTGAAACTGCTGAAGGGTAGTAAATAAAGAAGTTGAAGCATAATGCTCGCCTCCAGTCTTGTCATAGAATCACACATATGCATGCAAGGGGACAGCACATTGTTAGCTCAGAACACAGTACTATAATACACAGGAGTTACCATTCTTTAAGGTAACCCGTTCCCATTTTAAAGACAGGGCCTAAATAACCAATAGGCCAGCCCACAGAAGACACATTGCTGCCCAATCCTTTCAGTAACTCAAGACCCAGATGAGGAAGCAGAGGTAGTAGTGAAGATTGGAGAAAACGATTTCTATTTTTTGCTTGACATGGGAGCCACCAAAACCTGCAATGAGGAGGGAGTAATGGACACACAGGGATTGTCTGGGGCTGTTGTAACTGTTCCTATCACATAGGGTTGACCACTCACAATTAGCACACAGCAAATAGTGTTCCCCTGTTTCTATTCAAAAGACACTCCTATTAACATATTAGGGAGCAAATGAAATATGAATGCTTCATTTTCAGAGAAGGGTATAGTATGCTCGACACCCGGTTTCTTTTATGAACGGGTTGCAACCATCCTAAACATTTTTTTCACACATAGCACTTTATGCGGGTCACCAGGACACATTGTGGTATTCCTTTATGGGGTATAAGTATTGTTAGGATGAGTGCCAGGAACAACATTCACAATACCATTAGAAGCAGCACTCACAAGGAAGTCCATGGTCATTGTAAACGGGACGGACAAAGAGGGTACAGAGTGGTGTACAGTCCTCTTCATGAACCCGGCATTAAGATTGGCAGACTTGACTTACGAACAGCTGTTCTCAGAAGATGAATAATGGAGGAGCATTTTATTTCAGATATGCATTCCATGTCAGGCAAACCTCGAGGAGAGACAGGTCCCCCAGAGGATGCAGATAGTGGGTGCGTCATCAACTCACTTGCGGGATGATTTGAAAAAAGTACCAGATTTACTATAGACCAGTGGCCCCCATTATATAGGGTTGCTGAAGGGAGCAGGAGTGGTCCACATTAAAGTGAAGGAATGGGACACTACCCACTGTCACATGAATCAAGCAAGGATATATATGAAACACTCCTCACACTGGGCATAATAAAGATGTCAGAATTCCCATGAAATACAGCCATTTACACTGTCAAGAAATTGAAGGTTAGGGCGTGGAGATTAATTCCAGATCTCTGACCCTTGAACATCATAGTAGAGCAAGGTTTTCACTCATACCAAATACAGCCACAATATTATGTAACATACCTACAGAAGCAACATGCTTCACGGTCAAGAATGCATTATTTTTCATCCTATTGCACCCTTCACCCAGATACACAGACTCTCACAGCATTCACTTATCACAGGAAGAGCTTCAAACATACTTGTTCACCACAAGGATATTGCGAGTCAACAGGTATGTTCAATAGGGTGATCCAGATGGATCTAAGCACTTGCAAATGCACAGCATAGTCAACCACTACGTCCTTGACCTCCTGGTGTGTAGCACAACGAGGACGAGTGCAGGAAAGATTCAGTTACACTTCTGACATTTCTAGCACAGAAGGGGTACAAGGTAAACATGGAAAAATTGCAGTTCTGCAAAGAGGGAGTAGTGTACCTAAGACATATAATATCAGTAGACAGAAGGAGAAAAACTCCAGAGATAGCAGAAGAGGTACACATCACGGCAATACACTGTGACGCAGATGCAGTAGTTTTAGGCCCGTACAATTATTGCAGGGCCTATGCATTTGATTATTTCACATTTAATAAGCCCCTCCTTAAGGTACTACATGAGGCACAGAAGGTAAAAGGCCACATAAAATGGACATCTGAAATGAATGAGCCATTCACCGAACTGAAGGAAGCATTAGCGCACACACCAGTTTTAGCAACCCCAAACTATAAAGAAAAATGACTTTTGTTGTCACATTCTGATGGCACAGTGAGGACAGCTTTTCCTCACTCAAAAGAAGCCACAAGGACACAAGCCCCTGGCCTACTATAGTGGTCTTCTAGACAGAGTAATGAAAGGCCACTTCTCAATTACGACAGACTGTGCAGTCCAGCTCTATGAGGAGCATTTGCTTTTTGTGATACTAGAAAAATCAAAGTTTATATGAACAACTCAGGGAGCATCATGTTATGAGGTGATTTTGTCCAGTCCAGCAATTGAGGTAGTGAGGTATCAGGTTGTCAACCCAGCAACATTCATAGCACAGCCGGTTGAAGCATGACAGTGACTCATATATGGACAGGATTGGGGCCAACCCCAAAGTACATGAATAGCCCATAGGAGGAGGAGGAGAGATGCTCTCTGTTGATGGGTCATCAGCGATAGATTCAAGCAAGGGTTGTCGGCATACGGGTGCAGCAGTGGTTTGTTGTCATGAAGGAGAATTTCAAGCGGTGCCTCAGATGAGCCTGCCACTATCTTATTCAACACAGGCAGCCGAGCTGAAAGCTCTGATAATGACTGTCGATATATCAGAGGGGCTTGCCATAAAGGTTTTGTCAGATTCACCATAAGTCAAATCCACAGTGTTTGGCCCGGTGGAAAGGAGGGGCTTCTGGAGGATCTGGAGCTCTACCGTCCAGCATACAGAGTTATTGTCCCAGCTAATAGATGTACTTCCAGCAGAATTGGCAATAATAAAATGCGCAGTCCATACCAGCAGCACATATGCAATTTCACAAGGCAACAATAGGGCTGCCACCACAGCAAATGAAGCAGCATATTTGCCACTACACACTACACTGGTGATGCCTTTTTAAAAGGAACCAACACCCTTGATGACATTGCTGCAAAGGCAGCACCCCACACTTGTGGAACCATTTAACACATTGCCCATTCTCTTTGTGACGGAATTACGGGGGGTGTACCGCAACAAGAAAGGGAGTTATGGAAAAAAGGGTCCGCTCACTGTCACCCGCAGACATGGTGTGGAGACAGAACAGTATAGGTAAACCTTTGATGTCCCACGGTCTGCTCCAAACAGCCCTGGATCAGATGCATTATCCAGCACATGTATAAAAGATCATGTAGCTGCAGACATTAACGAACAATGGTAACTGAGTTTGCAAATAACTGTGTAACATGCTACAAATGTAGACAGAGTACACACTTTAAGCAGTTAAGGCAACACTACGACACCCGGAGGAGCCCTTCCAGCATTTCCATATTGACTATGTTGATATGAAGGATTGATGTAGCTCTTAAAGGTACATCATCGTTGTGGCATGTCCTTTCTCACGTTGGCTTGAGGCTTCCCCATGTGCTCATAACAATGCAAAATCTTCTGCCTAATCTTTGGTCCGTGAAGTATTCCCAAGGTGGGGAGTATGTGATGTGTTGAGGTCTGACTACATACAAAACTTTGCCAACAATCTCTTTAAAGAAGTAACGTCTTTACTTGGCATCAAGCACAAACTATGTTCTGCGTACCATCCTCAAGCCAACAGACTTCTTGAGACCTCAATGGGATGCTTAAACAGTGCTTTGTCAAGCTGTCAGAGGCAGTTGGCAAACATTGGATCTATTGTCTCCTGCTCACTTTATTTGCACTGATCAACCCCCCTGGTGCAGATCATCATTTGACTCTGTGCAAAATTGTCACTGGCAGGACAATGCATGCACCTCTCACACCTGCACATACAATTTCATACGCTAACAGCACTGCCCAACTCCTAGGAGATGAACAGAAAGTATATTTGCATGAGCTCATGAAATATCTCACCTACGTTTTGCTCCAAATTCAACCACATCAAAGCAGGCCTGCTGAACCGGCAGAAAGCACTGACACTGCATCAGCACAAGAACAATAGATGTTTGCAGCACAGCCATCCAGCAGACAGGGTTATCATACGTATATTCACACATTTTTGGAAGGAGCCACGCTTCACCAGACGTATTGCATCCCAACAGCGGTGAAGGTAGCAAAGAGTTGCCCATCAATCCATCTTATAGAGGTCCATCAGGACAAGATCAGCACTCCCCCTGCAGGAAAATAGAGGGGGGCCTACTGAATGAAGTATACACCAACTGTCAATGGATTTTTTGTCTTCCTTCCGCTGGTATAGAAAACCTGTGAGTGGGCTGAAAGATTTGCAGCAAGAGTAGAAAGACATTTTATGAGATATTTTGTTGTATTTTCTGCAGATTTTTTGGTCATTTATTTTTTAGTTGAAAGGGGACAGTTTGCCTTTAGTTCGAGTAATAGTTGAGGAATACGCACCTGTGGTCTAGCAACTTGAAGCATCTCATGTGTTTGATGTCATTACCAATAATGATCTCAGACCCAAATAACCAGACGGACTCAAAGAATATCAGCATAAAATAAAGAAGGGCAATCTGGCGAATAAAAGGTAATGATTCACACACTCTCACCCAGATGTGATTATATACAAAGGTTTTATACCTCGGTCTGCATCATTTATGATGTAATCCTATGGGGCAAACTAAAATATATTGAAGGGAAGGATTGGTTAGGAGAACATATGACCTATATTATTCATAAGTGTTAATAACTTAATTGGCTGCCCGTTATCTGGGTGCATGCCTCGAACTACCTCTAAATACGTACAATACTGATTATAGCGAGAACATGGCAGTGTTTTGGTCTCTGTAACATTGTATAACATGTTGCTACATGGACCTTCTGATTGGTTGGCATGCTTTCCCAACCTTCATCTTGTTAGCAGCACGTAAGCAAAACGCGACTCAGGTGCCGAAAACAATGTCAGATGACTCCCCACTTTCCCAATTAGTACATCATCTCTCGTCGGTCAGGCTCCAAACCAAGGCTTCTCCTTTGTAGTTGACCTCAAAGCCTGCTTTCTCTTCTGGGACATTCAAGGGAGTTTAGGAACACTATTATCTTTGTTTGGGCTTAATGACTAGCCATTGTTTTCAACTTCTGAATCACGTGTGATGAGACCACAAATGTGTCCATCTCAACCTTATATTTACTGCTATGTGATTCAATTGTGCTGGGTGTCATTACACTTCTTGTCCTTTGGTGGCTTGATCACTCCATTTTACATAGGTTTGCTGCATCATTCATTGTCTAATTGTCTAATTAAGATGTTTTCTCCTTCACTTAATCTTAGAGAAATATGTCTTACCTACATGGATAATCCTTTGACTACTCTTGTGCCTTGGAAATATTCCAAGAAATATCATCCTTGATGCCAAGCCAATAGACTCCTCTTCATTCCTCACACAAAGCTGTTTTTCTAGTGTCTCCTGACTCTGTAGACCTGGCCAGTCTCGGAGGTAGCTTTAATGGTTTAAATACAAGTCTGGTGTCCATCATTCCATTATGGTCACTGTAGTCATGTTTAGCTTTCCACTGCAGCAAGCTTCTATATGTCGTCTACCTTGCATTTCTGCGTGTAATCATTTATTAATCAGCAGCTTACTTTATCATCTTTGCATATATGATTTCTTCATATTCGATAACATGTTTCTCGTGTTACTTCAGTTACACCTTTACTCTTTGAGAATTTGCATATCGTTTCAGAGAGTCTCTGTATCTCTCCTCTATGACATCACTCTGCTCTTGTCAGATTTCACTTATAGCTCTATAATTTCCAATGGTGTGTGCGGACATCCTTCCACCCTCTCAGTGTGAGGGTACATTTGATACTGTAGTCTAAGTGCATATCGTCTCTCATACACGTGATGCAGTATTGGGATGATACTTGTTGTTCCACATAGGGTTATTCTACTGCTGCATTATGATGGAGGTGAGGGGTGGAACCTAGGGATAACATATCCACCTGCTTCTCAATATTCCCCCTCTGGTCAAGTCCTATACCACTTCTACTTCTTCAATCTTCTTCATTCTCTCTTCACATCTAGGTTTTTTCAAGATCCATAGTTGTGTCACTCCCCTTAGGTCACTTGCATTCTTTATATGTTCATCCACACTCCAGGTCATGTGATAGCATACTCCAGTTGGTCCACAGAATACCCAACGTCCTACATATTTCTTGAGATCTGTAGGGTAGTAGAACATCATCCCTGGGTGTGCCAGGAAACTCTTCTATATGTTATCACAGGTAGGCTTTTCGGTCTGTGGCGTATGATCTCCATTCACATCAATCATTATCTTCATCCCATTTGTATTCTTGGCAGTTTTCTGGCATTGTCCTAAAATGATCCTTATGAGACGGTATCCTAGCAATACCAACATTAGTATTTCTCCAAGTAATTTGAAGGCATTTGACATCCAGGTTGGACTCCACAAAAACAGAGATGAAAACCAGTCATCTCCTGCTGTCTCATCAGCATCATCCTCCATCTTCGTATGCAGGTTCATCAGCATAGTTATTGCTTCTGTCAGGGTTCCATTTTCACCATCATGGGAAGGTAAAAATGTACAGCAAGAAAGCCGAACCTTGGCTCACACGCCTTCTTCTGTTGCTGTAATTAAGTCCAGGACATACTTGTTCTGGAGGGTCATAAGCGTAATGGCCCTCAGTTCTTCTCTGATTGCATTAAATAATGTTATTGTTGCATTATTCATTTGCAGTAGCTCCCATCCGGTAATCTGCAGCCACTTGGCATTCAATGCAGTTTGGATTCCTGGCATAAATATAGTTGTTATTATCATTGGCGTCTTGCTGAATAATGTATGCTTGTCTGGAATGTCATTTTAGCTTCTATTGATTTTGATGAAAAATAGTTCTCCCTCTTCCTTCGGTGAAGGTTGGGCGACCTCTTCCTTCTCTGGTGTTCATTCATTTTTGGAAATGTATCAACGGGGTCCCCGCAGCTCCTGCAGAATGTTGTGCGGTTGGTCCAAACACATGTGAACTGGGTTTCCCAGGCCTTTAAGATGAGTAGCAATCCCCTGGAGATGGATGGGGATGCAGATTTTGTTCATTTATCAATAATCAAAACGACTCAGGTAATTTGGCAAAAGGGGAGTCTATTTTATTAACAAGTATATAAAACAGGGAGCACAACAAACATTAGCAGTCGTTCGATCCTCTTACTCGACTCAATGTAGTATAAACTGAGGTTATATTGCATAAAATCATCATCATTGACGTTGACCTGTGTCACTACCTACATTGCAAACTACAAAAACCTATCTGGCAAAGTGATAGGCTCTAAGTGAATAGCTAAGTATAAGTTACATATCAGAATAGAACCGTGAAAGAAAGTGATAGGGTGCTTAACATCAGGTGGGGCAACTAAGCGCTCCCCTCAAAATGGCCACTATGAACATCACTAAATACATGATGTTCCATTGGCTCCACAAACTACAGGACCCCTGATTACATGATCCTCTGCAATTGGTTGTCTTCTAACCCCCTTCAGTACTTTTCCCTGCACATTTAGCAGCACACAGCCTGAACATCCAGGTGTTAGTGTGTTCATCTAGAAACAAGCTTCCCACCAATTATTATATCAATGCATCACCACCTCAATGGTCTAGTGTCAATTAGTGCTTTGAAGATTGGCCTTCAGTTTGTACTGTGCTCTGAGAATTTTAAGGAGTGTAGGCATAGCCTGCCCTTGTGCGTAGGTGTGACCACCTCAATCATTCAATTTCTTCTTTCCACGTGACTGGACACCTTGAAATCAAGCTTTTTGTGTATTTAATATAATGTTTTAATAGTCTTCTGATGTATTTTGTTTTGCTCAAGCCTCCTGAACAGGGTCTCTTGTTCCTTCACACAATTTGTATCCAATGACAGCCAGTTCCTATTTGATAAGACTTTGGCTTCCTGGCTCATCCAACTCCGTCTGTTGAGATTCATTTTGCAATAAAAAATTGCTTTTAACTGCGACACACTGAAGTGAGGCCTTCTTATTTATGTTCAGCACTGCTTCATAAAATATATATTTATATATTCAGTGAAAAAACTTAGTTCAAGGGACGTTATGGTTAAGTTGCGCTCCTAAAAACCTATGAAATTCAGTAAAAAACGTTGTTAATGGGATGTACATTTGTGATGCACATTTAATTTTTTCAGGGACCTGAACACTGTCCATAAAACACCCGCACCCATGTGTCTCACACCCTTGGGTCCTACAAACATCGCACCTGTCTGTAACTGTCCGCTGCACATGTGTCACACTTTTAATTAGTTTGGGGACATAAACACTGTCTGTAGAACACTGTGGGATGCATTGACCCACTAGGCCCTGCCCTGCGACATCACTGTGTGCTGGTGGCATCGGAACCAACAAAATGACCACAAAAAGCCCTATGCACACTAAACCTCTGAGAATTGCGCTGTGAAACCAGAAAGTTGGCTGCCAATCTACTTTGCCTGTGTCAGTGGTGGAACAGAGGACCACACTGCTAAAACCTGTCATCGGGCTGCCCACAGAGGGAAAATGGAAACTCTGTGAAAGACAGTGCTTCATTGCAAGGAAACATCAGAAAAGATCCAACATCCTTGCTGGGTGGTACCCGTCACTTTATTTAAAGAATCCTCATAAGCACACAATATCAGGAGAAGCAGATTTCATCACAAGAACATCCAAATTAAAAAAAGGTGCTTGCCTGGGAAATTCTGCCAGATATGGGCGCAGTACCACTGGCCACCTGTATGAAAGCTGTCATTTAATTACACTGGAAGCTTAAACTTGTACAGTAAAATCAAATTGTTGAAATGAACTGACTTGCTATCAAAAACAATATAGGTTGCCACTATTTAACATCTATGTTTAAAAAGACTGGAATTGGAGATATGTTTGTCTGTTTTGAAAATGTAAGTTTATTTTCATCAAAGAAAAATTTAAACAAAGTGGATATTTGAGGTCAACCCCTGATGCCAGTCACAGAACTTCAAAGCAAATTCCAAAGTGTGCCGCAAACAAAAGGCACCTTCCTCCTGCTCTCTGCCACAGGAACTCCCAGTCAGATGTTAATGAAGAGGGGAGGAGATTTTGCTTTGCTGCTCTTGGGAGAGACAAAAGACTCCCTTGATTGAAAAGATATGCAGATGCAACTGTCAACAGAAACTCCGGCCAGGGGAAAGAGGCCGGGTTTGCTCTTGACCCACAAAAATGTTGGAGGCGGGACAGACAGTTATGTGTATTCTTAAAGCACAAGAAAGTATATTTTTGAAAAGGACTGACAGAGGACTGTGCAAAATTGTAAAAATGTGTAAAAAAAACAGTATTGTTAATATGAATATTCTGGTCATGGTTTAAAACTACTCAGAACTCTGTGCTATGTTCAGGGACATGACTACAGACTTTGTGGTTTTCTAGCAATTGTGGCAATGCCAGAAACCTGAAACTTCACATGATTATGCCCAGATGTCATGCACACATATGTGTAAAAATGTGGACAAATCTGACATTGGGTACCGGACCAAAAGTGAGAAAAATTGCCAAATCTAGACGCAAGCTCTCACCGTGACGGGGCTCAGATGAATACTTGCTCCAACAAATATCTGATATAAATATGCTATTGGTATTAAGGTTGCAAAATTGTAAATATGTCTTGCATGAAAAATAGATTTCATGTGCAGAAACAAAGGGGGGTACTCCCTGGATCATCAAATACAGCGTCATCATGACACCAGGTTTTCTTCTCAAATCAGGGGAGAGGAAAGACCCTAACCAATTGAATCCCTAGTTGTGTGCTTAGTAGAAGTCAGCATACCCACCCTTTTAGAAAATACATAAATAGAGACAGTTTAGGACCTAGAAGGACACACACATCCACTCACCATCCGATTGCTGGTGAAGCACTTTGCAAGAGAAATCCATAATCCAGTCTCCATAGCTGAACCCTTCTCAGCTTGGGCTTTTAAAATCATTAAATCAGATTTTACCCCAGACCTCCAAGGGGAACAACAAAAAGAACAGCCTGTCTGAGCTGTGCTGCTTTCTTGCTAAGAATTCTTGCCAGAATCCAGAGATCTGACCCAGTAGAGCAGAGCTGTGACCAGATAGCTGTGAACCAGAACCAAACCGTCAGATCCAGTCCAATTCCGCCGTGCAGTGTCCAGAGTGCCGTGCTGCGTGCAGAACCAGAGCGCCTTGAGTCCAGTCCGGTGTGCTAGCAGAATTCCAATCCAGAAATCTTTGACCAGATCCATGATGGGTCCATTCCAAACAGCGGTAGTGAGTATCCATAGCATAGGATTGTCTCCAGCATATGTACAAGCCATAAGTCATCCCTATCCAAACCCACTCTCTTATATCCAGAACTGCATTGTAGAACATTTTTTGTCTTACCTGAATCTTTCTCTCATCCCTATAGTCCTTTGGTAATAGTAGTGTTAAAATCATCTTTGCGCTAATATATTTGCTGAAGAAAGACAAGCGTCTTCACATGTAAAAACCAGCCAGAGGCGTCACTGGACTGGTGGCTGTGCTGTCGTGTAGTTTGTGGCTTCATAGTCTCCATAGTATAAGAAACCTTGTTTGTAATTATAAAAAGTGCAACCTTGTTGGATTTAAGTGTCCACTTGAAGCTAACATCCTCAGCTTTCAAATTCCTTAGAGTTTTTCCGCAATCGTGCTTACCGTGCGCAAAAAAGTTTGCTGCAAATTTTTCGTTTGGCTCAAATCTATCACGTAGGAAACAGCTGTACATTGCATCCAACCTCAGAATTAAGTTTTCAATCTGCTAATTACTGAATAATCATTGCTAGTGTTTATCTGAAACTATACAAAGTGGCTCCCACTATTATTGAATCCAGTTTAGAGAATTAAATCCATTTTCAGTGTTTTTACCGTTCCATTCAAAGCCACATTCAAAACCATTTTGACAAGTTGCAATCATTCCTGTTTTTCTCTGTGTTTGCTGGGGGAAATTGGGATTGATACTGTATTTGTTGAGTGTGTATTCCTGAAACCTGTTTTCTCTTCTTCCATCTCTTTATACTGCATATTGGGGGGGGGGGGCGGGTTGAGTAGTGTGCAGGGGGAAAGAGTGATCAAATTGCATTTTGATTGAACCCACACAAAAGTATTAATTCTATGCTGCATTATTTTTCCGACCAATACTCTGTGTGATTAAAGAGATTTATTGTGACATCGCCCCATTGGTGATCATTGTATAAATATTAGTGGGATATATATATATATATATATATATATATATATATATATATATATATATATATATATATATATATATATATATATTTCTTTTCTTTTTTTTTTTTTTTTCTTGAAAATAACTAAAATAAATCTTTTAACTTTGCAAAACAGCCTGCTTCCTAGTTCAGTGTGACTGGGGGGATTCAAATGTGGGGCGTGATATAAGGGTACATCATTCAGAAATGAAAAGAACTTATAGACATAAATAAATAATTAAGGGTTCCAGCTGTAGCATCACACACTAGGCATTGACTTAAGTGGAGTTCCGGGTTGAAATCACTTACAAGATCCGCACGCATGCTTACACCCGACCCCACACATTTGGTGTCCTACGCACACCCGTCCCATTTGGTAACGTGTCCGCAACGTCATCATTTAACCGCACCCATGCTAAGCATGGGTCCTTGTTTGCGAACACAGTCCAGATACCTGGACACTGAAAAAGTGCTTTTTTGAGCAATCCAAGGTATTTTCCTGTGAAACGTCGCCCTTGCACATGTCCCAGACCATGTCCCTAGTGATCTGCATACTTTTTGGAACTTTTTTAACCCTTTCTGGTGTCCGATGTGGCCGCGGGCAGTGTGGGTGTCCGCGAAGTACGCACCAGCACCCCTATAAAAGGCCACACCTCAGAGCTTCTCCTTATTCTGTGTTTCGACTTCCATGACAGAGACTGCTCCACATTGTTGCATTGGATTGCACTTACTCTTTCCTGTCTGCAAACTGTTCACATTCTGGTGATTCCTGACACCAATGAAGATGGCAACCATGGATGCTGATGCTCCTGCTGGTGCTACTTCTGCATCAGCACCACCCCCACTCCCTCCCGAAGTGCCTGCAGAGGGGAACAGGCATGAGGTGGCAGAGGAGGATGAAGTGGATGATGAGGATGAGGTAGTTAAATTCCCTGCTACTAGCACTCACCATGAATCTTGGGTGTGGAGGTTGTTTGCCACTCTTGATGGAGTACCGAAAGCTCATGCAAACAAGGTGCGCTGCACTCATGCCAGTTGGTGCTGAGTCGTGGCAAACCAGGTTTGTACAGCTACGGTACTACCTCAATGAATCGACACCTAAGGTTGTTCCATGGTGGGGCTATTCGTAAGGTTGTACCTTGTGATAAAAGTAGTAGGTTGAGTTCCTCTGCATCATCCTCTGTTTTCTCTCCTGCCACCACAAGAGACACACCTGTGGGGCAGGCATCCCTCCAGCTGCCTTGCAGGCCATACGTGATGCTGTTGACCCTTACCTTTTGAGGGTCACAGTATTGTGTATGTACTGCGACACAGAACTCTGCAGGGGGAGACCCTTCAAAGTGCTTTCGAGGCTGTGGTCCGGGAGCATGAGAAGTACTGCCCACTACCTGAACAAGGCCCACCCAATATCTTCCTCTCTCCATCTGCCCTTTCTTATCCAAATGGATGGCGCCCCTTCATTACCCCCCCTTCCCTTCCCTTCCTTTCCTTATGTGTCATGTCTGAAAAACCAAAAATAAATACAAAACAACAACCCCCCCCAAAAAAAGGCTCTTTTCAGAGCTGCCTTTCACAGTTCAAAAATAGAAGTGTCAAGGAAATGCTGCAGGGCCCTGTGCATTTTTAGAAGTCTGCAGACAGTCCGCAGACATTTAACAGTTTTGGGGTGCTGCCTTATCAGAACCATTGCACTTTTCTTTGGGAGGAAGTGGTGGCTCTGAAAAGGTTTTTTTTGTGTTTCGAAAACTTCAAATGGTCAACACCTACTGCAAAATGGATTGCTATAATTCCAAAAAGGGTTGCAATGTATTTTGTATATTTTGCAGAAAAATCTGATTACCAGCATAAGTAAGATGTTCTCCATCTCTGCGAAATATGTGTGTACTACGAAACATAATATTTTCATTGTGAAAAGAGGACATGCCAACATCTCTCAACAAGGCACAAACATCCTTTTTGACATTGCACACCGCTTTCTCCATTTGTGGACCAAATGAAGAAGAATGAAGCCACATGTGTCTCTGTGCAATATGAGAAAAAATTACTCTGGACTTTGGTAACATGTCCATGACTTTCTCAAGGCCTCCTTTCATTGCAAATTGCAAAGAGATTCCAGAGACATGTCCTAAACTGTTCTCTCCACAATGAATAATAATGTCTGGATCACGCTGTGTCACCAAAGTAGCACAAAGAGGTACCAAATCTAGCCACTTCATTCCACACACTCCATACCAGTGCACTTCCACATGCGGGAATCCAAGATGTGCAGCCACTCCACAGTGATCTGCATGCACCTCCAACCAATTTATCCACGAGTCTCCCAATATCCAGACAATCTGCCTTTTGAAAGACACAGCCATAGCTATCTGCTTTCCTCTCAGGAAAAAGACTTTCTGACCAAGTCTCTCCTTACACATCATAAACTGATGACATAATGTACAAAATAGAAGACAATGACAATTCCAAGTGGTTCCAACAAGCTCTCTATCTTATAGCAGAAAACAAATACAAAATTAATGACCCCTTAATACTTTGCAGTTACTGTACCGCACAACTTGACAACAGCCAAACACCTTCACGTGCTATCACAAATAACTTGGAATTATTCCCACTACCAAAACCCCTGCAACAACTTAACTTATATGAGAGCATCATAATTCAAACAGTGCACCCATTTCAAGCAATAATACGCCATCATACAAGAACAGCAAAACTACCACCCTCTGAATTAGTGAAAGGCATTTGTGGCAAAGTAGTTTATTTGCCATTAGATCTCAAAGAAAATGTACACACTCTGGGAGTACAACATCCAATAAATCAATCTTTAATTATCTTAGTAAATGGCGTACCTACAAAAAACAAAACAATTTGGCAACAATTGGTAGACTTACATAAAGTTAGACAAGCCCTGCAATATCTAAAAGACAACAATGAATAGTACAAAGAAATAAATATTGAAGAAAACATTAGGGAAACCAATGAAATAATTGAAGACTCATCAGAAACTGGTCAATTTCAACTTCTAGATCCTGCTACAGAATCCACAAATTTAGACCATTATACAATTCACCCATTACACTCTAAAGACACCATAGATGATGCGCTGGAAACGTACCAAATGCGACAAGCCAAAGGATCTCCAATCATTATATGGGAAAAAGTATAGAAGCACGTGCCTTTCCTCTACTCTTTTCTACTGAAAAAGGAGGAAGGCACGATGATAGAACCACACAAATAATTGCATCAGAATTCCGCTCTTTACAAATGTTGTCTGAAGACCCAAGATTCAGACAAAACATGGAATACATATTCCACTTTCTCTTTGAAAGTAAACTAGCAACTCTATACTATGAGGTTTACACACATTGAAATCAGGTACCCATTTTCAAAATATGCCAGCTATGCAATTACTACGAAAAGTGCAAGGAAAAGATGAGGTTTTCCAGTCAAGCATTACAAATCTTTTAGCAAACATGCGTGGTACAAAAGAATACTGGTTCCGACGTCATGGAGATGTACGCTGTATGATAAGAAACCTTGGCCCACCCACTTTGTTTGTGACATTAATTTGTGCAGGATATGTATGGGAAGATGTACATGATTCCTACGCATAGCAAACAAAAACAAAACAAATATAGATATAAATAGATCATGTAAATGTATCAAGATATTTCCATCATCATTTCTTTGCTATGCTACACTTCATTTGTGATAAAACTGTTCCTCCCCTCAGAGAAGTGTGACACTTCTTTTGGAGAAAAAAATACTAAGCCAGAGGAGCAACACACATCCATATGCTATTGTGAATTAAAGATGCTCCTAAATTTGGTCAGGACAGTAATGCCACTGTTTTGCAGTTCATCCAAAAATATGTCACTTGTGAAATCCCTTCACAAACGAAACATAGTGACCTTCATGCACACATTTTTAAATTTCCAAGACACACATGTGGGAAGTATTGTTGTCACAAATATAAAACCAAAGGGAAAAACTACACCAAATGCCGCTTTGGTTTCCCTAGATCAGTTTCAACAACTGGTCAAGTAAACAACTTCATGTCTTCAGTTAGACATAGGGCCTCATTACACGGAATGTGGTAAGGGTTTACCGGTCCGGTACCGGTAAGGGCATCAGTACCGGTAAACCCTTACCGCCTTACTATGAGGTCCCTTTGCCAGACCCAACCTCAATGGCTGGTTTTAGCAGCCATTAAGGAATAGGCCTGCAAAGGGACCTTGGTGCTAAATACGGTACCGTAATTTGCTGTACCGTAATTAGTTCCTTCCCCATTCCCTTTGAGCTCTATGGGGGCAGAAATGGAAATGGGGAAGTGCCTTGGTGAATGGGGAATTACCGCTCCTGCTCACCTTGGAGTAGGGTGGTAATTCCGCCATCCACCAAGGCGGACACAGAAAAATACCAGCGGCAACCATGACGCTAATAGCTCCATGGTTACCGCATACTGTATAATGAGCTGTATAGTGTCAAAGGTAAATCACCTAAGAACGCATATTACATAAAAGGAACAGAAGATCAAAATATATCAATGATTACAATGGAATCATTGCCCTCCTTTGGAATGCAAATATAGATGTGCAGTACATTGCAGACAATTCCACTGCAGTTGCACGATATGTCACAGCCTACTTAACCAAGCAGAAAAAAACATAGCTTCAAGATCTCAGGGATGACATATCATCTGACAAAACACTATCACAGAAATTGTACAACTTAGGCATAAAAATGCTCTCCCATAGAGAATGTGGCACCGGTACCAGTAAACCCTTACCACCTTACTATGAGGTCCCTTTGCCAGACCAAACCTCAATGGCTGGTTTTAGCAGCCATTAAGGAACGGGCCCGCAAAGGGACCTTGGTGCTAATTATGGTACCGTAATTTGCAGTACCATAATTAGCTCCTTCCCCATTCCCATTGAGCTCTATGGGGGCAAAAATGGGAATGGGGACGTGCCTTGGGGAATGGGGAATTACTGCCCCCGCTCACCTTGGAGTAGGGCGGTAATTCTGCCATCCATCAAGGCCAACAGAAAAATACTGGCGGCAACCATGACGTTAATAGCGCCATGGTTACCGCATACCATGTAATGAGCTGTATAGTGTCAAAGGTAAATCACCTAAAAACGCATATTACATAAAAGGAACAGAAGATCAAAATATATCAATGATTACAATGGAATCATTGCCCTCCTTTGGAATGCAAATATAGATGTGCAGTTCATTGCAGACAATTCCACTGCAGTTGCACGATATGTCACAGCCTACTTAACCAAAGCAGAAAAAAACAGAGCTTCAAGATCTCAGGGATGACATATCATCTGACAAAACACTATCACAGAAATTGTACAACTTAGGCATAAAAATGCTCTCCCATAGAGAATGTGGCACCGGTACCAGTAAACCCTTACCACCTTACTATGAGGTCTCTTTGCCAGACCCAACCTCAACGGCTGGTTTTAGCAGCCATTAAGGAACGGGCCCGCAAAGGAACCTTGGTGCTAATTATGGTACCGTAATTTGCGGTACCGTAATTAGCTCCTTCCCCATTCCCATTGAGCTCTATGGGGGCAAAAATGGGAATGGGGAAGTGCCTTGGGGAATGGGGAATTACTGCACCCGCTCACCTTGGAGTAGGGTGGTAATTCTGCCTTCCTCCAAGGCTGACACGGAAAAATACTGGCGGCAACCATGACGCTAATAGCGCCATGGTTACCGCATACCATGTAATGAGCTGTATAGTGTTAAAGGTAAATCACCTAAAAACGCATATTACATAAAAGGAACAGAAGATCAAAATATATCAATGATTACAATGGAATCATTGCCCTCCTTTGGAATGCAAATATAGATGTGCAGTTCATTGCAGACAATTCCACTGCAGTTGCACGATATGTCACAGCCTACTTAACCAAAGCAGAATAAAACAGAGCTTCAAGATCTCTGGGATGACATATCATCTGACAAAACACTATCACAGAAATTGTACAGTTTAGGCATAAAAATGCTCTCCCATAGAGAATGTGGCTGCTATGAAGCTGCAGACCGTTTAACCGGCACTGCCTTGTATGGAAAATCTGAAAATATAGTATGGCTAAATCTTGGTCCTGCTAAATCTAGAAAACAAGTTCTCAAATCATATGAAGACATAGAAACAATAGCCAAAAATTATCCAAACAGCCAAGACATTTTGAAAAACTATTTACTAGACACATACAACCCAAATAGGAGTACCACTTTGGAAACTATGTGTCTATACCACATAGCCCAAAATTTTACATACAAAAATAATATTAAACCAGATTAAAAGGCAGCTTAGTGAAACTTATCAAACAAAGCTTAATTAATCATATTAAATTGTCATTAAAAACTCCTCAACATAAATAACTGTATTACATGTCCCTGCTACAATTTTTTAAACCATGGAGAAAAGAAGATTTACTAGATACCTATGACTCCTATGAAGATGCTCTCAAAGCAAATGAAAGCACTATAACAGACATAAACTTTACACAGTACAAAACAATGTTGCACAATGAACAGCAACAAGAAGCAGAACTCCAGGTGCAACTAGACGTGGACACTCCTGAGAGTAGTCAACCTTCTGTAATAGGAAGCCAAGAACCACTTGGACAGCCACTAATAGCAAATGAGGCACAATTAGCCATGACAGAAGTAGAAAACACCATGTGTCAGTACGAGCAATCTAGGGACGACTTTTCTGTACTAAATTCACAAATAAACAATGAGCAGCGTAGCATTTTCCAAGAAGTAACAAACAAATTGAACATGGTGTGCAACAAGAAAGTAAAAATTATATCTGCCAAGACTATAAACCTACACTGCTATATGTGAGTGGTCAAGCAGGTTCAGGCAAAATGTTGTTAATTAAAATCATCAGCAAGTTCATCCAACAATTGACAAATAACAAACTGTCAGCTGTTGTAACTGCCCCCACAGCTTTAGCTGCCTACAACATAGGTGGTGTCACTTTACACCCATTACTACTCCTTCCAGTAGAGCACCAAAACAAATTAGACTATTACAGACTTTCTCCAGAAGCTGCAATGGAAACACACAGAGTTTTCAAACAAATAAAAATGCTGCTAATAGATGAGGTAAGCATGGTTTCCAATCTCATGTTAGCCTTCATTCACCTCAGATTTCAAGAGGTTCTGAAAACAGACTATGAAGAACTCTTTGGAGGAAAACACATTAAAGTTTTCAGAGATCTTCTTCAATTAAAGCCAGTTAAAGGTGAACCTATTTTTAAAACCTTAGGGCACGAACTATGCCGTAAAACTCTTGGCAGCATAGGAAATGTCAACCTTTGGCAACATTTCCAATACAGAGAATTAACTGAAAATATGTGTCAGTCTGCAGACCTCACATACGCCAACATTTTTAAAAGTATTAGAGTTGGCGTAGAAGCACAATCGATATTAACATCCAGGCACATCCATGCACTCTATGGTCATAACTCATGTGCTACAGATGTCATGTAACAATTAGCACACAAAAATGTCAATTGTATGTCCTTGATGCCAAACTTGCAAGCCGTTAAAAATGTAATGAAACAATGTTAAAAAAAGAAATGCAACCAATAGTTCAAATTTGCTCCACAGACAAACTGGACGTACATGGTATGTCACTACCCATGTGTCAACAAGCCACAACAAGGCTAAACACCTTGGAAAACTCTATCTCTAACATAGCTGGTTTGGAAAAAACATTAAAATTATCTTTAAACTCTAGAGTAATGCTTCAATGTAACCTTTGTGTGGACCAAGGACTAATTAATAGAGAACTTGGTACAGTTGTTGGCTTTCAAACATAACTATGTGACAACAACATTCAATTTGTCAATATTCTCTTTGACAAACTATCAGAAATCAGAAGGATAGGACACTCAACAGCCTGCTTCCTTCTTTTACAAAGACATGTATTTACGCAGAGAAGAATTTTCTCTAACTCTAGCATACGTTTTCACCATTCACAAATCACAAGGTCTTATCCTAGATAAAGCATTGATAGATATTGGTAGCACAGACTTTAAAGAAGACATGAACTATGTAGCACTATCACACCAAGATTCCTCAACAAGCAAACAGATAAATGAATACCACTAAAATGAAACAAGAAATAAACAGTTAGAATATGCCAACAGGTATCTCACTGCCCCAAAAATCTGCAACAAGTCAACAGATAGATGAATACCACTAACATGGAAAAAGAAATAAACAAATACAAAACAACTGCTATGTAATTGCAACAATACTACCACCACTTCCAAATCAAAAACCATACACCTATTCAATTCCTCTTACTGAAATCAATGAAAGAAATATATTGTGCCACAACGTAGATTTTTTTTTTAATTCAGCATGGATTCTTTTCCCACAGACCCAATGATTTAATAAACAAACACATGAACTGAGCACATTGCACAGTGCACTGGTTTGAACTATAGTACTTCTAAAGTACTAACTATGAGGTTCTACAAAATGTAGAAATGTATACTATGCAATGCAATACTCATTATAAACTACCTACACTAGCGTGTGATTCTTTCTTTTATCACAGTGATTGAAAAAAAAAGTCTGCTCCAACTACCCATGTCATGAAAAAACTGCAAACAGCCACAAAAAGTCAAACAATAAGTATATAATGATTGGCCTTACAAACACCACAGCACAACACACCCATTCAAGAAAACACCTGACCACAGGCTGCAATCCAAAATGTTTGCTTCCATGGTTATCTTATGCTGCGGTGTTTGTTGCCAAAACACTACAATCTTGACTGCATGGACTGGCCAAAACTCTACATAGAGCCTCAACAAAGGAAACAGTAAGTATATAATGATTGGATTCACAAACACCACAACATAACACAACCATGCAAAGGAACACCTCACCAATAAATACAACCCAAATTGCCTACAGACTTCAATACCAACATTCTGAACACAATCCAACAAACAAAGTAACACACATCATCTCACTACCCTATACACACTATTACACTACTGCCAATCAATACTCACATTTTTGAAAACATATCCTTCTCTCTCCTAACATCCAATAACACTGCCTTAAAAAGCCAAGTGTGCTCTGTGTGCTTACTATTGTAATAATTTCTGAAGCACGTTCAGCTGACAGATTCTAAGTAAAATATACAGAATGCACAAAGGCAAAGGAAAGTGTGTCTACATGCTATGCACAGTTATCAGAAAGCACTACTACTGCAAAAACAAGGAAATTCGTTGATAAGCAGCCCACCTACCACAGTCAAAATGTTTGGTAGCATTGGTGTATTATGCTGTGGTGGTTTTGGCCAGGGCCTAGAGTCTTGGGTGCATGACTCTTGGCCCTGGCCACAACCACTGCAGCATTATACACCCATAGAAACAAACACCTACCGAATGACCACAACACAAAAACATAACACATCCACCTCAAAACCTATCCAATTCAATTAACACACCCTCTTCATCCAATGCTCTACTAACGACCCAAAACCAACATCATAGTAAAACAAAATAGCCAGTAGTGTGGTGACCGCGGACATCGCAAACACATCAGGGCCTTCTCCCACCTAAACAAATACATCATTTGACCCATCTCTTACTCCCCCACCCTCTCAAGCACTCTAACACACCAACACACTCCCCACAATTGGATTTATACTCACTTCCACGCCACGCTGTCCATGGATGTCCGCAGATCCAATATGGCGGGAGAATCTAAAGAATGTGATGCACCTCACGCTTCACCCCAACCAATCAGCCAACACGTTGCATGTCCGCAGATATGACACAAGCCGATTATCCAATCGGTGTCCTGTCCGTGGAGCAAACAGGGAACTGTGTCCAATGAGCGGAATTAGATGTCACTAATTTTTTTAGACCCACTTTTTCGTCATTTTAAAAATAACTACTGGACGGATTTTCACCAAATTTACAAAAACACGCTTTCGGGACCAAGCCTCTGCTCCTGCTGCAAATTTGGTAAAAATCGGTCCAGGCGTTTGGGCTGTAGGCGTGAGCAAAACATTTTCTCCATTCAGTCTATGCAAAAAAAAGAAATTTTGCGACCCCCCATTATAACTTTGTCCCCCTTGACCAAACCTCACCAAACTTGCAAAAAAATTCAGAGTGGGCCACATACTTTTTTTTGCAAAGTTTGGTTTAGCAACTTAACCATAACTACATGGCCATTACCACAGGCCATGTAAGATTGGTGGTTGGTGCAATCTACCTATTATAAGCTTGGAGCTAGCTTCACAATCACTTTGCTGCTTGCATTTCTACTGCATCTGTACACGTGTAAAATGACTTAATATCTTCACCCATTTTTATGGCATAAGCTTCTTTACCTTGAACGCAAGATGTCACTTATCCTTGTAGATTTCTTGATGCCTTATAGAATATCTGCATTCTCTGGTCTCTGCATCTCATCTGTGTGCGTCATCTTTTTCTGTATGACATTACCATTCATCCTTGCTTTTCAACTGCTCTGCTTCTTCAGGAATCTAATTCAAATAGCCATCATATTGTCTTACATGCAGGTATGGTTTTCTCAATGGGTACCTTGACTCCCATATTCTTTTAGGTATTGGTACTCTTATGGGAACTGCACAGAGTCCAAGCTTTGCTCTTTGCAGGTTCAACTGTTCCGCATACATCACATACTTTGGTTCCCATTCTATAGCTAATAAGAGCGGGGCAGTTGGAGGCGAGTACTTGACTCCTCCTCTACACATATTCTGGGTGAGGGGTTCCCTTGGACTTAAAAAAAAATGTCTATATGAAGGCAGAGTGACTACAAAATGAAACTAATTATTTTTGAAGTCCGAAGGCTCTCCCCACCCCATGACATGGAAACCTCTAGGCTGGAGGCCTCCATATCATGGGGTGGGAGGAGTCCAATGATTTCTTTTTGAAGTCTTTCTGCCTTCATAAAGAAATTATTTCCATTATGATTCGGTCCTTAATGTAAATCATTTCTTCATGAAGTCGGAGTGATTTCAAAAAGAAACCATTTATTTGAAGTAATGGGGCTCCCCCCAATCCCATGACATGTGTGTGTGTGTGTGAGTATATGATGAAAGGGTGCACACTTAAATGTATGGGTCGCTGCCTGTGTCAGTCTAAGGTGGAAGGGTGCATACTTAAATGTTTGGGTGGCTGCCTGGGTGTTTGTGCCTGTATGGTGAAAGGGTGCACACTTAAATGTATGGATGCCTGTATGGTGAAAGGGTAAACACGTAAATGTATGGTTGGCTGTGTGTACGTGTGTGTGAATGGTGAATGGTGTGTTCTTATGTTCAGGGCCATAACGAAACCTACATTCCGGGGGGGTGCTAACCCTTCAAATGTTGGGAGAGGTGCTAATTTCACGAGCGGTGGGGGAGGGGAAAACGTATTTGTGTGGGGGAGGCTAACTTCTTGTGCATTCTAATGAGACTGTTCTAGTGCAGCTTCAATGTTACAAGCAGTTAACTCTCTCCTGTAAATCTGAAAGCACAAACATATGAACTGCTGTGAGAATATTGGTCTCCTGTCCCCTCTATACCCTTCCCATCACTTCCCTGGCATGGAAGTACTAAACCCACATAAAGATTTCAATTGCCTAAAGAATGATGCATTTGAATGCAGGTACTAACAGTGAAATGCTGTACGTTAGTAATTGCCGGGCTTTTGTTTTCAGTTAAACCCAGGTGCGTTTTACATCTGTGTCCTGTTTGGTACGACAACGGCGATCTAGGTCAGCCAGATCGAGTCAGCATAGCTAAACATTTCAGGATGCATGGGGGGAGGGCTGAGGCCCAGTCAGCTCAGTGGTGTTGCACCACTACTTGTTTTGAATCCCTTGGTTATTTAGTGGTAATCCTCATTACTTATATCCCTAATCTTCCTCGTGCCAGTAATTGTTTATGAGGCACTTTGCCTTATGCACAAGTAGTTGAATGAGTTAGAGGGACATGGAGGTAATGCTTGGCTTAGTTACATATAATAATCATTACTCCTACTCCCACTCTTCCTCATCCCAGTACTTACCCATGAGGCAAGGATACTCATATGTAAGCACTGGGACACGGAAAAGGCAATTGGAGGTAATTCGGGGCCAAGAAGCTGATTTTGGGGGTTGGGTAGGTGGTGGGAGGGAAAGGGGATGTGTGTGGGCAGTGGGTTGGGATGGACATTTTGTGATAAAAAGTAATGACCATCCATTTCCAGGCAAAGCAGACATGATATCTAGTATTAGTGGCTAGAGAAGGATTTTGGTGTATCCATTCTAGTCATTTCTTACTGCAGCATTTCAGCATTGTATTATTTTTCTGGGCATCTGTGATACAACCATGATAAGTGTTATTGCTTTGACTGGCATTTTGGTGCAACCAGTCTAGTCATGTCTGAATGTGGCCTGGCATGCTTTCCTGTAATATGTTACTATGTGTCCAGACTGTTCTACATTGTGCAGCCAGTTACACATGTTTTCATTGTGGCATGGCATTTTTAATAGCAAAGCATTACTGTTCCTGTGCACTGTTGGTGACCTGCATTTATTGGATTTGTGGATTGGTGTTACCTTACAAAACAATTGCAAACGCTCTGGCCTTTTAGTAATTTTTTTTTCAGAAAGTGTGCTGTATAATGCATTAAAACACATATGTATATCTTTCTCCTGGAGCAGTTTGTGGCGTAACCCTGCAGCAGCATGTTCGTGCGTATTGTGCAAGTTTGCTCATTTGGGCCTGCGCGCCTGTGATTTGTTGACGAGTTTGGGGGGTGGGCCCTCAGCATGGCTCACAGGGGGGCTCCTGAATTTTGTGTTATCACACTGATGGAGGTAACTTTCTGGAATCACTAATGCAGGAATGTGTATGACCACAAGGGTTGTGAGCATACTCCTCCCCAATTTTCAGGCAGCTGCATATAAGCTCTGGTTCCACACGCCCAATATCCATCCATTGGCACAGCAGTTCCTCCATTAATTCCTGGCTCTTCAAGCACCGATTTGCATCATTTATTTTCTCCAAACAGGACCAGGACTTACTTCTTGAAGCATGTGGTTGCATTTGTTAGTTGTATCACAGATATGGATCCTGCTTCATTGTGAACCCATGTTAGTAGCTAAGAATAATTGGCTCATGACTATAAACATGTCATTCACTATTTGTACTAAGCTTACTGGTTCCTTCTTCAATAAGAGTGTGGGGCAAGATAACAATCCTTCTTCCAATGTTGTGCTGGTAGCCACTCGTCCATACACCAATAGCTGAGGCCCCTCCCAGCATCCTGGTACTCCTGATATTCCCACTATGTCTGAACATTCCAGCCTCCTCATTTTGACAACCTTTATTCATTCTGCAATCCGGTATGGATGCATAGGTTTTTTGCTTGTCCAACCCATCCCTTTTGCCATCCTTTGTGTTTTCACATAAGTATCTTCATATGGAAATGTACCCCATGATCGCCATCGTAGGGCTGCCAATTTGTCTTTGAATTGTCCTCTGGTTGATCACGCTGCCATATGACTGAGGCTCTATGCATCATGTGCAGACATCTCTTTTGCAATAAATGTTCTGGCTGCCTTCATGGTGTAGGGGATGAGTGAACACACGTATCAGTTTTCAACGGATATTCTCCCTCCCACTACCTTCATGCGCTGTTACCAAAGGTTATTCTTTAAGTGAGCTTGCATATGTATTTATACCCTCCTGATCTTTTCTAACATCTCTTTTAAGTCAAGCAATTTTTTTCGTAAAATTTGTAAAAATTATGCTTGTGCTTTTGTTAGGGATTATAAAGGATGTTTCATTGCCTCCCACGGTGTCTGCATTTTTGAAACATTATGGGCCTCATTATGTCTGTGGTGGTAAGGCAACAACTGTGCCAGTAGTGCTACCGGTGCCGTTGTTACCATACTGCCACATTACTGGTCAGACCAGGCGTGCAGAGCGGCACCCGCAAGCAGAACTGGATGGTAGCGCGGTACAGTTATGAACGGTACCACTGCTACCGTCCTCCCCATCAGTTTCCTCCTAGGCATCAGTTTCTAGCATAGTTGGAGGAGCAAGGGGTGTTCTCATTCGGCATCCAGTAACCAACTCATGAGGAGTTAGGTGATGATCTGAGCCTGGCTGAGTTTGCAGTGCAAATAGGGCAAGGGGCAAACAGTGTAACCACTCCTTCTTCAAAGTTATATTAATCTTTGCTATCCTCTCTTTAAGGAGTCCATTTAATCTCTCACAAATCCCTTTTCACCTATGGGTTATAGGCAGAGGAGAACTTGTGTGTTATACCTAATAAGCAAGTCACTTGCTTAAATAGGTAATTTACAAAATGTGGTCAGTTGTAAGACTGCAGCACTTCGCACCCCCCATCTTGGGAACACCTTGCGCACAAGGATCTTGGTGGTGCATGTGGCATCGGGGTGCATACAGGTCCCTACCTCGATCCTTCTAGAAAAGGGACATACCACTAGCAGTATGTACCTATAATCATTGCATATCCCCAACATATCCACATAATCTATATGTAGATGCTGAATTGGGCCACTGAGTATAAGATGTTCTCCTATGGGGGCTCAATGAGAATGGGACATACTGGCTCCAGCTCCTGCAAAAGGGGAATTACTTGGCCTGCCGAGGTCGGAATGGCCCGGTAATTCCCTTTCGCGGAACCCGGAGCCGGATCCGAGTTTGGGGGTAGCCATGCCGGTAAAAAAGGCATGGCTACCTCCAACCCCGTAATGAGGCCCAATGTGTCTGAATGTCATAAAAATAAGGAAGAAATGACAAATCATAAGACAAAATGAAATCACAATTACCATACCCAAAAAACGTATGGACTTTCTCGATGGTAGTGAGTCTCCCATATTCTGGAACCTGCCCATTTTATTCAATTCAATATGTTATTATGTTGTCTTCTGTAACTCGCGCTTTTATATAAAGAACTGCAAAATAATTGCCCCAATAATTCTGAAAATAATGTGATTGTTTTTAGGATTGCACAACATGTTACAATGTCCACATGTTGTCTTGTCAGAGCTGGGTAAGACTGTAATATGTAGTTAAAAACAGAATACACTTATGTGTGGAATGTTATTATGATGGGTAGCATAGAAGATGCAATGTACCTCTTGTCCTTTGGCTTTGGTGCATTAACACATTGGGCCTCATTCCGAGTATGGCGGTAAGGGATAGCGGCCACCGCTAACGAGAGCGGTGGCGGTAATCCCTTACCGCCATACTCCGAGTTCCCTTAGCGCCATGGTGCTTTTAACACCTGCTTTTAGCAGGCGTTAAATACCATGGCGCTAAGGGACCTTGATGTTAATTACGCCACCGTAATTTACGGTGGCGTAATTGACGCCTTCCCCACTCCCATTATGCCCTATGGGGCAAGAATGGGAATGGGGAAGGGTAAATGGGGATTGGGGAATTACCGCCCCGCCAACCTTGGAATGGGGCGGTAATTCCGCCAACCACCAAGGCGCTGCCGGTCCGGGTACGGCGTCAACCAAGGCGTTAATAGCGCCATTGGTTAGCGCCGTACTCGGAATGAGGCCCATTGTTCCTTTGAAAAGGTTGCAGCATAGCTACAAGTGCATTCATTCCTTATTAGATTTAATAAATGTCAATCTTTATTTTAAGGATGTTTTATTGTTACATAAACTTCTTTTCTTTGCTTTTGTTTGCTCATCTTATATGCATGCATGAAACATCTCTTGCTTCAGTGTCATCAGATGCAGGAGGGGTTGAAATGTCTCCCTTGTATGTTTTCATGTGATGCAGATGCATACAGGCTCAACTTCCTTGTAGTTTAACAGCAGTGGGGTACCTACCTTTACCACATAGGGTCCCTCAAAGCCGGGCGTATTCCAGGTGTGGACAAATGTGCATACCAGCACCTGGTCACCTGAGTTGGGGGTAAACACGCTGGGCTCAAGATTGGGCAGAGTGGTAAATGTGGCAGTAACTCCATTACCACAGCATTTAAGGGCTACCGCCCAACTCGTTATGAGTTGGGCGGTAGCCCTTAATCCGTTGATACATGAAAGGAACACTTGCAGTCATTGTTGCTAGATAATCATGCATCTCATCACCTAATGTCTTGATACACTGTGGGCATCAATTTCTAGCCTAGTTGGAGGAGCAAGGAGTGTTCTCATTCGGCATCCAGTCACCAACTCATGAGGAGTTAGGTGATGATCTGAGCCTGGCTGATTTTGCAGTGCAAATAGGGCAAGGGGCAAACAGTGTAACCACTCCTTCTTCAAAGTTATATTATTCTTCGCTATCCTCTCTTTAAGGAGTCCATTTAATCTCTCACAAATCCCTTTTCACCTATTGGTTATAGGCAGAGGAGAACTTGTGTGTTATACCTAATAAGCAAGTCACTTCCTCAAATAGGTAATTTACAAAATGTGGTCAGTTGTAAGACTGCAGCACTTCGCACACCCCATCTTGGGAACACCTTGTGCACAAGGATCTTGGTGGTGCATGTGGCATCAGGGTGCATACAGGTCCCTGCCTAGATCCTTCTAGAAAAGGAACATACCACTAGCAGTATGTACCTATAATCATTGCATATCCGCAACATATCCACATAATCTATATGTAGATGCTGAATTGGGCCACTGAGTATAAGATTTTCTCCTCTCACTGTTTGCAAATTGTGCCCTGCAGGAAATTTCTGTCACACGATGCAATTCACAATACACGGTGCCATATGTTCTAACAAATTTGGTGAAAACCAATCTTCTGCAATTGTAGCAGCAAGACTCTCTCGAGTCATATTTGCAGGGCATTGAAGATGCTCCAGCGCTACCCTCAATAATGCATAACTGGCTTTCCAGTGCTATCCTGCCTCCAGATTGTCTCAGTTGGGGGCAAAGAACACCACCTGCTTTCTCCATAAATCGTTCTCCTCCTTTGAGGCTTGACCTTGTATTTCAATTAACTGAACAATAGACAGCATGTAGAAGCCCTCCTTTACCAACATGCATCGTCCTGTCATTTGCTTAACAATTCTTAGTTTGAAATCAGAAGTAGTTGGAAATATTTTGCATTTTTGGCTTCTACTTCTGTGGGATCATTGCCACGAGAGATTATGTCTATTCTTTCAGTATGTGCTGCACATTTCTCAAGAGTGATAGTCAAAGGGCGTCTCAATGACTGAATATGCTTACCCAATAGGGCTGCATGCTGCACTGGAGTATCATCTGTGCAGTGGAAGCCCTTCCTTTTCCAGCATAACAAACCTCTGTGCACAGATGACATTACATAGGTGGAGTCAGAGTACGCTGTCACTGCCTCATCCTATTATCTTTGGAGTTCAGCGATATGCGCCACTCATTCTTCAGTCTGTGCTGAGCAATGCCAAGGCAATCTCACAATTGTCACTACTTGAAATTCACCCTCTTGGTTCAGCTTTCCTACTGCTGACCCAGTATGCATTTTACCAGCAGTTTGTTACATTTTTGAAAACCCATCAATAAAAAGAACTTCCCCGCCTCTGAGAGCATTTTCTTTAACACGGGCAATGTCATCATGCAATTCGGTATACGTTGTGCAATCATGTACATAATCATCCTCCCCTATTGGTTCCTCTACGACGAATGTTGCCGGATTCGCTATTGTACATCCAACAATTTTGATTTCAGGGTCAATATTATTACATCGTACCCTAATGCTCTTTAATTTTGGGTTTCTCTAGAAAAGCAAACAATGCATGCTCACCTAATAATGTTACTGAACAAATCATTGTAATACTTGAAGCCTTTTCAGTTGAAAATGCAGTAGCAGCTACAGCTTGTTTGCAAGGGTAATGGCCTTTCTTAACTGGATCTAAAATCCCACTGTAATAATCCAATGGTTTGTGTCTATGTCCCAATGTCATTTTATGTGTGAGAACTGCTGTCATGGCTTCTCTATTTGAATGAGAATATAAGTAAAATTCTTCATGACAGTTGGGAATTTCAAGCACAAGGGTTGTACTAATTGCCTTTTTTAATTGCTCAAATCCATCAGTCATTTCATCTGTCCATGTTATCTTACTTTTGTCTACCTGTGCTTCTTTAAGTCCTTAAAATGTATTGAATATGGGTGCTATAATAGAAAACCCAGGCCCTATAATAGTTACATAGGACTGTAAATTGTTGCATTTCCCTCACTGTCTTGTGTTCTGATATCTCCATAATTGCTTCTGCTCTTTCTGGTGTCACTTTTTCCCCTATTAAGAAATTAGCTGTCCTATGTACAAGCATTTTTCCTCACAATATTGTAACTTTTCTTTGTCCACTTTGTATCCTTTCTCTGCTAATATGGTTATGGGTTACACTGAGTCTTGCATGCACCTTTCCTCTGTCTCACTGCACACCAATAGGTCATCTATGTACTGTATTATTGCACTCTCAAGCTGTACATTGCCCAGGTCGATCTGAAGGACCCTGATAAAGATCGATGGGGACTCACAGTGCCTTTGGGGCAAACAAGTATGTTTCAGAAGAATATTTCTATGTGAAAAGGAAATTAAATCTTGTGAGTCTCCCCGGAGCAGAATTGAGAAGAACGAGTTTTTTAAATCTATAAATGTGAAATATTTAGCCTTGGATGGAATATTACAGAATGTTATGACAGGATTTGGAACTAAAGAAAACTCTGCTTCAACAATAATGTTTTGGGGTGAAGATCCTGAATACATTTTTATGACCCCCAAGATGGCCGTTACATAATGTGTGGGAATAGCGATTTTACTACAGAGAAGCAACAATAAAATGCAGTTAATAAGTGGAGAAACAGCATGTCAATAATGACAGGCATTTAAAAGATCATTTACTTTTCTGATAATTTCACTTCGTGAGGAATCTTCATAACTTGCTTTTTTGAGCTGTAAACTGTCAATTTCATGCTGGTTCTCGAAAAGCAAAGCATTGTATACAAGAACAATGCACAAAGATGAGGGGTGGGTTTCACAATCTCAAAAACTGCTTCCCTTTGCAGAGCGTACCTGGCTATTTGACTTTCAATATGAAGGTGAATAGTTCAGGATGTAACACAAGTGAGAAGAAAGGTACACATGCTTGCCAACTTCTGAAAAACGTACATTACGTTGTTTGTCATGTTTAGATTTTGTCGGAACACAGAGTATATGTTTATGGACTGAAACCAATTAAGTTTCTGCTCAGCGGTACAGCACATATGAAAAACGAATGGTGCACTAAACACATTTCCCAGTACCTCAAAAGGGCAATCCCAAAAAGCTCTTTTAACTTGCAGCTGTACTCTTTGGCAACACCTCTTGCGACTCCAATCTAGAAACATGTTGCTTTTTTAGTATGCATCCTTCCATCTCTCTCTTGGGAACCAGGTGGCTTTGTGAGAAATGCAGCAGGTTGTATGGTGGGCACATTTGTAGTAGAATAGAGGAGTGGGTAGACGGTGGCAGGGATGCGCAGTGCACGCAATTGTATAGTTGAGTCATTTTTTTATGGGGATTGAGAGACAAGAGTTTTGAGGTAAGTCCTGATATATTGATGAGCAGCGTGCGCAGTAGATTAGAAATATTGTGGTATATTATGTTGGTGAAGTGGACGGGATGGTGCAAGAGCATTGCTGTAAATGATAGTGCTTAGTGGTTGTTGAAGAAGCCCAGTGAACCGAGGAGGGGGAGGGGCCATGTAGATGTATATTAAAAAAACTTTAGCAGGTAGTTAGTTTAGTTTAGTTTATTTGCTTGTATATCACACCAAACCCAAAGGTTTCTAGGTGCTTTTACTTGAATATGCAACAGTTCTTACATAAAAGTGCTAGTGTTTCAGGAACATGCAGTGAACTCATACATTGACAGCAAGATACACTAATATACATAGAAAGTCATTAGACTTAGGTTACAGTTCAAAGTCACATGACTTGGAAGGAAATATACAGATGTGTACAGAGTTCTATACAGATGTGCATGTAGACACCTAGTGTTACATATCTAAGCATAGGTCCTTTGCTGGAATGTGGTGTAGGCCTAAATATGGAATCAGTGGTGGAATAGCGTCCTTAATTAAGCTGGGAGAAGAGCCATGATTTTACAGTGTTTCTGAAGAATAGAAAGGAGGATTTTGCTCTTAGAGCAGTGGGCAGAATGTCCCAAGTCTTAGCTGCTAGCACTGGGAAGCTGCAACCGCCTTTTTTGTGCAATTTGAATTTAGGGATGTTAAAGGCAGTGTAGGTAGTTGGCTCTGGTAGGTCTGGAAGATTCCTTTCTAGAGAATGTATCGACCTGGTATTTGGGGGCCAAATTTCACAGACATTTATGGATGATCATTAGGGTTCTGAAGGTAATCCTGTCTTGTACTGGAAGCCAATTAGTGTTATGCCTAGTTTGTGATATGTGGTTATAGCGGGGAATGTTTAGTGCCAATCTGAGGGCATTGTTTTGCAACACCTGTAAATTACGCTTGCTGATGCCTAAGTATAAAGTGTTACAATAGTCTAATTTAGAGAGTATACATGCTCTTTCCAGAGTGATACAACTAAAAGAGGACAAGAAGGGTCTGTATGCATTTATTCATTTGGAAGTATTGGCAGTTGCTGAGAACGTTGAGTTTATTTGTCTGGACAGGGAGAGGGTGGAATCCAGATAGACTCCTAGGGGCCGATTCATGGAACAAACGTGCGCCGAAAATCTAGGCGCAAGCAGGCGCAAGCATGCGCAAGCATGCGCAAGCGGAAAAAAACAGGCGCACACGCACGCGTGCGATTCATGGCAGTCCCTGCGCGTGTTCACCGCGGGATGTGCGCCAAACCCGTGCATGGCGCACAAGTCACTGCAACATCGCGAAAGGCGTGCGCGACGCGCACAGTGAAAGCGCACAACCTCAGCGCACACACCAGAAAGTGGGCGGGACATGGGGCGTAACGCGCGGAATGGGGAACAACACGCAAAAATAAGGGCGTAACTGGGGATGTACTGCACGGAAGCAGAGGGAACGCCCACACGCACTCGAACCACACGTATTCATGGAATGGAATAGGGCAAAGCCACGCACAGCCAAAGCCACGCACAAGCTGAAACACGGCCGCCACACGAAGGCAGGCGGTAGAGTCCCAGCGCATCAAAAAAGTGGCGCCGTGGGAAGTTAAATACGCGATTGAGCGGGGTACGTGTATTCCGGGGGTGCGCGGGAAGTTACACACGCGATTGAGCGGGGTACGTGTATTCCGGGGGTGCGCGGGAAGTTACACACGCGATTGAGCGAGGCACGTGTATTCCGGGGGTGCGCGGGAAGTTACACACGCGATTGAGCGGGGTACGTGTATTTCGGGGGTGCGCGGGAAGTCAAATATGCGATTGAGCGGGGTACGTGTATTTCGGGGGTGCGCGGGAAGTTACACACGCGATTTGGCCGGGTACGTGGATTTCAGGGGTGCGCGGGAAGTTCCACACGCGATTGAGCGGGGTACGTGTATTCCGGGAGTGCGCGGGAAGTTACACACGTGATTGAGCGAGGTACGTGTATTCTGGGGGTGCGCTGGAAATTACACACGCGATTGAGTGGGGTACATGTATTTCGGGGGTGCGCGGGAAGTCAAATATGCGATTGAGCGGGGTACGTGTATTTCGGGGGTGCGCGGGAAGTTACACACGCGATTTGGCCGGGTACGTGGATTTCAGGGGTGCGCGGGAAGTTCCACACGCGATATGGCCGGGTACGTGGATTTCAGAGGTGCGCGTGAAGTTCCACACGTGATTGAGCGGGGTACGTGTATTCTGGGAGTGCGCGGGAAGTTACACACGCGATTGAGCGAGGTACGTGTATTCCGGGGGTGCACGGGAAGTTACACACGCGATTGAGCGGGGTACGTGTATTTCGGGGGTGTGCGGGAAGTCAAATATGCGATTGAGCGAGGTACGTGTATTCCGGGGGTGCGCGGGAAGTTACACACGCGAATGAGCGGGGTACGTGTATTTCGGGGGTGCGCGGGAAGTTCCACACGCGATTTGGCCGGGTACGTGGATTTCAGGGGTGCGCGGAAAGTTACACACGCGATATTATCAGGGTATGTGTATTACAGGGGTGCGCGGGGAGCACCACACGTGAATTGCACGTGTGGGTCCTCCCAGGTGTACCCTCTACACCCTCCATGGCCCCTGCCGGTGGCTCACACCACAGGGGCCTACCCAGCACATGTCCTGCAGGCACCCCATCCACTTTGCCCATGCCCACCAGCCAACCCACATATCAACTAGCACTACTGCCCACCAACGCATGTCCCCTTGCACCCCCAGCCACCAGGGGCAGCCTCCACCAGGCCCCCACCCATGTCTCCCACCACCCCCACCCCCCAGCACTGTGGGGCACCTGCCAGCAGGCCCCCACCCATGTCCAACCCATGTCTCCCAGCACCCCCACCCCCCAGCAGTGCAGGGGCAGCCTCCACCAGGCCCCCACCCATGTCTCCCACCACCCCCACCCCCCAGTCACCAGGGGCAGCCTCCACCAGGCCCCCACCCATGTCTCCCACCACCCCCACCCCCCAGCAGTGCAGGGGCAGCCTCCACCAGGCCCCCACCCATGTCTCCCACCACCCCCACCCCCCAGCAGTGCAGGGGCAGCCTCCACCAGGCCCCCACCCATGTCTCCCACCACCCCCACCCCCCAGTCACCAGGGGCAGCCTCCAGCAGGCCCCCACCCATGTCTCCCACCACCCCCACCCCCCAGCAGTGCAGGGGCAGCCTCCACCAGGCCCCCACCCATGTCTCCCAGCTCCCCCACCCCCAGCAGTGCAGGGGCAGCCCCCACCAGGCCCCCACCCATGTCTCCCACCACCCCCACCCCCCAGCACTGTGGGGCACCTGCCAGCAGGCCCCCACCCATGTCCAACTCATGTCTCCCACCACCCCCACCCCCCAGCACTGTGGGGCACCTGCCAGCAGGCCTCCACCCATGTCCAACCCATGTCTCCCAGCATCCCCACCCCCCAGTCACCAGGGGCAGCCTCCACCAGGCCCCCAGCCATGTCTCCCAGCACCCCCACCCCCCCAGTCACCAGGGGCAGCCTCCACAAGGCCCCCACCCATGTCCAACTCATGTCTCCCACCACCCCCACCCCCCAGCACTGTGGGGCACCCTCCACCAGGCCCCCACCCATGTCGAACACCACCCCCACCCCCCCAGTCACCAGGGGCAGCCTCCACAAGGCCCCCACCCACGTCCAACTCATGTCTCCCACCACCCCCACCCCCCAGCACTGTGGGGCACCCTCCACCAGGCCCCCACCCATGTCTCCCACCACCCCCACCCCCCCAGTCACCAGGGGCAGCCTCCACAAGGCCCCACCCATGTCCAACTCATGTCTCCCAGCACCCCCACCCCCCAGCACTGTGGGGCACCTGCCAGCAGGTCCCCACCCATGTCCAACCCATGTCTCCCAGCACCCCCACCCCCCAGCAGTGCAGGGGCAGCCTCCACCAGGCCCCCACCCATGTCTCCCACCACCCCCACCCCCCAGTCACCAGGGGCAGCCTCCACCAGGCCCCCACCCATGTCTCCCAGCACCCCCACCCCCCCAGTCACCAGGGGCAGCCTCCACAAGGCCCCCACCCAGGTCCAACTCATGTCTCCCACCACCCCCACCCCCCAGCACTGTGGGGCACCCTCCACCAGGCCCCCACCCATGTCTCCCACCACCCCCACCCCCCAGTCACCAGGGGCAGCCTCCACAAGGCCCCCACCCATGTCCAACTCATGTCTCCCACCACCCCCACCCCCCAGCACTGTGGGGCACCCTCCACCAGGCCCCCACCCATGTCTCCCACCACCCCCACCCTCCCAGTCACCAGGGGCAGCCTCCACAAGGCCCCCACCCATGTCCAACTCATGTCTCCCAGCACCCCCACCCCCCAGCACTGTGGGGCACCTGCCAGCAGGCCCCCACCCATGTCCAACTCATGTCTCCCAGCACCCCCACCCCCCAGCACTGTGGGGCACCTGCCACCAGGCCCCCACCCATGTCTCCCACCACCCCCACCCCCCCAGTCACCAGGGGCAGCCTCCACAAGGCCCCCACCCATGTCCAACTCATGTCTCCCAGCACCCCCACCCCCCAGCACTGTGGGGCACCTGCCACCAGGCCCCCACCCATGTCTCCCACCACCCCCACCCCCCAGCACTGTGGGGCACCTGCCAGCAGGCCCCCACCCATGTCCAACCCATGTCTCCCAGCACCCCCACCCCCCAGCAGTGCAGGGGCAGCCTCCACCAGGCCCCCACCCATGTCTCCCACCACCCCCACCCCCCAGCACTGTGGGGCACCTGCCAGCAGGCCCCCACCCATGTCCAACCCATGTCTCCCAGCACCCCCACCCCCCAGCAGTGCAGGGGCAGCCTCCACCAGGCCCCTACCCATGTCTCCCAGCACCCCCACCCCCCAGCAGTGCAGGGGCAGCCTCCACCAGGCCCCCACCCATGTCTCCCACCACCCCCACCCCCCAGCACTGTGGGGCACCTGCCAGCAGGCCCCCACCCATGTCCAACCCATGTCTCCCAGCACCCCCACCCCCCAGCAGTGCAGGGGCAGCCTCCACCAGGCCCCCACCCATGTCTCCCACCACCCCCACCCCCCAGCACTGTGGGGCACCTGCCAGCAGGCCCCCACCCATGTCCAACCCATGTCTCCCAGCACCCCCACACCCCAGCAGTGCAGGGGCAGCCTCCACCAGGCCCCCACCCATGTCTCCCACTACCCCCACCCCCCAGCAGTGCAGGGGCAGCCTCCACCAGGCCCCCACCCATGTCCAACTCATGTTCCCCACCCAACATGTCATCACAATCCAGAACCCTGGTCTCTATGGTCAGCCCCCAAATGCAAAACACCCACCCGAGTATTGCATCCACCCACTCATAATTTGCAATTACATCACAGAACACCAATTGCAAGTTCCGAAACAAACACATGTCCCTCACATACACCCAATCGGTGTCAGTGAATCTCAAAACACATAACATGAAATGCATGAAAACAATGAGATACCACACATTGAAGTTCAACAAAAAAATAATGTATTAAAGGAAACATGAATAGAATCAAAAATGAAGAAACAGAAATGTGAATGTAAAAAAATGAAAAGAAGCATGTCCGTTCAAAATTAAAAAAAAAATGAATATTGAAATCCAAAGTAATGTTGTACAAAGTCAATGTCCACAAAACAAAATCCAATGGGAAATAAAAATAAAAGCCATTGATCCATGGAGAATGTTAAAAAAGAAAGTATGTACAAGTCTACAACTATGTACAATGCAAGAAGCCAGGGTCCATTATCCCAACAAAATAAAGGAAACCTATCTAACTACACTAACTAATAAAAAAAATATATACAAAAATGTGGCCAATGTCCAAAAGGTCCAAATGAAACAAAAACAAAAATGAAACCTAACACTACCTACATAACTATGTACAAGGGCAGCGGGCTAGTTCCACGGCTCACTTCTGGATGTGCCGGGCCAGGGCATCATCGAACTCCTCCTCAATGTCCCGGAGGCGGTCCTCCTCCATGGCCCCGAGGGTCCGCAGGGCCGTCGACGTGTCCACCTCCAAACCCCTGCGGATTGCCTCGAGGCACTCGGCCCGCCTCAGGGCCCTCTGCATGGAGTTCTCCGCCCTGACCATTGAGAGCCGTGCCTCTTCCGCCCGCTGCCGCTCCGCATCTATGGCGTGGCCCAACCGCTGCCACACGGAAGACACTTTTTGTCCTGGGTCCTCCTGCCCTCCGGCCGATGCCTGCCCCTCCGATGTCGAAGGCCCCGAGCCTTCATGGCTCCCACCATGGTGCTGCTGCTGCTGTGCCTCTGCCCCTGCACTGCCTCCTGCTGCCTGCACATCCTCCGCCGGCTGGGGTGCAGTCGTTGACGTGGCCACCCCTGCTTGACGTCCGACCCCCGACTGTGGCAGGGATGCCTCCTCCACCAGCCTGGCCGCACCGTCAGAGGCAGCTCCACAGGGCACCCAAGTGACTGATGGGTGGGAAGATGGCACAGAGTACGACTGGCGCGTAGGGGGTCCAGCTGAGGAGGGGGACGTGGCAAGCCCCATCAGATGGAGGAATCCGGCCTGGGTGACCTGTCCCAGCAGGCTGACGTGGTCAACGAGCCATTCGAGATGACGTGCAGTCTCTTCATGAAAAGACTGCAGGTCACCTCGCATGGCCCGTTGACGCAACGCCACACCAGCCAGGACAGGCTCAACCCGGGCCTGGATAGCTACGTCCGCAGGCAGAGGAAGGCCAGTTGACGTCAGCTCATCCCGTGCCTGAAAACTGGTCTGGACATAGGCATCCCTGCTGGTGCAAGATGATGCAGGGACAGGATCAGGGACAGGATTGCACACAGGCACCTCCGCGGCGGTCTGTGCTGCCTCCTGTCCCTGGTCCTGCACTGCACCACTAGCACCAGTGGGATCCCCACCCCCAGACCCCGTCTCTGGTGCTTGCACGGCCTCCTCCTCCACCAAACCCCCCACCAACCTGGATGACTCTGTGCCATCTTCCCCCGTTGGGCCCTGTGGGGTCCCAGCTGCCCCTTCTGCTGCCGAGGAGTCCAACTGCAACCTCCGCCTCTTGGACCTCCCCCCGGCAGCTGCGGCCTGGGACGCGGCACCGGACTCCTCACTCCCCGACGAGATGACAACATGGGAGGGGAGCCGGGCCTTGCGTCTCCGGCTGGCGGTGGGATCCCCGCTGCTGTGCTCCACAGCACCTTCTCCGCCCTCTTCATCAGTTGACGCTGCAGACAGGGAGAAACAAAACACACGCATCAGGGCAATGTACAATGGACACATACACACATGACAGTTGTACATGAGTGGCATTGGCAAACCTCAGACATGTCATCACGATCCCCAACACACATGTCATTACAACTCGCACACACGAGCCATACCACAGCCATATCGCAACTGCCAACACCATCCATACACATACAACAGCATGAGCAGCCAAAGGTGAGCCAGACATCACATGCAACACAGGAAGTGCACCACACATGTACACACACCACCACACTTGCATGCATGTGTACACCTCTGGCAAGTGTTGTAGTGTTCAGACGGGCATCCATGTCACATCTGCCCATCAGGCTTCCACATACCTCTGTCACATGCATCCATGTTGCATCACTGTTGCACCCTTGTCAAATACACACACATGCACATGTACACAGCGCTGATACATGCAGCTGAAAACAACATACATGCGTGACATCACGGACATGTCTACTCACATACACATTCATACAAACTTGTGTGCCCACACAACTGCATTACAGCCCTCGCATGTGTCAGCCCCACGGCCCTGTACACCCGCACCCATACTCGACCCCATACAAACAGATGTGCAACCTGCACACTACTGAACAATCACCACACGCACTGCTCACAATCAGGATGCATGTACACTCACCGCTCGACTCCAGACGGGTCTGCCTCTCAAGGACCTGGACGTGGAGCGCTGGGGATATGTGTTCCAGGACCCTCATCTGTTCCTCCGACAAGTGGCCCCGGCGCCCCTTGGCATCCGCTGCCTTCAAGAGGCGCCGGGCCTTGTTCAGGGTCCTGGACCTGAAGTCCTCCCAGCGCTTCTTGACATGTTGGAAGTCGCGGACTGCCACCCCCTCCGCGTTGATGGCAGTCACGATGTCAGTCCAGATCCGAGTCCGTCCTTCCTTGTCGGCGCGGGAACTTCCGAAGAGGGCATCATACTGCCCCAGGACTTGCTCCACCAGGACACCAACTTCGGTGGCACTGAAGCTGGTGCCCCTCTGCCTCTCTGGCCGGGGGTTGTCAGTGGTCACAGATGGAGTTTGCCCCGACATGACAACCCCAGAGGCAGCAGTGGGTGGGCAACTGGGTCCTGGGGCTGGGCTGTGGAGCGATGGAATCCCAGTCGGGAGTCTTTGGTTCCAGCAGAGGCGGTCACACCAACAGCACCCCTCGCTGATGTGCAGGCAGCAAATGGCAGGGCACGTGGGCAGCAGGCAGTCAGGCAGCAGCATATGGCAGGTGGGAGCGTGCTCGGGGCTCTGGGGGGCAGTAGTTCGGCCTTCTGGGCAGGAGCGTGGTCTTCCGTGTGCTTACGCGTGGCCAGCTTGATACGGAGTGATTTGGCACGTGAAAATTCTGCACGTCAGCGTGTAATTCGAGGAAAGGCCCTTAGCGCGTAAGCGCGTCTGCACGCATACGCATTTTCATTGGACCAAAGGCCCTCAGCGAGTGAGCGCGTCTGTGACGTGACGTGCGAGGGAGTATCCCTCATTGCACGTGATGACAGAACACACGTGGATTTCAACCAATCGCGTGTGAAAGTTCACGGCACCCCGGAACACACGTACCCAGGCCAATGGCGTGTGGAACTACCCGCGCACCCCGAAACACACATACCCAGGCCAATGGCGTGTGGAACTACCCGCGCACCCCGAAACACACGTACCCAGGCCAATGGCGTGTGGAACTACCCGCGCACCCCGAAACACACGTACCCAGCCCAATGGCGTGTGGAACTACCCGCGCACCCCGAAACACACGTACCCAGGCCAATCGCGTGTACGCTCGCTCCCCTCCGATCACACGCGATGACACCCGAATACGGGAAACCAACGAGTCCGCCCACACGGAGGCGTCCCGCGCCCGCGCACAGCATAAAAGTGCGCGCAAACAACAAACGCGTATATACAGCGACGATGAATGCCCCATTTGTTGCTGCACTGATTGTGGGACACCGCAGGAGGAGGAGAATAGCCAGGGCACGCATTTTTGCACCACGGACAAGCCTTTTTGGGATGCCTGACGACCAGGTCTACGGCAGGTATAGGTTTCCACCCCATATCATCCTAGACCTGGTCAGGGAGTGGGAAGATGACCTCACATCCCCCACCCTTTGCTCCCAAGCATTGAGCCCCTTGGAGAAGCTGCTCAATGTCTTGCATTTTTTGGCCACTGGGTCGTTTCAGCAGACCACTGCCATAGTGGGGGGGGTCTCACAGGCCACGCAGTCACGCTGCCTACACCAGGTACTGGCAATCATGACAGCGCGCCCCTCAGTCCGCAGGCACATATACATGCCCAGAACACCCGCAGAAAGGCAGGCCGTTGTCCTGGATTTTTTCAGGGTGGCACACTTCCCCAAAGTGCTCGGTGCCATAGATTGCACCCATGTGGCCCTACGTCCACCTAGGGCCACTGAGCACATCTACCGAAACCGCAAGCACTGGCATTCCATCAATGTACAGGTGGTATGCGATGCAAAGGGAATCATCACCTCTGTCTATGCAAACTACCCTGGCTCCACCCATGACAGTTTCATATACCGAATGTCCGCCCTGAGCCAGGCCCTGGAAGCTGGGCAGCATGGCGACACATGGCTCCTAGGTGAGTACAAATGCCCTTGCACATGCATGCATGTCACACACACACAAACATCCCAACCCTAATAATCTCAATTATTATCGCCTCCCCAGGGGACAGTGCCTACCCTCTGAGCAACCACATGATGACACCAATCCGGAACCCCACCACACCACCCCAGGTAAGATACAACGCCGCCCATATTGCAACCAGGGGCATAGTGGAGCGCACATTCGGAGTGCTCAAGTCACGTTTCCGCTCCCTTGACCGCTGTGGTGGGCAACTACTCTATGCACCACCAGTAGTGTGCAGGATCATTGTGGCAGCATGTGTCCTGCACAATGTTGCAACACGGCAGGGCGTCCCGGTGGACATGGTGGTGCCCCCACATCCCCAACCACAGGCACAGGCGCTGCCCATGGGAGGGGACAGGGCACGTGGCGAGGAAGCCCGGACCCAGCTTGTGGCCACATTTTTCACCTAAACTCCCACCCCTACGGAGTGCACACAGGCCTGGCACATACCAGGTGACAATCGATGATGACAAAGTGACAGTCAACTGTCACAACCCTACCACCCTGAGATAGTTGCCATGGAAGTGCCACATCGTCTGCATCCCTAGCTACTTAAACACAAGCTATCCTGTGCAACCAAAATGCACACATATGACATGTGACATGACATGGGCCATACACAAGTATTCCAAGGCGCAATGAGCCAGGGGGGGGGGATAAGGGAACACAGAGAACGGTACTACTAGGCCAGGTGTCATTGAGATTGTGCAAGTGCAGGGGTAGGGGGAAGGGAAAAGGGGAAGGGTGGGGGGGAGTCCAGTACAGGGGAAGTAGGCCAAAAGAATAATACATAGGTCGCCTGGTGGCAACTGCAAAGGTAAGTGCAGACAAGTGCTGGGAAGGGAGGGCTGTAGGGATAGAGAGACAGTACTGCAGTGCAGGGGTTGCCAGGGTGGCAGTGCAAGTGGACAGTGGCTGGGCCAGGGACCGAGGTTGGTGAGAGTGTCCCAGTAGCAGCTCCTGTGCAGTTCCAGTGAAGAATTCTGCAAGGGAGAGGCAGAGAGTAAGCAGAAGCAAAGAGGAAGGTCTTGAGGTGCTTCCAGAACTGGAGATGGTTCCCCTCAAGTTCAAGTCAGGCAGGAAGTCTGTTCCAGGGGGAGGGCCCTGCTGCGGAGAGAAACCTATCCCCAGCTAGTTGCTCTGAGAAGCGGATGACCTGGACATGCAAGGTGTGCATCACACACACCTGCAAAACAGGCCATGGCCATCACTGTCATGTCAGTCAAACCCTCCCAAACATCAACATGACATGGCAAGCAATACCCATACACTGACGCAGTAACAATAAGGTACACATTGACATGTCCTAAATGTACAGTGGCATCGGACAATGATGCCTGACCCGGAATCAGATGAAATGACAGACCAACAAAATGTCCCACCCAAAATAAGTCGTTTCCAAATGCATTGCAACAGTCGTAGACGTAACATCACAATGAATGCCTGTCTATATGCACATTATGCATTGCAAAATCAACACTGCTGCTCATGTGTGCAGTGTCCCACTCCTGCATCATACTGCTCAGCGCACAGCACAGTGAACAGCCATTGCGTGTGATGCACACCCTGAGCATCACATCTAAGTGACAGACTACATCAAACATCAAATTTGGCATGTACTGGAACCATAATCGGTCACAGAATAGGTGCTGCCGGGACACAGTGGGCACCAGAAGGCAAACAGTGTACACGTGGATATGCAAGGGTGGGAGTACATGGAGTGCATCCGAGTGCAAGTGTGTGGTTCTGCAGGGACATGCACTCCACATATGCATGTGCACTCAAGTGACCATTAGTGTTCCTTACACATCACATGTGAACATCCACCATGTGTACACCCCAGCATGTCAAACCACAACTATCCCCTCGCACCTGAAAGGAAAACACAACACATGAACAGACATTGATCAGCAGAACACAACATGTACATAGGACAACAACATTACAATGTCAGTGTTCCCATCACACTGCAGGGCAATGCAACTATCAACACCAACCCCCCCTCCCACGCAAATGACCATGACCCACTGAACAACTGCACCTGGGTCATGGAGCCTCCAACCCTCATTTCCACCTGGCCACAGGATCACCTTTACCCTTCGTGTCCATCTCCCACCTTGTGTGTAAAAAGATGCCTGAACCCTCAGAATCCACACTCATTTCCAAAATCACAAAATCCAAGGCACGAAAACGAACCCAAACACCCTCCAGTAGATGACTTGACGTAGCAGTACCTCACAAACGCCAAGTACTACCACAATGATGCAACAACCAAGGTAGCACAGCAGAACAATGTCACGACAGGATGTGAGACATGTGTGGTACATGACATAGGATGATGCACCATGAATGGATGTGTACTGTCACAGGTCCCCTGTACAGACGCGGGAGTCTCATGAAACAACCACCCACACCATGTCCCGGGTGCCTGCAAGATCAAACTCACACAGGCCCCTGAGATCATGGTGGGGAATGAGGTTCAGGGATATGCAGTCGGGACAGGTGTAGACACACTGGATGACTGGAATGAGTGGCAGGTGAGGGGAGGAGGAATGACACATGAAACTAGGGAATGCACGAAAATGTATAACCTGCATGAACACATACACAATCCAAACAAACTTGGACATCATTGTCATGGCCTTCTGTAATCCAGGCTCAGGAGTGGTACGAACCAACCACCCCCTCTAGGGTTTTGGCGCCTGCAAGTTTGGGGCTTACACAGGCATCCGCAACCCCAGTGGGGAAAGAGGGTCAGGGAACGTTGCTTGGATAGGCACGGGAAGCAGGAACACCGGGTAGAGGGTACAGGTTTCATAATTGCATAGGATCACGGGTGATTAGGGAAAAAACATACCAAATAGGACCACACATACATCCATGCATCAGTACACTCCCCAGCAAGCCTATGCAGGGCAGTTTGTAAGGAAAACAACAAGACACTTAGCTCTGGTTTTGAGTGCTGGCCTCCTGCCTGCGCACTCTCAGGGCCGGTTACAGGAGCACTCCAATGCTGCAAAGAGAGACACAGTCAACAACCTGTATGTGCCAATTACACAAAAACACAACACAAAACATGCCCCATAGCAACAAACTACTCTACAAACAGACAATCAGTGCTCGATGCTTCGTACCCATATATAACTTCACCCCTGTGACGGGTCATACACAGTCAATGCAGTAAGTCAGGCGCTGGTGGGTGCGTGGCAAATGGAACACCAATGTGTCACAATTCACACAACATGCAATGTTCCCTGGGTAAGCAGACAGACCCATATGGCAAGCCATGACTACGGAGCAAGTTGCGTACCACCATGACCAAAACAAAGTTGGCAGTGCATTTATCATGAGGTACGTGGAATAGACATGCACTGCACCCAAGTATGTCCCTTGCTGTATGTCCCTGTGAGCTGCCCCTTTCCATGTCTCGGAAGGCTACATGGTTGATACAAGTGCCTCAATGAACCTTGGTGTACCGCAGGGTATGTGCCACTGCCCCTGCATGTGTCCCAGACAACCCTACTATCAACAGCCATCAGTCCACAAACACATCTGAGCTGCATTGTGTGCTTCAACACCAATATTCGTCTAAGCTCACCCTCAGTGCTGTGACTAAGCCTGCATGTGCAACTCGCCTGGTGCAAGCTTTGCTGTGTCGTGGCCCCCCTGTGATGCTCACCTTGCCTGGAGTTCCTTGAAACATGTCAGCAGTTCTAGGATGTGGGTCTGCAATCACTGTGGCTCTGCTCGTGCACACATGTGCATGTGGGCACCAACAAACGGGTCAGGAATTCCGTCGTCCAATGGGCCATGTCTGCTGGCAAAGGTGCTCTGGTGCCTCATCCCCCTGCAGAAAGTGCATGAAACAAATGATTAATGCATCAAAGTGATCTGTGTGTGTCTCATCAGGCATCTCATTACTTGACCATGTCAGAGAGTCACATCACAAATCACACCATCAGTCCGCCTTTGACTTCCAAAGTGTGGAACACTATCTACAGCATGAATTGCAGCAGGCACGTGTACAGGAAAGAAATGAGACATAATACACAATGCATAGCAATCAATGTCCACATTAATCATGACACACCCCATCTAGCAAAAGCTGAACAGTGGACAATTACACCTAAATCATCCCCACTAGGGGTGTCAACACAAGTCACAAAGCACCAGACATGCCACAGATATGACAGTCCAAAGCCCTTGTGTAAAATTCTGTAACACCGAACTATCCTTGCGAGCCCATGGATAAGGGAGGCAGGAGTGGCATATGTGAGTCAAGGAACCCAAGCAGCAAACACATACACAAGACAACCATGAAGGCCCCAGCTGGAACAGACAGTGGATGCCTTCAAAAACCACAAGGCACCGCACTGTCACATGAAAGCACAATAGACTACACATTTTAAACTAACTCAACTATTAACTAATTACACTAACTATGGAAAACCTACATTACCTATTTAAACTAACTATCAAACAGAAACTTAACTAACTAAACTAAACGAAAAATCAAAAATGGCCACATACGACACGGGGGGGAGGGGAGGCACAGGGTGCTGCTCAACATCCACATGCGATGATGCTGAGCCAAAAAAATACCTCCATGGGCTCAACGCCTGCACAGCACGACCTATGTGGGAGATAGATGGTCGTCCGAGTCTGGCTCATCCCGGAAAGGAGGACGTGGCACAGTAGCCTGGCCACGCCTAGCCGCAGCTTGCCCCTCGTCGGCAGCAAGTCTGCCGGGCAGGTGAGCCTGGTTCTGTGTGGCGATGTTACATAGGTCCTCTTGCAAGGTAGCACGTGTAACACGGAGTTCCTCCTGCAAGGCCTGGCTGGACAACCGCTGCACCTCCCGGCAAGCCTGTAGCTCAGCCGAGATGGTGCGCTCAAGCTGTGCAAACCTCTCCTCTGCCTGCTGCCTCTGGGACATCATAAGGACACCCAGAGTGGATCTGAGGGAGGCATACTCCTCCCTCAGGGCATCCATGTGCGCCTCTGCGTGAGCAGCAATTGCTTGACGCAGAGACGACATTTCAGCCTGGCGTGCCCTGTCTGAGGCCGCCATGCCCAGCCTGAGCGAGCGGGCCGTGGACCGTGCCGCCTGCTGCTGGAGAAGCACCTGCCTAGCAGGGGGGAGCACAGATCGGGCCACACGCTCCATGCTGTCAGCGATGTTCTCCATTGCTGCCCCCTGCCGTTCAGAATTGGCAGTCATGTCTTGCTCCCACTCAGTATACAGCGGTTGCGCGTGGCGACCGCGTTGCCGGGCTTGACCCCTGCGGGACCCAAGGACCGGAGGTCCTCGCTGTGTTGGCACCGCCTGCGGCTGCACGACTACATGCCCCCGTCGACGTGATGTCCCAGGCACATCAGTGACTGGTGTGGAGGGTGACCCTGCGTCCCGATCCACCACGGGCGGAGGAACCAAGACTGTCTGATCCCTCAGTGCAGGTGTCGCAGACAGAGGAGTGTCCACATCAGAATCACTCACCCCTGACACATGGACTTGATGCTCATCCAACTCAACATGGACGTCAGAGTCGTCATCAAGGCTGGACTCATAGGCAGCCAGAGACAGGATGGACTGCAGCACTTGGGGGTTTTTGTGGCCTACCACCCCACGACCCCCACTAGTGCCGGGTTGATGTGGTCTTACCAACCCTGTGTCTGGCATGACAACACCATCCTCTGCATCCATTGCGTCATCACCTGAAAAATAGAGAGGAAAAGGTCACTACACATGTCAGAAGCACACAACACACACACACACCGACAGCAAAGGCATCCGGCAGACATGTGACACACAACATATGACCTGGCATGCATGCTGGGTCTACTTTGAATAGCTACTGTGATCAGACCTGTTGAAAGGTGGCAGTTTGCATGGAAGTGGGTCTATGCAGTGCAGAAAATGTGTACGCCACTCACTACCTACATATACAAGCACTCCATGGTGTGTGCCAGGAAATGTGAAGGCAGTGCAATGTCAAATTCAGACATCACGTGCATTGTGTATTCAATGTGTACCATGTCTAGCAGCCAAGCACCCCTCCACCCCAGTACCAAAGCAGGGATGCCTAGCATGGTATCAAAAGGCTGCCCATACACCTGTGTATTGACAAGCAGTGTTGACTGGCATCAACAGCTTAATGTGATTCAAATTACAACACTGCAAATGATGCTGGGACAGTGGGCAGGACACATGATGGAAGATCCAGAGGCCAGCCACGTGTGAAGAAGACACGACAAGAGTTGGACAGAGTCATTGGCCATTGAAGAGGCTGAGGCCTGTGAGCCACACAGATTGTCAGAGCCTAAACATGTGTGCAACGCAGGACTGAGCCACAGTTGACATGGGGAGGCCGATAATATGGCAGGCAATGTATGTAACCAAGGACTCATATTACAGTGATCATCCAGTCAAGGTCACATAGGGGCATGCGTGCAATGCACATGGAGCATGAATGGGCACTCATGTCCCAGCGTGACATCTGACCCATGCACAGTACAAGTGGGATACCCTGCATCGAGTACTAAGGCTGTACCACACGGCATATGTCTGGCAGTTTCTAAGCTGGAAGTTAGCATCTACACAGGACACATGAACAAGAAACTACACATTGGCAAGAATGTAGCAGACCAGTGCAAAGGTGGAACTGGGGTGCAGAGTGGCGGAGGAGGGGCAAGGGAGCATGCCCACATGGAGTCCCGCATGCAGGCAGAGGAGACATGCATGACGGTAGCATTGCATTACTTACACATCAGAACCATGTACACGTCACATGAAGCAGCAATCATGCACAACACATCCCACAAGTGAAACACACACGTCCTCAACAACTACGCATCAACACTCACTGGACTGGGCATCAAAGTCCAGCATCTCTCCCACACCTTCGACCAATTCTGGTGGTATGAACTCCGCAACGAGAGCCTCATGCGGAGTGAGTTCTTCCTCCTCTGGTGCAGGCCCACCGCCAGTCACCAGAGTCAAGTTGTAATTTGAGGCACGCTTAGCCTTAGTGCTGCGCTTGATGTCATTCCAGCGCTTTTTGCACTCCTGCGCCGTGCGCACCTCATGGCCGAATGAACTGACATGTTCCGCAACATGCTTCCAGTGGGTGTCACGTTGGGCAGCCGTAGTCTGACTATTGGCACCCACTAGCATGTCACGGCTGTGTCCCCGCACGTAGTCCACGAGGAAGTCCAGTTCCTGCTTACAGAAAGGCTTCTTCCTCGACGTGCAGGAGGTCGTGGCTGTGTGTGGGGTCCCAGCCTGTGCTGCAGGTGCAACCTTCCTCCTCTTGGACTGTGGCGCAGACCCTGGCTGGCTAATGACGCCCTGACCAGTATGGCCAGTGGGTTCGGTGGATTGAGCCGAGGGAGTGGCAGGTGGAGGGATGACCAAAGGCCTGACTTGTGTCAGTGGCAGCTGGGTGCCCACTAATGGACCCTGCGCAGCAACATCAGCTGTGGCAGGGTCATTGACCGCAATGGTCCTGGTTGGCAGACTCACAACCGGGGTGCTGTTGGGTGCATCTGCCCCTGCACTTGCCAACACCCGGCTGTTCGGGGCAGCAGATGACATGACTGCCCCAGGGACACGTGTCTTGGTCTGAGCAGCCCGGCGTGCCCCTATGGTTTCCCCCCTGGCCTGTTGGAGATCTACCAAGGGCTCTTCAAGTGCCAACGCAGCCTGCGCTGGCAGACCCTGAGCCTGGGTGGCGGTGTCCACAGCTGCACGTGCAGCTACCGCTACCCTTGGGCCCGTGGCAGTCAATGGAACGGACTGCCGGGTCATACGGGTGCCAGTGCCAGATGCAGGAGCTGCATCCCCCGGAACCACAGGGGGTGGTGGCATGGCTGCACCAACACATGGCACAACATTGTGCTCAAGTGGCGCACCCCTGCCTCTTCCCCCTCTGTGGCTGCCCTGGACACCCTGGAGTCCCCCTACTCCCTGGTCACCACGGCCACGTCCCCGACCACGCCCGCCACGAGGAGTACGCCCAGCTGAGGCGCCCCTCACCTTTGGTGGCCTCCCAACCATGGCACAGATGTAATAGTGCTGGCACAGATGGAGTGGTGCCAATGGGAGGTGTACAGCACAATTGACCTGGGCAATTGGGGTGAAGGGGGTGGGAAGCAAGATGTTAACAGCCCCCCTGCACCTGCAAGGCTGTATGTGACCCCGGTGATGTGGTGACGGGTCACGCAACGCTCAGGCTCCCCAAAACTGCAGTAAAACCGTGCACGCAACCCTGCAGCCTACGTGCGTGGATTTAACCTCCCGCAGTACGCGGTGGCACCCAGTAACACGAATAACGCGTACGCGTGGGACACGCAGGCTACGATGACATCGAAAATGGGTGCAATACACAGGGGCACCTGCAGTGGGAAAAGGAGCGTTTGCGACTCACCGTCTGACTAGCGCGATGCAGAAAAACACGCATAGCCAATACCCCCGCCAAAAGAAGAGATACGTTCTTGAGAGCTGTGAAGTAGATGGCGCGCGAAACAACTGGAAGCAGCAACACACGTCGGTCTCCACGGAAGGCACGTACAGCGAACTGCTGGGCCCGCTCACCTTTAACCCGTGCTGAGGGAAACGCACGCGCGCGTCACGTCACATGCGGACGTGCAGTTTTTCACGCGCGATTACGCGCGGACGTGCAGTTTTTCACGCGCGATTACGCGCATTACACGCAGACGTGCAGTTTTCCACACGCGATTGGCCTGGGTACGTGTATTACAGGGGTGCGCGAGAAAATCTACACGCGATTGGGCTGGGTACGTGGATTTCAGGGGTGCGCGAGAAAATCTACACGCGATTGGCCTGGGTACGTGTGTTCCGGGGTGCCGTGAACTTTCACACGCGATTGGTTGAAATCCACATGTGTTCTGTCATCACGTGCAATGAGGGATACACCCTCGCACGACACGTCACAGACGCGCTCACGCGCTGAGGGCCTTTGGTCCAATGAAAATGCGTATGCGTGCAGACGCGCTTACGCGCTAAGGGCCTTTCCTCGAATTACACGCTGACGTGCAGATTTTTCACGTGCCAAATCACTCCGTATCAAGCTGGCCACGCGAATACACACGGAAGACCACGCTCCTGCCCAGAAGGCCGAATCACTGCCCCCCAGTGCCCCGAGCAGCCTCCCACGTGCCATCTGCTGCTGCCTGCCTGCCTGCCTGCCTGCCTGCTGCCACCGTGCCCTGCCATTTGGTGCCTGCACATCAGCCATCTGCAGGGGTCCAGTTTCTGTGTCCACCCTTGCTGGAACAGTAGACTCCCGACTGGGATACCATCGCTCCACAGCCCAGCCCCAGGACCCAGTTGCCCACCCACGCCTGCCTCGGGGGTCGCCATGTCGGGGCAAGCACCATCTGAGACCAGTGGTGACCCCCAGCCAGAGAGGCAGAGGGCCACCAGCTTCAGTGAGAAGGAAGTTGGTGTCCTGGTGGAGCATGTCCTGGGGCATTATGATGCCCTCTTCGGAAGACCACGCGCCAACAAGGAAGGACGGGAGAGGATCTGGGACGATGTAGTGGTTGCCATCAACGCGGAGGGGGTGGCAACCCGCGACATCAAGCACATCAAGAAGCGCTGGGAGGACTTGAGGTCCAGGACCCTCAATAAGGCCCGGCGCCTCGCGGAGGGGGGCCGGGCACGCCTGAGTGACATCCAGATGAGGGTCCTGGAACGCGTAGACCCAGCGCTCCACGCCCAGATCCTTCGGAGGCAGACCCATCTGGAGTTGGCCGGTAAGTGGCCAAGCATTACTGTGTGAGACAGGGCATGTTGCAGTGTGCTGGTTGTCTGATACCTGCCTGTATGTGTGACATAGGCCATGTACGTATGTGTGTGTGCAGGGACATCATGGTCAGGCATGTGAGTACAGTGATGTGTGAACCACATGGTTGGTGCATGTGTTCTATTGCAACATGGGGGGCTCTGTGCGGAATGGACACATGGAAGCATGGCAGTCTCTGTTCCTGGACATGGGTGGGGGTGAGGGAGGGGTGCTTGTCCCATGTACACGTATGGTGTCCATGTGTGTGTGTCTGACCTGCGTGTCTGTGACTTGTAACTGCCATGGATGCATGACACATGTCTGTGACAATGTTCAGATTCACTGATGCAGCCTAGTCATCCTTGTATCCACTGCGTCTGTGGTGTACAAGGCCAGATGGATGGAACTACGGTGAGGTGTGTGCATGTGATGGCAAGACCCATGATGCATGTGAGTTTAAAACCAACATTGCATGAATCATGAGTCCCTTGGTCATGTATGCCAATGTCCATGGCATGCGCCGTGCCTGTTACTGTATGTGTTTTGCCTGCACTGACCCATGTGTTGTGGAGGGACATGATGGAAGTGATGTATGACAGTGCCACTCATCTGCTGTTGCTTCCTGTCTAGGGGACCATTGTACAGTACCCTGATGCTTGTGTTCTATGTCTCCCTCTACACAGTGGCAAGTGAAGAAGAGGGCGGAGAAGGCGCTGTGGAGCAGAGGGTCGGGGATGCCGCCACGGCTGCAGCGGAAGGGGTGGGTGAGCCCCCAGAGGGGCTTGCACCGGCGGAAGACGGCGTGGAGACATCCAGGTTGGTGGTTTCCACAGAGGGAGAGGAGGCCGCTACTGAGCCACACATGGGGCCTGGTGGGGGCATCCCCGCTGGTGCAAGTGGTGCAGTCCAGGGCCAGGGGCAGGAGGCAGCACAGGTCGCCGTGGAGGTGCCTGTGCATGTCACTGTCCCTGACACTGTGACTGCACCACCATGCACCAGCAGGGATGCCCCATCCCAGGCCCGTCCGCAGGTAGGGGAGATGTCCATGTCATCTGACACTCCTCTACCTGCGGACGAGGGGACCCCTGGCCGTGTGGAGAGGGTCCTGATTGGTGTCGCGTTGCGCACGGCTGGCATTCGTGATGAGGTGCATGCTTCCCGGGAGGATCATGCACATCATCACGAAGAGCACCGTGCGTACGTGAACCATTTGGGAGCCGCCATGGTCGGGGGTTTCCTACATGTGTGTGGCCTTCTGGCGACCCTCTCCTCCTCTGTGGAGGCTATGCGCCAGTCGTGCTCCATGCCGTCTTCCGGCCCAGATGCCACCAGGGCCCCCTGTGGACCTGCCCCGACCAACGCAGCCAGCTCAGTGGGGACCCCATCCCTGCCACAGTCGGGAGTCGAAGGTCCAGCAGGGGTGGACACACCAGCAACTGTCCCCCTGCAGATGGAGGATGTGCCGGCATCATCTGGCAGGGCACGTGCACGACGGCATCGGTGGATTCCATCAGCCTGGATGCCGTCGTGCTGGCAGAGGCAGTGGCGTCGGAGGCAGCAGCAGGCTCGACGTGGGAGGCATCATGGCTCGGGGCCATCAAGATCAGAGGGGAGGGCAGGAGAACCCTGGGATGGCAGTGTCTTCCGTGTGGGAGCAGTTGGTCCAGCGGATAGGTGCGGAGCGGCAGCGGGCGGAAGAGGAGCGGCTCACCATGGTCAGGGCGGAGTTCTCCATGCGTCGGGCGTTGAGGCGGGCTGAGTGCCTCGAGGAAGCTCGCAGGGAGTTTGAGGTGGACACGGGGTTGTCCCTGCGAGACCTCGGGGCCAGGACAGAGTCCCGCCTCCGGGACATCGACATGGAGTTCGATGATGCACTGGCCGGCAACATCACAGAGTGAGCCGCAGGACTTGCCCGCTGCCATTGTATATAGTTCTTTAGTTAGTGTTAGGTTTCCTTTATTTTTAAAGTTTTTTTTGGACCGCTCGGACAATGGCCACTTTTCTGTATATATATTTTTTATTAGTTAGTAGTAGTAGGTTTCATTTATGGTGTTGGGCTCATGGACCCTGGGTTATTCTTGTACATAGTTTGATGTTTGGAAAACATTTGTTGGATTTATATTTGTGTTCACCATGAGGCAATGGTTTTTCCTTATTTTTTCTCCCCATTATTTTGCTTTGGACTACATTAGTTTTTGGATTCCTTTGTTTTTTGATTTTTTCTATTAGTTCTCGGACATGGACCATTTGTTTTGTCATCCCCATTGTTGTGTGTTTTATTTCTTTACTTCATTTTCATCTTTAATACATATATTTATTACTTACATTTGTGGTATTTTCTCATTGATTTCATGCATGTCATGATATGGGTTTTGACATTCACTTGCACCCATTGTGTATGTGTGTGTGACGGACATGTGTTCATTTACATACTTGCCATTGGGGTTGTATCATGTAATTGCATCTACTATGTGGGTGGATGCAATCCTTGGCTGGGTGTTTGTGCTGGGTATGCTGCCCATTACTGCCATGATTGCGTTTCGTCAGGACCTGGGGGCAGGGGGACATGAGTGGGGGCCTGCAGGGGGGTGGGGGTGCAAGGGGACATGAGTGGGGGCCTGCTGGGGGGTGGGGGTGGTGGGAGACATGGGTGGGGGCCTGGTGGAGGCTGCCCCTGGTGACTGGAGGGGTGGGGGTGGTGGGAGACATGGGTGGGGGCCTGGTGGAGGCTGCCCCTGGTGACTGGAGGGGTGGGGGTGGTGTGAGACATGGGTGGGGGCCTTGTGGAGGCTGCCCCTGGTGACTGGGGGGTGGGGGTGGTGTGAGACATGGGTGGGGGCCTGGTGGAGGGTGCCCCACAGTGCTGGGGGGCGGGGGTGGTGGGAGACATGAGTTGGACATGGGTGGGGGCCTTGTGGAGGCTGCCCCTGGTGACTGGGGGGTGGGGGTGGTGGGAGACATGGGTGGGGGCCTTGTGGAGGCTGCCCCAGGTGACTGGAGGGGTGGGGGTGGTGGGAGACATGGGTGGGGGCCTGGTGGAGGCTGCCCCTGGTGACTGGAGGGGTGGGGGTGGTGGGAGACATGGTTGGGGGCCTGGTGGCAGGTGCCCCACAGTGCTGGGGGGTGGGGGTGCAGGGGGACATGAGTGGGGGCCTGCTGGGGAGTGGGGGTGCAAGGGGACATGGTTGGGGGCCTGCTGGCAGGTGCCCCACCGTGCTGGGGGGTGGGGGTGCAGGGGGACATGAGTGGGGGCCTGCTGGCAGGTGCCCCACAGTGCTGGGCGGTGGGGGTGCAAGGGGACATGAGTGGGGGCCTGCTGGGGGGTGGGGGTGCAAGGGGACATGAGTGGGGGCCTGCTGGGGGGTGGGGGGTGGTGGGAGACATGGTTGGGGGCCTGGTGGAGGCTGCCCCTGGTGACTGGAGGGGTGGGGGTGGTGGGAGACATGGGTGGGGGCCTGGTGGAGGCTGCCCCTGGTGACTGGAGGGGTGGGGGTGGTGTGAGACATGGGTGGGGGCCTTGTGGAGGCTGCCCCTGGTGACTGGGTGGTGGGGGTGGTGTGAGACATGGGTGGGGGCCTTGTGGAGGCTGCCCCTGGTGACTGGGTGGTGGGGCTGGTGGGAGACATGGGTGGGGGCCTGGTGGAGGCTGCCCCTGGTGACTGGAGGGGTGGGGGTGGTGGGAGACATGGGTGGGGGCCTTGTGGAGGCTGCCCCTGGTGACTGGGGGGTGGGGGTGGTGGGAGACATGGGTGGGGGCCTTGTGGAGGCTGCCCCAGGTGACTGGAGGGGTGGGGGTGGTGGGAGACATGGGTGGGGGCCTGGTGGAGGCTGCCCCTGGTGACTGGAGGGGTGGGGGTGGTGGGAGACATGGTTGGGGGCCTGGTGGCAGGTGCCCCACAGTGCTGGGGGGTGGGGGTGCAGGGGGACATGAGTGGGGGCCTGCTGGGGAGTGGGGGTGCAAGGGGACATGGTTGGGGGCCTGCTGGCAGGTGCCCCACCGTGCTGGGGGGTGGGGGTGCAGGGGGACATGAGTGGGGGCCTGCTGGGGGGTGGGGGTGCAAGGGGACATGGTTGGGGGCCTGCTGGCAGGTGCCCCACAGTGCTGGGCGGTGGGGGTGCAAGGGGACATGAGTGGGGGCCTGCTGGGGGGTGGGGGTGCAAGGGGACATGAGTGGGGGCCTGCTGGGGGGTGGGGGTGGTGGGAGACATGGTTGGGGGCCTGGTGGAGGCTGCCCCTGGTGACTGGAGGGGTGGGGGTGGTGGGAGACATGGGTGGGGGCCTGGTGGAGGCTGCCCCTGGTGACTGGAGGGGTGGGGGTGGTGTGAGACATGGGTGGGGGCCTTGTGGAGGCTGCCCCTGGTGACTGGGTGGTGGGGGTGGTGTGAGACATGGGTGGGGGCCTTGTGGAGGCTGCCCCTGGTGACTGGGTGGTGGGGTGGTGGGAGACATGGGTGGGGGCCTGGTGGAGGCTGCCCCTGGTGACTGGAGGGGTGGGGGTGGTGGGAGACATGGGTGGGGGCCTGGTGGAGGCTGCCCCCAGTGACTGGAGGGGTGGGGGTGGTGGGAGACATGGGTGGGGGCCTTGTGGAGGCTGTCCCCGGTGACTGGGTGGTGGGGGTGGTGGGAGACATGGGTGGGGGCCTTGTGGAGGCTGCCCCTGGTGACTGGAGGGGTGGGGGTGGTGGGAGACATGGGTGGGGGCCTGGTGGAGGCTGCCCCTGGTGACTGGAGGGGCGGGGGTGGTGGGAGACATGGGTGGGGGCCTGGTGGAGGCTGCCCCTGGTGACTGGAGGGGTAGGGGTGGTGGGAGACATGGGTGGGGGCCTGGTGGAGGCTGCCCCTGGTGACTGGAGGGGTGGGGGTGGTGTGAGACATGGATGGGGGCCTTGTGGAGGCTGCCCCTGGTGACTGGAGGGGTGGGGGTGGTGGGAGACATGGGTGGGGGCCTTGTGCAGGCTGCCCCTGGTGACTGGAGGGGTGGGGGTGGTGGGAGACATGGGTGGGGGCCTTGTGGAGGCTGCCCCTGGTGACTGGAGGGGTGGGGGTGGTGGGAGACATGGGTGGGGTCCTGGTGGAGGCTGCACCTGGTGACTGGAGGGGTGGGGGTGGTGGGAGACATGGGTGGGGGCCTGGTGGAGGCTGCCCCTGGTGACTGGAGGGGTGGGGGTGGTGGGAGACATGGGTGGGGGCCTGGTGGAGGCTGCCCCTGGTGACTGGAGGGGTGGGGGTGGTGTGAGACATGGGTGGGGGCCTTGTGGAGGCTGCCCCTGGTGACTGGGGGGTGGGGGTGGTGTGAGACATGGGTGGGGGCCTTGTGGAGGCTGCCCCTGGTGACTGGGGGGTGGGGGTGGTGGGAGACATGGGTGGGGGCCTTGTGGAGGCTGCCCCTGCTGACTGGAGGGGTGGGGGTGGTGGGAGACATGGTTGGGGGCATGCTGGCAGGTGCCCCACAGTGCTGGGGGGTGGGGGTGCAGGGGGACATGAGTGGGGGCCTGCTGGGGGGTGGGGGTGCAAGGGGACATGGTTGGGGGCCTGCTGGCAGGTGCCCCACAATGCTGGGGGGTGGGGGTGCAGGGGGACATGAGTGGGGGCCTGCTGGGGGGTGGGGGTGCAAGGGGACATGGTTGGGGGCCTGCTGGCAGGTGCCCCACAGTGCTGGGGGGTGGGGGTGCAAGGGGACATGAGTGGGACATGGTTGGGGGCCTGCTGGCAGGTGCCCCACAGTGCTGGGGGGTGGGGGTGCAAGGGGACATGAGTGGGACATGGTTGGGGGCCTGCTGGCAGGTGCCCCTGGTGACTGGGGGGTGGGGGTGCAAGAGGACATGAGTGGGACATGGTTGGGGGCCTGCTGGCAGGTGCCCCACGGTGCTGGGGGGTGGGGGTGCAAGGGGACATGTGGCTTGGCTGGGGGGCATGCGCATGGTGGATGGGCTGCCTGTGGGACATGACCAGGGGTGCAGGGTAGTCCCCTGTGGTGTGGGCTGCCTGCAGAGGTCGTGGAGGGGGTAGAGGGGAGACCTGGGAGGACCCACACTGGCAATTCACCTCTTCAACTTCCCGCACACCCACGTAATACACTGCCCCACTCGCACAGGCCCAATCGCGTGTAGGATTTCTCGTGCACCCCTGTAATACACGTACCCAGGCCAATCGCGTGTAGATTTTCTCGCGCGCCCCTGAAATCCACGTACCCAGGCCAATCGCGTGTAGAATTTCTCGCGCACCCCTGAAATCCACATACCCAGCCCAATCGCGTGTAGATTTTCTCGCGCACCCCTGAAATCCACGTACCCAGGCCAATCGCGTGTAGAATTTCTCGCGCACCCCTGAAATCCACGTACCCAGCCCAATCGCGTGTAGATTTTCTCGCGCACCCCTGAAATCCACGTACCCAGGCCAATCGCGTGTAGAATTTCTCGCGCACCCTGAAATCCACGTACCCAGCCCAATCGCGTGTAGATTTTCTCACGCACCCCTGTAATACACGTACCCAGGCCAATCGCGTGTAGAATTTCTCGCGCACCCCTGAAATCCACGTACCCAGGCCAATCGCGTGTAGATTTTCTCGCGCACCGCTGTACTACACGTACCCAGGCCAATCGCGTGTAGATTTTCTCGCACACCCTTGAAATCAACGTACCCAGGCCAATCGCGTGTAGATTTTCTCGCGCACCCCTGTAATACACGTACCCAGGCCAATCGCGTGTAGAATTTCTCGCTCACCCCTGTAATCCACGTACCCAGGCCAATCGCGTGTAGAATTTCTCGCGCACCCCAGAAATCCACGTACCCAGCCCAATCGCGTGTAGATTTTCTCGCGCACCCCTGAAATCCACGTACCCAGCCCAATCGCGTGTAGATTTTCTCGCGCACCCCTGAAATCCACGTACCCAGGCCAATCGCGTGTAGAATTTCTCGCGCACCCCTAAAATCCACGTACCCAGCCCAATCGCGTGTAGAATTTCTCGCGCACCCCTGAAATCCACGTACCCAGCCCAATCGCGTGTAGATTTTCTCGCGCACCTCTGAAATCCATGTACCCAGGCCAATCGCGTGTAGAATTTCTCGCGCACCCCTGAAATCCACGTACCCAGCCCAATCGCGTGTAGATTTTCTCACGCACCCCTGAAATCCACGTACCCAGCCCAATCACGTGTAGATTTTCTCGCGCACCCCTGTAATACACGTACCCAGGCCAATCGCGTGTAGATTTTCTCGCGCACCCCTGAAATCCACGTACCCAGCCCAATCGCGTGTAGATTTTGTCGCGCACCCCTGTAATACACGTACCCAGGCCTATCGCGTGTGGGGACACCCGCACACCCCTGAAATACACGCTCCCCGCTCTGCGTTTGCTGCTGCCCTTTGCGCTGGATTGGGGATTTTGATGGCTTTTCCCTGCGCAAGGGGCGTTCTTGGGGGCGTAACTGACGCTGCTGCAGGGTCGCTGCGCCACTCTGCGCCACGGCTGGTTGTGGATGTTGGAATCCATGAATACGCTGTGCGCCTGAATGTGTTTCGACGCACGCGGCTGGCGCAGACTACCGCACGCGCACACTGTGCGCCAGCTGCGTGCGCCACTTGTGCGCCGAATTCTATGAATTGGCCCCCTAGTGTTTTGGCATCCTTGGACAGTTTGATATTGTTCCCATCAATGTTGAATGAGGTTCATTGGGAATTTAGCTTGTTGAGGTGTTGCCTTGAGCTGATAAGCAGTAGCTTAGTCTTGTCATCATTGAGAAAAAGACCATGCTTGGCCATCCATTCTTGAATTTTGAGATATATTTCATTTAGGAGTGTGGAGTCTTTGTCATATAAACCTGAGAGAGTAATGAGAATGTGAGTTTTGCCCACGTAATTTGTGGAAGGGATGCCCAGGTCATTTAAGTGGTTGAACAGAATCTTTGTAAATATGTTGTATAGGGATGAGAAGACGCAAGAGCCTTGTGGGTCTCCACATGTGATTGGAGAGGGTTCTGCTGATCCTGAAGGGGAGAAGACCCTCATATTTCTGCCCGAAAGAAAATATTGAACCCAAGCAGCGGCTTTAGAGGAAAAGGAGGCTGCTGATGTCATGTAACTGGTTAGGATGTTATGATCAACTAAATCGAAAGCTGCCAATAAGTCGAGTAAGATGAGTAAAGCAGGATTTCCATTATCTTTGGCTTCATCGGTCTGGATTTTTATGTCAAAAAGGGCGTTCTCTGAGCTATGTTGCAGTCTAAATACAGATTTCTGGAGGCCCAGAAGATTGTTAGATTCTAGATGGTTCTGTATTTGTCTATAAACTGCTTTATCTAGTACTTGCAAACGAAAAGGGACGGTTGTTATCGATCTGTACTTGGTTGGGATGCTGGGGTCTAGATTACGTTTTTTGATAAGGGGCATGACCCAGGCATCTTTGAAATTTTTAGGGACAGAACATGAAGCGAAAGAGGTATTAATGAAGGAAATGATAAAGGGAGCAAATTCCTTTCCCCCTTTTATGATTGTGGCAGCGCAGATGTCTCCCTGGCATCTAGAAGATTTAAGGCTAGCAATTATGGCTTCTACCTCTTTTGTAGCGAATGGGGAGAATTCAAATAGGCTGCAGGAATTAGATGGAGTTTGCTTGATTTGGCACTAGATGCGAGGCTGTGTTTTTTAGCTTCAATGTTCACTTGTAATAGTGCAATTTTATTTAGAATGGCCTTTTGGATGTTGGTACACCAAAGAGCATCTTTGTTGCATTTGTCCGGTGGTGTGATAGGTGACTCCAACTCTTTGAGGATGGAGAAGAGCTCTTTGGAGCTGGACTTGGCATTTTGAATTCTATTATTGTAAGTATCATTTTTGCTATTCAGGATAGCAGCTTTATAGGTGTTGGCAGCAGTATTGAAGTTGTCCTTATTTTGGGACTGTGTTTTATTTTCCAGTTGGCTTCTGAGCATCTTTTGGACTTACGTAAGGTATTTTAGTCTAGTGTAAACTATTTGTTTAAACATGATGCAGGCTTGGATGTTCTTCATTTGAGCAGAGCTATTTGGTCTAGCGCTTGGAGTAGGTTCTGGTGGCATAGGTCCAACAGGTTAGCTGGGTCCTTGACTAAGTTCTTGTGGGGGTGGATGATAGGCTGAAGTAATGGGAGTATGTTTTTCAGGGTGACCAGGCGGTTGTTTCTGGTTAAGGCAGGGAGAACTTGTTGACCACTGAGTAGTGGGCGACTGATGTCATGAATCTCAAAGGATATGACATGGTGGTCGGACCATGTGCATGGGGAGTTTGAAAGGATATTAGTGTTGCAGTTTAGGCCAGCTACCCAATCCAGGGTTTTGCCTTTGCTCTGCGTTGGTTCGGATATACGCTGTGAAAATCCTAATTCTGTGAGAGAGTTTTATAAGGCTGTGGCATTAACATCTTGGGTGTCATGTAGGCCTAGGTTTAGATCACCCAATAACATGATTTGGGAGCTAGGTTTGGTGTTCTGTGTGATGTTTTCCTCAAAAGAAGACAAAGGGCCAGGTGGTCTGTACAGAAGGTGGATAAGTAGTGTGCGAGCAGCGGATAGGGGGAGTTTGACGGATAGGAGTCCTCCCCCGAAGAGATCGGTTGTTTTTCAAATTCTCTGAAACCTAGTTGGTTTTTGGCAATCAATGGGACTCCACAACCTCTACTGGTTATTCTGCCAGCACTAATGATTGTGTAGTTTTCGGGTACTGCTAGCATGAAGGAAGGTAATGCTGCTGGGTGAAGCCACGTTTCTGTGACTGCTAGAAAGTCTAGGCTAATTGGATGAGATGAGGTCTGCTATATGTAGCACATGAGCAATCAAGTAACTGGCGTTGATGAGAGCTCCTTTGATGTTGGAAGCCTCTGTTGAAATAGAAGGTACTGAAAGGATGGGCTTAGGAAGCTGTTAGGGCGCAGTATTGTTTGTATTAGAGAGGTTGGTGTTGATTGAAATCGATTTAGTCAATGGAGTCTTATAGCTTTGTGTGTTCTTGAAGTAGGTGCGAGAGCCAAGTCTAGCATTTTTGAGAAAGGTGGAGCATGGTATTTTAGGAGTAGGCTTTGTGGCATAGCACAGTATCCACTGACTAGGAGTGAGTGTGCAGTTGCTGCTCTCTAAGTCTGCTGTATTAGGTCTAGGCAGTTGAAAAGTGGTAACAGAGTGTCCATAGTGAGACTTATAGCTTGTAAGTTAGCCATTGAGACTAGTGGTGGGATGGCTGCTTGCAGAAGAGGTCTAATAGAAATCGCCTGAGATTCCTATTAGATCAGGCAAATATTATAGAAAGCGTATTAGGAGGTTAGAGGGCATATTTAGGTGCACAGTCTGGGTGTCTAAATAAGCAGCGTGGCAACGATATAGTTGTGTGAAAAATGGTACCCTGTTTTGTTGCAAGTTATCTAATAGGCATATGCAAAAGTATAGCTATACAGTGGGGGTTGGCCTGATTAGATGCTAACTTATATTATAAGATGATTAGGTACATTCGTACATATTCCATAATCATTATTCCCAGGTAATATTCACATAACATTTGAGAACAGGCCATCAGACACTAAATATAACAGCAGTAAATCATTTTAGTGATATTTACATAATGTGGAGGGTGAAGCACGATAGTTGTGACGCATGTAATACAAGGTATATCTAAAAAAAATGACCATCAATAAATGACTCACGACAATGTCATGGGGCGTTAACTCAGAGATACGAGAAAATATTATGCAATAGCATTCACACAAATCTGTGAGGCACAGTGCCCTTACAGCTATAGCAGTATCCTCGCAGCTGCAGCACGCGGCAGCAATATAGATCACAGCGCACTGGCGGAAGTGAATTTGTTATAGGTAATGGGCATACGATGTGAAGAGTGGGAAGTATGGGTGCACATAGGTGTGATTGAGTTAAGGGATCTTCGTGCTCAAGGCAGCGTTGTAGACGTGTTTGTGAGATAACAATAGCAGATTGCAGGCAGTAGTATGGAGGAAGTGGGTGCCTCATGGCATAGTAAGGAGGGGTCCATACTCACGAGAGAGGAGCTCTATCTCACGTGGTAATGGAGGAGGAAGGCTTTAGTTAGAGGTGCGCAGACAATTTGGAGGCAATTAGGTTCCTTTGAACTATGAGCACTCTTACCACTATGTACAGCAAACACAGGATGACGCAAGCAAGCAGCGGAAGCATCAAAGCCCAGCCGTAGTAGCAGAAAGGTTGTGGTGAGTGGTTGGTGTGCACGTCTTGTAGCAGAGTTCAATGCGATTGGGTTCGATAGAGTCAAGTGTTGGGATGCTCCACCAGGTAGTCCCGGCTCTGACAGTCTAGGGACAGGTCCTTTTACTAGGGCCTTAGTCGTTGGGCTGGCTTCCGCCTTCCGGCGGATTCAATTGGGAAAGTAAATACACGAGTTGCTAGGCAACATGTATAGTGCATTGTTCTGGGCTGTATGCTGGTGTTGCGCCTGCCATTTTGGGGACAGGCTGAGTCAAATGGGTGCAGAAAAAGCTTGCAATTCGTGCTCACAAACAGCAGATATTTAGCAAGATAGACACACACATCTGTAGAAGCCTCAAACACAGGTGAAAGGGTTGTTGTGGGAGATCATGTGTATCGCAAAGTTCAGTGGATGTTGCGGGAGGTGTAGCACAGTGATCAGAGGCTTTGTTTGCGGATAGCTGCTCCTGCAGTCCTATGATGGAGGAGGAAGGGCTCCAGCCTTCTCCACGCCGAGGATGTGAAACAAGTGCCTCAAAGCTAGTTATAATTGTGTGAGCCTTTGGAGAGCGCCATTAGGTTTGACAAGAATAATTGGGTGGGCCAGTCGAAAGGGCCATTGAGTTTTGCTTTGTTGTGACTGAGGTGGATGGAAGGTATGAATTGATGAGAAGAGGGGAGTGTTGAGTGAGGTTACATCGGAGTGTATTGGGTATGTTTGTTACATTTTTTGGAGAGTATGTAAGTGAACACATTGTGATTGGCTTTTTTATATATAATAAATGTATAAAGTTGGAGGGAAGCTACATTGTATGAGTGTAAGGAGGGGGGAACTCCCGACTGTGGTAAATGAGTCAGAGTGAACTAGAGGGTGGAGGATCTTGTTTAGTAGGATTATGGAGCACCTTTGTAAAAAATCCCAGTATCGACACCATTGGGCAGCATTTTAAAAAAAATGGTCAGAAAAGGAATGTTCGATAGTGACACAATATTTGTTGGCGACATATACAGGTGCCAAATATTTTAGGCCTATGGAAGCTCTATGAAGTGGAAAAATAAGAACCTACCAAAGAGGTCAGGAAAGGTTGTGACACGGCGGTGCCGTCCATCACACCGCCCCCTAACTATGGGCTGTACTCTATGTTGAAGCCTGCGGTGGGGTACACAAACCCACGATAAGTGGACCTAAGTAATGAAGCCACAAATAGACAAGGGAAAGCCAGAGACTAGAATCAATGCTATTGAGTGAACTGAAGCCAGTACTTGGCAAACATAGAAAAATTTGCACAGCAGAAGTTAGAAACTGTGTTAAAAGAAGCCGAAAATGTGATAGAAAAGACAATCCAGAAAAAGTAGGAGGAACAAGGGCTGATGGGAACACCAGCTGGCTCGCTGTCTGGGAAAATTATGTTTAAGTTAGATAAAGAGATTCCGGAGGAGGAGAGGAGGGCTCTGTAGATTCTAAAGTGGACCATGAGGACACCACGATGACAGAGAAGCAGGGCCGAACAGAGGGGAGGTGAGGGAGGAAGGGGAATCGGACAAAGACAGAGCGATGGAAAGGGAAGAAAGGAGAAGATGGAAGAGAAAAATAGAAAGAGAGAGGGAGAAAGAAAGAGAGGTAGATTGTGGGAGCAGTAGGGACTGGTCCCAGGACCTCCAAAACAGGATAGCTAGGATGGCGTGGCTAACACTGCAAAGGGCAGGGATGACCCCATGCTGCCAACACAGTTGCCACTTTTACAGATATGGAGGAGAGGAATGCAGTATAAACCGTGGCAGAGCATGGACAGAGATAGCTTGCCATCCCTCACAGGGGGGTCAGTAAAATGGATATCTACTCTCGAGAAAGAGATTGCAGGGAATAACCTGTCAATTGGCATCATGATGGAATTTGCAGCCATATTGGGCAAAAGAGGAGACAAAATATGGAAGCAGACAGGAGATGACAGAGTAAAATTGACATCAGACATGGGGGGCAGTTTACTGCTCAAAATTGAACAAGACAAGAATCCTGCACAATGCTTACAACAGATACAGGAGACATTAGAGAAGTGACAATTATGGGACGTGAACATACAACATTTTACCATATCCTGGTGCGAGGACTCGCCTCAAATGTGCAGACATCCCTAGAGAGGGTGGTTGGAATTGAGGTAAAGGGATGGCCAGAAATACAGACCACCATAGTACACTTTTGAAAGATCGAACAGGAAATAGAGGAGGACATGACAGGCAATGCAGTTATGACAGAGGCAAAATGAGTGCAAAAGAAATTAGAAAAAATATCCATGGAAGGGGCTGCACTTATCAACATTGTCCCAGGACAGCTTGAAGTATCCCTCGCCAAACAAGGGGGGGTTTCCTTCAGCGGCATGACACACAAAGGAGTGTATGTACAGCAAGGGGGTTCTAGCAGCAATGATATTACCAGCAAGGGGGTTATTACACACAGATGGGATATTTCCAAAAGGGCAGAGGATACTCACAGAGAGGGAGGGGGTTTGGATACAGAGGAACAGGACCCAGATTTGGATGACCATGTTTTATATGTGGGCAGAGGGAATACTGTGCATGGATGTGCCCACACAGACAACAACAGCATTATAGGCAAGGGGACCCCAGGTATTTGTTCAAACCTTGCAGCCACATATGCAACCAATTTAGCCACAGGTGCAGTCATTACAACTACATATGCAGCCAATTCAAGCACAAATGTCACCACAGCAGGTGCAGGCGTTTTTCACACAAACAATGCAACCAATAGGGCCCATAGTTGTCCAGACACCACAGGTAAACCGAAAGCAGAAGGCAACAGTACCACAAAATGACTTACAGGCACAAGCACAAATATACGACTGGTGTATAATGTTGTCAAAACAGACACAAATGTAATTAAGAAATGCCAATAAACAAATTTTAAAATAAATACACGCAAGGGAACAGCAAATTGTTAGCTCAGAACACAGTACTACATTACACAGGGGTGACTGTTCTTGGAGGTAACCCATTCCTATTTTTAGGTCAGGGCCCAAATACCCAAAAGGCCAGCCCATAGAAGACATGTGGCTACTCAATCCTTTCAGTAACTGAAGATGCTGACAAGGAACCCGAGGTAGCAGTGAAGATTGGGCAAAATGTTTTCACATTTTTGGTCGACAAGGGAGCACCAAATCCTGCAATAAAGAAGGTGTCTTTCCCCTGTCAGACAAAGTAATGGACACAGAGGGATGGTCTGGGGCCATTGTAACTGTTCCTTTCACAGCGGATTGATTACTCACAATTGGCACACAGCAAATACGAGTGCCCCATTTGTACTAAAAGACTATCCTATCAACATATTAGGGAGAGATACAATGAGCAAAATAAATATGAACATTTCATTTTCAGAGAAGGGAATATTATGCTCAACACCAGGTATCTTTTATGAAAGGGTTGCAGCCATCACACAGCACTTTATGCATGTCACCACGCCACCTCGAGGTATTCCTTTATGGTGTACAGGTATTGTTAGGCTAAGTACCAGGAACAGCACTAACAATACATTTGATTGATTGATTGATTGATTGATTGATTGATATTTTATTTCTATTGCGGTCGTACACAAGTGTTTCAGAGCATGACAAGGCAAGGGAGGGAAACAGGGGAGAACAAAACAGCGATCTTACTAGGCCCAGTGACATTGAGAACGCGCAAGTGCATGGGAGAGGGGGGAGGGGAAAAGTGCATGGAAAGGGGGAGAGGTGGAAAGTACGAAGCAGAGGAGAAACAGATAAATAACAATAAATAAATAATAAAGGCAACAAATAGTGGTAATGCAGCCAGCAATTTGCAGGTGCTAGGTTTAAGGCAGCAGACAGGGTAGGTCCAATAAGTGCAGGAACAAAAAAGGGGGGCTGTATGGGTACAGATACAGACCCCAGTGCAAGGGGTGGCCCAGAGGCAGTGCGGGAGGGTGGCGGAATGAGCTGGTACCTGGGCCCAAAAGACAGAGGGTGGCCAGGTGCACGGTATCAAGATAGAACAGCTCAGCAGAGGAGAGGGGGAGCGAAGGCAGAAGAAAAGAGGAAGGTCTTGAGGTGCTTCTGGAATGGGAGATGGTTCTCCTCAGGTTTTAGAGTTGCAGGGAGGCTGTTCCAGAGGGAGGCCCCAGCCGAAGACAGAGATCTACCCCCAGCTCGTTTCTTAGAAAAACGACTGGAGGCCACCAGGGGGCGCATAGGTGATGGCAGACTAGGTGCCGAGCTCCCGCCGAGTCTGGGCCTTTCAAGAGGATTGAGCCAGGGGGGCGCTGTTGCGCGCAGAAGAAGATGGCCGCTTCTGTGTGAGCTCCGGAGTGAACCAGGGCAGAACTCCAAATATATCCGTATAACGGGTCCGGTTACACCCGGGCGACGCACCGAGGGTGCGGTGGCGACTGGGCTACCTGGAGGTGAAATTTCGGGCGGAACGCTGGCTGCCATCCTGAGTTATCGCGATTCTTGAGTGTGCCCGCGCGCGGGGCCTTCACTCGGGCCGCCTGGAGAGGGGAGGAGCCCGGGAGAGAGCGAGCGCACTCCGCGGCCTGCTCGCGGAGGAACCTTCGGTACGGGCCTCCCCCCACCGCACTGCTTAGCCCCCCTCCATACCGGCTGACACTGTGGCCCTCTCTCGGCCCATCGGCTTCACCCCATCGCCCATCGACTGCTGCGGCTGAATACGGGAACCTTACCCGCCCGGCGGGAGCCGACTGCTACACTTCCTTGCTGCTAACCGCGGCCCTCAATCCGGAGGCCTGTGGTCCCCTCTCCGGCACGGTGTGCTGAGGGGGTGCGACACCCGACCACGCTACGACGTGAGCCAGGGAGCGGCCGCGGGGACGTCAGCCCTGTGCAACTGGGCTATATTGGTCCACCGGCTCGCCACCTTGTTGAACGCCCGGTGGCACTGGGGGACGCTTGTCATTACCGGGCCTCTCGCTCGACGTATGTACTGAGGATCGTGGTGTCCGGGGCGATCAGTCCATACTAAATAAAGCGGATAATGCCCAAGAGCCTAGGATCCAAGAAGACCAGGGGGGCCATCGACAAGTACACCACAAATATTCAGAAGGAAACCATATCGCAGATGGAGCCACCGGCGACTACCCCGGACCAACAAGCGACACCGCAAGCCCAGATGGATCCCCAAGCGGTGTTTCTCGCTATGCAGCAAGGGTTCGGCGCCCTGAACGACAAACTTGACGGGATCACCGCAAACGTGGCATCCATTAAGGCTAAACTGGATAAGACAACGACGCGCATAACCGAAGCTGAAACCAGAATATCAGGCGCGGAAGATGCGCTCGAAAACCTGAAAACCACGGTGTCCACAATGGCGATTGAACTAGGAACTGTTAAATCTAAATGCGAGGACTTGGAGGCGAGATCGAGACGCAACAATATCCGCATTGTAGGTGTGCCTGAAGATGCGATGAAGGGCCCAATGGAGAGGGGAGTGGAGGCCCTCCTCCGCGATCTGCTGGGCGACCCAGGATGGTCCCCCATGTTCCTAATAGAGCGTGCACACAGATCTATGGCTCCAAAACCAAAACCCGGAGCATACCCGAGACCAATAATTGCACGCGTGCTTAACTACAGGGACAGAGACTTGATACTGCGATCGGCAAGAGAGAAGCGGGAGCTGAGATGGGAGGCTAGCGTGATACGGATCTTCCCAGACTTTACACTGGCGGTGCAACAGGAAAGGAAACAATTTGCGGGTGTCAAGAAACTGCTACGAGAGCGACAGGTCCAATACGCAATGCTCTACCCGGCGAGACTGAAGATCCTGTACAAGAATAAAGTCCATTTCTTCACCTTCCCCGCGGAGGCCGCCAATTTTGTGGAGACGCACATCCCTGCGGACGTGGGGAGCACCGAGGAAGCTAATCAAGAATGACCTCCCTGGGGAAGGCCAGGAGAGGGGCGGCATTGCGTGCCGCTCCACATATATCAACGGTTCCCCCCGGATGGAGACGTTCACTAAGGTGGGAAATCATTGGCTACGGTTTGTGCTACGTGTTGACTTTCCTTGCCGCCAGTAACATGTGTGAGAGTAATACCGGACCCGACTAAGTGTTTTCATGTTTGGAGGAGCATATGCCCTGGGAATCTCTGCAGGCCCCCCAATTGCAGGTGCATATGTTAAAAGTTAGTGGGAGGGAGGGGGATTCTTTAAGCACAGTAGAAGTTCGGGATGCTGTGAGGGTGGGGGGTGGTGGGATCAGGATGGTAGTGGGGATGTGTTATTGTTGTTATGGGGAGAAAGGTAAAAGCACGAGGTTACAGCACACTTGCACAAATGGGAATTATATGAGACACTCTTCTATAGACTCACAATGCTTTCTCATTGAATGGGATGGCTGGAATGATCTCTGAGAACATCAGACTCATGAGTTGGAATGTTCGGGGCCTGGGGTCTAGGGTGAAGAAAAGGAAAATCATGGCCTACATTAACAGACACGCCCCACAAATCCTATTCCTACAGGAGACACACATTGGCCCGCAACACGGGGAACAACTAGCGCCGAAGTGGGGAACCCACCAATACTTCACAACCTACTCGAATAGGGCCAGAGGAGTAGCAATACTGTTACACAGAACCCTCCGATTTACGTGCAAGGAGGTAAAGTGCGATCAAGGGGGCAGGTATGTCTTGGTGCATGGCAACTTGCAAGATAGAGAGGTGGTGCTCCTTAATGTCTATGGTCCCAACCTGGATGACCCAGGGTTTTACACCGAACTTTTCGGGATGCTGGCCCACGATCCAGCAGCCCACCTGATTTGCGGGGGGGACTTCAATACCATTCTGAATGTAGACATGGATCGCACCTCGACACAAGCGAGATCTTTAACCAAGGCCGCTCAGGCGATAATGGCTCACATGGCAGACCTGGGACTAAAAGACGCATGGAGGACGTTACATCCATCCGAGAGGGGATACACCTATTACTCCACGGTACACGACATGCATTCCAGGATAGACCTGTGGCTGCTAGACAACGTGGCGCTGTCCTGGGTACTCACAGCACAGATGCTGCCCAGGACATACTCTGACCACTCACCAATAGTGCTAGACCTCCGGCTACCGGGCGAAGCAGCGTGTAGACCTCCTTGGAGGTTCAAACCTGCAGCGCTGCGTGATCTGGTCTATAGGACCGCGCTGGAACAACACGTACAGGAGTATTTTGCATTTAATGACAACTCGGTGTCTCGCCAGGCGACTCTGTGGCAAGCATTCAAGGTGTATATTAGAGGCGCCTCTATATCGAGTGAGAGTGGCATCCTCAAAGACATAAGGAATAGGATGCAACGCCTTGAAACACAAGTAGCTGCTATACAATCACAATATGAGCTTCAACCGACACCACAGCTGGCATTGGACCTAAAAAACACACTGGACGAATTCAATGAGGCTGCCGATCAAGAGATCCGCTACTTTGACAGACCGGCGGCCGCTCGCCGCTATGGTGAGAGCGAACGCCCGGGGAGGTTGTTGGCTAGAGCAGTGAAGGGGGAGAGGGGACCGACCGACATTTCATGTATAACAACGCCGGAGGGCGCGGTCACTACAGATCGGGGCAGTATACGCTCCACGTTTCTTAAATTCTACGAGGAGCTGTACTCACCCCAGTCAGACGCCACTGAAGGTGAGATCGAGCAGTATCTCTCCCATATCCCGACAACCCTGCTAGCTGCAAACACGAGAGAGGTACTGGAAGCCCCGATAACTGAGGCGGAGGTGATACGGGCCATCGAAGCTCTCCCGAATGGGAAGGCCCCGGGTACAGATGGCCTAAGCGCTGAATTTTATAAAGAATTTAAGTTCCTTCTGGCACCCCGGTTACTGGCTATGTGGACCGAGGCTCTGGAGGGAGGGGAGCTCCCAGCGACCACAAGGGAGGCGGTGATAACTCTGTTGCTTAAGACTGGTAAACCCCCAGAGGACTGCGGGTCTTATAGACCTCTATCACTAATCAACACAGATGCCAAATTGTTAGCAAAGATACTTGCCACAAGACTGACACCGTGGATGCCATACATGGTACACGAGGATCAGGCCGGATTCATCCCCGGCAGGTCAGCAGCTACTAATATTAGGAGATGCCATGAGGTCCTAACCACGACCCCCCCAGATCAGCAGGCGATAGCAGTGTCGCTGGATATGCGCAAAGCATTCGACACGGTGTCCTGGCCATTTCTGTTCGGAGTATTGCGAAATTATGGGTTTGGCCCGAACTTCATGAGATGGGTAAAGTTACTGTATACGTCCCCACAGGCTAGGATTAGAATTAACGGCACCCTGACAGAACAGTTTGAGCTCCGGGGGGGCACGAGACAAGGTTGCCCGCTCTCTCCATTGCTGTTTGCCCTGATAATTGAACCATTAGCAGACATACTAAGGGCTCATGCCGGCGCCTATGGGCTACAAATAGGGGCTACAATGCACATCATAAACCTGTACGCAGATGACATTCTGCTATACTTGAGAGATCCAGACAGAACGCTGGGGAGGGCTCTTGCAGTGGTGGAGCGGTTCGGTGGACTCTCGGGACTTAGACTTAACACTAATAAATCGGAAGTGTTCCCCCTTACAGGGGCCACGGATAAACCACGGGACCTGCATGGGTTACAGTGGTGCCCGACACATGTTCTATACCTGGGAGCATGGATTGCTCGGAACGCTCAGCTATCTCGCGCTCTGAACTACACCCTGCTTGTGGACTCATTGTGTCTGAAACTGAAGCGCTGGGGGGCCCTCCCTGTATCCATGATGGGTAGGATTGCACTGGTGAAAATGATCATCCTTCCAAAGCTGTTTTACCTATTTAGCACGGTGCCGGTCTGGCCTGGGCGTGCTTTGTTCGCTAAAATGGCGGGTGCGTGCTCCTCATTTGTGTGGGATGGCCATCCGAGGGTGGGCTGGGGGACACTCACAAACGACTATATGGCCGGCGGCTTGATGGCCCCAGACTTTGAACTCTACTACCTGAGCGCGCAGGCACAACATGCGAACCAATGGGCGACGATGTTTATCAACCCTGCAGGCCCGGTTCCTAACCAACTGGAAAAAGAGGCCACACTAGCACTCCACCAAATTACACGGTCTGGTGTTAAGCATTACAACTCCCTGAAACCATCCAAAGTGGTGATCACTGCGTGGTCCAGGATCGTTGAAATGTACAAAAGTGAAAGGATATATCACCCTAGTATGCCGCTCTGGGGTATGCCGCAGACTCCTTTTAATTTAGAGGGAGAGATGGCCCGCCACTGGTCTGCTAAGGGCATAACACAATGGGGGCAAATATTTATGGACGGGCAGTTCATTCGATGGGAGGACATCAGGGAGGAGGTGGGTAACACACCTACGGCTAGGCGACAATACACTGGTCTGCGGGCAGCTACACAGAATATATGGCCAACCTTCCCCGATGAACCCCCAATCAACCTGGGTCTGGGATACATGTTTATGGGGGGACGCCAAAAAATATCAGCTTCCATACTGTATAAGACCATACTCCACACACGCCCACAAGAACGGCGCACGGCTAGGGCCAAATGGGAACAGGACCTTGGGGAGGAGATTGGGGAAGAGGAGTGGTCTCAATACTGTGCACTTGTGAAACAGATATCCTGCAATTCTAAATACAGGCTAATCCACTATAAAATTCTTCAGAGAACACATTACACTCCAGTGAAACTCAAGCGCATATACCCAACCATGACAGGAGAATGCCCGAGATGCCATGCGGACAATGCAGGCATTTATCATATGCTTTGGGAGTGTACTACACTGAGGGGATACTGGGAAGCTGTATGTCAGACGATAGACGAGATGGCTGACCACCCGCTAGAGTGGACTCCACGGTTATGCCTGTTGGGATCAATTGAAAAAATAAGTCCGATGTGGCGGAGGTTACTGAATGTAAGCCTGCTCCTCGCCAAGAGGGCGATCCTCCTTAGATGGAAGAGTGCGCACTCCCCTACTAATGCTGACTGGGAAAGGGACATGGCATGGGCAAACGACATGGAGGAACTGTATATCGACACTGTGCTCCCAGCCTCGCGCCCGAAAAACATTTGGGGCAGGTACAAACAGTATCTGGCCGAAAAGAGCGGACTTGAACAGCTTGATACTGTAATGTGATTAGTATTGTAAAATGTAATGTCTATAATTATGATGTCTCTGTAACCAGGTGAACGTTGTGACCAAGTGCAATAAAAATAAAAGTTAAAAAAAAAAAAAAAGAGGATTGAGCCCCCCTAGACCACCCAGACGGACCCGCGGGGCAGCCTTACAGCGGTGACCCACACGAGACACCCCTGCTCGAAAGAGCGAAGCTCAAGGCCCCCGGGAGACAGGAGAACGGGCCACGATGGGGCAGTGACTGAGAGGGAGAGCGCGCCCGAGTGCCCAGGGAACAGGAACGGCCTGCCGGAGAATCTGCCTTCGCATCGGGCCGCGGAGCCCCTGGAAAAGGAGAGGCGCACCGAGGCAGGAGGGCCAGCGGGTTGATCCAGCCCACAGCAGCCCACAGGAGGTGGACGGGGCTGCAACGAGAGGGAGGCCCACCGGCCAGGCCCACCCCCAACAGATTGGGGTTACAGCGGTGACCCACACGAGACACCCCTGCTCGAAAGAGCGAAGCTCAAGGCCCCCGGGAGACAGGAGAACGGGCCACGATGGGGCAGTGACTGAGAGGGAGAGCGCGCCCGAGTGCCCAGGGAACAGGAACGGCCTGCCGGAGAATCTGCCTTCGCATCGGGCCGCGGAGCCCCTGGAAAAGGAGAGGCGCACCGAGGCAGGAGGGCCAGCGGGTTGATCCAGCCCACAGCAGCCCACAGGAGGTGGACGGGGCTGCAACGAGAGGGAGGCCCACCGGCCAGGCCCACCCCCAACAGATTCCGGTGGAAAGCAAGTGGAAGCGTCCCGCAGAGGTGAGGCACTCCCCCGCCAGTATCTGTCCTCCCCGGCAGTCGCCCACCGGATTGGGGCCCCCGAATGAGGATCTGGGCCCGCGTCACCCCCTGCTCGCCCACGGGGTTGGAACACTCTCCCAGCGGGAGGCACGGGCGGGCAGCCCCCAAATCCGGCATCCGGGTACTGGGAAACCCCGCTGGAGAACCTGTCCTCTCGTCGAGCTGCGGAGCCCGGGAAAAGGAGTAGCCGGCAGCAGGCCACAGGAGGCAGTCGCAGCCGCAGAGAGAAGGAGGCCCACCCCCAACGGACTTCGGCGGATGGTGAGTGGAAGCGGCCCGTGGAGGTGAGGCACTCTGGACCCGTGCCACCTCCTCCTCGCCTCTGGGGTCGGAGCACCCTCCCCTGGTGGGAAGCACGGGAAGGCAGCCCCCAGATCCAGCATCCGGGACCTGGGGACGGTGGCATCGGGCCCTGACAGCCCCCAGGGCCACACACAGGAAATACTTTGGGGACACGCAGCACCCGCCAGCCAGCCGCGACCACAGCCCACCCACCCACCAACCCCCCCTCCAGCAGACTCTTCCCCAGCAGTATAGGCCCAGCGAGGCCCCAACCAAAGCGCATGAACCTTGAGTCAACACGCTGAGGACTGTACCTCCCCCCCTGCGGAGAACCCCGTGGGCCCAGGGGCCCTGGAGAAGGAGAGGACGACCACCCACCTTGGCCCAAACAGGTGGAGGCCCCCGGGGGCCACCCCCGGGGCGTGTGCCCGCCTGTTGCCCCCTCCGGCGGAGAACAGCGAAAACAGACAGAGGTGTGGGAACGGCGCTGGTGGCCCCCCTGCCCTAAAAGTCCACACTGAGACGAGGAGAGCCCCGGGTGCGAGGCACCCCCAGAGCGGGAGGGGCATGTGCCCGCTTGAGGACCATCTCGAGGAAACCCCCCAAAGACCCTGACCAGCGGCGGACACCGCGGGGGGCACGGCAGAGGGGTGTATGAGCTGGCAGGAGACCCTACTGTAACGCTCACCTGATTCCCACGGAGGCGCGGGTCTTGGCAGGAAACTGTCTCGAAAAGTGATGTGCAGGACTTGATTGGCTTCTGGGGTCGAACCTCTTCGCACTGTGTGTCGGACTCGAAGAGTGAGGTTTCTGCAGGTGAAAGAATATGGGGGTTAATGGTCTGGGTTGTTAAATATCCCTCTCTCTCTCTCTCTTCCCAGCTTTTTCGTAGAGCCCCCAGGTCAACGTGCTCACCTTATATAGGTGAATGCTGGGCTCTCCATCTGCGTCTCTGGTGAAACACAGGCCTCTTGAATTCAGAGGATGGTTACCGTCGTTATCTGCACGAGCGGTGAGTTTCTGGACACCTTTTGTCTTTATAGTCTTTACATGCGTGGCACGTTTATGCAGACCCTGTATAATGCCTTTCCCTTATGTATTGCAGGGCTCTTGAGATGAAAGATGAAGTGAAGCGCCTGGAAGTTCGTAAGTATGGCAAGCGCTCTAACTGTCTCATACCTTGCAGCTTAGTTCGTGTTAAAGATACGCCGGAGTATTTGCAGGCGTTTTATTGCGACGAGCGTGATGGACGTAAGTAAATACCTGCTTAATGTCTTTTCTTTTGCCTTTCAGATGTTGGGTTGTAGGGCCGGAGTCCGCGGAATGCCAGTAAGTTGTTAACGATACTTTGTCTTCACAGGCGGCGATGCAGACGAAGAAATCCGGAATTCACAGCGTGCCGGTAAGTATGGCAATGCTTTTGTTCTTGCAGGTGGAGATGCGGCGTGAAGAAACGGCCGCAGCCGATGGATCAGGTAAGTAAGCACTGCGTGTAAAGTTCGCCTTGCTAACCTGTTGTTTCTGTTCTTTGCAGGTGCTGATGATGTCTGGATACTGAAATGGTAAGTAGGATTCTTGCAGGTCCAGGATCGGAAGAAGAAAGGCCGGAGCAGACTCGGTGAGCGTTCTGCTGCAGATGCAGAATAACACGAAGCACGCTTCATCTATCGGGTGTGGTTTAAATAGCCTTGGAGTGATGAGGCGTCTTCTTCCACGGCCCCGCCTAGGTAAGAAAATAGTTCCAGTTTCCAGAAGAGTTCCAGTGCTGTATCCAGGGAGTGGAGCTGCCCCACCCAGGTAAGAAAGTAGTTCCTGTTCTCAGATGGCTTCTAAGTGGCTGGTAAGTAAGCAGCATGGTCTGCTGCAGGTAAGTCCACCCAAGCATCTTCACACCTATTATGAGCCCGGCGCTTCCAGTGCCGGGACCAATGGTTTTGATGAGCCTGGTGCCACCGGCGCCAGGACAAGGTCCAAAAGGTCCCAGTGGGGACCGGCTGGTGCTTAGGATTAGGGTTAGGGGCCTGCTTCCAAGGACGTTGGGCTGGTCCTGGCTCCTTGGAAGCAGTGATCATGACAGTACCCCCCCTCAAGGCCCCTCCTAAGCATGTCTTCTCTGGGGGTTTTGGCTTGTCGGGGTGATTCAGATGGAATTTGTTGACCAGACGAGGTGCGTGGACATATTCTGAAGGTTCCCAAGACCTTTCCTGGGGGCCGTAACCTTTCCAATCAACCAGATAATATAACTTAGATTTGGAGATCTTGGAGTCTAGGATGTTCTTAACTTCGAATTCAAGTTCTCCATTTACTAAAACCGGTTCTGGGAATTCAGTCAATCGGGTTTCTGGTTGTACTGGTTTTAATAAGGAGACATGCAATACTGGGTGTATTTTCATATGCGTAGGTAACTCCAATTTGACAGCCACCGGATTAATTATGGCAGATATGAGATAGGGTCCAAGCTATCTCGGGATGAAGGTGCGGGGTCCCTTTAGAGGCAGGTGCTTAGTGGATAGCCAGACCTGATCTCCTACAGCGTATTGAGGAGCCTCTTTACGGTGTCGATCTGCTCCTCTTTTGAATTGAGCTTTAGCTCTTTGCAGATGGGCCGAGGCTTCCTTAAAAGCACGGGTGATCTCCGAGTGCAAGTGATCCACAGCAGGTGCTTCGAATTCTTGGGGAGGATCCAGGTTAGAGGTTCTAGGATGGTGTCCATATAGTAGGAAGAAGGGAGTCTTCCCTGTTCCAGAATGAATCGAATTATTGTAAGCGTATTCAGCGATCCAAAGAATATCCTTCCAGGGGTTTTCAGTTTGTTGGAGCATGCAACGTAGATATTGCTCTAGAGTTTGATTTGTCCTTTCGGTTTGTCCGTCAGTTTGGGGATGGTGACTAGTTGAAAGTCTTACATCAATTTGGGCTAGACGACAGCAACTGCGCCAGAAGTGAGAGATGAATTGACTTCCCCTATCGGAGACTAAAACCGAGGGAAAACCGTGTAGCCGAACGATATTTTCTAAGAATTCTTGGGCCAATACTGAGGCTGATGGTAGACCCTTCAGGGGAATGAAGTGAGCCATCTTGGAGAATAGATCCACGACTACTAAAATGGTAGTATACCCCGAGCATGGAGGTAAGTCCGTGATGAAATCCATGGACAGGGTATGCCATGGACAGGGAGGGATGTCTAGTGGCTGTAATAGGCCGGCTGGTTTCTCCTTCTGACTTTTATTTTGGGCACACACACCACAGGAGATTACAAAGTCTCTAATATCCTTTTTCCATGACGGCCACCAGAAATGTCTTTTAATCTTTTCCATGGTTTTGGTAATGCCAGGGTGACCCTCCATTAGAGAGTCGTGATAACAGGAGATTACTTGTTTTTGTATTTTCTCACAGGGTAAATGCAATCATCCTCGGAAATATGGTAGGTCTTGATCCACTGAGAATTCTTTCCCCTTTAATTGCCAATCTTGCAAATCGCCCGGAGTTAGGAGTGATTTAACCATGGTCTTGATGTCTTCAAAAGATTGAGCGCTGACCAAACCCAAAATTCTTTGTTCTGGGATTATGGGTATTGGTTCTGGATTGGTCAAATGTTCATCTACTCCCATCCGGGAGAGAGCATCTGCTTTTCCGTTCTTACTGCCTGGTCGATAAGTAATTATAAAGTCAAATTCTGCTAGAAACAGAGCCCAGCGAAGCTGTCTGGAAGACTGAGCTTTGGCTGTCTTTAGATATTGTAAATTGCGGTGATCAGTCATTACGGTGACTGTGTGTCTGGCTCCTAGAAGATAATGCCGCCAGGCTTTAAAGGCCGATCTGATGGCCAAAAGTTCCTTGTCTGGAATTGAATAGTTGATCTCGGGAGGCGAAAACTTGCGGGACCAAAAGGCAACAGGATGTAGTTGGTGTGTGACCGGATCTCTTTGTGATAAAACTGCCCCCATAGCAAGACTAGAAGCATCCGTTTCCACGATGTAGGGGAGTTCTGGGCGAGGATGTTTTAAAACAGGTGCAGAAATGAATTTAGCTTTTAAGTCCTGAAAAGCTTGTTCTGTTCAGAAGACCACTCAAAACGTTTGTTCTTTTTCAACAGAGCGGTGATGGGCTGGACTATCCGAGAAAATTCAGGAATGAATCTGCGGTAAAAGTTAGCGAACCCTAACATGCTTTGAACTCCTTTTACAGAGGTTGGTGATGGCCACTTGATGATTGCATCAACTTTCTTTGAATCCATATGGACTTCGTTAGGTGACAATATGAATCCCAGGAACTCGACTTCCGTTACGTTGAAAACGCATTTCTCAAGCTTAGCAAAAAGATTATGTTGACGCAATCTCTCGAGAACCTTTTTAACGTGTCTCTGATGTTCTTCTTCAGATGATGAATAGACGAGGAAGTCATCAATGTAGACAACAACACACACGTCTATGAGTTCTCTAAGGACATCGTTCATAAAATACTGGAAAGCAGCAGGAGCATTACACAGTCCAAAGGGCATCACTTGATATTCGAATAGCCTGTACTTGGTGCGGAAGGCCATTTTCCATTCATCACCCTCTTTTATCCGTACCAAGTGGTAGGCTCCTCTGAGATCCAACTTTGTGTATATACATGCATCTTTGACTTGATCCAGGAGTTCAGGGATCAAAGGTAACGGGTATCTGTTTTTAACGGTGATCTGATTCAGGGCGCGGTAATCTATGCAAGTCCTAAGGTCTCCTTCCTTTTTCGGAACGAAGAACAAAGCCGATGAAGCTGGAGATTTTGAAGGACGGATAAACCCGTTAGCTAGGTATTGGTCTAGGTATTGTCTGAGGTGAAGGTTCTCTGGCTCGGTGAGGGCATAAATCCTGCTGCAAGGAGGAGTTGTTCCAGGTATCAGATCTATTTCACAGTCGTAAGACCTATGAGGAGGCAGGGTGTTGGCTTGATCCTTCCGGAAGACGTCTTTGAATTCCTGGTTTTCGGGAGGTAATTTGGGCACCTCCTCAGAAGAGATTGCCGCCAGTGAAACATCAGGCCGAGGATAACAAGTGGTAAAACTGTCATGATCTCTGCTTCCAAAAGATCGGGACTTGCCCGACTCCCTTGGAAGCAGACCCATAGCCCCGGTTCCGAGTGCCAGCCAGTCCCAATTGGGACCTTTTGGACCCTGTCCTGGCGCCAGTGGCACCAGGCTCATAAAGATGCCCAGTCCCAGCGCTGGAAGCGCTGGGCTCATAATGCTTGGGTGGACTTACCTGCAGCAGACCATGCTGCTTACTTACCTGCCAGTTGAACCCCTGATCCTCTTCTGTTTGGGACTACTTTTCCTGTTGGGTGGGGCAGGAGCCACTCCCTAGATTCAGAACACTGGAACTCTTCTGGAAAGCAGGAACTCTTTTCTTACCTAGGTGTGGCTGTGGAAGGAGACACCTAAGCACTACAGGAGGCTATTTAAACCACACCCGATGGATGAATCTTGCTTTGCGTTATTCTGCATTCTCTGCAGCAGAACGCTCATCGTGTCTTCTGCTTCTGATCCTGTGCCTAAGGGAACAAAGGCTTACCATCCTGGAATCCAGTCTTCAGCAGCACCTGTAAAGACAAAGAAAGAACAGGTTAGCACTACGGTCTTCAGTGGCAGCGCATCTCTTACCTGGTCCATCGGCTGTCACCAACGCCTCGCGCTGCATTCCGGCATCTGAAAGACAAAGGCTTACCTACTCTTCGCATGCTCCGGAGGTCTTCGCACTGCATTCCGGCATCTGAAAGACAAAAGCTTACCAGCTCTTTGCACGCTCCGGAGGCCTTCGGCGCTGCATCCCGCATCTGAAAGACAAAAGAAGGTGCGTTTAAAGACATTGGGCAAATTTATTACTCACGTGCCATTACTCCTTCCCACGCCGAATCCAGTGGGTATTCCAGCACCCTTCAGCTTCTCTAAAGCTCCGAACTTGTACCTGCAAGATAAAAGGGACAGTTAGTGCGCATCGTGAAGCAGGCTACAAGCGCTTACTTACGTGCTTCCAGGCGCTTCTATTCCTCACGCGGGTTCGATCCTCAACTCTCATCAGCCCGCCATCCGCCATCGCCGGAACCCTGCAAAACAAGAGATATCATTACAAAAAACTTTAAGACATTTGAAGTGCCCAGAACTTACCGTTCGTGCAGTTAACGACGGACAGCAGTCCTCTGAGGTCAAGAGGCCTGCACCCTTATCCAGTGAAGAAACTGGTTACGGCACCCTGCCCCGCTGCAGATGGAGAGCTCGGCGTTCACTTACCTAAGGTGAGGGCGTTAACCTTTGGGGTTCTACAGGAGAAGAGAAAGGGAAGAGGAGAGAGGCACCCAATAACCCCAGTTCATTAATCCCATATTTTCTATCTACAGACATCTTACTCTTCGAGTCAGACATACAGTGCACAGAGGTCCAGCCCAAAGAGCCAACCGTGTGTTACACATCACCTTTGAAGATACGGCATTCACCCAGTCAAGACCGGCGCCTCTGCGGGAATCAGGTGAGCGTTACAAAAACACTCTGGAAACTGAACCGTCTTTGCTCGCCAATCGATCTGAGGATTGTGCTTCTCTAACCAAGGGATTCCCAGAATGATCTGGAACTGAGGGGCCTTGATTACATTGAACACGATTCTCTCCCGGTGTCCATCTTGACTCACTAGCGTCACTTCTTGGGTGGCATGCGTTACTGGTCCGGAGGCTATCTCCGTGCCATCCACAGTAGTGATGACGTCTTTCACTGCCTTAGGGACAAGGGGTAGATTCATCCTTGATACCATTTCACGGTCCACATAGTTACCGATTGCTCCGCTGTCAATGTAAGCTTCAATTGCATGCAAACGATCCGGACGTTCAGGACTAATGAGGACCATGGGTATCACGAAGTGCGAGGTCACGGGACAGATCTTAACGCTCGGCAAGAGGACCTCTACTCTTGTCGGGCGAGGTCGTTTCCCTGCTCAGAATTTGTGGTACAGGTATCCGCGGCTCCTACAGTCTTCTTAGCTGGTTTCACTGGGCAGCCCCGAAGAAAGTGTCCTGAGTTTCCGCAATAGAGGCATAATTGCAGCTGCCTTCTTCTTTCCCGCTCTTTCTGGGTTAAAGGTCCTTTCATGCCCCCTATTTGCATGGGTTCCACAGTATCAGCTCCCTTATTCGAGGTCTGTGGTTTAGAAAACACTCGGGTATCAAATCTGGAACGATCTGCCTTCCTGTTCTGTAGTCTATGGTCCAATTGGACAACTAAGTCAATATAGTCAGACCATTCTTGTGGAGGATTCACAACTTACGCTAACACATCTTTGAGCTCTCCACGCAGGCCTCTATAGAAAAGCGTTATTCTCTTGTCCTCGGGCCATTGTGTTTCCACTATGAGTCTATTGAAGGAGGCTATATAAGTCAAGAGGTCTTGATTACCCTGTCGTAATGAGAGAAGCTCATTGTCCAAGGCCTGCCCTTGTGCATGTCTTGCGAACAGTTTCTCCATGCTGGACTGGAAGGCCTGAAAGTCATGTAAAACCGGATCATCCTGGGTGACTAAAGGGATCGACCAATCTGCAGCGCTGCCACTGAGATAAGAAAGCACGAAAGCCACCTTGGTCTGGTCTGTTGGGAATGCAGCTGGTCGACATAAGAAGTGTAGGCGGCACTGATTGATGAACACTGCGAATTTCTTTGGATCACCAGAAAAGCGTTCGGGCGGAGCCAAGGGAACATTACCGGGCAGATTGATTTGCACTGGATTTGAAGATGATGCAGAAGGATAACTTCCTCCTGGAACAGGCAAAGGTGTCTGTCCTGCCTGCGTTTGTAACAACTGCCTAGCAAGGTCCTCTGTTCGCTCCTTGGAAAGTATCAGTTCTCTTCTTAGAGAGTTTGTTTCCTGACGAGCTGCATGTACTTCTGCTCTTAATTCCCCAAGCAACTGGGTTAGTTGATCAGTGTCTGAGGTTTCCATTGCGCCTGGGTAGGAGTTTTGTGGTGGGCTTCGCGTTCTGTAACAGTCACCTGATTCCCACGGAGGCGCGGGTCTTGGCAGGAAGCTGTCTGTGACTCGAAAAGTGATGTGCAGGACTCGATTGGCTTATGGGGTCGAACCTCTTCGCACTGTGTGTCGGACTCGAAGAGTGAGGTTTCTGCAGGTGAAAGAATATGGGGGTTAATGGTCTGGGTTGTTGAATGTCCCCCTCTCTCTCTCTCTCTTCCCAGCTTTTTCGTAGAGCCCCCAGGTCAACGTGCTCACCTTATATAGGTGAATGCTGGGATCTCCATCTGCGTCTGGTGCAGGGTGCCGTTGCCAGTTCCTTCACTGGTGAAACACAGGCCTCTTGAATTCAGAGGATGGTTACCGTCATTATCTGCACGAGCGGTGAGTTTCTGGACACCTTTTGTCTTTATAGTCTTTACATGCGTGGCACGTTTATGCAGACTCTGTATAATGCCTTTCCCTTATGTATTGCAGGGCTCTTGAGATGAAAGATGAAGTGAAGCGCCTGGAAGTTCGTAAGTATGGCAAGCGCTCTAACTGTCTCTTTCCTTGCAGCTTAGTTCGTGTTAAAGAGACGCCAGAGTATTCGCAGGTGTTTTATTGCGATCAGCGTGATGGACGTAAGTAAATACCTGCTTAATGTCTTTTCTTTTGCCTTTCAGATGTTGGGTTGTAGGGCCGGAGTCCGCGGAATGCCAGTAAGTTGTTAACAATACTTTGTCTTCACAGGCGGCGATGCAGAACGAAGAAATCCGGAATTCACAGCGTGCCGGTAAGTATGGCAATGCTTTTGTTCTTGCAGGTGGAGATGTGGCGTGAAGAAACGGCCGCAGCCGATGGATCAGGTAAGTAAGCACTGCGTGTAAAGTTCGCCTTGCTAACCTGTTGTTTCTGTTCTTTGCAGGTGCTGATGATGTCTGGATACTGAAATGGTAAGTAGGATTCTTGCAGGTCCAGGATCGGAAGAAGAAAGGCCGGAGCAGACTCGGTGAGCGTTCTGCTGCAGATGCAGAATAACGCGAAGCACGTTTCATCTATCGGGTGTGGTTCAAATAGCCTTGGAGTGATGAGGCATCTTCTTCCACGGCCCCGCCTAGGTAAGAAAAGAGTTCCAGTTTCCAGAAGAGTTCCAGTGCTGTATCCAGGGAGTGGAGCTGCCCCACCCAGGTAAGAAAGTAGTTCCTGTTCTCAGATGGCTTCTAAGTGGCTGGTAAGTAAGCAGCATGGTCTGCTGCAGGTAAGTCCACCCAAGCATCTTCACACCTATTATGAGCCCGGCGCTTCCAGTGCCGGGACCAATGGTTTTGATGAGCCTGGTGCCACCGGCGCCAGGACAAGGTCCAAAAGGTCCCAGTGGGGACCGGCTGGTGCTTAGGATTAGGGTTAGGGGCCTGCTTCCAAGGACGTTGGGCTGGTCCTGGCTCCTTGGAAGCAGTGATCATGACACCTACAGGCATTCCGGTACAGAGATACGGAAAGTCCCAACAACAGCTCCACTGGCTCCGGTGGCATGGCTCACTCGGGTACCACAATGGATTCCACAATAGCAATGGAAAAGGGCTTTGCTTCCATTTTACAGGAAATTAGGGAAATGCGCTCAGACATTGCCCAGAAGTTCGAAAAAATGGATCAGAGGCTTGACAAAGTGGAGGACAGGCTCCTTGAAGTGGAAACCAACCAGTCCTCATCAGTAGCCCACGAAGTTCACACAGACATGAGGCTCGCGGCCCTGGAGAAAAAAGACGAGGAAAGAGCAAGGCAGATGGATAACTATGAAAACAGGGAAAGGAGGAACAATCTAAGATTTTTCGGGATACCGGAGACGGAGGGGGAAACAGAGAGGGACTTAACCCGAGTTGTGAGAGACATTATTACACTGCTGTTTGCGGAGGAGATGACCACAGAACCAACGTTCGACCGGGTGCATAGAGCAGGAGGTAAAACGGGGAGCCCCCGGTCTGTCCTTGCCCGGTTCCACTACTATACGGAGAAGACCAAGGTCTTGGATGAAGCGAGGAAAGCAGGGGTAATAACTTACAACAACGAGGAGGAATAGGCGAGATGCTCTATGCATCGCACAGATCTAAGAAGAGGGGAGTGGCCATCTTGTTAGCGAGGGTCGTAGGCTTTGAACAGGAGGCATCACTGAGGGACCCCGAGGGTCGCTATCTACTAGTAAGAGGCTCACTACAAGGCGCCCCCTTAACTCTGGCAGTCGTATATGGCCCAAATGAGGGCCAGGCCCAGTTCTGGGAGGAAGTAAGAGACAGGCTTAAACTCTTTGTGCGCGGCAAGGTAGTGGTGGGGGGAGACTTTAATATGGTTCTAGACCCGTACTCAGATAGAAAGCGCATGGGTCCTCCAACCATTAGGCCTGCGGATGAGGCAATGGCGCCAACTTCCAGAGCGTTAACGCAGAGCTGGGTCTGGTGGACACTATCCCGTCCCCTAGGCCTGACGTCCCCTCATACACGTATTACTCGGCCATACACACCTCATTCTCCAGAATTGATTATATCCTGGTGGACGAGACACTTCGCCCATACATCTCGGGCTATAGAGTTGACTCGGTCCCCTGGACGGACCACGATATGGCCCGGATCACTATTGCAGAGGGTTGGCACACAGAGCGCAGAGGACGCTGGAAATGTAATGACGCCCTACTGAAAGACGAGGTCCTCGCGCAGGAAGTGCTAGACGCCATAATAGAGTTCTTTGAGCTGAACGATAATGGGGAGGTTAGCATTGTTACAGAGCAGACCTTTAGGGATTTACAGAACGCAGTCCGAGAATTCATTTGGCAGGGGAAAAACCCGAGGATGGGGAGGTCAACTCTGACACTGCTGAGGGAGGAGGGGGGGTTCGGGCTTCCTGACATCCGCCTTTACTTCCAAGCAGCCCAGTTGAGGGTCCTCTTAGAACATATGAAAGAAGGGATGAGGACGTACTGGTCATACCTAGAGGACATGGACACCCGCCCCTTAGGGATCTCCTATGGGCCCCGCGCAAAACTATCCCGAGAAAGTTAAGAGCCCATCCGACCCTGGGAGTCCTCTGGGAAATTTGGAAGGAGGGCCCACAGACAGTCCATCTCACTTCATGGCCTTCCCCGATGTTCTCCCTTTGGAGTCTCCCCCTCAACCTGGGCAATAGAGGGTTCCGGAACTCACAGACCTGGTCAGATCTGGGGATGGAATGGGTAGGGCAGATGTTCAGGGAGGGAGAATTCCTAGCTTACGATGACCTGAGAGATGCACTTGGTCATGGGTCCCTTTCCATCTTTGAGTACCTTCGTCTCAAGGGCATACTGTGTGACCAAGCGTGGGGCCAGAATTTGAGGAGGGAGTTGACCCCCTTTGAAAGGTTCCTGGACACGGCGACCTCGAGAAAGGGCTCGGTGTCAAGCATGTACAAGATTTTGAACACCCTTAACCTCCCCAGGAGACGAAGTTTCCGCTTATACTGTGAGGAATTGGCGGGGGGAGTCCTTTCGGAGGACTCCTGGTCCAGGATTTTTAAGATCGCCTTCCACAGAAATGTATTCACCGCAGACATGGAGCATAATTTCAAGATACTGCAGGGGTGGCATAGGGACCCAGTGAAACTATCTAAAATGTTGTCGGGCGTATCACCAATGTGCCCTAGGGGATGTGGCCAGAGGGGATCCAGGAAACATATGTGGTGGCTCTGTCCAAAGGTTCAGGACTTTTGGGGAAGGGTTCGAGCTTGGATTGCAGAGGTTTCAGAAGAACCTCTCCCCCAGTACCCGTTGTCGATGCTGTTGGGTCTCCCCCGGAGGACATGGAAATACATAGATATACAAGGATGACGGAAACAATGTTGAGGGCGGGGAGGGTGGCCCTGGCACAGAGGTGGAAGAGCCCGGAAACCCCCTCCAAGGAGGAATGGCAGCAGAAGGTAAAGAACATGTTCTTGATGGACAAACTCACAGCAATGGTGAACAACGATTCGGGCACATTCCTTGCCAACTGGTACGGATTACAACAGTCCTGGGGATGGGACGTCCACTGACACAAAACACCCCCCCATGCCCGGGGAAGGGGGATAGGATCCAAGTGGGGTCTGGACAGAGTACCCACAGTCCAAGGAACGGCAACTATAACTTAGCATGTAAAATATTGGTCACCCATCACATCTTCTCCTAAAGAACAAGATAGGAAAAGAGCACAAACTGTCTCGCAAGACTGAAGTTCTAGTAGAATAGTAGGTGGGGGCAGTGTTGGGGAAGGGGGGTAGAGGGAGGGGGTGGGACTAAAGTTTGAACGTGCCAGTCAAATGCATTATATGTACCCCTGTGTTTGCCCAGTTTGTTATAATAAGAAAATGCTAATAAAACCAAAGTTAAAAAAAAAAAAAAAACGACTGACCCTGAGTGAGTTGGAGGAAGAGGAGCGAAGAGCTCGAGAGGGGAGGTATTTAAGGAGGGATAGCTGAAGGTATTTTGGACCCAGGGCCCAGAAAGCCTTGTGGACAATGCAGAGGGTTTTGAATGTAATCCTTGCATCCACTGGGATTTAAAAACAGCACTCAAAAGGAAGTATATGGTCATTTTATATGGGATGGATGAAGAGGGTAAAGAGTGGCGCACAGTCCTCTGTATTGACCCGATAATAAGGTTTGGCAGACGTGACTCATGAACAGCTGTTCTCAGAAGATGAAGAAGGCAGGGAAATGGTACTTCAGATGTGCATTCCACGTCAGGTAAACATAGAGGAGAGACAGAGCCCCCAGAGGATGGAGATAGTGTCAGGTTCCGTTAAATCCTCCAGCGCAGAAGCAGCACGAACACCTATCTCCCCTCGGCGGTCTTGGCACCTGGCTTAATGCAAAAACACAGGCAACCGTGACCCCCTCGGGGAAAGAGAGTTAGGGTCCCTGGATTGGATGGGTTTCGGGGAGTTAGGGTAACCGGATAGAGGGTTAGGGAATTGGTGGTGGATAGGAAGGGGAATTATGGGGAAGACATGCTCCTGAGCTCTTGTCCTGAGAGCTTCTCTTGGTGATTCACCAGTAACTTTTTGTTTGTGTCTCACACTTTCACACATACATACCACTCCTTTTGGATTGAAGCACAGGACTCAATTAAACATTGGCATTGGTTTTGCCCATTGCCTTCTTACCAATAACACAGCTATTCCTGAGACGCTGGACTCAGTTGTGGCTTAGCACTGAGTTTGCCTCTTGTCACTGTTATCTTACTAAAGAAACTAGATACCAATGCCCTCACCTATTATCTGCATTGACATTAGGGAAATACAGCATAAATGCACAACATTAGGGTTTCCCAAAATGACCTTTGCTCTGTTACAATTAGACCAATTACATAAACAAGAAATAGCACTTAGCTCTGGCTGTTCGTGTCCATATCACATGTGGGAGGTCCAGTTGTCGGGCCTTACCACCGCCAGAAGCAGCATCGATGCCTGCCAAAAAGGAAACAATTAGTGTGTTGTTTCGTAGGCTACACCTTTACAAGCACAAGTCTAAGTTAGTATTGAAGCATGCTGAACGTGTGGTCCCACATGCAGTTAGTGTTCTGCTCGGGGCTGAGGCAATGGATCCCCCTCATGTAGGTTCTCCCTTTGAAATCCCTGGATTGTCTTTGCAGGGTTAACCGGGGTCCCTCCCACTCATTCACTTCCTTCCGATTGTCCAAACAAGTCAAGCCATGTGTCAATGTTGGCTTTTGCAAACCAAAATAAAATGCCTGTTTTAAAAGTACAATGTTGAATAAAAACTTGTCCTTGCATAGTAATGTAAAGGGGGTTTTGCTGGGAAAACATATAGGGGATGTTTTATTCAACAGGCTTACTTCTGATTCAGAACAAAAATAAAATGAAATAAAGAAATAAAGACATTGTCTGCCTTCTGAAACTAGCCAAACAGGTTCTGCTTGGGGGGTTGCTAGCAACAGACGGAGCTACAATAGATCTGGGACACATGCATGCTAATTGCTAGCTTTGAAAACTTTGAATGGACCAAAAGCACTAAACATCCCATGCCCATCAGACTTACATCTGGGCAGAGGCCTCTTTCAATATAGATTCTGGGAAACATACGTGTGAGATAGGAAATCACCCCTCCTCACAACTTTTACTGGGAAATCAAAGCCAACTCAAGAACAGCCTTGTAAGCTATGCCCTTATTTGGTAGACAATGCTGACCATTTGTCTCAAAACACTATTTTATTAATAAACTTTTAAGACTTCTATCTCTGCAACAGCACTTCGGAGGAATGTAAACAGTTAACAGTTTAAATGTAATTTTTGTGGCTTTTAAACAAGACGTGGTAGTCTTCACTGCCATATGGGAAAAGAATGACAGAGAATTTGATATTATGAGAAAAGTGTACATGATGCCACTTTGAAATTCAATACTTACATGCCATATGATAACCTATTCCCATGTATAAAGTTATAGAAAGTCGATTTATCACTGAAAATTACAAGAAATTATTAGACGTACGAAACAAACTCACAAACTAGAGAGATGGTCTGTCATGCTCTGCGTGAAATAGGTAATCTGCCTAGGTAATCCGTAAAAAATGGCACGATTGCATAAATGTGTGATCTATGTGAAGAATGGTTTTAGCTGAAGTGACTGTAGGATGATCCTATGAATTGTAAAGCTACATCTAAAGCTGATGTCATGCCCCTAAAAATCCAACCAGCTGACAGCAAGGTGGTAACAATCACCCCTGACCAATCCAGTTGTTAGAGGCGTGCCCAGCTAAGCCTGCCCCACCGTATAATCCTGTTATGTCACCATGCCTTATAAATAAGGGAGGCTGACAAAATCCTGATATTCTACATTCATCTTGCCAGATTCCAGATTCGAATGCCAGGTCAAAGCATAGCTGACCCTATCTCAACAAGGCCTAGATCCAGAAATCCCACTGAAAATCCTAATAACAAAGGGAAAAATCTGTGATACCCTTTTTGGGGAGCATCTGTGACCGGACTGGCTTTTTGCCCACTAACTGCATGACTGCTGTACCCCTGCCATCCAGCTGTACTTGCTATCCAGTGACCAGACAGGCCCAGCTGTTGTTCTGCTAGGAGAGTCCGCTGCTACCTGCTGACTCGAGCCTTGGAGTCCAGAACCCGGTTGACTGTTCCTAATCCCAAATTCAAGTCCGGGCTGTGAGTATTCCCCCTCCCACAACACATGGCCTACCCCATCTTGACCCTTGGTCTTTGTTATATTCTCTAAGTAATCCTATCCATACCTTGGTAACATGTCCAAAACATAATTTTCTGTGCAGGCCGTCCTTGATTCCTAGTGCTAGCTTCATTCTTTCATTCACCCCATCTTGTAACTCCTCAATAATATTTTGAATAATTTAAGTAATTTCCACATAAGAAAAACACGGCGTGGAGAGGGTTAATCTGGCCACTTAACCTGTTTCATGGGCAGCGCTATCTTCTTGATAATCTAGTATAAGTAAACTTTATCTTTTTCTTTCCAAACCCATTTCTCTCTTTCACGGCTTTATTTTTCCAAAACTGAACCTCCCTTTATCTTGCAAATCTCATCCAATTCTTCAGCTATAGCCATCCTTTCACTTCTATATTGTCCCTGTGATGTGCATCTATTCTGCAGCCCAAAACCGCATTCCGATTTCGAGTATTTCACCTATTTTTCTTTAAAAACGTTTTTGACATTTAAAACTGCAATTGAGAAACATGCAACTTTCCAGCGTTCGATTCAGCTGCATTGTGTTCTTATTTCAGCTTGCTTTTGAACTGTATGCCTTGTGTTGATACCTTGCCTTGTGGTTGCTAGTGTTTATACATTCCCGCTATTGTGAGAAATCATATTTGCCTCATTGATTTAACTGTACATTAATTCATTATTTGTCAAATTCTGAGTGATATTTCATGCCATTGCAAACGGTTTTAAAAACTGTTGGGCCTCTAGTCTTGTGAGGGAAGTGCAGATTCTGATTATGTTTGCTATCTCATATCCCTGACTCCCTGCTGCTTCTTTCTATCCACTCCAAATTCGATTCATTGGGGTTTGGAGAGCATTTCAGGGGGAAATCTTAACTCAGGTGTTATCTACCCGTATTTCAAAAGTGTTCCTATTCATCTGTGCTTTGCATATGTTCTAGTAGGAGATTAACCAAGTGTATTTCTTCAACTTAAATTGTAATTATCTCCCCATTGGTGATTGCTGCCCAATATTAACATTTGTGTGATTTCTTTGAATTTTAAAATAAATAAATATTGCATTCTCACCAACCGGCCAGGTTCATGGTCCATTGTGACCAGGGGTATTTGAAAAAGGGGGTGTGAGGCGGGTTGTGTGCCAGCTCAATTTGAATTCACAGAAAATAAAGAGAAAGCATTCCAATCCTGCGCTACCTCCTAGGCTTAGACCAAGGATCCTGGTCCAGTGTGTGTCGTCCGATTCAAATCCTTAACAGCAAGAATGACCCACACGCAAGACTTTATTACAGTGAGACCATTAAACAAGTCATCAACCTTGATATCATGTCAGCCACCAACCATAATGGTCTATGCAATACTTCAGACTACAACATATCAGTAAGATGCACCCATGTACTAGCCACCAGCATTATGCCCTTATAAAGATCAATTCATGCCAATGGGCAAATATATGGTATGAATGCCTTAGCACAAACACTATCTTATCCTGCAACCACGCATGTGCAGAGGTGCCCCTTACTAATGTGTATCCACAACCTCTTCCAACCATGCATGTGCAGGGAGCAACCACATAGCCTGCAACATCATACTATACTGAGTATGTGTAATTTAAAAGTGTTCAGCGGCTCCATAACGATTTACTGCACTAGTTATATGCCCTTTCACATCGTCATTCCTGATCATCTAGAGGAGGCGTACACCGCTACAGCGCACGGCTAACCATGTCAATTTTAGAGAATCACTCGACAATGCTCTTAATTATTCTAAATCCTTGTAATGCACAAGGGCCCACTTGCACTATCTAAATCAGGTACAATATACAGAGTTAGGTCTCGGGGGAAGACTGATTTAAATGCAATACTTTATATCTCTTATTTACAATTTCTGCCAACAAAATGGTTCTCCGCACGAGTCATGGGATTATATGCCCTTTCGAATCGTCATTCCTTCTCATCTTGAGGAGTGGTACACCGCAACAGTGAACGTCTAATCAGGTACACTTTAGAGAATTACTCCACCATGTTCGCTATTAATTTAAACACTTGTATGACATATGGGCATACTTGCATAATCTAAATGCTGGCAATAATTTCAGGGCACAAGAAGCAACCAAGCGTATGGGAGCATGGTATCAAAACTCTTATATTTTAAATTGGCCTACACCCATGTGAACGCTGCACACTTCCCTTACCTCAAACAGACTTACTACACGCCACAACCAATGCACTTTTAGATTTTAGGGGGCCTAATTGCATTAGCGTAATCAGTGCCAATAATGTACATTTGGTTAGTAAATACACCATAATGAATTGAACGTGCTATAGTAAGAATAGTTTCCTTGCATTAATATGTGACTGCACGCATGGAATCACCTTGTACATGCATGAATGCGCATTTCAACTAACAGGCATACCCATAATGTGAGGTACAACTATCAATGCACCTAGAAAATGAACAGGCCAATAAAAATGCAGTCAAACTCCAAGATAAACTAGTCCCATCTCCAGGACATTAGAGTTCTAAACATCTTCTGGTTCTCTAGCCAGCGTTCAGCCTTACCAGGCCATCAGTAAACGTCCAACCCATGATCCATAAAATGGGGCAAAACAATTCCTAAACTAGTAAGACCCAAAACAATACTATGTCAATCACATACAAACATTTGATGTATTAAACATACCCCTAGACTACCTGGGAACTAACACCTAAACCTCTAACACCTTATGTCACAACAATCACTTATACACATGTTTGTAAACGTATCAGCCTTGAAAAGGACCTTGTGGGGTCAAAACATGTGTTGGCTGACCAATTATGGCCACTTGTAAATACTAAATAAAACCACACTAAAGTTAAAACTTTTGTGTAGATACAAATCAATCTAATAACCAGCGCAAGGTATCCGGGTTCAAACCAGCTTCATATAAGCCTAGACTTGGTATACTTGATAAACTCGATAAACACTGAACAAAAAAATTTAGTACAAAAATTAAATCATACCTTTGCAATATTTACGCAATCAAGTCAAGCGTGTTGGATGAAAATGTATGTAAGGCATTGCTCTTTTACAGTAACATATGAAAACACTGAAAACAGTCATAAAATACAAATCATATTACAGGAGAGTGTGTGTCTGTTGACTCATATACAAAGGATTCGGCTCTTTGGCCCTTTGGAGTATACATACTCTGGCATTCTTCACGACAAACAAGGTTTTCTTTGCTAGGGTGCCTTCTGCTAAGTTCTGAGACACCTCTCAACAATTTGTGAAAAACAATGTGAAGGAATATGAGAAAAAGCTAAGAAAATTGACTGATGACTTCATAAGAAAGTGTGCACAAAGTTCTGAAATACTGAATGAAGACTATGTATGAACCTAGAGAAGAAATGATGAAATAACAAATCAAGTGAACCTTAAAAGTGTAAAAGAAGAAGATTACACAATAGAAAGTGCTGTAGAAATCGGAAGTATAATGAATGTACATGCGCTGAAATGCATGATAGTTCAAGTCATCATATAGGCTAGCTAAAAGTAGTGAATAAAGTGCAGCTGGAGCTGCCACTGTACAGAAACTATCATGAAATAAGTAAGCCAAAGAACCATGAAGAGAATATAAAAGGCTGTGTCGCAGTGGAATAGCAAGTTGTTGGAGCTGCGTTGGGAGGCTGTCAGGCCTGAATTCAAGAACTGTGAAGTCGAGGTCAGCTATCTAAGCTGAAGATGAACATGTGTGCAGAAACTGAATCCTCTTATGTTAAGGTGCAAGAAACAATGCAGAAGTTGCCAAGTCTTAATTCATTAAATCATTTAAAAGCTTGCAGAATGAGCAGAAGTCTATTGTCACGCGAGTAGAAGCTGAAAATAGGGATTGAACTTGGAGTTACAGATACAATAGCGAGTGCCCTCACTCCTGTTGCATTCCTAGGACAAGGATACTCTGCAAGGCCAAGTACAAAGACAATTTCATGGCAGAAGGCATGAGTGATGAGAGATGTTGGGCTAATTGGGTGGTAGGGCAGCTTTGTGTCCTATCTGCTTGCACCTGGGTCTTGGCTTATGTGCTGCTAATTGAACTAAATGTTCCAGACATGGCACAAGTGTGCCAAACCAATTGTATTAGTCCATATAAGAATGGACCTTATAGCTTGGAAAACCAATGAAACACTGTGTAACTGATTCCTCTTAAATGACTTGTATGAAGAGGTAGGCATAGGTTGTCCACCAATTATAATCCTAGCTCCTATATAATTGTATATCTAGATGATTCCCTTAATCAAACCTGACCCTTGTTAGGTTTTTCACTATGCCAAAAACTAGAGTAACAGGGGATACCAGGAATATCCAATTACTGTGACCTGGCCTGAAAAGAACAAGCGTAAAATTAACAAAAAAGGTCACAGTAGTAAAGTGTTCTGGTAGCCTCTGTTGGTATAGCAACAAAACCTAAAGACTCATACTAAATTCTGAGTACATACAACAACCATGAGGTGCATACGCCTATCATTTAACAATTCTTATGAGGTGAAACAATTACATTCAACCCAGTAGACGCTCAATCAATTAAATATGTGTTATTTATTGACATTTATTGAATAAATCACTAGAAAAAGTCATATTTTAATAAAAACATACACCAACATTAGTATCAACAATATTTCATGTGGACCAGTCCCTACAATTCATTAATGGACTGATCTGATACACCGTTCTCATCCATAAATCACATCCAACTACACTACAACCATACCACATACATACACTAATCATACAAAAACTCAATCATAATCCATATGATAATAAAACAATTTGTCCTCAATATAATCTCAAATATAAAACATCATTATACCGCATCTATTCAGTTATTAGTACGAACCATTAATATGACACCTAAGAGCCTATTCCATGTTATTATGGACTGTCTTGGCTCGGGTGGATTAGATTTCTAATTTTGCTAATAAATAACAGTACATCCCCAACCCGACATGTTTCTTTCTGTATATCATCCAGTAGACAGAAATTCTTCAGGGGCAATATGGTCCTGCGGAGTCAGATGATTCGTACATAGAAAAGAAGGAATTTTGTAGAATACACCAACAGAGTACACCTAAATGCAAACAAAAGAACACTTAGTCAATCAGGCTAAATTGCTCAAATTACATGACTGACCATTACTGCCATCGTATTTTCAATAAACGTGGCGTAGATTAGGTTATTAATACCTCTCAACTCTCTTCAACAATGAAATCAGAAAGCGGACCGGAATCCACAAATCAATAAGAGACACCATCATAAATTGGGGCCTCTATAATCTATCCACCATCACCAACACCTCGTGGTACCTCTCAGATATTCAAAATCCAACAAGCAATACCTCACCGAAGGGTGACACCTCGAGTTACCAAAAAAGTCCATAAAGTCAAAGTACCAAAGGATGAGGGAAATCCCACAGTAAAAAGCCAACATTATAAAGACACTTACATTCCGTATTCTGTAATTTTGTAATGGGAGTGCCCAAACAAGGGTGATTCACAATATCATACCGATGGGAGCATTGCGTCACCGCGGAGTCAACCGGCGTCCATTCATTAGTTTATTAGAAGGAGCAGTCTCAACCTGTGTTCAGTACAAGAGTAATGGCAACTTGATACCTGTCTGTGAACGCAAAAGCGAAAAAAACACAAACCAAAACAAAATGAGAAGCCACACACTATGTGGATCCGTGGAAAACTACAAGAACAATCCCATGTATTAGCATAAAGTCTAGAGGGCGGCTAAGTTAAAATAAAACCCATCAGGGATGCCAGTCCCCACAATATACTTCCTTAATGCATAAGCGTCCCGGCGGGAAACAAACTCACCTCAGTAAAGTGGTCAACCTCCTTTCAATCAATGCAAAAGTCTCGATCGTATTATGAAAAAAACTCTTCTAATACAATGGTATCAACCGCAGTTGCCAGGTTAGTCGGGACCATGAAGGTCTGGGATTCTGGGACAACAAAGACAAAGAAGAGAATCACAGAGGGAAGTAGACCAGAGAATCATAATTAAACTGTCAAATATTTCTTAAAGTTACGGGCACCAGGATTACATGTCTGCTTGAAACATCTAATACATAATGGCCACGTAGCATGACGTCATTCTGATGCACAAAGAGAGTATATAATTGTATTTCATGTGGATATCGCTGAGAATGAGGGTCCATCCATTGATGTTCGTCGTAACTCCTTGTGTTAGATAATTGCTAATAAAATAGCACCTTGCCATCTTCTTGAGTCTGTCCGGTTATTTGGACTCAGAATTATTCTGGTATAATCCCATCCAGTAACAGATGGACGTTCCAAGGGCCATTAGCTCACAACACTCTGGGTAATGAGAAAGGGGGAGCACAGGTAATTAAAAACAAAAAGTTTAAAAGGTTATGTTCTTGAGGTTGCTAAAAGGAATTACTGTGACCTAGCCTGCCTCTAGAGCTCAAAATGTACTGGAGCTGGGACTGCAGTTATCAGCCATTATTACCTTTTGCAATGTATTTCATATTTAGCAATGGTGATCCAGGCTTCTCAGCATTGTTTGGCGGTTCAAGATAGTTTAAGATACAGCAGTCGTGGTCCTCCAGTAGCGAGAAGGTGTTGAATAGGACTATAGAATGAAACACCTTCCGATATACAGCCCCCTGGTGTGAGGCTACTACTTTTGTGAATGGGTGTGCATGTTGTTGCATGTGTAGCTTCTGTCTCTCTGTTGACTGTGTTACCTGCCCCTCACCAAGGAACACAGAGAGGCAATCCCACAAGGCTTCAGTCTTGCCAGGAGTTGCAAGTTGCAGCCTATCAGAGGAGAACATGCATAACCCTTTCCCAGCTGACCTGGGTTCCCAGGGCTGACACATATGTGATATAAAGCTGATGTGGCTTGGATAAACACTAGAGATGCTTGCCACCATACCCAAACTCAGGTATGGCTTGTATTTACAGTTTTGAGTGCCACCAGGACAGCAACCTCACAGTTATGTAATGTTTGGAACAGGGAACCATATCTTAATATATTTAGCCACTGCACTACAGAAACATGTTTGTCACTGCAAATGTCACATTGACACCTGTGACCTCTCAGGCTGCTCTGTGCCAAAGGTGATCAGGTGCTACGAATCAGGCTACTGATGCAGCATGGCACAGGTGTACTCTATGCGTTTAGCATGGAGCTAAGAAAAGGGAAATTACATGTACCATGTTATTAATTAATACAATTTAAAAGAAAATCGAGGGCTTCTATAGCGATGCCAGATGGCGCTTCCTCACAGTCCCACGTTTCTGAATTGAAATGCAACCATTGCTAATTGAACTACATCAACACTGTGCATTATCATTCCATGGTTCTCTTAACTATCGTGTATTTCGCATTACCATTCCATGGTTCTCTTAACTATCGTGTATTTCGCATTACTTTTTATTTTCTAGGATAAAAATGTGGCTGGATGTCAAAGTTTACTTTTCAAAACAATCGATTGATGTTTTTCAGAAACGTAGAAGAAAAGGTTGCGTTGATGAGGTGGGGGTGGGCTCAGGAGGCCCCTGTTCTTTTGGTTGTAGCCCCCGATAGCTCAGGGGCTATAACCAAAAGGCTAGCTAGCTCCGAGTCCCGACAGTCCCGACATTGGAGTAGCTGTGGTCTATTCCAGACCTAGCAACACCTCTTGCACTTATTTTTTTTCAAAACGCCAATGACGTGGAATTAGAAGATATGTAAAATATGCCTAAAATATCAAGCATACTTGTAAAATACTTGTCAGATTCGTCGCAGGAGACAGCTGTTTTTTTTTTAATTATTATCAAAGGTTTTACCGTCTGTGTTTCTTCCCCTCTGCTGATTAATAATTCATATTTTTTTTAAACAGCAGATTGTTCCTATTCATTATTTCCTTGACCAAGCTAGCCATGCCATGTGGTCTATATTTAATGTTGCTATCAGATAGATTCTGAAGACTGCCTTCCAGTTTGTCAGTAGGATAAAAGAGCTGCCATGGGTATCTTTCACACCTCTTTTGATACAGAGCCCACCTGAAATGCGTAATTGATCTAATTAATGTTTTTAAACAAATGCCTTTGTGGGCTTTGACATCTGTTCATCACCTTTTACTAGGTTATGTTTTTCAGGTATACAGTACACATGTGGTGTGCTATTTTCCACTGTAGCATCGGCAATCTTTCATCACATAATTGCCACTCTTTAGTCTGCTGACAGTTTAATCATAGCACATACTGCACATGTCCCGCCTGTAGACTGCTGTCTGTTGTTAGTACGCAAACTCAAGGGTTGCCAAGTAAGCACATTTTGGGCCTAATTTAGAAAAGTTTTTTCAATGGGAAGCCCCATTGAAAAAGACGTTTTGTAAATTAGACTTGTTTGATTTATGTTAATGCTGTAGTTGCGTGCTTGTAACTGCAAATAGAAAGTACATCAGCTCAGTCCTTTGGTAGTTTCTATGAGCAGAAATGAGGTCGGGGCGCGCGATTTAAAAGCATTATAATCTGAAACACTCCAATATTGATTTTCCCAAATCCACGGATTGGAAACACAGTCGTACACCTTTGTGAGTGATTTTATTTTCTCTATTTTTCTTCTGGGATTTAGGGAGCCGATCACACCTAAGCCATTTGAAAAGTATGATACATATTACATGCATGCCGGAAAGTAATAAAGCTCTCGTAAATCCTTGGGTTTTCTTCCACTACCTACAAATGGTACATGTCGGTCACAAAATGAGCTGCAGTGTATTTACTGAACATCCACACTATGCAATGGAGTGCAACGCAGAGCCTTCTGCCAGTGGGCTTTGAGGCACGAAACATAAGCATCAGTTTTCCAGGTTGTTTGGCACACATGAAATATCAACAATCACTTGTCCATATAACTTTATAAAGCTAAAAAAAAAAGGGCCAAGTCGAGTTCATTTAAGATCTTCTTTACACCAAGCCTCGATGCTCAAAGGCTGTTTGTGCGCTATACAAATGTAATACATAAATATACATAGAAATCTGATCATAGAATACAATCAGTCATTCAAAGGACCAAGTGTGTCCTGCGGCCGAGACTTTACACTTTATACATGCATGGGGAGCAGTACATAAATAATGTATTCACCGTAAATGTCTACACTGCTATTTTACTTTGACGCTGTAATTTACAATTCCACATTCAACTTTAAAGACCAATTTCAAATGTACTACACATGTATCTGAGGCACGTCGCGCATTGCACTGGTTGCCCGTGGATGCACAAATCACCTTCAGACTCATGGTCATTACCTTTAAATGCCTCAAGGGCACCATGCCTGCCTACCTACTAAGGTGCATAGGAATAAAACCCAACCTCAGAAATCTTTGCTCCAATAATCAGAACCTGCTTCACCAGCCCAAATAAAAAAACAAAAAAGCACAATGGGGTGCTTTCGCCTTTGCGGCACCGGCTATCTGGAACACCTTACAAGGTCAGCTGAGAAACTCGGTAGCCATGAGCAACTTCAAGAAGGACCTAATAACCTTTCTTTTCAAGTAGTAGTCTACGATCCTTAGTTCCACCTTTCCAATCCTGGTTCTCCCGGTTTCTCCAAGTCTTTATCTGTCTTGTCTGCGCCCTCACACCTATGGGTTTATGGTTGTGCAATATAAATGTAATAAAGTAAAGTAAAGTAAACCACCACGAAAGATATTGGCCCTGATACACAAAAAAAAGTGCAAAAATAGCACAATGCCTTAGCATCATTGCTGAGATGCACTGTGCAAAAATGTATTGAGCAGTGAGCTGTTTAAGTAAAAAAGTGAAAAATAGCAAAATGCCTTAGCACCATTGCTGAGATGCACTGTGCAAAAATGTATGGTGCAGCGAGCTGTTTAACGAAATATATGCAGGGCAAAATACAACGATGCAGAGGAACACCTGTAGTGCTGTACATGCACACAGCACTCCCCCAGGGCAGTGCAACACATGACTGCAGCAAGTGAGTGGCACACTCGTATAGACTGCCTTAACAAATAACTGCCTCCCCCGAGCTCTGGGGAAAGCCACTCTTTGAGTGGCCCTTTCTCACCATAGAAACATGAAGTACACCTGAAAGATGGACTGCCAAGCGTGATTTACCCAATCATTCTGCACCATGATGACGAAGGCCAATTACATCACAAGAAGCCCAAACAACAGTGCTATAATAGTGGATAATACCCAGTCAGTTTGCTCTTGCCGACTCATGTTCATTATGTATCAAGAACACCAACAGCATGATACATTCCATGGTGTTGAAATCCTCCATGGACCACAGCATGTGTGTGTGTGTTGTGGAGACACTTTGTGTAATTCTTCAAGGCACCAACATAAATCTGTCTTTGCTTCCCTCTTTGCCTACGGTATTCATGATTCAATTTGTCTCGGCACTGTTTATCAGATCTCTATGTGCAACACACACTTGCCTGCCCTGACCATGCATGGATGTGGTGCCGGAAAATTGCCTAATCACTCTTTCTCTACTGAAGCCATGATTGTAAAGGTTGAGGCCTTCAGTCTTCCACGCTTTGGAATTCCAGGGTTACATGGTGTGGTGGCACTCAGGGGGTTCATGTTGCCATCAGCAAAGTTCTACATTGTTTGAATATCCATCTTGCAGTCATGATACTTTCACTGACATCAAGCCATGTGAGGAGGCCGTTGTTAAGGACGACCATGACAGCTAAAACAGCATGAGGCTGAATGATCTGAGTACCTTTCTGCAGCCCTACCCATGGATGTGCAGGACTGGACTGGTTTGACTAGTATGAAAGTGTTATTAGCCACACGTGATAGAGGGTGTGCAGGGTGTACATGATGAGGAAAGTGATACAACCTTTCATGTATGTTTCTTCTACTGTGTACTGTGTCTAGGTCAGAGTTTTGACAATGCACTGGACACCTTTTTTCAGCTATGTTTCACCAGGCGTGGCATGCATATCCACCACACTTAAGAATTAGGTGTCGGGGTTGGCCTCATGGTGAGCAAATCCGTGAAGTGTGTGTGTAATGGGACATTGATTGTACTTCGGTGGGAGTCACTTGATGTTTGAACTGTGTCTGTAGATGAAAGCAGGAAGCTTCCAGACAATATTAACAAAGAGCCACATGTGCTTGAACCATACTGAACTGTGAGGATGCCTCTCACCAACTTCTATGGATAATCACGTCATTGTAAGCTGTAGGCATTAGGCAAGAGTATCACTGTCCTGTGGGAGTGACATGCAGATATCCATGATTAATAAGATATAACAATCGTGTGTGGTGATTAGCTTGGAAACGTATGATGCATTTTAAATAGTTGAGTACCTTTAGGGGAACATCACTCATCATGCAGTGGTTGCAGTTGTAGTGGTGACAGACTCTATAGTCAATTCTCCTCTGAACAAGAGTACCAACAGCAACCCCAGACACGTGTTTCGGGCTGGGTGGACCTCATCAGTAGGGTGGAGCTGTGCCTCTCTAAGAATAGTGAGCCAGGGGTCTACGTCTGGATTCCCATAGTAACTTAGGGTGAGACCCAAAGTTACCTAAATATGCAAAAAACAAGCGGGGATCCGGGAGTCTCTCTGCCAGACATTACTCCTGGGTATGAGAGTCTTACTCACATTCTTTAGCTCACTATCTTTCACAGAGGAGACATATCCCAAGAATATCAGTCTTTGTCCTGCCCAAGGGCAGTCCAGCAATGAATGCTCACTATGGGGGGTAGCACTGGTGAGGGGATCTGGGGGGGTGGTGGTGTCCAGTTTGGAAGGGGCTGCCTGTGGGGGTGTCACAGGTGAGGGGGGCTGGGTGGTGGTGTCCGCTCTGGAGGGGGCTGCCTCTGGGGGGTGTCCTGTCTGGAGGGGGCTGCCTGTGGGGGTTGTCCAGTCTGGAGGGGGCTGCCTGTTGGGGGGTCCTGTTTGGAGAGGGTTGATTGTGGGGCGGTGTGCTGTCTGGAGGAGGCTGCCTGTGGGGAGTGTGCTGTCTGGATGGGGCTGCCTGTGGGGGTTGTCCGGTCTGGAGGGGGCTGCCTGTGGGGTGTGTCCTGTCTGGAGGGGGCTGCCTGTGGGGAATGTCCAGTATGGAGGGGGCTTCCTATGGCGGTGTCCTGTCTGGAGGGGGTTGCCTGTGGGGAATGTCACAGGTGAGGGGGGTCTGGGTGGTGGTGTCCCATCTGGAGGGGGCTGCCTGTGGGGGTTATCCATTCTGGAGGGGGCTGCCTGTTGGGGATGTTACAGGTGAGGGGACCTGGGGGGTGGTGTCCAGTTTGGTGGGGGCTGCCTGTGAGGGTGTTACAGATGAGGGGGGCTGGGTGGTGGTGTCCTGTCTGGAGGGGTCTGCCTGTGGAGGTTGTCCAGTCTGGAGAGGGCTGCCTGTTGGGGGAGTCACAGGTGAGGGGGCATGGGGGTGGTGTCCCATCTGGAGGTGACTGCCTGTCGGGGGGGTTCGGTCTGGAGGGAGCTGCTTGTATGGGGTGTCCTGTCTGGAGGGACCTGCTTTTGTGGGGTGTCACAGGTGAGGGGGCTGCGGGATGGTGTCCCATCTGGAGGGGGCTGCCTGTGGAGGGTGTCCAGTCTGGAGGGGGGTGCATGTGGGGGTGTGTGATGCTGGAAATGCATCGGAGGGACAGGGCCTCCGTATCCTTGTCCTTTACTGCCTTTTTATTGTGTGTTCTGTCATATTTTCCACGCAGGAGGTCATGTGGGACCCCTGGCGGTACAGCTCTCCCTTTTGGTTTGGTGAACAGACCCTTGGGATACCCTTACGGCACCCGTGGGTGGGGGTACAACCCTGTGCCCCTAGTGTATGTTTTTGGGCACCTGTCGGTGGCACGCAGAGCAGGGTATAGGCTGGTGGCAGCTGTTGGGTGTCCTGACCCACGTTTGAACTATTATGCTACAACATTTGGTGCTGTGGGCTCAGAAAATCCAAGATGGTCAAAATAGCCCACATTGCGCCAGAATCCAGGAAAACCGCGCAGTTTTTGCGCACACCAAAATGGTCGCCTAACCTGCCACCCACCTGTGCGAGCGTGGTGGGCCAGAAGCACCATAAGTGAAACGTGGTGCCAAAGGAAAAACAGCAGTGCCTGTTAGATCAAAAAGCGCTTTGAAATCACCTTTGTTTCTCTGAAATGCAAGTTAAAAATGCCTATTTTAAACATTGCAAGATATTCAAAAATCTCACTGAACACCAGCAGACATTTGGCAGAATGTAGACTTGTGTGCGTACAAAATCTGGAAAGATGAAGAGCCCAAAACAATGTTTATAACAAAACTGGCTGAGATGTGGATGTCAGCATCTGAAGTGAAATTGGACTTAAAGCCACTAAAATCGAAATGTTTAAAATAAATGAGTGACCTACTTTGAGTGTCACATAGGTTGCAACTGTTTAAAGGTCATAGTTTTGAACTTAGAATCAGCGTTCTAGCTGCATGTGTAGAAATTGTAAGTTTGATTTGAATGAAGAAAAACTGGGAACAAAAGTGACATTTGGCTGAAGCCTGGCTTGAAGAGAGTGAATTCTGCCCGGCAACTACCCCCGACAGGAGTTGAAACTTGCTCAGCCACTGCATTCGCAGGCATGGCTGCCTTCTGCTGTTCCCACCAAAAGGAGGTTACACCTCTATGATTGAATCAGGGGAGGAGCACCTGGGAGCAGGGAAACAGAACAATGAGCCTTCCTTGGCACAGGCAAATGTTAAATTGGGGGGGGTCGTAAAATAGCTTCCTCTTGGGAGAAACTGGGAGGGGCAGTGCCACTGTGAGCAAGCTGAACTGGAGGAAGTGGACAAACCAGAAATTCCACCATGTGCTTTGGGAAACCACACCTCTCTGGGCCAGAGCATAATTTTAAAAATATGGATAATTCATAGTGCGGACTTGTCAAAATTATATAAATAATATCATCATTCTTGTGATTTTTCTGTGCACATTTTAAGAGGTGTTAGGACTCTGTGGTATGATCTTGGGGGGTAGTAGCGGAAAATAGGTTGTTACTCCAAATGTATGTATGTTAAAAATCTGACACCTTATCATCTGATACCCATATTCCTTGTGCACATTTGTGTAAAATCTTGAAAAGTTTAGAGGTTGTTATCTGGATGAAAAGGGCAGAATTCTGTCAGAAGTGGACACAACATCTTACAAAGACAGGGATCGGATAGTTTGGTGCTACAGAAAATATGTTAACTGGACATATAATATTAGAAAAATGGTACATAGATAAATGTGTATTTGGATCAAATATAGATTTGTGTACAATTTGACAAGGGGAGGGATGTCAGCCAGCCATAAAAATAGCATCACTCTGACTCATCCTGACTCACAACTCAGTCCCCCAATCAAGGGAGAGAGGAAAACTTGACCAATGATAAGTTGTGAGGGGCAGGCTTAGTTATGCCAACACACACACCCACTTTCAAAACACATAAAAAGAGACTGCTTGGACAGGCAAGGGTCATTTTCCATTTTCTTGCGGAGCATTTTGCCGGACCACACAACATCTAGAAGGAACATCCAGAACTTAGACTCCAGAATTTAAAGCAAAGGCCTAACCCACAAGCTGAGAACTCTTCTCAGCAGGCCCTCAGAATCCAGCAATCCAACCAAACTATTCTACAGCTGGGTGGAGCTGTTGGATTCTTTGCCAAGAACTTTTGCCAGAACCGGTAGCAGACCCAGAAAGCAGTGCTGTATCTAGAATCCACTTGATCCAGACCAGCAGAACCACAGACCAGACTGCTGTGAAGTGCAGAGCAGAGCTGACCCAGAGAGCTGTGACTTCAGAACCACGCACCAGGAGTCCAGTCCAAACCTGCTGACCAGACTCTGATGGCCTATTTTAAATTCATAGTGTAAGTACTCAGCCAGCACTGTGTAAAACCAATCTCTTAGTTTAAAATAATCTAATTCAAACTATTTTAACCTATTAGAACTGCATCATAAGAAATCGTGTGTCCATCTGTTGATTCAAAACCTTCCACAGCGCATCTGTCATTGTGAAACTTTAATTTCATTTCTGAAAATCTATCTCCACAACATCGTCCGTATCTTTGGAACCGTGTGGGCTAGGATCGGGCTGGGCAGAGATGATGCTCTGTGTTCCCAGTGGACAAAGGTGGTGCCGTGACCCGAGTGGGCCGTGAGAAGACTAAACCCTAACATTTGCCAGTATTACTTGTTCCTAGTTGGAACTGGGGAACATGGGTAACTCCTGACTGCCGCAGGGTGTTGTCGGACGGTTCTTCGGTAGCGAGCGCTGGTCGCTACAGCTCCCGATTCCTATCCAGGATCAGAGAGGTAAATGAAGAGCATTATGAAGCCGCCTGATCAAGCAGAGCGGCTCTGGTGAGTACGAGAGAGAGAATACTCATACAGGAGTGCTCTGGGGCGTATGCAAGCTTTATGTTGCAGCGCAGGTGAAAGGCGCATAACATAGGTTTGGAACCCAAGGGAGAGGGAAGGAACTGTGAATAAATTACCAGGTGATTTTTGAAATAAGAATGAAGCATGAAGAAGGTGCCAAGTATTTAGGAACATATATATAGGACTTTCTATATATATATATAGTTATAGTTCCTCCGTAATCGCGATCGACACACTCGGAAAAAAGTGCCGCAAATAGACAGTTTGCTTCATTTCAACCACGTGTAAAAATATCTGTCTTTTGCTTCCATTACTGAATCCCGTTTTCAACCTGATAACCATCCCTGAATCATTGGTAGGGCTGACCTGAACTGATTTAAAGTATCTCTCACTCACCCTGAACCTCTAGAGGGAATTAAAAGCATTTTCAGCATAGTTTTCACGTCATTGCCACCACATTTAAAAGGATCTTGCCTGCTTTAAAATCATACCTGTTTTCCTCTAAGCTCGCTGGGGGGAACTGGAAATTTGTATTGCATTTTGTATTCCTGAGAATTGTGTGCTCTCCTTCCATCTCCTTATCTTGCATAGGGGCTGGAGGGAATTGTCAAAGAAAAAGTGATCATATTATCTTTTGTTGAAATCATATCAAGTTTATTTCTGTGCTGCATTTTTCCCTCATTGCTTCTCCTTGAAACCATAAAAGTATTTTCTGCTACCTTATCTTTCCTATACTAACTCCTCATTGATTGTAAAGAAGTGTGCTAGTGTCAGATTATCTATTGTTGATCAACATTATATTCATAAGGGTGCTATCAAATATTAATTTATTATTTATTATTATTTTTTATTTGAACTTTACTCAGTTACAACTAAGTTTTGTCAAAACCTTCCACATCAAACAAAACTAGTTGAGAGGGGAGAGGACTAAATTCCTCCCCTGGGAGCTGGCCAGGCCTCTTTGTGTATATTATTATTATAAAAGTGTGATATTTATATATTGTTTAATTTTTCAATAAATCTTTTAAATTGCAAAACAAACCTACTTCTTGGCTCAGTGAGGTCAGGGCGATTCATAGAGAGGGGTGTTATACAAGGGTTTATCATACAGAGTATAACCTGCTATAAAAATATATAAATAAGGGCTTCCCTTGAGCAATCCCAGACAAGGCACTGACTTAGTGGGAGTGTTTGATTGTAGTCACTTAACACAGCTCCATATTGACTTTGACAGGTGCACTGAGTATCCTCCATTTTGGGGATCCCCAGGCCCTGCCATTGGAATCGTTTTTTTTCCTGATGGGAGACAAGATGGCCCCTGTGGCCTCTTGCTTTCTACTACCTATTATCTTGTTTTCCCAAAGTCCTGGGAAGCCCTGGCTCTGTCCCTTCCCCCTGACTGGCTGTTGGGTGGAAGTTCCATATATGGTGTTGTTGTGAAGTCCAGTCCAGACTGACTGGAGCCTTCCCAGTGACTGTATGTTGTGGGTACCTCCTGTGGGTGGGGCCTGGGTGAATGGAGTGTGTGACCAATATGCACTTCTTGTTGTGGCTGTCTGGTTTCTGGTATGAGAGACAAAGACTGAGAAGCCCTGCCCGAAACTGGCCTGAATGCAGTGTGTTGTGTTGAATGGCTGAGTACTTGTCCCAATCCACATTCCTTGTTGTGAGTGTCTGAGAGGGAGGAGGATGGCCTGAATGCCCTGTGTGCCTGATTGGCTGACTGACTGCATGAATGCCCTTCTGTATGATTGGCTGCTGAGAGTGACCCAGCAGTGTGGATGAGAGACAAGATAGTATATCTGGGGACCTCTCACCACTGGAAATTGTTCAGAAGCATTCAGAAGCTGTGTCTACACTTTAAGAGTAACTGGAACTGCTGAACCTCGACGCCCAGCTGGAAGACGAAGACTTGCTGTTGCATTTGCTTCGACCTGATCTGAAAGCTGCCGAATTCGTCAAGGACTGATCCGAGAGAGGACCTGGTAAGGAGCCCTCTTCCCGTGCTCCGAGGGACCATCGAGCACCGCTGACCTTCGCAGAAGCTCCCTGGAAGTCAGACCCTCGAAAGGCTGCCGACCCGAGACGGGACCGCTGAGGAGAACGAAGCAAAGCACCCAGACTTCGCCACTGTCGAAGTCCTTTGCCATCGACCAGGGTTCGCAGGTTTGTGTAACCACTGGAGCCCCGTGGAACTTGTGTTGCCCAGCTGTGGGGACCACTTGACACTGTGCCGCCGACGACCGGAGCCGCCCGCTCCTTTGCCTAAGAACATTTGAATCCAAGGACTCCCTTGTCCGCATCGTCGACCGCTTTGTCCGGCCGGAGAAAGTCGAGGACGACCAACGCGCCGAGGAGAATCCGCCGGTGGGTTTCGCCGCCACCTGAAGGCCACAATGACTTTGACGACTCGATGCCCTCGATTGGGCCACAGCTCTTCTGAAACTCTTTGCGGTCCTGAACAATCTATCGCTGAGGTACCCCGCACACCTCATCCTCGCAGGACGTCGCTGACGAGCACCGCCTGGATCGATATCGCGGTCTCGGCACCCTTGAACTTCTCATCGCCGCCGTCGACGACAAGTTCACCATCTTCGACGCCTCTCGACGATCCGTGGCTACTGCTTTAAAGGGAGTCACTCAAGAAGGATCCTTCGACGCATCTTCGAAGAACTCTACTCCACCAGGTACATTGGGGGGTAAAACCTTAATAGGAGGGAATAAGGCTATTGAACAATATATGGACTGGGCTTGTGCTATATATCTTTATTTTACAGGTTGCCCAGGTGGGGGGATCTCCACACAGGACTGTGTCTATCGGTATAGGCCAGCATTCTGCCTATTGTTTCAACCGCTGTCCAGTCATTTGGTCGACAGACAAATGGTCGACGCAATTTGGTCGAAAGACAAATGGTCGATTTTTATTTTTTATTTTTATATATATTTTTCAGGTTTTTGTTTAGGAAAAAAAGGGTTTTTTAGCAAAAAAAGGGGGATGGGGGGACCCCCCAAAAAAAAAAAAAAATGTGAAAATACTAAAAAAAAAAAAAATGCGACCATTTGTCTTTCGACCAAATTGCGTCGACCATTTGTCCTGTCGACCTTTTTTTTTCGACCAAATGACCTGTAACCATTTCAACCATCTTACGTTCCTTCTTATCTCTATTGCTGGTTTCCTCGTTATTGATCTGTGTGACATTTTAACCGTAGATTTGATGCACTTTAATGAGATTTGATAACATTGGTGGTACCACTTTAGAATTGTATATATTTATCATTGTTGATTTCCGAGTACAAAGTGCGTTATTGTGATCGTGTACATACCTTTGAATATTAATTATATAAAGACTGTGTTTTCAGTAATACAGTGTGTGGACATTCCTTTGCAGGGGTTCAGGGACTACACTGTACTTAAGAACCAGCCTGCATCACCTCCTGAGAAGCTAGGCCTTGATTGCTCATCCATTGCTACCGCTTGAGAATCTTGGCTGGGGTCCTCTGTGCCTCTCCTCTACCATATAGAGAGCAGAATTACAGGCACCCCCCCACCAGTATCTTCACAGGGTGTCCTGTCTGGAGGGGGCTGCCTATGGGGGGTGTCCAGTCTGAGGGGTTGCCTATGGGGGGTGTCTTTTCTGGGGGGGTTTTGGGGGTGGTTTCCTGTCTGGAGGAGGCTGCCTGTGGGGCGTGTCCAGTTTGGAGGGGGCTGACTGTGGGGGTGTCACAGGTGAGGAGGGCTGTCTGTGGGGGTGACACAGGTAAGGGGGGCTGGGTGGTGGTGTCCAGTTTGGAGGGGATACCTGTGGGGGTGTTACAGGTGACGGGGGCTGGGTGGTGGTTTCAAGTCTGAAAGGGGCTGCCAGTGGGTGGTGTCCAGTCTGGAGGGGCTGCCTGTGGGGGTTGTCCTGTCTGGAGGGGGCTGCCTGTGGGGGGTGTCACAGGTGAGGGGGAAGGGAGGTAATGTCCCATCTGGAGGGGGCTGTCTGTGAGGGGTGTCCAGTCTGGAGGAGGTTGCCTCTGGGGGTGTCCTGTCTGGAGGGGGCTGCCTGTGGGGGGTGTCACAGGTGAGGGGGCCTGAAGGGTGGTGTCCAGTTTGGAGGGGGCTGCCTGTGAGGGTGTCACAGTTGAGGGTGGCTTGGTGGTGGTGTCCCATCTGGAGGGGTCTGCCTGTGGGGGTTGTCCAGTCTGGGGGGGCTGCTTGTGGGGAGTGTCTGGTCTGGAGGGGGCTGCTTGTGTGGGGTGTCCCATCTGGAGGGGTCTGCCTGTGGGGGTTATCCAGTCTGGAGGGGGCTGCTTGTGGGGAGTGTCTGGTCTGGAGGGGGCTGCTTGTGTGCGGTGTCTTGTCTGGAGGGGGCTGCCTTTGGGGGCTGTCACATGTGAAGGGGCTGGGGGATGGTGTCCCATCTGGAGGGGGCTGCCTGTGGGGGCGTCCTGTTTGGCGGGGCCTGCCAGTGGGGGGTGTCCTGTCTGGAGGGGGCTGTCTGTTGGGGGTGTCACGGGTGAAGCAGGCCTGGGGGTGGTGTCCCATCTGGAAGGGGCTGCCTGTGTGGGGTGTCCGGTCTGGAGGGGGCTGCTTGTGTGGAGTGTCCTGTCTGGAGGGGGCTGCCTTTGGGGGTGTCACAGGTGATGAACTGGGGGATGGAGTCCCATCTGGAGGGGGCTGCCTGTGGAGGGTGTCCAGTCTGGAGGGGGGTGCCTGTGGGAGGTGTCCTGTCTGGAGGTGGCTGTCTGTGGGGGATGTCACAGGTGAAGGGGGCCAGGGGGTGGTATCCCATCTGGAGGGGGCTGCCTTTGAGGGGTGTCCGGTCTGGATGGGGCTGCTTGTGTGGGGTGTCCTGTCTGGAGGGGGCTGCCTTTGGGGGCTGTCACAGATGAGGATCTGGGGTATGGTGTCCCATCTGGAGGGGGCTGCCTGTGGAGGGTGTCCACTTCTGGAGGGGGGTGCCTGTGGTAGGTGTTGTGTCTGGAGGGGACTGTCTGTGGGGGATGTCATAAGTGAAGGGGGCTGGGGCTGGTGTCCTGTCTGGAGGGGGCTGCCTTTGGGGGGTGTCCAATCTGGAGGGGGCTGCCTATGCAGGTGTCTTTTCTGGAGGGTGCTGGGGGTGGTGTCCTATCTGAAGGGGGCTGCATTTTGGGGTCTCTAGTTTGGAGGGGGCTGCCTGAGGGGGTGTCACAGGTGAGGAGGGCTGCCTGCGGGGGTGAAACAGGTGAGGGGGGCTGGGTGGTGGTGTCCAGTTTGGAGGGGGATGCCTGTAGGGGTGTCACAGGTGAGGGGTGCTGGGTGGTGTTGTCAAGTCTGAAAGGGGCTGCCAGTGGGGGGTTTCCAGTCTGGAGGGGGCTGCCTGCGGGGGTTGTCCTGTCTGGAGGGGGTGTCACAGGTGAGGGGTCAGGGGGGTTGTGTCCTATCTGTATGGGGATACCTGTGAGGGGTGTCCAATGTGGAGGGGGCTGCCTCTGGGGGTTGTCCTGTCTGGAGGGGGCTGCCTGTGGGGGGTGTCACAGGTGAGGGGTCAGGGGGGTTGTGTCCTATCTGTATGGGGATGCCTGTGAGGGGTGTCCAATGTGGAGGGAACTGCCTGTGGGGTGCCCTGTCTGGAGTGGGCTGCCTGTGGGGGGTGTCACAGGTGAGGGGCCTGGGGGGTGGTGTCCTGTTTGGAGGGGGCTGCCTGTGAGGGTGTCACAGATGAGGAGGTCTGGGGGTGGTGTCCCATCTGGAGGGGGCTGCCTATGAGGGGTGTCCGGTCTGGAGGGGGCTGCTTGTGTAGGGTGTCCTGTCTGGAGGGGGCTGCCTTTGGGGGTGTCACAGTTGGGGAACTGGGGTATGGTGTCCCATCTGGAGGGGGCTGCCTTTGGAAGGTGTCCAGTCTGGAGGGAGGGTGCCTGTGGTAGGTGTCCTGTCTGGAGGGGACTGTCACAGGTGAAGGGGGCTGGGGTTGGTGTCCTGTCTGGAGGGGGCTGCATGGGGGGGTGTCCAATCTGGAGGGGGCTCCCTATGCGGGGTGTCTTTTCTGGAGGGTGCTGGGGGTGGTGTCCTATCTGAAGGGGGCTGCCTTTTGGGAGTCTCTAGTTTGGAGGGGGCTGCCTATGGGGGTGTCACAGGTGAGGAGGGCTGCCTGTGGGGGTGAAACAGGTGAGGGTGGTTGGGTGGTGGTGTCTAGTGTGGAAGGGGCTGCCTGTGGGGGTGTCACAGGTGAGGAGGTCTGCCTGTGGGGTTGTCACAGGTGAGGGGGGCTGGGTGGTGGTGTCCAGTTGGAGGGGGATGTCTGTGAGGGTCGTCCAATGTGGAGGGAACTGCCTGTGTGGTTGCCCTGTCCGGAGTGGGCCACCTGTGGGGGGTGTCACAGGTGAGGGGCCTGGGGGGTGGTGTCCTGTTTGGAGGGGGCTGCCTGTGAGGGTGTCACAGGTGAGGGGGGCTTGGTGGTGGTGTCCCATCTGGATGGGGCTGCCTGTGAGGGGTGTCCAATGTGGAGGGGGCTGCCTCTGGGGGCTGTCCTGTCTGGAGGGGGCTGCCTGTGGGGGGTGTCACAGGTGAGGGGGCAGGGGGGTTGTGTCCTATCTGGATGGGGATGCCTGTGAGGGTCGTCCAATGTGGAGGGAACTGCCTGTGTGGGTGCCCTGTCTGGAGTGGGCCACCTGTGGGGGGTGTCACAGGTGAGGGGCCTGGGGGGTGGTGTCCTGTTTGGAGGGGGCTGCCTGTGAGGGTGTCACAGGTGAGGGGGGCTTGGTGGTGGTGTCCCATCTGTAGGGGTCTGCCTGTGGGGGTTGTCCAGTCTAGAGGGGGCTGCCTGTTGGGGGTGTCACAGGTGAGGGGGCCTGGGGGTGGTATCCCATCTGGAGGGGGCTGCCCGTGTGGGGTGTCACAGGTGAGGGGGATGGGGGATGGTGTCCCATCCGGAGGGGGCTGGCTGTCGGGGTTGTCCAGTCTGGAGGGGGCTGCCTGTTGGGGTGTCACAGGTGAGGGGGCCTGGGGTTGGTGTCCTGTCTGGAGGGGGCTGGCTTTGGGGGATGTCACAGGTGAGGGGGATGGGGGATGGTGTCCCATCTGGAGGGGGCTGCCTGTGGATGATGTCCAGTCTGAAGGGGGCTGCCTGTGGGGGCATCCTGTCTGGAGGGGCCTGCCTATGGGGGGTGTTGTTAGGCAGAATCCTATGCAGTTCCCTTAGGGAGCACTACAGAAGATTAGGACTAGAGGTATATGCAATACATCCCCTTTGGTATCAGTCTGTAACACACAGATTTAGTTGGTAGGTGAGGCTGAGCAGTCAGACTTATCTCAAGAGGGAGATGAGCAGTATTCAGGGATTACACAATAGGACTACAATACTATGGAACAAGGAAACACTTACCAAAGCTTTGTATCAAAAAGAATATATATTTTTATTTTACACTCTTAACTCCACACACAAATCACTATCATTAAAGCAAGTTAAAACAGTCAATAAAAGTATACACAAATCCCTAATTAAATTGTAGACGAGTTTGAGCAAGAGTGAAAACTGAGCAAAATGACACAGTGTAAACCAAGCAGAAATGGCACTCTAACAATTTCTTCAGAGGGAGGGAACGGTCAAGTTAGACAGGGTTAGACTCCTAAACAAACCAGCAACACTTCCCAATTGGATTGTGAACAAGTTAGGCAAGGTAGTACTTTATCATAAGCAATACTTAGGTGGAAACCGAGCAAAATGGCACTTCAACAATATATAAAGGGGAAGGAAATGTGGTTATAAGAGTTTAGGTGCACCAACACATGTTTTGATGAAAAGCAATCTAGAGAAGGCAGTTGTAACAGGATTAGCCAGAGTCAATAGGCCTGTGCCAGTGTCAGTGGTACAAGGCAAAGTGCCCAGTATCAAACGGTTCTAGTAGATGCAGTCAAGTCTTTGTTTAACGGTTCAAAAGGAGGGTGCAGACAGTAAGAAGATAATGTTAGACGATAGTGATGGCCAAAACAGAAGGTAAGTAAAGGATTTCAAACATTTTGGCAACATCTTTGAAGATAAAAACACTTTTCCCAAAATTGGCTCTCATAAGGTGGGGTGGATCTGCTATGCAATTGATATTATAATCATGGACAATACGTATGTGGGCATTTGTAATAGTGCTTCTGCCCTGTGTGAATATGCAGATAAGAATGGCCTTATAATTAATTAATTAAAAAAAAAAAAAATATGAGCTTTGGAGCCCATTGCTGTAAAAATAAAACACCATACTATGTTCATTGGGAACAATATAGAAAGTTAACAGCTACAAATATTTAGGCCAGGAAATATGTGGCGAAAGGAAGAAAATGAATCCACTAGTTCAAAAGAATAAACAAACTAAGATAATGGCAACTTTAACAGCAGTTGTAAGTTTTTCTAAGAAAACAGCGGGTTTTAGCCTTAAGATAATGGCAACTTTAACAACAGTTTTAAGTTTTTCTAAGAAAACAGCGGGTTTTAGCCTTGAGAATTATTAATATCTATAAGCAAAAGTTGGTGGCAATGTTCCTGTATGCCTTGGAAGCATCTTTTTCTGATTGGTCAGATTGGGTGGATGTGATGGAAGGTGTGATATGGAGGAGAATATTAGGTCGCTCTAATTATACACCTATCCAGGCCATTCGGTTAGAACTGGGGCTGATTTCTCTATCTACCCAAATCGACCATTACAGAGCAAATGCCATGTATTCTTAGCCACAAAGTTCTTACCTCACTGGACACACGTTGGGAAGTTCGCTCCGAGGTATATTGGACCTTTTCAGATCATCAAGAAGGTGAACCCTGTTGAATTTCGCCTTAAGTTACCATCCTCTCTCAAGAATGTACATCCCGTGTTCCATTCCTCTCTTCTGAAACCCTACCTACCTGATCCTTACAAAAGAAAATCTAAAAGAATGATTGGTAATACTCCTTCAGAACCAGCAGAATATGAGGTCTCGTATTTAGTGGATTTCCGTTGCCATCATGGAGTTCTACAATACCTGGTTCATTGGAAGGGGTATCCCATTGAGGAACGTACGTGGGAGCCCAAGAGTCACATTCACGCCCCCCAACTCATCAGGAAGTTTCACAGATTGCATCCGGGAAAACCAGGAGGCCCCCCAAGTAGAAGGGGTCATACTGTCATGTATTCTGTTGGGCAGCGTTTTTGGTACTTGTGGAGGCGCCATTAGGATGTTCTGTTACGTCGGCGGCCGTCTGGAATCACCGTTGTAGTGTATTTCCAAGATGGCCGCCGCGTCCTCTAATGCCGGCTCAGTGCAGCGTTCCTCACGTTGCACCTTCACTGTGCTCTCCCTCCGAAGGTAACGCTGTTGTTATCTACCTTGTCTCCCTCAGCCCGATTCTCATCCTGTTCACCTACGGATATTCTCTTCTTCCCTTTGCCTTACGCTCCGTTTTCTCCTCATTCTATTGCCACCCTAGGCAGTCCTGTCTTTCCTCCTATTAGTACTCTCCTCCTTTTTCTACGTCTCTGTTTCCCCCTTTTTGCTTATGCCAGCCCTCCGGTCCCTTTTCTCTTCCCCTATCTCCTCCTTATTTCCTCCTTTCCCTTCTGGGATGCACCTGTCCTCCTACGTGGTATACCTTGTTTTGCCTCCTTTTTTTTTTTGGAAGCCCCTTGCTGGCATCTTCTGCTATCATGACGCCTATCCCTTGCTGGCATCTGCTGCTGTCAGGACGCCTGATCATACACGGATCCTGCTCATAATTGTAGCCATCTTGACAACACAGACTTACCTCAGTCTGCTGCCGGAACAACTCATCCACGGAAGTCTAGCATACCAGTCCACATTTTACATGAGACCATCTTGCATGAACATCCTGCTGCAGGGTTTTTTCTGCCGTTGAGGCTTTTTCGCTGCTCAGGAGCCGGCTCCCGGCAGTCCCCTCTGTTCGGTTCCTCAATTATCCGACAGAGTGGCATCCCAGGGAGCTCTACCCTATTTACGAGAAAAGAAAAAGATCAAGAAGAACAGTAAAGAATGGACCCGAGTACGTCAAGGAAGGAAGACGGAGCCTCTGGATAGCCCTACAGACGTTTCAGGTGAGGAGGAAGGGAGGGAGACCATCGATGACCTCGACAGCAAAGATCTATATCAAAATAAGGTATGCACAGCAAGGTTCATTAATGCAAATAGTACATGAAGGGCTTAAGGGAGGAAATATGGGGGCCCTGAATAATTTCCAGAAAAAAATCTAGGATATTTTTGAGAGAATTGCTTTTGTCCCAAAATGGGAATACGGAGAGGGGGCGGTGTTGAAGTCCTTGAAAGATTCTTTGGAAAAGTGGGATTGGGCATACAGCAACAATAGGGTTGCGGCATTTGGCTCATTAGGATCATTTGCAAAACTTCCTTTCCTGTACAAAAATCCTCAGTTCTATCTAAAGCTTATGCCCTCAAAGGCTAATCGGAAAATCTTCCTGGACATGAGGTTAAATTGACTTAATGTTCTTGGTGTACGGGGGGGGGGCTGGCTAAAAATTCCGGAGGAAAGGAGAATGTGCAGATTCTGTGGTAATGAAAAAGAGAAAGAAACTATAAGACATGTGCTCACCTGCTGAAGGCTTATAAATCTTCTAATAATTTCACATTTTCTTCGAACTGCCTAAAACGAAAATTTGCCACCTTCCAAATCTGAGTTGTTGCAATTATTAGATTCCTATTCCATCCTGCTAAACATCTCAGCCAGAACCTTTCACTGGCAATATAGCTAAGATCATATTCATATTTTACTAGGTATTTTTCAAAATACTTCTCATAAATGGGCCTGGTGGAACAATGTACCTTAAAAGTGGATGAGGCTCCTGCAGTGTCGGCAGTTCCTGGCAGTTCCTGCAGTTTGGGAGATCCAGTAGAGGAAGAGAGGCTCTCGTAATGGAGGAAGGTTCGAGTCACTGCTCTGCCCAGGGAAGAAGCCGGCCACTGTGATGCCAAAATGGAGTAAAAGGTACGCTCATTTAAGTTGCGGTTGGGGTGGACGGGTGCCTGGCTATCTGGTCTCCTAGTGCTTGGCCCTGGCGATTCGTCCAAGGCAGGTTCTGGAAGCCGATTGGCGAACTGGTTGGCCCCACGAGCTCAAGGGAAGAAGGCTCTTGCAGGTGAAGATCTTCTCTTGTCGTTGGAGAAAAGTGGTGAGGATCTGCAACAGGGCTTCAACGATGGTTCAGTCATTGCAGATGTCTTCGGCTTCTCTCCTCTTCGGATTTCTCAGGTCCAGTGGCGACTTCTTGTCCTCCAGTCCTCAGGTCCCTGCTTTTAAGCAGAAAACCCCCATTCATGCAGCCTAGCTGTCACTCACACAGCGGGGTGGTTATCCTCGCGGGATAACCCCCCAGCCTATCAGGGCAGAGTGCGACTTGGGTTGCCTAGGTAACCCTGTCCAGGGTGCCTACTCTCCCTCCCACACATCGTGACCACTCCATACTCACTGGCGCCTGAAGGAGGGCTTCAGTCCAGAAGCCTGCCAAAAGGACGAACAAAGGGGCCCTGACCTGGGCTTGGATTACAGAGCGAGACACGAGAAAGAAATATTATTAAAGAACTGGCAAAAAAAAAACACCAGAGTAAAGTTAATTAAAAGATAAACTGCCAGTATGTTAAAGGCTGTCAGAAAAAGTGGTAGCCTCGAACAATGAGAAAATCCCATAGGATAATATTTGTGGTCGAATATTAATGTAGTAACCACTGCCACCAGCCAAGCCAGAAACTTTGGAGAGAGGGACTGGACAGTACCCTCTTGAAAATGAACACCAGGGAAAAACTATTAACCCTTTCCAGTACCTCCATAGTAAGATAGTTTGTACTGGTTTTGTTCATAACTATTGACTAGTAAAGTCAATAGTAACTTTACATGCCCTAGGAGACAGTAGTCAGTCCCAGTGTATGGAGTCTATGTTTGGGGGTCACTATGACACCCCTGTGTTACAGCACTGAGGATGCTGTGTAACACACATGTAAAAAGATGATACCTATGAGGGTGTGAAAAACCCCATAGACCATAAGCACAAAATAGCCTAAAACACATATCAGCAATATATCTAAGAGTGGGAAAAAGATTCTCATTCTGAGCAGGAGAAAAAAAGAAACCCTTCAAATCCAGAAAAGCTGCTGGGGGACTCTATAGGTAAGGGAAATTAGCCTTTTAAGAGAATTCTTCCTAACAGGTGTCCTGTCTGGAGGGGCTGTCTGTGGGGGGTGTCACAGGTAATGGAACTGGGGAATACTGTCCCATCTGGAGGGGGCTGCCTGTGGAGGGTGTCCAGTCTGGAGAGGTGTGCCTGTGGGAGGTGTCCTGTCTGGAGGGGGCTGTCTGTGGGGGGTGTCACAGGTGAAGGGGGCTGGGGGTGGTGTCCCATCTGGAGGGGGCTGCCTGTGGGGGGTGACTGGTCTGGAGGGGGCTGCTTGTGTGGGGTGTCCTGTCTGGAGGGGCTGCCTTTGGGGGGTGTCACAGGTAATGGAACTGGGGAATAGTGTCCCATCTGGAGGGGGCTGCCTGTGGAGGGTGTCCAGTCTGTAGAGGTGTGCCTGTGGGAGGTGTCCTGTCTGGAGGGGGCTGTCTGTGGGGGGTGTCACAGGTGAAGGGGGCTGGGGGTGGTGTCCTGTCTGGAGATGGCTGCCTATGGGGGGTGTCTTTTCTGCAGGGTGCTGGGGGTGGTGTCCTGTCTGAAGGGGGCTGCCTGTGGGGAGTGTCCAGTTTGGAGGGGGCTGCCTGTGGAGTGTCACAGGTGAGGAGGGCTGCCTGTTGGGATGTCACAGGTGAGGGGGGCTGGGTGTTGTTGTCCATTTTGGAAGGGGCTGCCTGTGGGGTTGTCACAGGTGAGGGGCGCTGGGTGGTGGTGTCCAGTTTGGAGGGGGATGCCTGTGGGGGTGTCACAGGTGAGGGGGGCTGGGTGGTGGTGTCAAGTATGAAAGGGGCTGCCAGTGCAGGGTGTACAGTCTGGAGGGGGCTGCCTGTGGGCGTTGTCCCGTCTGAAGGGGGCTGCCTGTTGGGGGTGTAACAGGTGAGGGGGCAGGGCGGTTGTGTCCCATCTGGAGGGGGCTGCCTGTGAGGGTGTCACAGGTGAGGGGGGCTGGGTGGTGGTGTTCCGTCTGGAGGGGTCTGCCTGTGGGGGTTGTCCAGTCTGGAGGGGGCTGCCTGTTGGGGGTGTCACAGGTGAGGGGGTCTGGGGGTGGTGTCCCATCTGGAGGGGACTGCCTGTGGGTGGTGTCTGGTTTGGAGGGGGCTGCTTGTGCGGGGTGTTTTGTCTGAAGGGGGCTGCCTTTGGGGGTGTCACAGGTGAGGGGGCTGGGGGATGGTGACCCATCTGGATGGGGATGCCTGTGGAGGGTGTCCAGTCTGGAGGGGGATGCCTGTGGAGGGTATCCAGTCTGGAGGGGCCTGCCTGTGGGGCATGTCCTGTCTGGATTGGGCTGTCTGTGGGGGGTGTCACAGGTGAAGGGGGCCTGGGGGTGGTGTCCCATCTGGAGTGGGCTGCCTGTGGGGGTGTCCAGTCTGGTGGGGGCTGCTTCTGTGGAGTGTCCTATCTGGAGGGGGCTGCCTTTGGGGGGTGTCACAGGTGAGGAACTGGGGGATGGTGTCCCATGTAAGAGGATTCAATTCAGCACTACAGCTAAGTTAACGCCTAGTCTAGAATACTGAATGAAAACCCTTATTGATATATCTTTAGGTCCAGTTCATGCGTTCTGGATGACTACCCCTATATAACACCCCTCTCTTGGAATCCCCCTGACCCCACTGAGCCAAGAAGTAGTTCTGTTTTGCAAGTTAAAAGGGTTTATTTGATAATTTAAACAATAGATATATATATGACACTTTATAATAAATTAATAATTGAATATCACCCTTAATCTGATATGATAAAGATTAACAATGGAGAATCTGGCACTAGCACACTTCTTTATAATCACTAATGAGTTGACATGAAATGGATAAGATAGCACACTGGTAAATAGGTACAGAAGTATAATGTGGTAGAGAATGCTTTATAGAGTTCAACTGGATGTAATGTTGAATGAAAATGCAATACAGAAAATACTCAATATGATTTCAACAAACAAGGTAATCACTTTTCTCTGGCAATCCCCTCCCCCCCTTGATGCAATGCAAGGAAATGGAAGGAAGCACACAGTTCTCAGAAATGCAATCAATGTAAATCAGTTCACCCCAGCAAGCTTACACTACAGAAAACAGATAGGAGTTTTGAAAACACGGGCAAAATGCTTTGATATGTGCTAGCAATGGATGAGAAATATGCTGGAAATGCTTTTAATTCCCTTTCAGAGGTTCAGGGTGAGTGGTATCTAGTTAATATTAGTCCAGGCTCACACTAGCAATGATGCAGGGATAGTTAGCAGGTTAAACGAATTTCTGGCAAATGGAAGGCAAGCAGCAGCAGTTTTTACATGTGAAGAAATTTGCAAATCGCGGTAAAATTCGCGAATGCCTGTTCCGCGATTGCGGTAAAACTATAAGGGGTAGGAAAGCCACGATTCTAACCTTTCAGATGAAAGTTATTGCAAGTCTCTAGCACAAACGGTTGCGGAGATATGAGCGAGTTTGTGAAGGTCGTTTTTCAGATTTGAAATTTTAAAGTTCAAAAAGACAAGTGCAGCTTGCAACTAGGAAATGACAAGTGACAGCTTTACAAATGACAGGTGACAGTTAGGAGGCAGTTCTACTTAGATTAAATAGATTGACTTATATTATTTTAACTAGGAGATTGGTTCTGCACAGTTTTCTAGGTACTCACACTATATTCTTGAGTGAAATGGGCCTCATCACGGATCTGGTCAGGGTTTTAGACTCGCCTCTGGTCTCTGCACTTCACAGTGATCTGGGTCTCTCTCTTTCTGGATCTCTGGTCTGGGTCTCTAGTTCTGGATAGATTGAAGTCTCTAGTTTGGCTCTCTGGAGGTTTGATGGAGGTAAAGTATGGATTTTTCCGGCAGAGCTTCCAGCGGCAGATGGATTTGAAGGTCCCTATCTGTCCTGTCTGTCTGCTTTTATGTGTTTAGAATGTGGGTGTGTTCTAGCATCACTGACCCTACCTCTCTCTCAGCTTCTAATTGGTCAAACTTCCATTTCTTATTTGATTGGGGAATGAACTGTGAGTCAGAGGGATGTCATTTTATGGCTTGCAGATAGGACACTCCTCTGTCAGATTGCACACATTCTATATTTGATAATAAAAGACATATTTCACAGTTACACAGTTGCTTGAAATTACATATACATGGTGTGGCTGGATTTAGCCATGTCTTTGTCCAGATCTGCTGTTTCTAAGAGCTTGCATTCAGAAATGGCACATAATTGACTTTTTAACTGATTTTTCAATTTCTGACATTGACCCAACTTTACATACATGTGTGCAGGGAGTATGGACATTAACTGATGAAGTTTCAGATTTTTAACATGCATACATTTAGAGTAATATCCACTTTTCCGCTAAAACCCCCCTGAACATACCACCGGGTCGAAAAACCTCTTAAACTGTGGGCAGAAAAATCACAAGAATTATGGTATCATTTATAAAATTTTCACATGTCCGCTCTATGAATGATCCATCTTTTTAAAGTTATGTTCTGGCTCCAAAGGGGTGTGGTTTACCCTCAGCACAAGGTAGAAATACTGGTTTATCCAGTTCTGCCAAGCCAGCTTGCTCTCACAGGCAGTGCCCCTCCCCTTTCCTCAGGAGGAAGCCACTTTTTACGACCATTTACGACTCCTGCCAATAAAACCTTTGCCTGAGCCAGGACAGGGCTTTGTTCACTTTCCTGCAGAGCACAGGTAATTCAATTATCAGATAGATGGCATATCCTTAGTGTGAGCAGCAAAAGGGCAGCTAGGCCTGGGAACACAGCTGTGACTCAAGTTTCACTCCTGATGGGGGTAGTTGCCAGGCAGAATTGGAATCTCTTTAAGCCAGTTTCAGATAAAATGTCACTTTTTGTTCCCCAGTTTCTGCATTCAAATAAAACTAAACATTTTCACATATGCAGCTAGAATGCTGATTCTAAGTGCAAAACTATGACATTTCAACAGTTACAAAGGCATGTGACACCAAACATAGGTCACTCATTTAATCTAAACATTTTCGATTTTAGTGTCTTTAAATCCAGTGCAACTTAAACTGCTGCAATCCACAGCTCAGCCAGTCTTGTTATAAACCTTCAAGTCACTTTAGAATATCACTTTACATTGTATCCACCTCTCAGTAAGTCTTTCTTTGGCCTGCTTTGGGTTCATTCATTTTTACACAAAAAAGTAAAATCTGGTGTTGTTTTAAATTGCCGGCTTTTGGATAGTGGTGAGTACTGGTACTGCACCCATTTTTGAGATTTAAGAAATGAATTCCCCACCATTCTAGGTTGCATTTGGCAATCAGCATTGCCATTCCCAATGGTTTCAGACTACTGTGCGGGTAGTCCAATGGTGGTTTTAAAGCGCTTTGAAGCTAACCGGCGCTACTGTTTTTCCTTTGGCAACCCATTTCCCTCATGGCAACCCGGCCTTTCATTCTCGCACTGGTGGGTGGCAAGTGAGGCAACCATTTTGGTGTGCGCACAAACTGCGCAGCTTTCCTGGATTTCGGCGCACATGTGGGTTTTCCGCCATCTTGAATTTTCTAAGCCCACAGCACCAAATGTTGTAGCATGATAGCTTAAACGTGGGTCAGGACACCCAACAAGCCCCCCCATGCGACTGCACTTTGAATTTGAGTCGATGGGGAGTCGCGTGCCCAAGGGTTTTGACCCACGCACCGGTCTGTCCGCATAATCTTCTTCCTACTCTGTAGATGGCACAGTTCATCATCTTCTTCTCCATCCGGTACTGATCGATGGGTTCTCCTCGCCGGTCCTGATGGGAGTATTGGGCGGTCCACTGGGCCCATTGGATCTTCGTTCCCGGTCTCCGGATCGTCCTCCTTGGCCCGTCTTCAGGTTTTCTTTCTCCTAGGACGACAAAGGAAGAGCGGCAATACCTACTCATAGACGTTTTTCCACCACCGTTGAGATAGTGGGGCAGCATATGCATTTCATCATAACGAAACATTACATTCTTATTTTGATAAAAACAGTATAACTAAGAGACAGTTTCATACAAATCACAATATTTTAGAGACTAGATGTGGTATGTTTTATGGTTGGAACTGAATTAGTCTGAGACAGTACCCGCTAGGATTCCAGAGGATTCCTCCAGTTGTTGCAGAGTGTGCCTGGGATGGCAACATTTCAACTGGTTTATGTGGACCCACTTGTCTTCCCCCTCTGCCGAACCGCCTTTGGGGATGTGGATTTTGTAGGCCACAGGTGAGATCTTGTCGATGATCTCAAAGGGTCCTTTCCATGTAGGCAAAAATTTGTGCTGCTTGGCCTGGTTCCTTTGGAAGTTGTATAGATAGACCCGGTCCCCCACCTGATATTCCTTCCTGGAAGTTTTCAGGTCATAGTGGGTCTTCATGCTATCAGCTGATCTTTCTAGATTCCGCTGAGCATAAGCAAAAGCATGTTAGAGGTGTTTCCTTAAATTCTCTACATACTCATGAGTAGTGGAGGCATTTATCAGTGTCTGCTCTTGGGTCCTATAGAGCAAATGCTGAGGAAGCACCATCTTGCGCCCAGTCATCAACTCAAATGGTGACATTTTGGTTGCAGATGAAGGGGTAGATCTGATAGCCATTAGGACCAGAGGTAATCGGATATCCCAACTTGGCCCAGAATCTGCCACAAACTTCTTTAATATGCTCACAATGGTTCGGTTATATCTCTCTACTGCCCCAGAAGAAGCTGGCCGATAAGCAATATGCAACTTCCTTTTGACCCCCAGTATCTCCCACATCTTTGTCATTACTTCACTGGTGAAGTGGCTACCTCTGTCTGACACAATCCTTTGAGGTAGACCAAAACGGGAAAAGATGTGGTTAATCATCAAGGCAGCTGCCGTTTCTGCCTTGCAATTTGGGGCTGGGAGACATTCCACCCACTTGGTAAACAAGCATGTCACAGTCAACATGTACTTATTCCCCTTAGCCGAGCGAATCACAGGGCCTACAAAGTCGATTTGTAAATCTGACCATGGCAGTGTCATCCCCCGCTTTTGTAAAGGTGCCCGGTGTGTGAGGGATGTCGGCTGAAATTGTGCACACACAAGACAACCCTTCAAATATTGGTTGAGGTCCTGGCCCATGTGTGGCCAGTATGCAACCTCTCTTAAGATTTCCAGTGTTGTGTGAAACCTCCTATGACCGGCGGTGGCCGCATCATGGGCGTGACTTAACATCAGGCTTCAGAATGAGGTAGGAACCACCCACTGATCGTGGCCAGCTTTGGATTTCCTTACCAACAAACCGTCTTGGATTCGGAACATTTTTGGACATTTCATCAACACTCTTAGGTCCTCTTTCCCAATGTAATCGTTATCCGTCAGGGGAAAGTTCTCAGGGTCCTCAAGGTGCTGGTAAAATTTACCAATTATTGGATCCCCCTTCTGAGCAGTAATCAAATCAGCATCAGGGGTCTCCTTACTCCATTGTGCAATTGAAAGGTCGTTGTGAGCATTTGTCTGGGACCTAGTGATGGCAGTGACCTGGATTTCCCCCAACAGGGACTCAATCTCAATTAGATCCCCTTGGATGGCTCCGGTTTTGGCCAGCTGATCAGCTAAGTCATTTCCAGTTTTGTCTGGTCCCTCTACTTTGGAATGACCCTTGATCTTTTTCCAATAGATGGTCATCCCATTCGAGGTGACCAGATCATCAATGTTTTGGATCAACTTCCCATGTTTCAAGGGTTTGTTGTTAGCACATAACATGCCTCTGGTTTTCCAATTAACCAGGTGCTCCACGAACCCGTTCCGTACATAATCCGAATCTGTGATTATGACCAGTTCGCGGAGTTGATGCTGGACAGCAGTGAGGATGGCCTGATGCACAGCCATCAATTCTGCCACCTGACTACTTCGGGGACCAATTTTGTATCCAGCGGAGGGTTCTGGGGACTCATTCACCCATGCATTCCCTACGCCAGCCACCAGTTCTTTCTCCCCGTTGTTGTCAACATGGTAAGAGCATCCATCCACATAGACAGTGGGCATTCCCTCACACTTGTCCTCTTCAAAGACTTTGTGTGGGGAATTAAGGTATGCCTCCGTGTTGTCCTTGATTTTTAGACTTTCCTCCTCGAGACAGTTTTCTCTGGCACAATCATGCAAGTCAGCCAGACCTTGCGCGAGTGGACTCTTCTTGTTTTGGCCATATCTGACCTCCACAGGAAAGCCTTGCATTGACAGAATCCAGGAAGTAATTCGGGAATTACTCACATTTCCGGCCCGGATTCTGTCACTTTGGAGATATTGCAGAGGCTGGTGTGGAGTCTCCACTATGATGTGTTCCCCCTGGATAAACGGGCGGTAATTCTTCAATGCCCACACCGTTGCCAGGAGTGCCTTCTCACAATCGTTGAATTTTTCCTCCACAGAGGATAAAGTTTTGCTCGCATAGGAGATAACTTTATTGACCTTGTCATGCTTTTGGTATAATACGGCCGTCAAGCACGTATTAGAGAACCCTGTCTCCAGGAAGAACTCCTTGTTTCTGACAGGGTAAGCTAGGCAAGGCGCTTGTGAGAGGCTTCTCTTGAGTTGTCTTACTGCCTCGGATTGTTCTGGACCCCATTCCCACTTGACCCCCCCCCTTCAGGAGATGAATCAGGGGTCTGGTGATCTCTGCGTAGCCCTCAATGAACTTTCTGCTGTAATTAGTCAGTCCAAGGAGGCTCCTTAGTTCCCGCAGAGTTGTGGGGTCTTTCAATTTTTGGAGGGCTTCCACTTTCTTTTCCTGGGGACAAAGACCCTGAGGAGTAATCTCATGCCCCAAGAAGTTAACACGGGTTTTACACCACTGTGCTTTCTGAAAGGAAAGTTTTGCTCCGGCGGCCCTCAACTGTGTCAGAACATAACGGATCTCCGCTATGTGTTCCTCAACAGTTGAGCTTTTGATGAGGACATCATCTACATAAGCCAGGTTACCCCTTGCACCCAAGTCGGGCATGGCCTTGTGTAGAAAAATGTTGAATTCATTGCCGGAATTGAGGTATCCGAAGGGAGTCCGGGTCCATGTGTACTGCTGGCCCCCAAAGGTAAAAGCCAGCTTGTATTGGTCCTCCCTACTGACAGGCACGGTCCAGTATCCATTGGTCAGGTCTATTGCAGTGAATACCTGTGACCCCTGAATCTGGGCCAGACCTTGGTCAATGTAGGGCAGAGGCCATCGGGAAGTATGGACCCGTTTGTTGAGCTCCCTAAGGTCGGCGCAGAGTCTCCACTGGCCGTTTGGCTTCAATATTCCCAGCACCGGATTATTGAAGGTGCTGTGGACTGGACGGATTATTCCCCTGGACTCAAGGTTCTTAATTATTTCAGTAAGGGACTCCATTGATGCGAGAGGCAAAAGATATTGCTTCACAAACACAGGAGTCATGCCAGGGTCCGTGGGGATTGTTGTGGTGTGGATGTCGGTGCGACCACAGTCATATGAGTCTACCGCAAAGAGATCTTGGAAATCCAAGAAAACTTGTTTCAACTTTTGCTTTTGTTCCAGAGTCACACAGGCATCAGCTAGGTTGACTCTCTCTTCCACCATCTGCCTGAAGCCTGGAAAGACTTCTGGTTTGGCTATCTCCGCGGCCTCCTCCAGCTGGGTGGAGAAGTCCCTTGTCAGAGTGCTGATTTGGACTGGAGGCTTCAGGTGGGAAAGGCAGCCCTCATGGACCTGGAAAATCACCTCATCCCTCCTGAAGTCACAAGTCACATCTTCCTTACCATAAGGGCAAGAAGTGTACACCAGGAAGTTCCCCCCATGCCGGGTAAAAATCCTGTCTGGTGTTGTATTGTCATCACTGTCACTGTCAAAGCAGTCCTTGGGGATTGGTCCTAACAGCTCATTACCTAAATCTATGGAAAAATGTCGGTCATCAACCGCCATTCCAATAATGGTGCCTGCGGCTAGAGTAATACTCTTTAAGTCGCTGTTATCCACCTCTATTAGAATGGTGTCATGTTCTATGTTGACTAATGGAGTTGGGTTTACCCCCAACCCTTGCTGTTGGAGAGAAGCATTTAGATGTATGTAAGCATCAGGGTTTTTCAACTCTTGTCCCCTTTTAACTTTCACTTCCAGGGAGAATTGTCGGGTCCTTTCTGGGATGGTGACTTCCTCTTTAACCTGAATTTCAACTGCATACGGTAGCAATTGAGCTGACCTAAATGCTTTTTCTGGATCATCAAAGCCCATGGGATTATCCGCTAATCGGGACCAAGCTTTGAAGTTTATTAGGTCCAAACTAATGGCAAAGCGATTGAGAACGTCACTGCCTAAGTAAAAGGCGGCAGTGACGTCTCGCACGACCCAACAATTATGGACTATGCTCTTGTTGCCAATGGAGATTTTGAGCATACACCTGCTTGGCAGGAGATGTTTTGAATTGGGTGCTTCCAGGTCCATTTCCCATTTGTCTATCAGTTTGAAGGTGGGAATGGCTGGATCTTTTGGAAGTTGGCGAAACATGGCTTCGCTGATGAAGCTCTTACCGTTGTTCACACACACTCGAGCGAGAACAGAGTCCTTCCCATCATTTAACTGAACAGGGATGAACAACTGCTCTCCAATTTGCTGAATATCAGCCAGGCTTTGAGCTGATTTCACATCTTTCTGGACTATAGGAGTGGGAGTTTCAGATTGTGGATTGGTATAGAATTTCAAAGTGTTTCCTTCCAGCGTGGAATACCACTTTAGACTGGAAGGAAGGTTGATTTTCAAAAATAGAGAGGACCCCCCATCACCAGTCTGTTGTCCTACTGCTATGACTGTCACGTCTGGAATTTGGTTGTTCTGGAAGTGAAATTCTACTTGGTCAGATTTTTGTTCAACCATGTGGCAGGTGCCGTTTAAACTAACATGGTTGACACTCTGTTTTAATTATATCGGTCGGCTAGTCTGGGTCCAGAGGACCTTGTTTACGCAATCTATTAGGGGTGACAACCTTCTCAGGAGGTCATTCCCTTGTAAACAAGGGGTGCCCTCTGGGGTCACAACTATGACCGGGTGTTTCAACTTATGTCGCCCAATTTTAATGTCCAAGTCTGCCGTCCCCTCGACGGGAATTTCCTTCCCGTCAAAGTTCTGCAGTTGTCCAGGAAGAGAGGTGAGAGGAATTTGGTAATTCTCTCCCCTTCCTGCATTCAGTTCATCAAAGGCCCTTCTGGACAGAAGGGTATCTTGAGATCCAGTGTCCACCAGTGCCAAAATTGTACCCTGTCCCTGTACTTGTACCGGGGCATAATATCTTCCCTCCTTCTCCTCAAGGGGGCACAGATAATGCACATTTTTGGACAACTGGTGGGCTAACTTTCTGGTTTTGGACATCGATAGCGAAGAGATTTGGGCAGAATTCTGTGGAGAGCCTTGGGAATCTGAAAGAAAAAGTTGGCAACTGGAGATCAGAGCCCTTGTGGGTTCCCCTGTCTCCGGTTCTGGGCCGCCCCCCCCCCCCCATTTTGGAGGCAGTCCCCAGGATGGGTTTGAACCAGGGGATTTTCTTGCTGTTGGTTCTGGGATGAGATGGTGGGCGGCGGTAGCTCAGTCTCCACATCTCCCCAGTCTGGATTTGCATCCCTAGGGACCCATTTTTCTTTGGGAGGAGTTCCCCCCTCTCTGAAGGAGAAGATCCTTTTCCCAGGATCCTCTGAGGATCCCTCTCCCTCAAATTGGAAGATCTGTACCTCCTCCTCAAACTGAGTCTGTTTGGGTCTTTTGTTTCTCCTTCCCCCCCTCTGCTCCTTAGGAGGCAGACTTTCAGGGGCAAGAGATTTTGTTTCCGGTTCCTGGGTTTCCATGGGCTGTTTACAAGTGAGGAAGGAAGCTTCCTCCAAGGCTTTACACCCCCCTTCCCCTTGTGCCTCCTCCCTGGGAACCGGTGAGTTATCGGGGTGCTGCCCCCGTCATTGTTCTGGAGCACCAGGTCCAGAGTTGGGTACGTTCTGCGCCGGCATGCCGATCTGAGGGTTCTGCTGAGCCCTCAGTATGTGACCCAGATCCCGCGCCATGTTTTGAACCTGGCGCTCTAACTGGGAAACCCGCTCAGGCTGATACGGGCCCTGTTTTCTCCCCTGGGCTGATCCCGGGAAGGGTAGCTGTCCCTCCTCTGGTAATACCCCGGGTTGGGAAGATTTGGATACCCCTCCACCCTTGGCCTCCCCTCTCCCGGATTCAGTGGTCTGGGCTCAGGGAATTGGGGAAAGAAGGATGGATGGTTTTGGGGCTGAAAGTCGGGTGGATATCTGGGGAAAAAGTTCTGCCCAGGGTTTGGTAAATTTCTGCCCTCCTGTGGGAAGTTGGGAGGGAAGTTCCCTGGGTTAGGTGCTTGGCTGGATCCCCCCCCTTGGGCTGGAGGAGTCCACACATAACCCAGGATGGGTCGATTTCCCTTGTAACGGGGACTTACATAATCAGGAGAGCGAGGGACCCCATTTGTGGGGCTGCCTCCCTGGCTCCCTGTCTGTGACTGGCCCGAGGACCTTCTGGGCCTAGCATTATTAGGTGCAGGTAGGTTTTTAGGCCCCCCCATCTCCAAATCCAAAACGGGGGTGACCTTTACCTCTGCCACCTTGGCAGCAGCAGGGGTGCTGTTGGCTTTGGGGTTTTTCTGGGCATTACTTTTGCTATCTATCGGTTTCTGCACCTCATAGATCCGGGTAGCCTGTTCAATGACCCATTCTAAAGATCTTTTCTCGTGAAAATCCCTCACGAGCTGGGTCATGATATATTTGGGCAAGGCATGGAAAAACGTATTTATAAATTCTCTGCTATCTGTGCGCACCCTTCTGGTGGTCTGCGCAAAAGCACGTTTCAGTTCTTGCACAAATTCTCGTGGGGCCTGATCCTCCCCACATTGCAAATTGTAGGCTGCCTTGCGAGCCTCTTGAGGATTTCTATGAATGGAAAAATGTTTCAAGATGGCCGCCTTATAGGTGGACCATCTTAAATGATTTTGGTCCTCCAGCCCCGCAAAGAAACTGGAGTATTCCGGGGAGAAGGTCCACTTTACATATTGAATACAGCTTTGTCTGTCCTTCAAATGGAAAGTCTCCATCATTTGCTCAAACAACTCTAAGTGCTCCCAAACAGAATACTTAGCGTTCTTATGGTAAGGCGTGATGACGCTCCTGATCGCCTTAATCTGCTTTAAGGGGTCCTTAAGCAAGGCCCTTTTTGCCTTATTGGCCTTTTTGGTTCGGGTAACCCTTGTCCATTCGTCCTCGGATTCAGAGGCACTGCTCCCAGAGGTTCCCGTCTGTTCTTCCAGGTTTTCCCGGATTCTGCGAGCCTGGGAATAGCTGGCAGAATGTGGGGACCTGGTCTCCTGTGTCCTGCGCAGTTCAGAGGAGTCTTCAGATTCCTCCTTGCTGCCAGGATTTGATGGGTACCCCCTCCACTGACCTAACTGGGCAGAGGTTTTCAGGATGCCCTTAATGGGCCTACTCTCCTGGGGTTCCCCATTGAACTGTACTGTACTTGGGTGCCCATACCCGGATGCCCACCCCTCCATTCCTGAGTGGTACTGGCCTATGAGCCCCATACTCTTAGCTGGATAGTAATCTGCCATCCCTGTGGCCCTGTGCTCATGTGCGCCAGGGGACATGGGGGTGGTAGAGTCCAGGGACTGGGGGAGATGAAGGCCCCTGGTGTTAGGGCTCCTGCGGTTATGGTCAGGAGTCTCTCTTTCCCAGCGGACCTCATCTCTATCCGCCCCTGCTCCCTGTTGCAATGCAAGAGCCTGCATTTGTGCTTTCAGTTCCTCTGTTAAGGCCTTACTCGACTCTATCAGTTTCTCCTGCATCGCTACCTGTTGCTGGAGCCTCTCATTGTGCTGGCAGAGAGCCTCATTTTCCCTCTGTACTTCCTGGTTGGTCCTGGAGAACTGGGCCAGTCTTTGCTGCAGGAGGGTTACCTCCTGAGCTGTGTCCCTATTGGCCTGCTCCTTTCTTGCTAGAGCATCCTCCACCCTCCTGGTGTGCTCTAACAAGTTCTGGTTTTCTTTTTTGAGGTCACCCAGCCCCTGGAGGGACAGGTGATTTTCTTCCATTTTCCTTTTTAAATGGCAGACTTCCTGGCCTATGGCGTCTCTTTCCTGACTAAGAGCCTGCATTTGTGCCGCCAGGTCGTCCCTCTGCCTTTGGAAGGCACCAGCATTCTGGCGCTCCTGATCAAACTCTGCCTGGGTATCCAGGTCTTTCAGAATTAGTTTGTTGCTCTCTGCCTTCACTCTATCTAGGTGGCCTTGCAGGGTGACTACCTGCTCAGCACATACCCTGTTGAAGTCCAGTTGTTGCTCCAGCTTTTTCTGGTTTTGCAGTAGGGAGTCCAAACCTTCTTGGTATTCCTTCTGCAAGGCCAGAAATCTGGTATCCTGTTCTACCTTTTCCTGTTGCAGCACATCCATATCCTTCTTTATTTTAATGATGTGCTGCCTACTATCATCTTCTGACTCCTGGCTCCTCTGCAGCCTCTGCTCAGAAGAGACCAGGTCAGATTGGACCTTCTCTAACGCCATCTGTTGCCTATTTGCCAGATTTTGGCTTTCAGCACATCTATCCTGCATGTCTCCCATATATAGGTACAGGTATGCCGCTATCCTAACAATCTTGTCGTGTTCATCTTTGGCCTTAGGAGCCATGTATAGTTCACTCAGGGCCACATGTAATGGACCCTGATCTCTCCATAAGTCTGACCCTGTTTCAGTGACCTGTCGCGTGATGGCCTGCAACCAGGCATCCTGGCCCTGTTCGGTCCATTCACCTCTCACAAATAGCTTATGCAAGAGGTGCTCTCTGGCTATTTTCATGTCTACTAAGGTCGTCATTCTAGAGATTGGTCTCTGTCCTGACTTACAGAAGTTTGTATTTTATTTTTGCAGAACAGAACTTTTCTTGGAGTGTCCCTTTTGAGGAATGCTTCACAGCGTAATGCAGCGTGGTGATCCGACCGGATGTATGTATCCCGTCAGTTAGCACACTGTATTAAGCTGCACAAGTGGTAAATCTAACCCAACATCTCGGCTCGAGCCCCCAATTTGTAAGAGGATTCAATTCAGCACTACAGCTAAGTTAACGCCTAGTCTAGAATACTGAATGAAAACCCTTATTGATATATCTTTAGGTCCAGTTCATGCGTTCTGGATGACTACCCCTATATAACACCCCTCTCTTGGAATCCCCCTGACCCCACTGAGCCAAGAAGTAGTTCTGTTTTGCAAGTTAAAAGGGTTTATTTGATAATTTAAACAATAGATATATATATGACACTTTATAATAAATTAATAATTGAATATCACCCTTAATCTGATATGATAAAGATTAACAATGGAGAATCTGGCACTAGCACACTTCTTTATAATCACTAATGAGTTGACATGAAATGGATAAGATAGCACACTGGTAAATAGGTACAGAAGTATAATGTGGTAGAGAATGCTTTATAGAGTTCAACTGGATGTAATGTTGAATGAAAATGCAATACAGAAAATACTCAATATGATTTCAACAAACAAGGTAATCACTTTTCTCTGGAAATCCCCTCCCCCCCTTGATGCAATGCAAGGAAATGGAAGGAAGCACACAGTTCTCAGAAATGCAATCAATGTAAATCAGTTCACCGCAGCAAGCTTACACTACAGAAAACAGATAGGAGTTTTGAAAACACGGGCAAAATGCTTTGATATGTGCTAGCAATGGATGAGAAATATGCTGGAAATGCTTTTAATTCCCTTTCAGAGGTTCAGGGTGAGTGGTATCTAGTTAATATTAGTCCAGGCTCACACTAGCAATGATGCAGGGATAGTTAGCAGGTTAAACGAATTTCTGGCAAATGGAAGGCAAGCAGCAGCAGTTTTTACATGTGAAGAAATTTGCAAATCGCGGTAAAATTCGGGGTTGGGGTAGGAATGCGGTTCTAGGTTCGTAGGAAAGCCACGATTCTAACCTTTCAGATGAAAGTTATTGCAAGTCTCTAGCACAAACGGTTGCGGAGATATGAGCGAGTTTGTGAAGGTCGTTTTTCAGATTTGAAATTTTAAAGTTCAAAAAGACAAGTGCAGCTTGCAACTAGGAAATGACAAGTGACAGCTTTACAAATGACAGGTGACAGTTAGGAGGCAGTTCTACTTAGATTAAATAGATTGACTTATATTATTTTAACTAGGAGATTGGTTCTGCACAGTTTTCTAGGTACTCACACTATATTCTTGAGTGAAATGGGCCTCATCACGGATCTGGTCAGGGTTTTAGACTCGCCTCTGGTCTCTGCACTTCACAGTGATCTGGGTCTCTCTCTTTCTGGATCTCTGGTCTGGGTCTCTAGTTCTGGATAGATTGAAGTCTCTAGTTTGGCTCTCTGGAGGTTTGATGGAGGTAAAGTATGGATTTTTCCGGCAGAGCTTCCAGCGGCAGATGGATTTGAAGGTCCCTATCTGTCCTGTCTGTCTGCTTTTATGTGTTTAGAATGTGGGTGTGTTCTAGCATCACTGACCCTACCTCTCTCTCAGCTTCTAATTGGTCAAACTTCCATTTCTTATTTGATTGGGGAATGAACTGTGAGTCAGAGGGATGTCATTTTATGGCTTGCAGATAGGACACTCCTCTGTCAGATTGCACACATTCTATATTTGATAATAAAAGACATATTTCACAGTTACACAGTTGCTTGAAATTACATATACATGGTGTGGCTGGATTTAGCCATGTCTTTGTCCAAATCTGCTGTTTCTAAGAGCTTGCATTCAGAAATGGCACATAATTGACTTTTTAACTGATTTTTCAATTTCTGACATTGACCCAACTTTACATACATGTGTGCAGGGAGTATGGACATTAACTGATGAAGTTTCAGATTTTTAACATGCATACATTTAGAGTAATATCCACTTTTCCGCTAAAACCCCCCTGAACATACCACCGGGTCGAAAAACCTCTTAAACTGTGGGCAGAAAAATCACAAGAATTATGGTATCATTTATAAAATTTTCACATGTCCGCTCTATGAATGATCCATCTTTTTAAAGTTATGTTCTGGCTCCAAAGGGGTGTGGTTTACCCTCAGCACAAGGTAGAAATACTGGTTTATCCAGTTCTGCCAAGCCAGCTTGCTCTCACAGGCAGTGCCCCTCCCCTTTCCTCAGGAGGAAGCCACTTTTTACGACCATTTACGACTCCTGCCAATAAAACCTTTGCCTGAGCCAGGACAGGGCTTTGTTCACTTTCCTGCAGAGCACAGGTAATTCAATTATCAGATAGATGGCATATCCTTAGTGTGAGCAGCAAAAGGGCAGCTAGGCCTGGGAACACAGCTGTGACTCAAGTTTCACTCCTGATGGGGGTAGTTGCCAGGCAGAATTGGAATCTCTTTAAGCCAGTTTCAGATAAAATGTCACTTTTTGTTCCCCAGTTTCTGCATTCAAATAAAACTAAACATTTTCACATATGCAGCTAGAATGCTGATTCTAAGTGCAAAACTATGACATTTCAACAGTTACAAAGGCATGTGACACCAAACATAGGTCACTCATTTAATCTAAACATTTTCGATTTTAGTGTCTTTAAATCCAGTGCAACTTAAACTGCTGCAATCCACAGCTCAGCCAGTCTTGTTATAAACCTTCAAGTCACTTCAGAATATCACTTTACATTGTATCCACCTCTCAGTAAGTCTTTCTTTGGCCTGCTTTGGGTTCATTCATTTTTACACAAAAAAGTAAAATCTGGTGTTGTTTTAAATTGCCGGCTTTTGGATAGTGGTGAGTACTGGTACTGCACCAATTTTTGAGATTTAAGAAATGAATTCCCCACCATTCTAGGTTGCATTTGGCAATCAGCATTGCCATTCCCAATGGTTTCAGACTACTGTGCGGGTAGTCCAATGGTGGTTTTAAAGCGCTTTGAAGCTAACCGGCGCTACTGTTTTTCCTTTGGCAACCCATTTCCCTCATGGCAACCCGGCCTTTCATTCTCGCACTGGTGGGTGGCAAGTGAGGCAACCATTTTGGTGTGCGCACAAACTGCGCAGCTTTCCTGGATTTCGGCGCACATGTGGGTTTTCCGCCATCTTGAATTTTCTAAGCCCACAGCACCAAATGTTGTAGCATGATAGCTTAAACGTGGGTCAGGACACCCAACACCCATCTGGAGGGGGCTGCCTGTGGAGGGTGTCCAGTTTGGAGGGTGGTGCCTGTGGGAGATGTCCTGTCTGGAGGGGGTTGTCTGTGGGGGGTGTCACAGGTAATGGAACTGGGGAATAGTGTCCCATCTGGAGGGGGCTGCCTGTGGAGGGTGTCCAGTCTGGAGAGGTGTGCCTGTGGGAGGTGTCCTGTCTGGAGGGGGCTGTCTGTGGGGGGTGTCACAGGTGAAGGGGGCTGGGGGTGGTGTCCCATCTGGAGGGGGCTGCCTGTGGGGGGTGACTGGTCTGGAGGGGGCTGCTTGTGTGGGGTGTCCTGTCTGGAGGGGCTGCCTTTGGGGGGTGTCACAGGTAATGGAACTGGGGAATAGTGTCCCATCTGGAGGGGGCTGCCTGTGGAGGGTGTCCAGTCTGGAGAGGTGTGCCTGTGGGAGGTGTCCTGTCTGGAGGGGGCTGTCTGTGGGGGGTGTCACAGGTGAAGGGGGCTGGGGGTGGTGTCCTGTCTGGAGATGGCTGCCTATGGGGGTGTCTTTTCTGGAGGGTGCTGGGGGTGGTGTCCTGTCTGAAGGGGGCTGCCTGTGGGGAGTGTCCAGTTTGGAGGGGGCTGCCTGTGGAGTGTCACAGGTGAGGAGGGCTGCCTGTTGGAATGTCACAGGTGAGGGGGGCTGGGTGTTGTTGTCCATTTTGGAAGGGGCTGCCTGTGGGGTTGTCACAGGTGAGGGGCGCTGGGTGGTGGTGTCCAGTTTGGAGGGGGATGCCTGTGGGGGTGTCACAGGTGAGGGGGGCTGGGTGGTGGTGTCAAGTATGAAAGGGGCTGCCAGTGCAGGGTGTACAGTCTGGAGGGGGCTGCCTGTGGGGGTTGTCCCGTCTGAAGGGGGCTGCCTGTTGGGGGTGTAACAGGTGAGGGGGCAGGGCGGTTGTGTCCCATCTGGAGGGGGCTGCCTGTGAGGGTGTCACAGGTGAGGGGGGCTGGGTGGTGGTGTTCCGTCTGGAGGGGTCTGCCTGTGGGGGTTGTCCAGTCTGGAGGGGGCTGCCTGTTGGGGGTGTCACAGGTGAGCGGGTCTGGGGGTGGTGTCCCATCTGGAGGGGACTGCCTGTGGGTGGTGTCTGGTTTGGAGGGGGCTGCTTGTGTGGGGTGTTTTGTCTGAAGGGGGCTGCCTTTGGGGGTGTCACAGGTGAGGGGGCTGGGGGATGGTGACCCATCTGGATGGGGATGCCTGTGGAGGGTGTCCAGTCTGGAGGGGGATGCCTGTGGAGGGTATCCAGTCTGGAGGGGCCTGCCTGTGGGGCATGTCCTGTCTGGATTGGGCTGTCTGTGGGGGGTGTCACAGGTGAAGGGGGCCTGGGGGTGGGGTCCCATCTGGAGTGGGCTGCCTGTGGGGGTGTCCAGTCTGGTGGGGGCTGCTTCTGTGGAGTGTCCTATCTGGAGGGGGCTGCCTTTGGGGGGTGTCACAGGTGAGGAACTGGGGGATGGTGTCCCATCTGGAGGGGGCTGCCTGTGGAGGGTGTCCAGTTTGGAGGGTGGTGCCTGTGGGAGATGTCCTGTCTGGAGGGGGTTGTCTGTGGGGGGTGTCACAGGTAATGGAACTGGGGAATAGTGTCCCATCTGGAGGGGGCTGCCTGTGGAGGGTGTCCAGTCTGGAGAGGTGTGCCTGTGGGAGGTGTCCTGTCTGGAGGGGGCTGTCTGTGGGGGGTGTCACAGGTGAAGGGGGCTGGGGGTGGTGTCCCATCTGGAGGGGGCTGCCTGTGGGGGGTGACTGGTCTGGAGGGGGCTGCTTGTGTGGGGTGTCCTGTCTGGAGGGGCTGCCTTTGGGGGGTGTCACAGGTAATGGAACTGGGGAATAGTGTCCCATCTGGAGGGGGCTGCCTGTGGAGGGTGTCCAGTCTGTAGAGGTGTGCCTGTGGGAGGTGTCCTGTCTGGAGGGGGTTGTCTGTGGGGGGTGTCACAGGTGAAGGGGGCTGGGGGTGGTGTCCTGTCTGGAGATGGCTGCCTATGGGGGGTGTCTTTTCTGGAGGGTGCTGGGGGTGGTGTCCTGTCTGAAGGGGGCTGCCTGTGGGGAGTGTCCAGTTTGGAGGGGGCTGCCTGTGGAGTGTCACAGGTGAGGAGGGCTGCCTGTTGGGATGTCACAGGTGAGGGGGGCTGGGTGTTGTTGTCCATTTTGGAAGGGGCTGCCTGTGGGGTTGTCACAGGTGAGGGGCGCTGGGTGGTGGTGTCCAGTTTGGAGGGGGATGCCTGTGGGTGTGTCACAGGTGAGGGGGGCTGGGTGGTGGTGTCAAGTATGAAAGGGGCTGCCAGTGCACGGTGTACAGTCTGGAGGGGGCTGCCTGTGGGGGTTGTCCCGTCTGAAGGGGGCTGCCTGTTGGGGGTGTAACAGGTGAGGGGGCAGGGCGGTTGTGTCCCATCTGGAGGGGGCTGCCTGTGAGGGTGTCACAAGTGAGGGGGGCTGGGTGGTGGTGTTCCATCTGGAGGGGTCTGCCTGTGGGGGTTGTCCAATCTGGAGGGGGCTGCCTGTTGGGGGTGTCACAGGTGAGGGGGTCTGGGGGTGTTGTCCCATCTGGAGGGGACTGCCTGTGGGTGGTGTCTGGTTTGGAGGGGGCTGCTTGTGTGGGGTGTTTTGTCTGAATGGGGCTGCCTTTGGGGGTGTCACAGGTGAGGGGGCTGGGGGATGGTGACCCATCTGGATGGGGATGCCTGTGGACGGTGTCCAGTCTGGAGGGGGATGCCTGTGGAGGGTATCCAGTCTGGAGGGGCCTGCCTGTGGGGCATGTCCTGTCTGGATTGGGCTGTCTGTGGGGGGTGTCACAGGTGAAGGGGGCCTGGGGGTGGTGTCCCATCTGGAGTGGGCTGCCTGTGGGGGTGTCCAGTCTGGTGGGGGCTGCTTCTGTGGAGTGTCCTATCTGGAGGGGGCTGCCTTTGGGGGTGTCACAGGTGAGGAACTGGGGGATGGTGTCCCATCTGGAGGGGGCTGCCTGTGGAGGGTGTCCAGTTTGGAGGGTGGTGCCTGTGGGAGATGTCCTGTCTGGAGGGGGGTGTCTGTGGGGGGTGTCACAGGTAATGGAACTGGGGAATAGTGTCCCATCTGGAGGGGGCTGCCTGTGGAGGGTGTCCAGTCTGGAGAGGTGTGCCTGTGGGAGGTGTCCTGTCTGGAGGGGGCTGTCTGTGGGGGGTGTCACAGGTGAAGGGGGCTGGGGGTGGTGTCCCATCTGGAGGGGGCTGCCTGTGGGGGGTGACTGGTCTGGAGGGGGCTGCTTGTGTGGGGTGTCCTGTCTGGAGGGGCTGCCTTTGGGGGGTGTCACAGGTAATGGAACTGGGGAATAGTGTCCCATCTGGAGGGGGCTGCCTGTGGAGGGTGTCCAGTCTGGAGAGGTGTGCCTGTGGGAGGTGTCCTGTCTGGAGGGGGCTGTCTGTGGGGGGTGTCACAGGTGAAGGGGGCTGGGGGTGGTGTCCTGTCTGGAGATGGCTGCCTATGGGGGTGTCTTTTCTGGAGGGTGCTGGGGGTGGTGTCCTGTCTGAAGGGGGCTGCCTGTGGGGAGTGTCCAGTTTGGAGGGGGCTGCCTGTGGAGTGTCACAGGTGAGGAGGGCTGCCTGTTGGAATGTCACAGGTGAGGGGGGCTGGGTGTTGTTGTCCATTTTGGAAGGGGCTGCCTGTGGGGTTGTCACAGGTGAGGGGCGCTGGGTGGTGGTGTCCAGTTTGGAGGGGGATGCCTGTGGGGGTGTCACAGGTGAGGGGGGCTGGGTGGTGGTGTCAAGTATGAAAGGGGCTGCCAGTGCAGGGTGTACAGTCTGGAGGGGGCTGCCTGTGGGGGTTGTCCCGTCTGAAGGGGGCTGCCTGTTGGGGGTGTAACAGGTGAGGGGGCAGGGCGGTTGTGTCCCATCTGGAGGGGGCTGCCTGTGAGGGTGTCACAGGTGAGGGGGGCTGGGTGGTGGTGTTCCGTCTGGAGGGGTCTGCCTGTGGGGGTTGTCCAGTCTGGAGGGGGCTGCCTGTTGGGGGTGTCACAGGTGAGCGGGTCTGGGGGTGGTGTCCCATCTGGAGGGGACTGCCTGTGGGTGGTGTCTGGTTTGGAGGGGGCTGCTTGTGTGGGGTGTTTTGTCTGAAGGGGGCTGCCTTTGGGGGTGTCACAGGTGAGGGGGCTGGGGGATGGTGACCCATCTGGATGGGGATGCCTGTGGAGGGTGTCCAGTCTGGAGGGGGATGCCTGTGGAGGGTATCCAGTCTGGAGGGGCCTGCCTGTGGGGCATGTCCTGTCTGGATTGGGCTGTCTGTGGGGGGTGTCACAGGTGAAGGGGGCCTGGGGGTGGGGTCCCATCTGGAGTGGGCTGCCTGTGGGGGTGTCCAGTCTGGTGGGGGCTGCTTCTGTGGAGTGTCCTATCTGGAGGGGGCTGCCTTTGGGGGGTGTCACAGGTGAGGAACTGGGGGATGGTGTCCCATCTGGAGGGGGCTGCCTGTGGAGGGTGTCCAGTTTGGAGGGTGGTGCCTGTGGGAGATGTCCTGTCTGGAGGGGGTTGTCTGTGGGGGGTGTCACAGGTAATGGAACTGGGAAATAGTGTCCCATCTGGAGGGGGCTGCCTGTGGAGGGTGTCCAGTCTGGAGAGGTGTGCCTGTGGGAGGTGTCCTGTCTGGAGGGGGCTGTCTGTGGGGGGTGTCACAGGTGAAGGGGGCTGGGGGTGGTGTCCCATCTGGAGGGGGCTGCCTGTGGGGGGTGACTGGTCTGGAGGGGGCTGCTTGTGTGGGGTGTCCTGTCTGGAGGGGCTGCCTTTGGGGGGTGTCACAGGTAATGGAACTGGGGAATAGTGTCCCATCTGGAGGGGGCTGCCTGTGGAGGGTGTCCAGTCTGTAGAGGTGTGCCTGTGGGAGGTGTCCTGTCTGGAGGGGGTTGTCTGTGGGGGGTGTCACAGGTGAAGGGGGCTGGGGGTGGTGTCCTGTCTGGAGATGGCTGCCTATGGGGGGTGTCTTTTCTGGAGGGTGCTGGGGGTGGTGTCCTGTCTGAAGGGGGCTGCCTGTGGGGAGTGTCCAGTTTGGAGGGGGCTGCCTGTGGAGTGTCACAGGTGAGGAGGGCTGCCTGTTGGGATGTCACAGGTGAGGGGGGCTGGGTGTTGTTGTCCATTTTGGAAGGGGCTGCCTGTGGGGTTGTCACAGGTGAGGGGCGCTGGGTGGTGGTGTCCAGTTTGGAGGGGGATGCCTGTGGGTGTGTCACAGGTGAGGGGGGCTGGGTGGTGGTGTCAAGTATGAAAGGGGCTGCCAGTGCACGGTGTACAGTCTGGAGGGGGCTGCCTGTGGGGGTTGTCCCGTCTGAAGGGGGCTGCCTGTTGGGGGTGTAACAGGTGAGGGGGCAGGGCGGTTGTGTCCCATCTGGAGGGGGCTGCCTGTGAGGGTGTCACAAGTGAGGGGGGCTGGGTGGTGGTGTTCCATCTGGAGGGGTCTGCCTGTGGGGGTTGTCCAATCTGGAGGGGGCTGCCTGTTGGGGGTGTCACAGGTGAGGGGGTCTGGGGGTGTTGTCCCATCTGGAGGGGACTGCCTGTGGGTGGTGTCTGGTTTGGAGGGGGCTGCTTGTGTGGGGTGTTTTGTCTGAAGGGGGCTGCCTTTGGGGGTGTCACAGGTGAGGGGGCTGGGGGATGGTGACCCATCTGGATGGGGATGCCTGTGGACGGTGTCCAGTCTGGAGGGGGATGCCTGTGGAGGGTATCCAGTCTGGAGGGGCCTGCCTGTGGGGCATGTCCTGTCTGGATTGGGCTGTCTGTGGGGGGTGTCACAGGTGAAGGGGGCCTGGGGGTGGTGTCCCATCTGGAGTGGGCTGCCTGTGGGGGTGTCCAGTGTGGTGGGGGCTGCTTCTGTGGAGTGTCCTATCTGGAGGGGGCTGCCTTTGGGGGGTGTCACAGGTGAGGAACTGGGGGATGGTGTCCCATCTGGAGGGGGCTGCCTGTGGAGGGTGTCCAGTTTGGAGGGTGGTGCCTGTGGGAGATGTCCTGTCTGGAGGGGGTTGTCTGTGGGGGGTGTCACAGGTAATGGAACTGGGGAATAGTGTCCCATCTGGAGGGGGCTGCCTGTGGAGGGTGTCCAGTCTGGAGAGGTGTGCCTGTGGGAGGTGTCCTGTCTGGAGGGGGCTGTCTGTGGGGGGTGTCACAGGTGAAGGGGGCTGGGGGTGGTGTCCCATCTGGAGGGGGCTGCCTGTGGGGGGTGACTGGTCTGGAGGGGGCTGCTTGTGTGGGGTGTCCTATCTGGAGGGGCTGCCTTTGGGGGGTGTCACTGGTAATGGAACTGGGGAATAGTGTCCCATCTGGAGGGGGCTGCCTGTGGAGGGTGTCCAGTCTGGAGAGGTGTGCCTGTGGGAGGTGTCCTGTCTGGAGGGGGCTGTCTGTGGGGGGTGTCACAGGTGAAGGGGGCTGGGGGTGGTGTCCTGTCTGGAGATGGCTGCCTATGGGGGTGTCTTTTCTGGAGGGTGCTGGGGGTGGTGTCCTGTCTGAAGGGGGCTGCCTGTGGGGAGTGTCCAGTTTGGAGGGGGCTGCCTGTGGAGTGTCACAGGTGAGGGGGGCTGCCTGTTGGGATGTCACAGGTGAGGGGGGCTGGGTGTTGTTGTCCATTTTGGAAGCAGCTGCCTGTGGGGTTGTCACAGGTGAGGGGCGCTGGGTGGTGGTGTCCAGTTTGGAGGGGGATGCCTGTGGGGGTGTCACAGCTGAGGGGGGCTGGGTGGTGGTGTCAAGTATGAAAGGGGCTGCCAGTGCAGGGTGTACAGTCTGGAGGGGGCTGCCTGTGGGGGTTGTCCCGTCTGAAGGAGGCTGCCTGTTGGGGGTGTAACAGGTGAGGGGGCAGGGCGGTTGTGTCCCATCTGGAGGGGGCTGCCTGTGAGGGTGTCACAGGTGAGGGTACTGGGTGGTGGTGTTCCGTCTGGAGGGGTCTGCCTGTGGGGGTTGTCCAGTCTGGAGGGGGCTGCCTGTTGGGGGTGTCACAGGTGAGGGGGTCTGGGGGTGGTGTCCCATCTGGAGGGGACTGCCTGTGGGTGGTGTCTGGTTTGGAGGGGGCTGCTTGTGTGGGGTGTTTGTCTGAAGGGGGCTGCCTTTGGGGATGTCACAGGTGAGGGGGCTGGGGGATGGTGACCCATCTGGATGGGGATGCCTGTGGAGGGTGTCCAGTCTGGAGGGGGATGCCTGTGGAGGGTATCCAGTCTGGAGGGGCCTGCCTGTGGGCCATGTCCTGTCTGGATTGGGCTGTCTGTGGGGGTTGTCACAGGTGAAGGGGCCTGGGGGTGGTGTCCCATCTGGAGTGGGCTGCCTGTGGGGGTGTCCAGTCTGGTGGGTGCTGCTTCTGTGGAGTGTCCTGTCTGGAGGGGGCTGCCTTTGGGGGGTGTCACAGGTGAGGAACTGGGGGATGGTGTCCCATCTGGAGGGGGCTGCCTGTGGAGGGTGTCCAGTTTGGAGGGTGGTGCCTGTGGGAGATGTCCTGTCTGGAGGGGGTTGTCTCTGGGGGGTGACACAGTTGAACGGGGCTGGAGGTGGTGTCCCACCTGGAGGGGGCTGCCTGTGGGGGGTGTCCAGTCTCGAGGGGGCTGCCTATGGGGGGGTCTTTTCTGGAGGGTGCTGGGGTTGGTGCCCTGTCTGAAGGGGGCTGCCTGTTGGGGGTGTCCAGTTTGGAGGGGGCTGCCTGTGGGGATGTCACAGGTGAGGGGGGCTGGGTGGTGGTGTCAAGTCTCAAAGGGGCTTCCAGTGGGGGTGTCCAGCCTGGAGGGGCTGCCTGTGGGGTTTGTCCTATCTAGAGGGGGCTGTCTGGGGGGGTTGTCCTGTCTGGATGGGGCTGCCTCTGGGAGGTGTCCCAGGTGTGGGGGGATGGGGGCGGCATGTGGACTACAGTGGTTCATGTGCAGTAGGGGAGATATGTGGACAGGATGGGTGCCGAGGGTGTATGCGGAATTCCATGTTTTTGCAAGGGGTGTAGCCTACACTTACGAGGGGGTGCACGGTTTCGCTTGGATACGTGATGGCCTTGCAAGGGAGGACATGCAGATTTTCTGAGGTGTGGCCTAGTATTGTGAGGTGAGATGTGCGATTTCACTTGGGTGCTGCCTGGGCTTGCGAGGGAGGGCATGTTTCTTTCTCTGGGGTGCACCCTGGGATTGCGAGGTGAGGCATGTGATTTTGCTGGGGTGCAGCCTGGGCTTGCGAGGGACGAAATGCGTTTTCTTTGGGGTGCAGCCTTGGATTGCTAGGTGAGGTGCAGGATTTCACTTGGGTGCAGCCTGGGCTTGTTTTGGAGGGCACGCATTTTCTCTGGGATGTAGCCTGGGATTGCGAGGAACGTACGATCTTGCTGGGGTGCAGCTTGGGCTTGTTTGGGAGGGCGTTTTCTCTGGTGTGTGGCCTTGGATTGCGAGGTGATGCATATGATTTTGCTGGGGTGCGGTCTGGGCTTGCTCGGGATGGCAGGCGTTTTTTCTGGGGTGCGTTCTGTGATTGCGAGGTGAGGCGTGCGATTTTGCTGGTGTACGGGCTGGGCTACCATGGGAGGGCATGCATTTTCTGTGGGTTATGGCCTGGAATTGCGAGGTGAGGCACGCGATTTCACTGGGGTACTGGATGCTGGGCCTAGGATGGTGCTGAGGCTTGTGCCATGTTATTCCTTTGGCTTGCTTTTTGCTGTGCGTTTGGGTGTGTTGTAGGCGTTCCTCGCACAGCTTCTTGTGACTTGCACAAAGGCTAGTAATGCTTCTTGGAATCCAAGAATACGTGTGGCACGCAATATTTTTTGTTCCACTGCTGGCGCAGGGTTCTTCTTTGCGCACAGTCATTGTGCCATTTCTGCACCCCATTCCTTGAATCGTGCCTCAAAAGTATAACATCTCAGCAACAGTCGCTCAACCTGCTCAGTTTCATTTTGCAACTTTCTACTATAGGATCCCCTGCAATTCTGCACCAGGCAAACAGTTTTGACCTGCACATCCCTTCCAATCAAGCCTCAGGGGGTACATTGATAAGGCTACTTTCTCATTTTGTAGTGAGAAGCACTTGATAAACGTAGTTATTAAGTACTATTATTTTTTGGGACAGTGAAAATAATCCTTATCTGAAATAAAATCAAGTTGCAAATTTGAACAATTTGTCCAAATATACACAAAATAAAAACAATTATGAAACTACTGCAATGCCTTCCAAAGATAGTGGGCCTCATTACAACTGTCAGGTCTGGACCACGGTGATTCCATGACGGCGGTAACAAAGTTTCCACATCCGCAAAGTTGCGGAAAGACCGTCCCATTACATGCTGTCGGTCGCGCGCACCACACGGACGCGGAAACGTTGTTACCGCCATCACGGAAAAAGCCACAGAAATGGACATAGCGCTGCCACAAGTAGCGCAAAACCCGTGTCCGCCACCATCGCCATGGACACGGAACCGGAAATACCGTGATCGCCAAAACAGGAAACAGAGAGGAGGCCATCATATAAAGCACAATCCATTGCCATCCAGAGTCAGCACAAGTAGAATCCACACTGTGAGAAGGCAAAAGGGACCACCAGCATGTCTGCCAGGATTCCAGCCCAGAGGCAGTGCAAACAGCGCTTTAGTGAGGCGGAGCTAACTGTTCTGGTGGAGCACATAGTGGAGCATGCAGAAATGCTGTTCAGTGCCGATCAACGGCGTGCCACACAGCAGCAGAAGAAGGAAGTGTGGGCGGAAGCAGCACGCAAGTGCACTGCTGTGGGCGTGACTGTGAGGAGTTTAAAGGACTGCCACAAGCGGTGGGACAACCTCAGGCTGAGAGTTCGGAACCTGATCTCCACACACCGCCAACGCAGCAGTGGGACAGGTGGAGGACCCCCTTCCCCATTGAGACTGCAAGCATGGGAGGAGCATTGCAGCAGTGTCCTCCACCTCGAGGGCATCCATGGGATCGGGGAGGCTGAGGCAGGAGTGAGCCCACCTGCAGATGCTGGTAAGTGGAAAAACATGAAAGCCATATGAGTATATGTTGATGGCATGACTGGGAAAAAGGACCCATTAACAACCCCCCCCACCAGGCAGTGCATGACTGGGCCAAAGGACCCATTAACAACCCCCCCCCCAGGCAGTGCATGACTGGGCCAAAGGACCCATTAACAACCCCCTCCCCAGGCAGTGCATGACTGGGCCAAAGGACCCATTAACAACCCCCCCCTAACCCAGGCTGTGCATAACTGGGCCAAAGGACCCATTAACAACCCCCCCAGGCAGTGCATGACTGGGTCAAAGGACCCATCATCATCCATATGGCAACCTATATCACTACAATGCATACCCCCAACACGCAGATGCATGTAACTGCCACTATTAAATGATCAACCCGTATGATGCATGTGATGCAACCATCAGGCACCACCACATAACTAATTACATGTCCTCTGTGTCCCCACAGCCGTATCAAGTGACAGTGATACTGCACAACAGCCCAGACAATCAGCACCGGCACGTGTCCAAGCCACCGCCCCTGCACAGGAGGATGCTGCCAGCAGTTCGGCATCCCTGCCCCCAGTAGCAACTGCAACACATGTGCCGGCCACCATCAGCGACATACCCACCATCTCCATGCTGCCTGACGCAACACAGGTGCCACGGGCACCCATCATGCCCACCCAAACCACCACAGAAGGTAGCTGCACTGCAGAGGAGACGGCCTGTAGTGACAACAGTGCCCCGGCAGAGCAGTCTGATACTGGCCCACAGGGGGAGATGCCCACATTGGATGACCTGGAATCCTTCCATGAGCTGGAGTTCAGCCCCACATCACTCTGAAGTCCCATGAGGTCACCCACCCCATCAATGGCAGAGCTAAATTCCCGCATGCAGCGGATGGAGGAGCAGCAGGCTACCCTCACCCAGCTTGTGGAGAGGCAGCTCGAGGAATCTAGGCTGCAGAGGGAGTGCTACAGCACGTCAGTACGTCGTCTCTCAAGGTCTATTGGACGCTTTGCCAGCACTATAGTCACCGTGGCACGCCATGTGCGGGAGGGCAATGACAACACCTCCAGGCTCATAGAGTCCATGTTGATTGGCCAACAGGCAAATATTGCGCATATGCCATCTATTCCTGATTCTATGCCATCCAATACCACCACCCCATCCAGCTCCACTACTGCCAGCCAAGGAGGTGCTCGAGTCGCCTACGACGTTTGGGTCGAGGGGGAGGTTGTTTGGGGGGGTTAGAACATTGGGGCCTGGTTGGGGGTGGGTACGTTTGGGTGGTGGGGGAGGTTGTTTGGGGGGTTAGAACATTGGGGCCTGGTTGGGCGTGGGTATGTTTGGGTGGTGGGTGGGCACGGGTGTACAGCTTCCCTAACCATTGCACCTCCTTCCCTGTTGTTAATTCATCAATATATCATCATTTAAAAACAAAACATACATGAGTGGTCATCTATCATTTCATTTGTAGTACAACAATGCATTTATTGGCATCACCATACCCATGCATTGCTGTGAATGTGCTGTGTCTCAAAAGTAAATGCGAATCAGTTCATCCCGTGCTCTTTGGCCATCTAGTGGACGCCCAGGAGGAGGTGGTGCCATCCCATCCCATCCCCATCCCCATCTCCATCCCCATATTCTTCATCTTCGTCTGGGGGCATTGGGTTTTTCCTTTGCAGGCAGAGATTGTGCAGCATGGCACATGCAAGCGTGATTTTACCCGTCTTCACTGGGCTGTACAGCATTGATCCGCCAGATCTGCTCAAACAGCGGAACCGGGCCTTCAGCAGTCCGAATGTCCTCTCAATCATTCCACATGTGCGGACATGTGCCCTGTTGTACGCCTCTTCATGCCTGTTCCTTGGCCTCCATACAGGTGTCATCATCCATGGCGTGAGTGCATATCCAGCATCACCTACATGAGATGTAGATGGGGGGACATGTCAGTGTTAGTGGTATCATGTCTTCATCTGATGCTGTGCTATCTTGTGTCATTGTTCATTCATGCATATGTGCCATACAGTGGTTGGTAGTGTTTTTGACCATCACAGAGGACGTTGCCAACTGGACATTGACCAACGCATTGACGTGCATGTGTACTCTGCCCTGCGGGTGAAATTTGATTGTGAGTATGGCATTGTGCAGTGATGTGCACACATGGCAGAGTCACTCCACTGTGATGAAGTAGTCGATGCAGGACGTCTCATGTACAGGCATCATGTGCATTGGGAGGGCAGTGTTCCATTTGTGGGTGGGTGATTGCAGTGGCACAAGGTGTATGGGACAGTGATAGTATCGGCTGTGTGTGTCATGTGGCAGGGTGTGTACGGGCACACTTTGGTGACCTGTCATGTGTTGCTTTGTGATGTTTAGGATCCACTGTCTATTCAGTTGATGGCAGGGGGGTGATGCATGTGCAGTCACAGCAGCACACTCACATTGCTCATTGGCCTGGACACACACACACCACTTCAACAGGGTTGGTGCATTGGCAGCTGTACTCACCCAATAGCCATGTGCTTTGTCCGGCATAGAGTTCCATGTACCGTGGCAATGTGGAATTCCGCAGTACCATTGAGTCATGGGTTGAGCCTGTGAAACGTGCGCTGCAGTGTGTTATCAGTTGCATGGCATCACATACCATCTGTACATTCAGCGAGTGATACTGTTTCCTATTGCGGAACACCATCTCAATTGCATGTGGTACTGTCAGGTCAATGTGGGTGCAGTCAACTGCACCTATGCAATTTGGCATGCCTGCTATGGCATGGAAGGCCAGCTTGGTGGCAATGACCTTAGGGAGGGTACGGGGTAGGGCTATCTGTTCCGACACATGGCGCAACAGGGCATCCAGTACCTGTACCAGGATTTTTGAGAAACAGGGTTGTGATATGCCATGCAGCTCACCAACCATGTGTTGATAGGTGCCAGTGCCAAGGATATGCAGTACAGACACAACCTTTGGGGGGGGGTGGCGGTGGGGGAGTCTATGCGCCTGCTGATGTTGTCCTCAATCATGGTGGTGATGTACAGGATTGTTGGACGGTCCGCCGGTATAGTGTGTGGATCTGTCCTGGGGTAAGGTTCCAGGGTGAGGCCCTGATGCGTGGTATTGCAGGCTGCCTACGTAGTTGTGCCGGCTGGACAATGGGGTTTGCCATAGGTGCAGGGTTGCTGGTTGCCGCCTGCGCCTCCTCCACCTCCGCCTCCTCCTCTGCACCATTACTGCCATCATGTGCAGTGCTGCCTGTTGGTTGAGTAGGCCCAGTTCCAGTGCTACTAGAGTTGCTGCCTGCATGGTTCTGTGTTGTGTTGGGCTGGGTGTGGCTCTTATGTAGGCTCCCAGTGGGCTGCTGGGTCCAGCTGGGCTGATTTGGTGCACCTGTGCCCTGATTCAGTTCAGCAGGCACTGTTTAACGTTATGTTCGCGGTGGCGGCAGTACCGCCACCATGATCACGGTTTTAACGCCATATTTCAGGCGGTGTCCGCGCTAGTTGTGATGCTCGCGGTGTTCCGTATAGCCGGAAACTGAGGGGTTTCCGTGCAGGCAGACATTACGGGACCCTTAACTCCGCAGTGACGGTTGAGGGTGGTGCTATTTCCGGGACCACAGGTCATGATCGGGCGGACGCAGTAACAGTGGTTTTACCATCAGCGTTAACTCCGGACCGATGTACTTGTAATGAGGCTAGTGTTTATAAACCAAACTTTAAAAGACCTTTTGCAAACAGTATTTCTATCAATTACATCAGGGAAGAGATTTGGTCATGTTCCCGAATTGCAGACTGCTCTCAAAACCGGCCTTGCCACTTAACCAAAGTGAGAGCTTCTGGAAGTTTTTTCACACTATAGGCCTCATTACGACCCTGCCGGTCCGGAAAGAACGGTGGTGGTAAATCCGCCACCACCGTTCTTTCCGGACCGGCTGATTAAGAGTCCTGCAGGCGTGAGGTGTCACTCCCGCCAGGTCTGACCTGGCGGGTTTAACACCACCCGCCTGCAGGCAGACATGGAAACACCGGCACCATTACAGCATGGCGCCGGTGTTTCCACTTCCCCATTCCCATGGAGTCCTATTGGACTCCATGGGAATGGGGATTAGCAGAATTCCGCCTCCAGAATTACCGGGTCACCGGTATTGTAATGCCCCGGTGATTCCGGCAATCACAGAGGCGGAATGGTAATACGAGTCCGGCGGTAACCTGCCGGAATTTCCGGCACGGTTACCGCCGGACTCGTAATGAGGCCCTATGCCTTTGCCAAAATTAGAAGTCTGTACAAGGTATTCAGCAGTCTGCTACTTTAAACAATGCCTCACTCTTCATTTTGCCACTATTTATGCAAATATGGGGGTCCACACATCGTTTGCCATCCAGGGTCCGCAAATCCTTGGACCAGCCATGATAGCACAGCACCTTCTAAAACACATACAAATATAATTAAGAAATTACAGGTTCGATTATGTTACAAAATTAACCATGCCCATAGTTAAGGCAACATTTTCCCCACAGATCAGGGTTGCCCACCATTTCTCTAGCGCCATTGTGCAATAATGTTAAAAAAATCTATCTAAAAATAGGCCTCTGTGCTTAGCCAGACTAGGACATCTTAGTAGGTGACATACCTACATACAGAGAGGGTCTTACTAAGCTTAAAATGCACACCTAAAACCTGACGCGTAGGGATTAAGAGAACTTGATTTTGTAAAATGATGTTACAGTAAGAGAAAGGAAGCACGTACCCCAAACGATGTATGTTCACAGAGTGAATTCGTTTTCATTAAAACTGCTTTTGCAGCATTGAAATACAAAACAATCTACACGCCATACAAGAAGACTATACAAACTTGAATATCTACCTGCTTCCTCCCATACAAATCAACAAATACTGTAACGAAATATACCTTACGTTTCCATCAAACTCAATATTTTGTTCAACTTCACCTCCGATTGACCACCTTAACACGAATATGTTATGCTTGTTCATCCCAAACTCAATCATGGTTGATGGGACAGACTACTTCTTGAATCCCCTTGTGTTATGCTTTTTTCACGCTTAGTCACTCTATTCTCTTCAAACACACATTGCAAAAGCCATGTTTTGACTGTCACACCTCAAGTGCAGCCTCAAATGCCGTAATGCACATGCCATGACTAATGGACAGAAATAAAGTGTGCACCATTACAAGTGAAACAGGTTAAAATGCTTAACTCATAAGAGGCGCACTCTTCAAACAAAACAACCATTGGTAAAACCAACAATGGTGGCTTTTGTGTAGTCATGGGACAGGCATTCTCCAGCACTGAGATAATGGCAATACCTGCCCTGAGATGATAACAGTGGCAACACTGTGAGAGCATGTGGGCTTATTATAGCAGTGAATGGAAAATTCCTAGCCAATACGTATAAATAAGACACAAATGTTGGCTTGGCCAATGCTCGTTCCCAATATGAAAGCTACAGTAATTTCATAGCCATTAATTATCACATAATTATGGTAATAAAAAGCAGCGTGATTTATATGTTGTTTGATTTATATGATAATAAGCAGTAACATTTATCTAGACCTATTTGTTTTGCTGTGTGAACTGTCAATCCATCCACACAGTTCTATGTTTCAATACTATTCTTTCATATTTAACTTTTAGCAGAACTAGATATGAACAAAAGTAAAAATTGTCACGGTAAGCAAGTCTTACAACAACATTATTATAATTAAAAGGCAAAAGGTACAGTCAACTGTATTTGCACATATTAAATAACCGGTTTTCGTATTAATCAATTGACTACGTGGTAAAAACACTGTCCACTTGGAATGAATACTATTTTTGTACAAAAATATGTTGTTCTATCAAGTGCCATGAAACTACTGTTCTTTTTTGCTATTATCATTTCTTCTCGAGCCTGTATGTAAATACATGCATAGTTATGTAGATACAGAATCATATGTGATGGAAATATGTATTATCAACTGATATGTGCATTACAATGTTCCACTTGGTTATATGGTTGTACAAATATGCCACTATGTACAGTTTTCGAAACTGTAAAAGTTTCCCTCAACTTTGATAACCCATCAATAACCATATGTACGTGTTACACTGAAATTAGTTATTTTGTATGACCAAGCTACCAATAAAATCGAACAAAATCCACAATTTCTCACTCAAGGGACACGAGGACCATTACGGGCTACAGGGACGTCATTTCACCAAAATGCCAGGGGTAGCGGAAGTGTCATCACAATGCCACTCCCCTAAGAGAGACATCACAGGAAGTGATGTCATTTGACCACGCCCCATGTGACATCACAGGGAGTCGCATCATAAAGGAGCCCCAAAAGGGCGACAGAGACTGCCTCTCAACGTCGACTTTTAAATCGTTCACTAAGAACCACATCTTTTTTGTAAACTTGTTGTGTATACTATCTGTACAAGTGTACAATGTGGTAGGTCTTGGAGGGGACCACTGCAGCCCCGAGCACACTGTCTTTGCCTCCCCTCTCTCCCTGCTGCCTGCCCCCCACCTGTGCTTTCTGCCAGTTTGCTCTGCTTGTTGAGCTTTACGAAACTTCAATACATAAATACAACCGTATCTGGCCGGAAAACCGCACTCCACTAACCCTTGAAGTGACTAGAAACCGTTCCGGCCAGATATTGCGCTGTACAAGAGCCCTTCATTTTCTGAGGGGGAGGAGTATGGTAAAGCTCGCGCCACTGTCAGCCTTGGGCTGGAAATGTAAACGGTGGCCCTTTGGTTACCTGTGCAGAGAGCTGGCCCTTGATCCTACAGATTAGTGCTTTATGCTCATGAGGCAGGGTAGGAAAGGGCACTGCTCTTCCTCCCTGCTCCGTGGTTCTTCCTCCGTCTCTCAGGATCAGTTTTCCTCTTCCACCTCAAAATTCCATCTGAGTGCAGATCACACCCGTTTGTTAATTGTGTTTGCACAAATGCGCTGCCTCTGCAAAGCACCCTGTTTATCTGTCAAAGCTCCAGGTTTTGCGGATTGCACATATAAGCCTAATATATAAAATGATTAATCCTCAACACGGCCGGGACTTTCAGGACCTAATGCTCTAGCACCCCCCCCTTTCATTCCACCTCCTTATTGTTGAAAGTGCAAGACATTTCCTATCCCTGCACTGGACACGTACTGCCCATCATCAGTGGCCCTTCACATTGGGTACAACTCAAAATTGAATCTGCCCCCTAAGGAATTTAGTGACTCAGAACATTGAAGAAAAACAAAAAATATATGTGCTACAAGAAGGAAACTGAACACCACAAAATGATAAATACAAGCGAAACCACCCAGATAGCTCATCGGGAGGATAGCTCAGGGACAACATGCTGGCCTTGGAACCAAGACGACACGTCCGCGCTTAGAAACCTCTGGGTATTAAGTGAGTTTTAAATAACCTATCATATCATAGATAATGTGGTCTAGCATAGCAAATAATATTGGGGTGTAGGTTAAGGGGTGGTTTCTGACATTTACCCAACTAAAAAGCAGAGCGCAGGGAGATGGTAACTAGCACGTTATTGTCTACATTGGATAGCAAAAATGTTAAAAGTAGCAGACATTAAGGATCAGTTGAAGTGAGATTACGGAGCTTTGGACCAAAAGCCAACAATTTATGCAAAAAGATTTTACTTGGATACACAACTTAGAGCCAACTTTCCAAAGTACTAATATTTCCTCCATGCATGTTTCACCTTTGGAGGCACGCAGGGGACATGATCCCAAAACAAAACCTGCATGAGCAAATGTCTCAGTGCAGGCGGAATCATCTGCTGAGCACAGCAAGGGTGTGACGTCCGTGTGCCTTATGCTGCATAGCAGCTTTCCTGACACCCTGGCCTGTGTGAAAATTGAGCTGCTCCTTCACAGCCCCTGCTTGCACCTGCAGTATGAATGCTGTGTGCCTTATCCTCCATAGCAGCTTTCCTGATGGCCTGGCATGTGTGCAAAGCTAGCTGTGCCTACACAGCCCCTGCTTGCACCTGCAGTATGAATGCTGTGTCCCTTATCCTTCAGTCTACACAGCCCCTGCTTGCACCTGCAGTATGAATGCTGTGTGCCTTATCCTCCATAGCACCTTTCCTGACGGCCTGGCCTGTGTGCAAAGTGAGCTGCACCTACACAGCCCCTGCTTGCACCTGCAGTATGAATGCTGTGTGCCTTATCCTCCATAGCACCCTTCCTGATGGCCTGGCCTGTATGCAAAGTGAGCTGCACCTACACAGCCCCTACTTGCACCTGCAGTATGAATGCTGTGTGTCTTATCCTCCACAGCACCTTTCTTGACGGCCTGGCCTGTGTGCAAAGCAAGATGCGCCTACACAGCCCCTGCTTGCACCTGCAGTATGAATGCTGTGTGCCTTATCCTCCATAGCACCTTTCATGACGGCCTTTCCTGTATGCAAAGCGAACTGTGTCTACACAGCCCCAGCGTGCGCCTGCAGTGTGAATGCTTTGTGCCTTATCCTGCATAGCACCTTTCCTGACAGCCTGGCCTGTGTGCAAAGCAAGCTGCGCCTACACAGCCCCTGTTTGCACCTGCAGTATGAAGCCTGTGTGCCTTATCCTCCATAGCACCTTTCCTGGCCTGTGTGCAAAACGAGCTGTGCCTACACAGCTCCTGCTTGCACCTGCAGTATGAATGCTGTGTGCCTTATCCTCCATAGCAGCTTTCCTGACGGCCTGACATGTGTGCAAAGCGAGCTGTGTCTAAACAGTCCCTGCTTGCGCCTGCAGTATGAATGCTGTGTGCCTTATCCTCCAGTCTACACAGCCCCTGCTGCACCTACAGTATGAATGATGTGTGCCTTATCCTCCATAGCAGCTTTCCTGATGGCCTGGCATGTGTGCAAAGCTAGCTGTGCCTACACAGCCCCTGCTTGCACCTGCAGTATGAATGCTGTGTCCCTTATCCTTCAGTCTACACAGCCCCTGCTTGCACCTGCAGTATGAATGCTGTGTGCCTTATCCTCCATAGCACCTTTCCTGACGGCCTGGTCTGTGTGCAAAGTGAGCTGCACCTACACAGCCCCTGCTTGCACCTGCAGTATGAATGCTGTGTGCCTTATCCTCCATAGCACCCTTCCTGATGGCCTGGCCTGTATGCAAAGTGAGCTGCACCTACACAGCCCCTACTTGCACCTGCAGTATGAATGCTGTGTGTCTTATCCTCCACAGCACCTTTCTTGACGGCCTGGCCTGTGTGCAAAGCAAGATGCGCCTACACAGCCCCTGCTTGCACCTGCAGTATGAATGCTGTGTGCCTTATCCTCCATAGCACCTTTCATGACGGCCTTTCCTGTATGCAAAGCGAACTGTGTCTACACAGCCCCAGCGTGCGCCTGCAGTATGAATGCTTTGTGCCTTATCCTGCATAGCACCTTTCCTGACAGCCTGGCCTGTGTGCAAAGCAAGCTGCGCCTACACAGCCCCTGTTTGCACCTGCAGTATGAAGCCTGTGTGCCTTATCCTCCATAGCACCTTTCCTGGCCTGTGTGCAAAACGAGCTGTGCCTACACAGCTCCTGCTTGCACCTGCAGTATGAATGCTGTGTGCCTTATCCTCCATAGCAGCTTTCCTGACGGCCTGACATGTGTGCAAAGCGAGCTGTGTCTAAACAGTCCCTGCTTGCGCCTGCAGTATGAATGCTGTGTGCCTTATCCTCCAGTCTACACAGCCCCTGCTGCACCTACAGTATGAATGATGTGTGCCTTATCCTCCACAGGACCTTTCCTGACGGCCTGGCCTGTGTGCAAAGTAAGGTGTGCCTACACAGCCCCTGTTTGCACCTGCAGTATGAATGCTGTGTGCCTTATCTTCCATAGCATCTTTCCTGATGGCCTGGCCTGTGTGAAAATTTAGTTGCACCTACACAGCCCCTGCTTGCACCTACAGTATGAATGCTGTGTGCTTTATCCTGCATAGCAGCTTTCCTGATGGCCTGGCCTGTGTACAAAGCGAGCTGCGTCTACACAGCCGCTGCTTGCGCCTGCAGTATGAATGCTGTGTGCCTTATCCTCCATAGCAGCTTTCTTGGCGCCCTGGCCTGTGTGCAAAGCAAGCTGTGCCTACACAGCCCCTGCTTGCACCTGCAGTATGAATGCTGTGTGCCTTATCCTCCATAGCACCTTTCCTGATGGCCTGGCATGTGTGCAAAGAAAGCTCGGCCTACACAGCCCCTGCTTGCACCTGCATTATGATGTTGTGTGCCTTATCCTCCATAGCACATTTCCTGATGGCCTGGCCTGTGTGCAAAGCGAGCTGTGTCTACACAGCCCCTGCTTGCGCCTGCAGTATGAATGCTGTGCGCCTAATCCTCCATAGCAGCTTTCCTGTCGGCCTGGCCTCTGTGCAAAGCAAGCTGTGCCTACACAGCCCCTGCTTGCACCTGCAGTATGAATGCTGTGAGCCTTATCCTCCAGTCTACACAGCCCCTGCTTGCACCTACAATATGAATGCTGTGTGCCTTGCCCTCCATAGCACCTTTTCTGATGGCCTGGCCTGTGTACAAAGCGAGCTGCGCCTACACAGCCCCTGCTTGCACCTGCAGTATGAATGCTATGTGCTTTATCCTCCATAGCACCTTTCCTGATGGCCTGTCTGGTGTGCAAAGCGAGCTGCATCTACACAGCCCCTGCTTGTGCCTGCAGTATGAATGTTGTGTGCCTTTTCCTCCATAGCAACTTTCCTGACGGCCTGGCCTGTGTGCAAAGCGAGCTGCGCCTACACAGCACCTGCTTGCACCTGCAGTATGAATGCTGTGTGCTTTATCCTCCATAGCACCTTTCCTGATGGCCTGAACTGTGTGCAAAGCGAGCTGCATCTACAAAGCCCCTGCTTGCACCTGCAGTATGAAGCCTGTGTGCCTTATCCTGCATAGCACCTTTCCTGACAGCCTACCCTGTGTGCAAAGCGAGCTGTGCCTACACAGCCCCTGTTTGCGCCTGCAATATGAAGCCTGTGTGCCTTATCCTCCATAGCACCTTTCCTGGCCTGTGTGCAAAGCGAGCTGCGCCTACACAGCTCCTGCTTGCACCTGCAGTATGAATGCTGTGTGCCTTATCCTCCATAGCAGCTTCCCTGACGGCCTGGCCTGTGTGCAAAGCGAGCTGCACCTACAAAGCCCCTGCTTGCACCTGCAGTATGAATGCTATGTACCTTATCCTCCAGTCTACACAGCCCCTGCTTGCACCTACAATATGAATACTGTGTGCTTTATCCTCCATAGCACCTTTCCTGACGGCCTGGCCTGTGTGCAAAGCGAGCTGCACCTACACACCCTCTGCATGTGCCTGCAGTATGAATGCTGTGTGCCTTATACTCCATAGCAATTTTCCTGACGGCCTGGCCAGTGTGCAAAGTGAGCTGCACCTGCACAGTCCCTGCTTGCACCTGCAGTATGAATGCTGTGTGCCTTATCCTCCACTCTACACAGCCCCTGCTTGCACCTACAATATGATTGCTGTGTGCCATATCCTCCATAGTACCTTTTCTGATGGCCTGGCCTGTGTGCAAAGCGAGCTGCACCTATACAGCCCCTGCTTGCGCCTGCAGTATGAATGCTGTGTGACTTATACTCCAAAGCACCTTTCCTGACGGCGTGGCATGTGTGCAAAGCGAGCTGCACCTACACAGCCTCTGAGTGCCCCTGCAGTATGAATGCTGTGTGCCTTACCCTCCATAGCACCTTTCCTGACTCCCCCCCAGCAAGCTGCGTGCACATGGCCCATGCTTGCGCCTGCAGTATGAATGAATTCAAGTCTATGTTAGGTTTTTGCTGATTTCTCCGCTTTATATGTAGGCATCACATTGCCATTCTGTAGGGCCAGTCATTAGGCCCAGAAGGGACAGCTTCGTTTTTTTTCCTGCTCTTGATTTGATATATTTCCACCAATAAACACCTTTATATGGTAAGAGCAGGAAGCCAGTAAGGGGTGGTCCGTTAACAGCTTCCTCCTCCTGTCTTGCTGGATTGATCCAACTCCTTTGCAACATTAGTTGTCCGGCTGCAACGCCCACACACTCACCCCAACCCTCAACCAATGTGCATCTGGGAGGGTGGGTCTAGAAGCAGGGCTGAGAGGACGAAAGAACTGGAAAAAAAAACATTTGAAGTGGTTCTTTGTGACCCTTAGAGACAAGTGAATTATGGTCCATGAAGTCCTAAGTCACAAAGTACAGTGTTCTGGTATATAGTTCTGTCGCTGTTCCTGCACCTCGTGAGGCAGAATACAACATGGCATGTAGTTTTATGGATTTTCTGCCTTAGTCAAACACAGTATATTATGGAATTTGTAATCCTGTGAGTCCGCTGTTATGGCGAATTCAGTTTGGCCATGTGTTTCCATGAGGACATCTAAAAAGTGAGTGCTTTCTGGGAAGTGTAGTTCATAACTAGGTTTTAGAAACAACAGCTCTGAGGTCACAGATTTCCAGTGGAACATCGCCCACATCCTCCAGTCTAAATTCCAGGCATCATTAAAGTCACCTATCCCCTTGTCATTATGTGTTGAGAAGTGACCAGTTGTTCTATGTAAGCTTGTTAGAAATGCCCAGTAGAGAATAATACATGCAGAGTTGGTAGAACTAGAGAAAGGGGTTGCTCCTGGCATATGATGCCTATGCAATTCATCAGGGCCTACTTGGATATACTTACAGAGTCTATTTGAGATGTGATATCTATAAACTAAAACAGGTCCTGTAATTTAATGACAGTTTAGCAGCATTCCCTTTGTCTTAAACATGCAATTGTTCTTAATGATATGGTATTTATAATGCGCTTATTACTCAGATGTTTTTAAGCGCGGACCCAGGGATCGAACCTGTGGTGCTCCGTGTCGTCTTGCTTCCTAGGCGAGCACGTTGCCCCTGAGCTATCTTCCCGAGAACAATGTGGGCCCTAACCTGGGCATGGTTGGCTGTCCATAGGCATAGACTCTTTACTTGGCATTTAATGGTAATATCCAGGCGTCTGGCGCTTCATCTAGCACATGCTGAAAATACTGGTAAAGTGTAGCCTCTGGATATAGGGGGAAAGTGGCATTTGATAAAGCCACACCTATTGTCTTTGGCAATGCTTGCTTGCACAGCACGGGCTGCACCACCTTCTGCCATTTCCTAGCACTGGGCACATCAACTGCCACTGTCCCCTGATTTAATTCCACAGAATGTGTGGCCCGTGAAAGAAAGCAACAGTAATTCTTCTTCGCCAGAATCTGAATCTGTGATGTGCATGTAGAACACAGATCTCGACAACAGGTGCATAACCCACTGAGCTGCATGAACGTCAGGGAATGTGGATGCTGACCTGGCATGAACCTTTAGCACTATTCTGCCGCATTGGCAACATATATTTATGGGTCTAAAAGGACGTATTTTAGAAAAGAGCAATTTTATCTCTGCACCATGATTTCCACGTTCCTTTTTAATGAAATAAAGCTGCAAAACCGCAGCCAAACCCCAGTGCACTGCCCATTCATCCCCGTTTCTTACACGCTCACATGGACCTGAAATAAGTGATTTTATCCAGGTTAGCACTGAATCCGCTTCAGCGTGGCTCTTCTTCTGCATGCATGTTCGCTATAATAATGACACAGGGTGGCTCCGTTATATGTGTGGGCAACCCCCACACACACACCCGCCCCCGACCTCAACTCAGTAGACTCACACTCACATACAGCCACTGCACACACCCACCCCCACCGACCGACTCAGACTGTCTACCCACCGTGAGCACCGTGAAGTTGGCCTTGCTTGACACTGGAAGACAGGGGCTCAGGAGCGCCACGCACGTCTTCAGATAAACCACGTGCCAAATGTACCAGCATGCAGCACGGCAAGAAGATAGCTGTGGTCACGCCCCCTCCTCTTGCCAGAGGTCACAAGAGATTGCCAGAGGTCGCTAGACAATCGGCAGCAGTCGCTCGTGCGACCCCTAAATGACGTCCCTGACGGGCTAGCTCACAAAACACTGACGGTGGAGAATGAGAATGATAAGATCAACTATAGTATCTGTTTTAATAGGAATTGATATTATGGTCACTGGTAATCATTTCTGGCGAATAAGTGGACTTCATTCTGATTAGACATGTCCTTTTCTAACACTTTGCTCAGAAATCACACCTGTACTCTTTATGGCAGGCATCTATGCTTGGTTGCTTGCAGACATAACATACTTTTCAAGGCCTGGAAGGAAAGAGTGTGAGACCCAGCTGCCGTTGGAGAGGCAACACTTGAGAGAAGGTGTAGGATACCAGGATGGCAGAAGACAGCATCAGTGACGGCAGAGCCCTGGCCATGAAGTGCAGATGGATGAAGTAAGGCCCAAAGCAGGTTTGATTGATATTGATTGATATTTTATTTCTATCGCGCTCGTACACAAGTGTTTCAGAGCGTGACAAGGCAAGGGAGGAGAACAGGGGAAAACAAAACAGCGATCTTACTAGGCCCAGTGACATTGAGAACGTGCAAGTGCACGTGGATGGTGATGCCGGGAATGGAGGCCCAGGTACCCAGTAGAAGCCTCACCCACCAGGGGGGAAATATAGCAGTGCTGTACAGCTCTATAGTTTTGCTATTATCACCCCAAATGAGATGGGTATGCCCATACGTGGGCACCGTGCCTGTTGGGCCCAGGAACTCAAGTTACTCCTCACTGATAAGGCACAATAAGGCCAAAACATGTCTGGGGATGCTTGCGGTCCACAACAGATGTGGAAGCCCCCATCAAAAGAGGAAAGCGAGACTCAGCTGGGAATAGAGGCCAAAAAGGAGAGGGTCAGTGCCCCTGCAACCAGTCAAGACGAGTCAACAGATGTGGAATGTGTCCTAAGAAGCAAAAGGAAAGGACAGAAAAAGAGAAAGACCAAGGGAAAGAAAACACTAAAAAGAATAAGAGGGAAGGTGCAGAAACCATAGGCCAGACGGCATCACCCAAGACCAAGCCGCGCCCGCCGCAGATGACATTGAATCTGAAGAATAAACAAAGACTATGAGATTGGCAAAGAAAAGACCACTACCTCTAAGAGCAAGTACTACTTCAGCAAAAAGTCGCATTCAAGGACCAGGTGGTGATTGAGGACATCGACAGTGAAGAGGAAACACCACAAATACAGGAAGAATTCCAGGAGATCGTCCAGACGACGGATGAGCTTGCAAAGACAAGGATGGGGGAAAAGATGAGATTGAGCAAGCAGAGGGTGAGGTCACCCAGTAAAGTATCAGGGTGACCCTGTTAAAACCCTGATAGACCCACAGATCATAGTTTAAACATTACTAAGATTGCAACATCCTTGCTCACCTTGAATATCAGAAGCATGAAGGACAGGAACAGACAGGCTAGCCCATTGAGCTTTTTGATATCCCAGAACTGTGATGTGTGCTTTGCTCAGGAATGTGGTATAGAGTAGGCCCAGTTGTACAAACAACTTGAGGTGGAGTGGAGGCACGACCCATCATTTTGGTCCTGAGGGAATGACTGAAAGTCCTCAGATGTCACCATCCTTGTAAAAGGGAGGCATCTCATGGTTAAATAAGCAACAGAGCAGGTGAAAGGCTCATTGTTGACCATCAATGGATCATGGGTAGACAAACCGATCCTTCTGATCAACATGTATGCCCCATAACAAAGAATGAATGACTGGAAAATTTTACAAAATGTGAGGCCGCTGCTCATCACCTCCAGGACCATGATGAGGTTTGACTTTAACTGCACTATTGGGGAGGGACACCCTGGCCCAGGCTCTGCAGGGCTGGATGTGAAATCCAGACTGCTTCAGGTGATTGTTGGGGAGGCTGCCTGCAGAGATGTCATTGTAAATTTGGGGCAAATGCCAGGAACTACTCCAGGCATCACTAGGAAGGCTCTATGTGCTTCATGATTGCCATCCACTTCACTGACCACAGAGCAATCAGCTACAATGGGGCAATTTCACGAAAGTTCCCAGGGGGCCCTGGTTCCGGGAAACTGAATTGCACACTGTTGGACAGTGAGGTGACTATGGCAAACCTCAGAGTGGCATACGCAGGGTGGAGAGTCATGAAAGAGCGTGTTTGGAGATGGACAAGACCCATGTCTGGAGCTTCTTTCAGGATGTAAGCAGATCTGCTGCATAGGAAAATAAGAGAATCTACAGGAAACTGCAAAGCAAAATACAGAGACTGTAACAGCTCTTGCTCTGAGGTTGGGATATGAAAGATGACCTGGAGGAAACCAGGAAGGTGTTAGCAAACCACGTTCACATGGAGTCTAGTAAAGTCATGTCTGATCTGGGCCGAGCGACTTTAGAAGGATGAGAAGTGGAACTTGTTTTTCTTCTGAAGCTACACTGCACCGCCACGCCCCAAGTGGGATCCAGAGGGTAACGTCCGAGGTTGGAAAGAGGATGTCATGAATGTCATTACCAACCTTTATGGCATCTTCTACTCATCGAAGTTGTTGAAGAGAGACCCGGCGGACATGTTCCTGGATCAGATCTCAAAGATGCTGGGCCCAGAAGAGAGAGCAGCCCTGAACACCCCTTTCATGCTGGAGGAGATATACCAGGCAGGCATGTCTTCCAAGCACAGTAAGTACCCCGGCTGTGATGGTCTCACAGTTGAACTGCACACCAATCTATGAAAACTGATTGGACCTGACTTGCAGGGGCTAAATCAGGAGATGACAGCGAGGGGTGGCATGACACAATCCTTGAGGGAGGGCACAATCAGGCTCTTTTACAAACACAAGGGAGCGAGGGGACCTCAAGAAATGGAGGGTCCCCTGAATGTGGACTACAAAATCCTCACAAAAGTAATGGCTAACAAAGGCTGATCTGAAAGATAGTTCACTCAGACCAGCACTGAAAGATGTCCAGTCACTAGAACACAGACAACCTGGCAATGATCAGCTACATGATCGAGTATGTCAAGGACTAGAATTTCTGGACTGCTCTGGTCATCCTGGATCAGAAGAAGGTGTCTGACCGAGTTTCCCATGAGTTCAGGGACTGGGCCCTGCAGGTACTGGGGCTGGGAGACTTCTTCTATGAGAAGGTGAATGTAATGTTTAAAGAGATCTTCAGTAATGCTTTGGATATTGGCTGGAATATCACCTCCTTCCTATTGGAGTCAGGGTTCCAACAAGGGTGTTCACTCTCATATGATCTGTTTGTGTTATAGAGCTTTCTGCAGAACTCATCAGACAGAACAGTGACATCGGATGATTTAAGGTCTCAGGAAACAACGGCAAAGCTGAGGTGACGTACTCCCTCTACATTGATGATATCTCAGTCTCATGTGCAGATAAAAGCTCTATATGGGCTCTGGTAAAAACCGTTGAGGACTTCAGCAAAGCTTCAGGAGCCAAGATCAACTGCACAAAGTCAGATTCCATTCTCTTTGGAGACTGGACCACTGCACCTGAATAGCTGTCCTGCCCTATCAGACAGGCCGACATGAAGATCCTGGGAGTCTGGTTTGGATGTGATGAAGCTGCGGAGAGGACGTTGGGTGAACAAGTGATGAAGACCAATCAGAATCTGGGATGCTGGAGCCTCTATTCAATCTCACCTTCCACCTATGCTTCCAGTCTCCTCATCTTTGCTGCAGGCCATATTGTCTAGAGTCTGATTCGAGTGTGCTTTTCTGTTTGAGAACCCATCCAATAGACAACAGGTATGCATTGAGAAAACCTAATAATTAAGGACTAGCTTCTGCATGGGGTATTGTGCTAACCATAATGTTGTTTGCTTGTTCAAGCCAATGTCTTCCAGTTCTCCTTACCCCAGCACTCCCCGTAGGCTCTGCTATTGTACACTAGTCAGAGTTGTCACAAGCAGGCCTGTGAAAGTGCAGAGTCATTCTATAGAACGTCTGTGGCATTTTGTCAGAAACGTATTTGATGTGACACTTAGACAGGCACATATATAGATTATGTCAATGGACGCACACACATGTACAAGAAGGCATACAGAAACACACATGCACACCACAAAACAACAGATATACAACACAAGCAAATGCACAGTAGTACAGACTAAGGAGCACACACCTACACAGAAACACACACAGACAAAACACATAATCAGAAGCAAACAGAAAGATACAAGAAAACCTACTCTACAAATACCAACCCACACACAGAAACACACACATCCCCACATACCAACAAACACAGAAAGGCACATACTCAGCAGAATACATTCAGCCGCACAAACACAGACAAATGAGGACGCCTTAACCATTCAGACATCCACACAAACATATCCATACATTCACATATACACTGCCTCACAGACACACACATACAGACAAATATGAAAAGGCACTCAAATATACACGCACAGACACTTAGATATATGGGAATAGAGACACACATGTATAAAACAACAAATCTGTTTATAACATTTTCAAATGTACCCCTGCATCTTCCCCATGTTCAGATCTGCTAGAAAGGCCTTAACCTCTAAGCTCCTATTATTTCTATCAACACTGACAGATTTGTGTTTGTGTTTGAACAGAGGAAATAGCTGACTCTGTTCGTTTTGACTCTGCCGCAGGCCTTACCCACAGTAAGGGGCATTAGACCTTTGTTGCAAAGGATGTTCTGGGGAAGTGTGGTTGGGAGGACCCAGTGGGAGATACACTCAATGCTGGCAGTGGTGTTGCCAGAATTCTAGTCAATATAGCCGGACATGACCCAGTAGCCACAGATGTGGGGTATGCTGGCACCATTCAGATGTTCACATTGGCCCTGTCTATGATCTCCTATTGACTGGACTACATTTTAACTACAAAGAGAAGCATGGTGCAGGGAGGAACTTTCATCTTCTATAGAATCACGTCAGCTCTTAACAATGCTCTTGCCCCCATAGTAAAAGGATTAATCTCAGGGGGCGAATTTGGCCTGATGCGGTTTCATAAGGAAGCTCGCCCTCCACCAACCCAGTGACCTCTCTCACGTATGCAGAAGTGCCCTTAGATTTTTTGGAAAGGCTTCTCTTCTCCACTGTAATCTGCAGCGCGGGCACATGCACATACACCCAGATTACAATCTTCACCACCACAACATGCGATGGCCATGTACTAAAATAAACAAGTTTTGAAGACAGATCACTGACGTCAATTCCTTACAAATAAAAACATTGTTTTGACAATATTTCGTATCATACTATATTAACACGACACACACACACAAAAATTGCAAGATAAGGACAACGTGTATATTAGACAATGTTTCTAGGTGATGTAAACTATTGTTTTTTAGTTCCTTTGGGAAGAGGAACGACATATGATGTTCCAAAGATTATTGAAATCACAATAAAAGTACTTCTTGGCAGAACATTATGTTTTCCATAGCACCCAAGGGCAGGATGCTGCTATTCATCTATTTTATAGAGCATTGCTTTCAGACTGTGGTTTTTATAATTATAATGAATTAGACAATTAAATCCTAACCATTTTTTTTATTTGACTGTGTATTAGCTATTATATTTTTAGAATTAATTGTAAGATAATACGCCACACAGATCTATCCCTAAATGGTGAAAAAAAACAGATCTTCCATAAGACAAACCATTTTAAAACTAACAATTATCTCTTTTTCTTGAAAAAATGAATTCCTATATTTGGTCTCAAGGAATAGCCAGTTTAGTTACAGGGTATTAACAAAAAGGCTTCATTTGCCAGTCAACCGGGTTGCACTATGTTGTACTGCATAAAATCAGAGGTTGCAGACCCCTTCTTAATGGGGTTCGCACGACCACCTTTTGACCAGCTATCGTTCAAATACTGCACCACTTATGTCAGCTGAACAGTATCCTACCACTGTAACGAGCAGCTTTACCTTTCACATGATACTGCTTCCAGTAGCCACGGCGCCTCCAAACACACCTGCCATGTATAAAGTCTGCAGAAGGCACTCTTGCTCAGTCACAGGATGTACCAGTCACTCTTCCCAGCAATGAGAACCTCCATCAAATTCACTCACGGTCAAACAGTAATATAGTCATCTTTGCCAACAACCCAGGCATTGCAGAGTTGCTCATTACAGTTCAACACCAACTCCCTGTTATCCACATGAATTCAGCATCAACACTGCACTCTAATGTTACAGAAAAGAAGTAACAATCACACAATCTAAATTCCAGAACTGTCAATGCGTCCATCCCAATTGAAGCCAACAAACATTTCAAGTACCAGCATGAAGTGCCATTGGATAAAAAGTCACTGGATGAAAGCGGTTCTCATCATGATGAATGTCGACAATGCAGCTGATAAGCTTGATGCAGGTAAATGATTTTGTGATTGGAGCTCTGTCATCTTCCAGGTACTCCAGCCAGCAACAAGAGCATTTACCTTTATGGAGGATCCATGCCTTTACGTTACCTTTGTAAGTCAAAGGTACCAGAGTCTCTTTTCTGAGACCTCAAGGTGTCCAATTACGAGTGTCTCATCTAATCCTGTTGACGGCACACTTATTATCTGTTTATCACCACAAACAGAACTATAAGCATCATAATACCCAATATGAAACAGGATTGGAGGAGCTGCTCTCTTCTTTCATTGGACTTCTTTTAAAAAAAATGTATTTTACCAACTTAGCTCGAGAGCATTGGAGCACTGTACCGAGTGTGGGTAGCCAGCATTTGGGCTGGCATCTTTTAACAGTAGCGGAGTACTGTGAGGTCTGGGCACCAGTATGTGCTGCCTGCTCTGCTGTTTGAGGGGAGTAATGTGTTGGTAATCATCTCTGAACAACAACCTCATATTCCCCATCTACTAGGCGCTCTACCCATGTGTCTCTGGCCACTCTCCTGATTGATCTTCGATGAACCATCAACGAAAGGTACCTCCTCCAATGCGCCCTCCGGGGCCCAACTAAATCATGTTTGGGACCTTCATACTTAAAGCAAACTTGCACTACCTCTCCTTTCTCAAAAGTATTGCAATAAATGTAGCAGGTGTCTGGTGATCTCTCCCCAGGGAACTCCAGTCAAATGAGGGACAATCAGGCACCAGCAATGCTACAACGTGACCTGAATTCTTCTGTTCAGGGTCTGATCTTGTACCTGGGAGTGCTCTAAGGTTTCCTGCTCACTGGTTTGGTGGCTAAAGTTATCAGAGACCTCCCTGAGGTTCCCTCAAAAAACGGCTAATCACAATACTGACCACATAGATGTTCCCCCTGTTAGGCAGAATCCTGTGCAGTGCCCTTTGGGACCACTGCACACAATTAAGACTACAAGTGGTAATACAAGTTCACCTTTGGTACCAGCCTGTATTAAACTGTTAAAGTGGTAGCAGTAGCGGAGCAGCCAGACTTATCTCAAGAATAAATGAGCAGTAGTAGAGATTACAGAAAGGACTACAATTACTGTGACTCAAGCAAACACTGACTCAAGGTTTTTGGTTAAAAAGTAAAAGCACATTTATTTCTCGACCATCTGTTCACAAAACACTTCACTTGTATTAATTTAAAAGCACACGTAAAATACACTACACACAACCAATTCACTTTGTGCAGCACAATTCAAGGTAAGTACCTTTGGATTTGACAGACCGGTGTTGTGAAACAACCACGTTACCGGGGGTACAGATACGATCACTTTTTGACAGTAATGACAGTTCGGTCTTACTAAAGATACGCGTACCCGCGGGAAGAAATGTTCCAGAGTTAAAACACACTTAGCACATGAATCAACACAAGAGAGTTGGGGATAAAAATCAAAGGCAATACTTTTGTCAAGGCAGATAGAATCAGAGGACACTTTCCTACAACTGAATAAAAGTCAGTAGGCCTGTGGCAGTGTCAAGTGGAACAGGGTTCCTGTTGCGAGGATCACACGGTTCACAGTTCACGATACGAAATTGCCAGGAATACTTAGATATTGTCACACAAGGAAGCAAAAGTTGTAAGAGGGAAGGAAGATGAGGACAAGATTTTTGTGAGGAGAAAGGGGTTCACCCCAGTTCCTCGAAGTTGGGCACAGTACCTTATTCAAAGAGAAGAAGAGCTGGTGCTATGGCAGTTGTTCCTGGTAGTTCCTGCAGACTCACAGTTCCTGTGACTCCAGTCGTGGGGACAAGAAGGAGGATGTCTGGAGCGATCTGCACTACCCAGGGATGAAGCCAGCAGCAGCAAAAGCAACAGTGAATAAAAGGTGTGCTCCTTTAAAACAGGAGATGCACTTCAGGTGGCTATCCAGACCACTACAGCTGTGTGCAGCGATTTCGACCAAGAGAGGATCCTCTGCCCGTGGAAGATGAGCTGGTTGATCCCACCAGGCTCAAGAGAAGAAGACTCTGGACTGGATCTTCTCTTATCGTTGAAGGGTAGATAGCTCAGGACTACAGCAGGGCTTCACCGGGACCTGGTAGTGGCAGCAGCCGTCTTCTACTCTGCTTCTCTTCGGTTCCTTGCAGTTCCAGTGGTGACTCTGACTTCCAGCCCAAGAGTCCTGCCTTTTATGCGAAAATCCCCCATTCACAGACCCTGGCTGTCAATCACACAGCAGGGGGGTTGCCCAGCCCGGACAACCCCTCCAGCCAATGGACGCAAATAGTGACTTGGGTTTCCAAGGAGACCCTGTGCAGAGGGTGACTACACCCCTCCCTCAAATTCAGCCCACCTAGACACCAAGGTGCCAAAAGGAGGGCTTCTTGGGAGAAGCCCGCCAAAAGACGGTGAACAAAGAAGGCTAACCTGGTTTGCCGTGCAAAGTAAAACACAAGAAGTACTCTAACAAAAAGAAATGGCGAATAAACCCGACCGAAGCCAAAAGAAAGAGTCTTTGGTCAAGCGGGATTTATGTTTGAGGCTAATATAATAGCCTGCAACAGTACCACGTTTATAGAGTATAATCGCGGTATAAAAGTTAGGGTAGATACCACTGCCACCAGCCAAGTCCAAATGATAAAAGAACAAAACAAAGCTCAGAGAGGCACAGACAAAAAGGGATAGGAGTTAACCCTTTCCAGTACTCCATGTAAGATGGGGTGTACTGGGTCTGTAGTTTTAAATGACTACATAAAGTAAAGGGAAACTTTACCTGTTTTCTGGGGGACAGTAGTCAGCCCCAGAAAAATGGAGTCAGTGGGAAGTCTCAAAGACAACCCTGTGTCATTGCACTGAAGGTGCTGTGTAACACATATAAAAAGTGTGGCTCATGGAGTGGTGTACTCAAGAGCCCACGATCACACAAACAGTAGGCTCCCTTCAGAAGGACTACACCTGAGGAAGTTCAGCCATAAGTAGTTCCAGGGCTTTCATAGGGAAGAGGCATGTTGTGACAGAGTTGAAATTACTTCAGCCTTCTGTGATGCACACTGTACCTCTAACTCACAAGATGGCGGAGACACACAGATTCACATACATCGAGTTCACACCTTCAATTGCTGGTACATTGGACCAACATCCAAACTTAACTCTGAGTCCCTCATTGGATAGGGAGCAATTTGTCCTGAGAGTGGAATAGTCAGCCACAACGAGGATGTCACGTCCACTAATCTTATTGTTTGTCACCACATCTTCCCCACTGAATTACATGGACCTGTGTATGGGTAGGCCGTTTTGGCACCCAACTGATGATTGAATCCTTGTCCAGGCCACCTTTCTTTCAAATAACTGTGGCTCAACCACAGAGCAGAAGCACTCTGTCGAGCAAGAAGAGGCACCTTTGCCATGGGGTTTCAGGAACTAATGCACTCTGAACATTTGAATAATTACTTCAGGGACCTCTTTTGTGATCCCTAAAACAAAGGAATCAGTGAAGATGCATGAAGCACCCTGGCTGCACTTTAGCCACCTAAGACTTTGAAGGTGCATCCAGTGTCACAGCTGACAGCCAACTCCTTTTGACCCGAAACCGATTCCAAATGAACCTTTCTGGTACTATAGAGATCCCGCTGTGGAGAAAGACAATGAGCTTCCATCGTGACAGGAGATTTTCATGATAGGCTGATGGATTTATTGGAATTCTTGGACATACTCTCCCAGAAGCTCAACCATCTGAATCTTTCATGTTGGCGGGAGCTTATTCCATTAAGGTCTCAGAAAAGGAGGGTATCGGCCTACAAATGGAAATTCTTGCTGAAGCAAGGAAGATTTGGACCAATCCATTCAATCACGTCTACTAATAAAATGATAATGTGATTTGAACTCCTTTGGATATTCAATTAACTGTCATTGTCTTCAGTGGCAGCAGCCACCATGTATTCTAGGACATCACTTTCCGAATGGCCACTTCTCACATCCTGATTAAAAAGGGCTGGGAAAAACAAAACAGTCTTTTCCAATATGGCCCTACAAATGAGGCAGGCCAATATGACAGTGCTCCGAGCATCTGCTAACGTGAGACCCTGTATAGATCTTTAAGAGTTTGAAAGGCTCATTCCACCAGAACATTTGCACCAGTTCAAAGACAGAACAGTCATTGCAGTGGAGCTCTGTACAGAGTGTGGCTAGCCGGTATTTGGACTGGCATCTTTTAACAGTAGCAGAGTACTGGGAAGTCTGGGCACCAGTATGTGCTGCCTGCTCTGCTCTGCTCTGCTCTACTACACACAGTCTCCTGGAGGCAATAACACACCATGTTGACATTTCAGCAAGGTGGGTCACTGTAGTTGCTGACATAAAAGGGCAAACATGGTTGAGCACAACTAAATTCACAAAAGAAGTATAGAATGAGATCATTCGCCACCCGTTTGATGGGGGTGACCTTTTTGAAAAAAATGACTGATGAAGAACTCCCGAGGAAAAAGCCAATCATGTTAAAAACAAAATATTTTTCATAACTAAGCAAACCAATCACCTCAAAGTTGGTGAGCAGTTCCTCCTCTTCCACAGCTGAAAAAGCTAAGTAGTGATAGTCTGACTCTGTCCCATGTCACACTTGTGGAGGGGGGGCAATTTCCACAGCAAGGGCTGGCGGACCATCACCTCAGACCCTTAGGACTTTTCTCTGGTCAGCAGAGAGCTCAAATGGCGAACACCTCTTTTCCACATTCTAATCCGCCTTGAAACAGTTTGGCTTCCCCTCCTGGAGGGAGAACATCTCGATGCTTATCAAGATGAAGGACACAAAGGAGGTTTAATTTCCAGAAAGATGTCACTGTTACTGCTCTTGGCTGTTTGTGGTTAAAAAAGTGTTTTGTGGAGACCTGCTGCAGACATGCAGGAGTCTTTTCACTGTGGCTCTGCGGGAGGTTGGAGGCAGAGCTTCTTTCTCACTCTTTCATTCAAAAGCTCCTCTTGAGGGCGGAGTGTGCGTGGTGTGGTGTGTTGTGCTGTGTATTTTGTGTGTTCTGTGAACTCATATGGCAATCGGCTCATCAGTACGTCAGTAAAGCTCTGAAAATCAGTGCCTCCAGTAGGAAATTACCAGTGCACTAGTGTACAGAGAAAAAGCGGTGCAAATTTAAAAAGAAACACACCTCAAAGCAAGTAGGAGTGTGTGTATTTTTAACTATTGCTTTTACTATTTACCTTGGCTTTGCCTTAATTCATTTATTGTCTAACGTGAATTGACTTGACTTGACTAGACCAGCTGGACTAAATTGGATCAGAGAGTACCGAGCTGTTGTACCCCTATTGGATAAATTATGTTAGTCTCACTGAAACGGCATCTGGCTTATGAATCAAGTTGGGTGGAGGTGTGCTTTCATCTGCCACCCCTGGAGTAGTATTAGGTGAAGTAGTAGGACCTGAGCACCCGGAAATGGCCAATTCTAATTCAGCTAGACTGTCACGACAGTGCAATTTCACAACCTGAAGCAACAGACTGCGCAGTTCCTGGGAAATCCACATATTCATAATGCTCAGCCGCTTGCCTCCAAGCCTAAGTCTGAGGAGGCTAGGCGTTTGAGCATATCAAACTCAGCACCTGCTTTTCTCTCAAATCAACAGGCGAGGCTGCAGACAATCTCCTTTTTGTGTGGGTCAGGGCAAGATCAAGGGCACATGGGTGCCCCACAGCCGCAAAAGTAGAGGCAGATTTGAATGATTCCTTTCACGCCCTCTTGTTTGCCAGTAAAGACCTGGTGAGAGAGATCACAGACACGGAATTCTCAGCACACTTTGACCAAATTGATCCTATACGTACACCTAAACTACCATCGAAGGATACTTGTAAGGATAGCCAGTCCAAGAATTCTAGGGCAAATGTTGGGAACAGAGGTTCCACGGTAAGGGAATCTCCTACTCACCTTTGCAATAAGAGAGGATTGCTCGTTCTCTGTGTGGATTTATCCCCCCATAATGGACAAACAATGAGAGGAGTGGAGCGGTGCAAGTGTGAAAGAGCCTCTCAGGGAGAAACGGGGGGGAATGAACTTGACTGTGGCCCATGTCTTGCTTGCTATCTCAACTGTTGCTGTTCCTGTTTTACATGAAGTGGAAGTAATAGTAACTCAACCCATCTCAATATCTGCTCCCGTTACTCTAGGAAATATGAGTATGCATATGTTGGGAAATAGACAGGCATGCGCAGTGGAAGAATTACGACCAGCGTAGATGAAGTTGGTCTTTTCTGCTTTCTCTCACCCCCTGACTTATCAGCTACTGCATATTCGTTTCCTATTATGTCAAATATGTCAGCCATACCATTGCTACCTCCCCTGACTTGTGAATGCGCCTGGAAGGCTGTTTACCCCCTGCCTCAGTCTAACCCTCACAGTGATCAAGTAAAACTGAGCAGAACAAGAAGGATGGTGGAGGCGGACAAGTAAACAGAGTTTTATTTCATGAAAAAGGACTGATGCAGCTGTAAACACTGATGAGCAGTTTAGGACATCTAAAAAAAAGGATTCTCTGAGGATATTCTCTCAGTATTTCATGTTGGGGACCTGATGGCTTATGTGGGAAATATGAGCAAATCATTTGAACTGGCTATCACAGCACTGATTAATGTGCATGATAAAATGTGTGGGGGGGTTGACTGAACAGGGTGGCGCGATTTCAGGTTTGGCTGAAATAATATCTTCCATTGAAGGCTTCATTTTGGGTATAAAAAGAAGATGATAATGGGAGATGTAGGAAAGGAAGTAGCTGCTAATTGGAAAAATGTGCCCACGTAGTAAGCACTGGCAGCCATTAGGAAGAGGGGCGGCCGTGGTTCAACTGGGTAATCTGGTCCCACAAATTGTAGATGAGTACACAGAGGAGGTGCCACAGGAGGGCACATCGCCCCTGTCACCACCAAGACTGAGCATTACTTGCGTAGCACAAGAGTTAATGGAGGAAAACTATGACCAGAGTATTTTGTCGGTAGTAGAGAAGGAGGAAATTCGGGTACTAGATTTAAAAATATTTAATCAAAACAAAAACAAAAAAGGTGGGGGCAATTTGAACGTGAATATCCAAAAATCAAAGAATAGAAAACAGCGAAAAAGAATGCTACAAGAGGCTTCAGGATGTTTCTACGTAATGTAATGCTGCTCTCAGCATAGAAGCCTATAGTGAGTGTGCAACATCCAGTGGATTACTTAGTGGTTGATAATGTGTGCATTGTACAAGCACCAATGGCAGTTTATAGGGTGGTGGTAGTGTATTAGTGCAGAAAAATAACAACAAACAGATGGCGTCATGCACTACCCTCAACAGTATGGTATGGATTAGGTGGGCCATTTATCCGGGGAAATAGATGAGGAGCTACAGTCGGAGTGTGGTAGAAATCCCTGAGTAAGTGAGCGGGAAAGGGAAAGAACTGTCAATACCCCTGTCACTCTTACAGAGAAAGGGAGAAGTGTTCCATGTATGAATTGTGATGACAAAAAACCCTTATTAAACCTGTTTATGACTTTGGAGGGGAAAAGAGGTGCAATAGGCACAGGGTGTGTGCCCACACCTGTTGGAGAGCCTAGTGGGATGTAATCCCTGCTGTACCAATACAATGACCCGTAGATCGTGAACTATTGATCCTGAATAGATCAAATGTGCTACATCTCCTAAAAAGAATACCGTCTGTTGCACAGTTGCTATTTTGGGATATCGACTGGGTAGAATTTTTGAATGATTACTCCCTGGGCAAGGTTTTTCTTCATTTCAATTCAAGCATGGTTAGAGAACAGTTCCTGGCTGAAGCAGATTTTATTCTATCATAGGGTTTTGAAATCTCTAAATTCACACTGAAACAACGGGAGTGCACCACACAAGGGGTGTTGCTGCCTCAAATCAACCAGAACTTCTTTCTTGTCTCTGCCCGCTTCTCCAGAGCCAGTGTTTAAGAGGAGAAAATGTGAAAAGACAGATCACTATGACGGTTATAGGGGGCCATTGAATAGATGAGAAAAAAAGTTGGGTTGGGTGGCAGTTGCACTGGATACAAGGAACGGCTCAACCTAATGCTCAAGCCGGTGATCAATTAGTAAGAGAAGTTCAATTAATATCATGGAACTGCAGAGATTCGGCACACTTATTTCGTGAATGGAGTGTGAACTTACTCAATATAGATGTGTTTTTCCTTTATGAGATGTGGATCCAAACTGTGCCAATTGTGGATGGGTACACCCTATTTCTGTCCCCAGCATACAAGGGTAAAGCAGGGCAAGCAGCATCAGGTTCCCTGGTGGGGATTAATAACTCTTTGTATGTTGATGCAACAGTGTTTGCCAACCAAAAGATTTTGTGCAGGCGATAGAGTTAAAGTGGGACTCAACTATTTATCCTTTGGTAGGGTCCACACTTTTGATGAATCTTTATTGGAATCCCCTAAATATTTTTCCCACTGGAATTATTTGAGTCAATTGAGGAGATTTGATTTATTTTGTCATTGATTATTCATTTGAAAGGCACTTATACATCAAGTAAATAGTGTTTCAAAGCGACCCACAGGGCAAAAGGGAGGGAACATGGGAGTGAAAAGCAAATATACCAAAGAAAGATAGAGGCAGACGTACTACGTAAAGGGAATCTAAATTCGACAATTATATATGGAGACTTGAATGCACAGTGTATTGATTGTTCGAATGGCAAAAGTGCTTCATCCGCGGAAAGAAATTGTTGGTAAAAGAGGGGATGATTGGTTATCATTCATGGAAGCATGGGGGATGTGTATTTTAAATGGTAAGATCAAGGGTGATGAAAATGCACACCGTACATGGGTTAGAGGTCCCCAGGTAAATGTACTTAATTACTGTTTTGCTTCTGAAGAATTTTACCTTGACATTAATGAGATGACGACCGAAGCAACAGATGCTAGTGACCACCTCCCATTACGGGTGAAGTGGAATATGAAATTTCGAAAACCCAAACTTAAGTATACTGTAATGTACTAGATGTAAACCTAGATGGGAATAGGGTGATATGAACGGGCAAGATAATCAATTGTTTAATAACATTCTTTCAACATTGTCCCAATATGACAGATTAAAATACAGACTGTATCAAATGGTGCTCAATGAAGTATATGAGCAAATGCCAAAAATAAGTAAGCCCAGGACCATAAATAAACATTATACGATTATGAAGTTACGCTAAATAACAGAGAGCTCTGTATGGCATTAAACAAGTTATCCCCAGGTGGTACAAGGCAAAAACAGGGCCTGAAAAGTGCATGTAAAAAATGGTTACGACACCACGACACATAAGCATCTATCAGTAGATGGCCAAAATATACTTAGGCTACTGGTGCAAGAGAATACTAGGGATTTTTTGCCATAATAAAATCTAATTGCCGAAGATATAAGGATTAACCATTTTAACTCTATATATATGTATGGTGGTGAGATTCCAATTCCTACAGAGCAGAATAATGATTTTCCCTGGTCTCTGGAATGGGACGTGGAGGATCTGGTAGAAAGGGATTACCAAAATTATAAACTCAAGGGCTGCGGGCCAAGATGGTTTGGCTACAATGTTGATCAAAGGAAATATACAACTTTGGCCAATTATTTTGTATGCCATTTGTTTTAAAGTAATTGGCCCTCATTAGGACTCCGGCGGAAATCCATGGTGCTATTAGCACCATGGTCGATGCCGGCGTCCGCCATGGCGGAATGGGGAATTACCACCCCATTCCAAGGTTGGCGGGGCGTTAATTCCCCATGCCACCATGGCCCTTCCCCATTCCCATTTTTGCCCCATAGGGCATAATAGGAATGGGGAAGGTGGTAAGTACGGTACCGCAAATTGTGGTACCGTACTTACCTTGAGAGTCCCTTTGCGGGCCCCTACTTTAACGGCTGGTCTAGACCAGCCGTTAAGGTCGGGTCCCGCAAAGGGACCTCATAATCAGGCGTTAAGGGTTTAACGGCGCCAACACCTTTTACGGTGCCATTAACCCCTTAACGCCAGGGTCCTAATGAGGGCCATTGTATTGAAAACAGCAGATTTGTGGCTATGCTCTATTGTAGTGCCAACTCACAAAAAATGGCTGTGCATTGAGTTGGCTAACTATTGGCCGATTTCATTGTTAAATATCCCGTCAAGATGTTTGCAAGCTTGTTCCTGCAAGACTTTCAAAATTGGGCCAAAATTTCCCAGAGACTGGATTCTGTAGGGGAGTAAGAACAGCCGCTAATGGGTTTATTCTTGGCCTGCTTAAAAAAGAGGCCTTGGAGATCATTGTAGATCGCATTTATTGACTTCTCCATGGCCTTCGATAATGTATCCAGGAATAAATTATGGGCCAAGCTGTACTCGTTGGGCTGTCCACCATCTCTGTGGTGATTCTTATTGCCCTACTTACAAAAACATGTGTTAGAGTAAGGTTAAAAAGGAAGGGTCAATTGTCTGCCCCAATTAAAAGTGAATGGCCCTCATTACGACCCTGGCGGAAATCGAAAAACGATGGCGGAAATGCAATACCGCCATCGAATAGCGCTCGGTGCGACTATGACCCGTCACCGCAAAGTACGATGCCATTAGCGACACCGTACTGAACGCCAACGATAACTGCACCAAGTACGCGCGCGCGCGCCATTCCAAACCGCAAATACCACCATGGAGCAAGGGTACGCGAATTCCGACCCTAGCGGACATGTACCTAACGCCATCAAGCACGGCGGAAAGTACCATTCCGCCATGGTGAGAAGTACGGCATCGCGAATCAACCGTAAACGGCCCTACTGAGTGCCTGTACACCGCTCCCTGCCCACAAAGTACAACTCCCCGTAGGTGCAATGAAGTCACAATGCAACCAGTGAAATGTACAAGTCACCCATGCATGCCAACGAACAAAAGAATCACAAGAGGGGCCAATGGGAGCTGCAGGGCACAGATGGCACGAATACAGAAGCCATTCCAATGGACATGACCACAGTCCCCCACCAAGAAACGCACGCAAACACAGGCACCTGTGACCAGCAATATTCCGAAAATCACATCATTCCACCAGTCCACCTGGCTGACCGGCATCTGTTACACAAAACCTAATCCCCCGCCCCTGAGCATGACATCATTCAAACAGTCATATTGGCAGCCCTCATCCCTGACCTCACTGGGCTTCGTAGGCAAACGCGCCCAGCACAGTACCACGCAACTAAACTCCGAAGCTGGAACCCAATGCAGATCTCCTCACAATACATCGCTCCCCAAATAGGAATATGCCACATCACTTGCAAAGAAGAACGCTACACGGCCCATATCAGAATAGAAATTTAATGCACAACAAAATCACCAAGCCCATACAGCCATTAGGCCATGAACTCCAAAACACATTTCACCATTGTGGGCTGCATCCGCAAGAAATGACCAGCTACTACTTGTGTGACGCCCTGTTCCATCATGGTACACAGAGCCACATTCACGTACGAAAAGGCAACATGGAAGCGCACAGAACCGCAGGGCCGTCCCAATGGGGAGGCACTAGTCCAGCTGAAAGGCCGAAATGTTGCTCCGAGCCACTAGTACTGCGTAAGGGCATGTGGCCCATTGGCGATCGTCCCATAAAATCGTAATGCTGCTCCACTGATTAACACGAAGCAGCAGGTCTCGGGAGTAAAAGCCATCTGCAGGAGTGGCATACAGATGGCAGTGGCAAAAGGGGAAGAGATACCTGTCAACCAAAAGAAAAGAAAAAGAACAGAATGGCCATCAGAACTACATTCGAACAACTCACTTCAATGATCACACTAAATCCACAGCCATATGCATGCTAGCCCACTCCAAAGGATCATCACCACCCCAAAACCACTTGCGACTCATAACTATCTATATCGAGGTGTAAACACCATCACAAACGAGTGTACCTGTGCATGCGTCTGTGAAAACAGAATCCATCTGATGGGAATGTTAACGTGCATGGACACAAGTGTCTGAAGGCGCGTCGAGACAGGGAGGGCTCAACAAGGCCAGATAGACGATGGTCCCACTATGGCAGCCCTGCATCACATAGCGCAGGGGAGGCGGACAGATTCCAAGAAGCCCTGTACATGGCAAACTCTGTATCAAATCATCTGCCCATGCATCCATTCATCATTCCCTCATCCCGGTATGAAAACGCCTGAATATTTACTCACATAACATTAGAAATATCCATTGAGTCTGTGCGTTATGCAGCCTGCAAAATCCACAGTGCCCCAGCCCGTAATTCCAGTGTTGTGAAGTAACATGTATTTGGGAACGTCCGGCCTCATCGCCCACGTCGCTATTGCGCATCCCAAACTATTCATATCAATCATTGCATCCTCGCCATGGCCCCTGTCTCAAGGACATTGAACAATAGAACGTTATATTTGCAGTCAGACCTGTGGGCATCTCCTCGCCGCTAGCTGATAACCGAAAGCGCCGCCCTTCGAATTCCTCATTTGCAACATCACGTCGAAAAGGCATCTGTGGCCGCTTGAAATCACAAATTAATCCATCCAGTGCGGCTGTGTGTGAAAATGGCAACTGCCTTCACCCACAAATGGGACGCCCCGCCCGTCGGTGCAACTCGGTACAGTGATGCATGAGGGCCCACCGTTACTCGAGTACTACGTTCCACTGACCCTTCACAAGTCTGTTCGCGACTGCAAAGATTGTATGTGAAACAATGGGACCATAGCCGAATGAACATATCAACCAATGTTACACGGCCATCGGGTACAAATACATGATTGCAATAGCAAGATGCCATTACTCGAATTGCAGCGTTGTGTGCGGGACGTGCTCGGCCAAAGGGGAGAGCAGCTTGCACAGGTGGAATGAATCACCACAGGTGGAGGCCATACAGCCTGAAAACACATAAATTGCACACCCAGTCTCCTCCCACAACCACACCCACTCCGAAATGCTACCGGCAGGACTCGCGATGTTGGCCCTGGGGGACCTGATAGCACTGCAAGTACTCCAACTCCAAGAAGAAGACGAACACCAACTACAACCGGCCGCACGGAGGAGACGCAGGAGGAGGAGGAGGCCAAGGCAGGGCCAGCAAGGGCCGCCAGCACAGCCACTACCACCACGCAGGCAGCCCGCAATCCCACGCCTCCGAGCACATCCGTTCAACCTCACTGATGAGCAGATGCACACCCTCTACCGTTGGGACCGGGACACCATAGCCGCCATTGTGGACATGACACAGGCTGACCTTGTCAGCATGATAGATAGCCCAACCGCCATCCCACCCCTACTGAAGGTGGTGTCTGTACTCCACTTCCTAGCCACAGGCACCTACCAGCACACAGTCGGACAGTTGCATGGCATTTCTCAGCCACTGTTCTCACGGACACTATTGCAAGTGCTCGATGCCCTCCTGCAGCACGCAGACGACTACATCTCTCTACCACGCTCGGAGCAGGAAATTACCAACACAAAAGTGGGATTCCATGCACTTGCCGGCATACCGGGTTGCCTTGGTGCCATCGACTGCACCCATGTGGAATTGGTCGTCCCACATGCCATGGAGGCCCAGTACCGCAACCGAAAACAATTTCATTCTCTGAATGTACAAATGGTGTGTGACTCCAACAGGATCATTACACATTGTTGTGCCCGATTCCCTGGATCAACCCATGATTCTATGGTCTTGAGGAACTCTACAATACCACGCTACATGGAGCGACACGCAGGGAACAGATCCTGGCTACTCGGTGAGTCTCATTTCATGCATGATGATGTGGGGTATGTGATTCGGCAATGACCTGGCAGGAAGCGGGGGGGGGTGCGTACGTAGCAATGGCATTCCACATCATACGTTTATCGTCCACATACAGGTGATGCTGGATATCCACTGAAGAGATGGCTCCTCACACCAGTCCGGAACCCACGGGACCAGCATGAGGAGGACTACAACCATGCCCACTCACGTACCCGTGTAGTCATTGAACAGGCATTCGGCCTACTGAAGACTCGTTTCCGCTGCCTCAGCAGGTCTGGCGGGGCACTCCTGTACCGCCATGAGAAGGTTGCAAAGATGGTCATGGCATGTGTCATGCTCCACAACATGTGCGTACGTAGAAATGTGCCCATGCCCCCTGACGCAGAACTGCAAGCACCTGAAGATGGTCATGATGAGGGTGGGGATGTGGCAGCACCTCAAGGAGTCTGCGAGGCACAGGAGGGCCGTGACATTCGTCAGCATCTCATTGATGCATGCTTCTAGCACTCACGCCTGGTGGCTGATACATGGACACGGTACTCGTGGCACTGTGTGTGTCTGGTACATGCACAATATGGACTGTACGCCTATGATGGCCTAGTACACAAAGATCATTGTCCACACATCTCATTGGTTGATCGTGCATTGTTTATGGCATATGTGATATCATGTTGAACACCCTATCGACCCGCCACCCAAGTGAGCCCAACACACCCCCTCCACCCTCCTACCTCCCCCCCGAACACCAGTGTCCAAAGATGCTCATTGTCAGTGGGCAGTCGCTATTGCAAGCCCCCTCTGCGGGTATCAGGGGCACCCCTGCCTGTGGAGCGCAGGTTCCTCCCAGATCTACGTTGGGGGCTGCCCTGGACGGAACTTGCAACGGATGATGTCTCTGCCTGCTCACGTCCATGCATGTCCCTAAGGGTTTGTGAGAGCTCAGTGAGCACACGGCGCACTGCGGCAAGTTCGGCACATACGTCTTTGGACGTCGCATGCAGTTCCCCCCTCAGGCTCTCGGTGCTTCTCTCCATTTGGACTCTCAGGCTCTCGGTGCTACTCTCCATTTGGACTCTCAGGCTCTCGGTGCTACTCTCCATTTGTACTCTCAGGCACTCGGTGCTACTCTCCATTTGTGCCCTTAGTGTCTCTGTACTTCTCTCCATTTCTGCCCTAAGTGTCTCAGTTGATGTTTCTATGTCTGCCTTAGTGCCCCCACATTCATCGGCATGGTCCTTGAGGAGCGTGGCCAGTTGCTGCTGTTGCACGATTAACTGGTCGAGGGACTGTTGCCTCTGCTGGGCCATGGCCATTTGCGGTGGTGTCACAGAGGGGCTGGTGACCTCATGTTGCCTTGCCACAGGGCTTGTGGGGGATGGCCAGTCGTCGTCTTGTGGGTGCCCCTGCGTGGTATCCTCATGTTGTACGGGATGGGACAGACAGGGGGATTGGGACAGGTCATGGATGGATCTGACTTCGACATCCCCGTCTTCTGTGTCGGAGCATGCTGCCATCAATGGGGTGTCACCTATGGTGCTGCTGCCACCAGAGGCAGTGCCTTCTGTGGCATCCATTGGGGGGACCTGTGGTGCTGCTGTTGTGGGCATGCTGGCTGCTGGGGTGCCTGTTGATGTTCCCTCCTCTGTGCTGCCACCTGATTTGTGCTGCTGCCGTGTCTTGATGCGTGCAGCTGAGGTGGAGGGTCTTTGGCCGTTGGTCTTGGCCCTCTTTGCAGGTGTGCTGGTAGGGGTGTCCTGATGCTCGTCGTTTGGATCGGACCCTGTGGTGGAGTAAAGGAGGGCGAGGGTTATTAATGGGTCTGTGGGAATTGGAATGGCATTGTATCACATGCATTGGGGTGGTACCTGAGGGTGATTTGGGTCGGGGCCTTGGAGGTGCTTTCATTTGTGTGTGGAGTGAGGGTGCAGTTGTTTGGCAGCCTGCAGTTAGGGTGTGCCTGCTGCACGTGTAGTGGGTGTTTTTGGGGTTTTTAATTATTTATGTATTTATTGTGAGTTTTAAAGTGCGCTATCAGGCCAATGTGTGTGGACGTTCTCCTGGACATGTGTTTCTGTTGCACTATGTGGACACATGGTACTTCACATGATTGGACATTGTGGATTTAGCTTTGTTTCATTTGGGCCACCTACCTGATTCTTCGGATGTCTGCACTCCTTTCTCCATCCCTCCGACTCCCTCTATGCTCTCCATTCCTATGGTGGAGGCACAGATTTCTTCCCAGGGGGTCAACTTGATGGGTGATTCCGATCCTCCCCCGGTGGCTGTGGCAATGTTGCGGTTGGCAGAAAGTATGCTACGGACGCGTATCCGCAGGTCGTCCCATCGCTTTCTGCATTGCTGTGGGTTGCGGGGTGCGGTCCCCACCGCACTTACCCGCTGTGCCACCAGAGCCCATATGGCCTTGTTGTTCGCAAGTGCCGTCCTGGTCATTTGCGTCGAGAAGACGACGGCAGCATTCTCCTGGAGGGTCTCTGTTAGCATGGTGAGTTCCTCACGGGAGAAGTGGACCTGCCGCTTGCGGTCGCACGCTTTCTTCGCTACTTTTCCCATTTTTCTTGGTTTCGCTAGGGTGGATGACGGGTTGGGGTGTGTCTCAGGGTAGTGTTTTTAGTGGTTGTGTGGATTTTGTGGTTTTATAGGTGTACGGCGGGATGTTTCCCGTTCCGGGCCCATGTTTTTACTTCCGTTTCCGTATATTTACGGTCACCGTACTTTCCGGTTGGCGCTCACTGCGGTGTCCGCTAAGATGGGTGGCGGTATTGCACCTAGGGCGCCGTACGGCGGCGGTGTGGGCCGTTTTGGGGTCATTTCCGCCATCGCAGACTTTGCACTTCCGCCATGCCGTGGTGCTCGTGCCCGATGGGTCGGAATGGGCCGCACTTTGCTCCATCGTGCAATGGCGGAAACGCTATTTACGCTGTGGCGGTCCGGTCAGTCACTTTCCGCCAGGGTCGTAATGAGGGCCAATGTGTCCTAAAGCAAGGCTGCCTTTTGGCACCCCTCTTATTTTATCTATTTATATCAGATATTGATAATTCTTTTATAACTATCTTTTGCTTCGCACCCAATATTGATAAAACTTTTGTGAACTACCTGCTATATGCGGACAACATGGTCCTGATGGACCACATGCCGATTGGTCTACATCACCAACTAGTAGACCTCGAAACGTACACAACAGCGAATAAACTATGTCTTAATGTTATTATAGCAAAGATCTTTTAATTTTGAGTAGGTAGAAAAATAACTTCTGCTAACTTGAAATGGTATTTTGGCAATACTGTGCTAGGAAGAGTTGATCATTTTGTCTACTTAGGTTTTTATTAATTTGAGTCTAATGGCGAAACCAAGCTTTTTAAACACAAAAAACAAAACCTTATAGCATTAGCAGCACAAACAATGCAAATCAATAAGAAGTATTGTTATTTTCCGCTAATTTGCTAATTCCTGCAATTGAATATTATAACAAGAAAGTAGTCCCCCATTCTTACATATGGTGCCGAAACCCTGCTATTCAACCTTGATGGAGACTGGACAAAATGTGTGGGAATCTTCTGGAGAACAGTCCTTGGGGATCTGCAGGGCTTTCCAGTGCATGCAATAAGGTATAGATTGAGGCTCCATTCATTTGCAGCAATGGTATTATGGAAGAACTTAAACTTCCTGACTAAAATTCTTTCAGCAGATGACAGCTCTATTTGATGGCACTTGAAACACTTAATGAACAATCATCTCAGTGGGCAAATGAATAGATGGGTAGCCAAGTACGAAGAATACATAGGACATTATTATTTGAGCCTCAACTTATTGCTTATGATGCTGGGTAAAGCAAAACTAAAATTGTGGGAGAGGGACTGGAGATATATAATTAAGGTGGTATGTGGCTATCACCTCTATCCTTCTACTTGATGTTAGACCCTATGGTGTTGTGTCACATTATTTGCAAAAATGTCTAGGTCAGTATTGGGGTAGGCAATGCTTGCGCATGTGTTTAAACCTATTCTCTCCTAAAGAAGTTACAGGAGGGAGAGACGGTATTGAGCGCTCATTGAGGATCTGTAGATTCTGCACGGAGGAAGGTATTATTGAACTAATTTACCATTTGCTCCTAGAATGTCATTCTCTAGTCTTACATCCTGAACAACATTTTAAATCATATACACAAGAATTGTTGAGTATTGTTATGTGGTCGCATCTAGCAGTGTATTTGTATTCAAAAATCGAATGCTTGAAGAGTTGTGGCACTGTGTTTCTTAAAAGACCTGTTTTCAGTTGACGTTATGAATAGACACTGAAATGGACAAAAAAGGGGTTCTGAAAATTGTGAATTGCATAGTACGATACTATAGTTTTAAGAATGAGTTTTGATGGAGTATGTTGTTATATATGGATGATGAATTACTTGATGATGCTGATAGAATCAATTGCTGTGTTTATCTTGTTTTTTATGTACATGAATTTGAATCCTTTTGAATTTTGTCTCTTTTTGTCTGTAAGTAATTGGTATGAAGTGAAAGGTTCATTGTTGAACTATAACACTAAATACATTTAAAAAAAATAGTAGGGATGCACATCATTTTGGATTTGGCAAACTCAATTTGCATTTGCCCATAGCGAAAATCAAGATGATAGCCCTGGCAGAAAGCTGGTCTTCTCTTCATCAGAGAGATTCTATCTGTGCAGTTGATCTGAAGGAAGCAGCCAATGGCAATATCAGACACCAGAGTAGTTTCTTGTAAAGTTACTTTTCTTATAGCAATTATGTCTGCTAGATGTAAAAGCAAAATTAAAGCTTTGTCTGCTGAAGAATGGTTTAGGGTCTTCCAGTGGGACACAATGTACTCTCTACTCATCCATTGGCATGAGTAGTATAGCTCAGTGGCAAAGCGCTCGTCTTGGAAGCAAGATGACACAGAGCAACACAAGTTCAAATCCTAGGTCCACACTTAGAAACTTCATTGGTATTAAGTGTGTTATATAAAAAAAAACTATTATATTTGTCCTTCATTCTATCCAATGTCAGAGTTTATTAATCAGAAATATCTCCTGGTGTACTTCCCTTATTTGTCTTCTGAAGCAGATAGGGTTCTTCACTCTTACCATGTTAGGAGGGGCATACAATTCTATTCAGACAGAACAAAAGAGTTCAGGAAATCGTCTTGACTCTTTCAAAACACCAATAAAGGCTTCAAAGTGAGGAAGGTGACCAATTTTAGGTGGATTGTGTTGTGCATTCTAGAAAGCTATGTAGCTCAGACATTACCTTACCCCAGATCTGGAATCTGAATATCAGATCTGGAGTTGGTCCTACTTCCATATTAGCTGAAAAGGTTTCTGAGGACCCTTGCCCAAACTGATCATCTGCCTTCAAGCTCAAGACCAAATAATAGTGCCTGCAAAAAGCGACTGAGTCCCATTAGAAGTGTCTTTCAAAAGCAACCAAAGCCACTTTGGCCATGACTAGGTGCACACGAAGGCCTTGTCCAGAGTCCCCTTCAGTCCATATGCTTGCTCACCATCTCCATAAAATTTCTTTAGCTATCGGTCTAGGTTTAGTCAACCTAATTTTCCTAGGGTCATCCAGACGTGGACCCCTTGCTCACTGTGCTCAGAGATGCACAGCTCCACCTCACTGATGAGGCCCAACAAGGCAGAAACACGTGTTTGGGGTTGCTGTTGGTACTCTTGTTCAGAAGAGAATTGCCATAGCATTTTGCTGCTGGACTGCCCATGTGGGCGGGACAAAGACTGATATGCAAATGGTTATTTCCCTTCTGTGAAAGGTACAGTGAGCTAAAGTGTGGCTGCAGACTCTTGAGTGGGTACCATCCCAAAAACAGGTTATTTAGCTTTGTTCGTTCTCAAAGAGGGGCACCTATGGACTATTTTTCAGTCTGGGACTGACCTACGGGGTTGTTGGGAATGGATTGAAGGGTGAGGCTGGAGGATGAAGAAAAGAGAGGCAGGGAAAATATCTTTATGGTAATAAAATAAATGTGTGGGTCCCATCCCGTAGGATGGTATGTTCCAGACGTTTGGAGGAAAGGGTAATCTGGACCAGGAATACAGTAGACACTATGGTGAGTAACTTTTCCTAACTCTGCCAGCAAAAACTTTACAACATGAAGAGTTATTGAAATCAGAATTACCGTTGCAATGCACAATTTAAAATAGCTAATGATTATTAATAATCCTGTAACCGCCAGTATTTAGAAGGTGGAATTCTGTTCTTTATTTAATTAATGTAATAATAAATGTGGGCAATATAATGGTGTCTGCAAAAATCCCAGGTCTTACTCATACTAAGAATACTAATACTCATGATATCAACTATGGGAAGATTAAGTCTAAGCTGTTCCTTTTAGAATTCAAACTTGTGACCTCCTGTTTGTAAAGTATTTTCTTCAGCAAATATGTTATCACATTGTCCTATAGTAAGCACACAAAGCAGCTATGTGCTTATTCAGCCTGCTTTCTGTCACCGAGAAGTATTAATTTAGAGTTTAGACATCGAATGCGGAATTCTTCAGAAAATTCTTCAGAAAACTCAAATGTGCTGCTTTGAAATAATTTATATTTTTGTTTTCACCGTTATTTAATAAAGCAGGTGCAGCATCTGCTATTCAAATCCAGTCATCATTTCAATCAAAGAAAATCAATGCAATTGCTTTATAAGTCTTGAATTGAAACATATTTATTTTATGTATATGACAGCTCAAACTAGTTAATTTCATTTGCATATACTTTACATAATGTAGATTTAGAAAAAGAGAGTCACATTATTATCAGAAAGTTTAACAAAAAGAGATTTTCTTACATCCTCATTTGCTAAGAGCTCTATGTTTCCCAGCAAAACATAAATACATGTGTCCATGTGGAATTATGTGAGCATCTTTACATGGTCCTCTTTCAGAGACTCAGACACACTTGTTTGATAATAATGGCTTTCTCTATTGCGACTTGACCATCCTTTTAGTAGCAATGACTGGAAATGTGAGGAACATACACATTTCATCTTCAAAATAAAATCGTCCAACCTGCGAATGACTGTGTTTCCTACCCTTAGTTTAAACATGGATGGGCTTGGCAGGCACATAATTAGCTCTGTCTCTGGTCACATCGGCTTTCCCTATGTTTGCACACACCATAATTGACAGTACCATACACCTTCATGTATTTTTGTGAGCAGCATATTATTTCTTCTTTTCACATGCCAGCACATAGTTTACAGAGACCCATTGAATTCCTTCAGACTCCAATGTTTGAGGGTAGCATCTGAAGTGCAGATCTCTTTGTGAATGAACTTGGCACCGTGCACCTGGCCACCCTCTGTCCCCTTGGCCCAGGTACCTGCTCACCCTGCCACCCTTCTACACTGCCTCCCGGCCATCCCTTGCACTGGGGACTGTGTCTGTACCCATACAGTCCCCCAAACCCCTCATTTTCTTCTCTTTATGCACTTATCAGACTTACCCAGTTCTGCAGCCGTAAACACAGCACTTGTCACTTACTGGCTGCACTACCCCTGTGTATTGCTCCATTATCTATTTTATTTGTATTTATTATTATTTATCTGTTTATCCTCTGCTCTGCACTTTGCACTCTCCCCTTCCATGCACTTTTCCCCTTTCCCATGCACTTGCACGTTCTCAATGTCACTGGGCCTATTAAGATAGTTGTATTGTTCTCCCCTGGTACCCTCCCTTGCCTTGTCGTGCTCTGAAACACTTGTGTACGAGTGTGATACAAATACAATATCATATCATATCATAACCACAGGCCCAAGAAGATAAGTGATTTCAGAGGTGACATTTTAAATTGTCCTGGTTTTCGGAATGTTGTATTGAATCTTTTCCTCAAGAAGTCAACTAAAGATGTTGAAAGCTTTCAAATTAATTACTTTGGTATCCTAATTAAGATATCCAGTTGTGTCTTTTATGAATCAACATATGTGCGATCGGAGCAAACTGCAGTTATGGTTAACTTAAATATAGATCTGGCCTTTTTTCCATTTTTTTTGCGGTTTGCTCAAAGAGGAGGTATTTTAAATGGTCGGGAGCAAAATATTTGTTTTGCCATTCATTTCCCATAGACACATATGTGGTTGTAGCTACAGCTCAAACCTCCTTGTATGTGGGTCAAGCGTTTGTGGGGACCTTGCTTCTTGTATCACTCACAATCCTTTTGGAGTTTGACACACATTCATGCAGCAGTTACTTACAAAAATGAAAATACACACAAGTGTGGAAGTCCCTCTACTGAGAGCAAACAGGGTTTAAATAACCTGTTCCAAGGATGTAGCCCTCTCAAAAGGGTCCACAACCACGCCTGAGCTCAGTGCACCCTTCATAGAGGACAAACTATGCATATCATTTTGGTCCCTCTCACAAGGGCAGTCCAGCACCGAAATACTTAGCAAGTCTCCTCTGAACAAGAGTGCTGTCTGCAACCACAGAGGTGTGTTTCTGCCTCAATTACCAATACATGGGTTCAACTGAAACTATCTGAAAGCACACATATGGCCAACTGGCTACCACATTCTCTATGCTGCGGTCCAATTCACAAATTATCTTCCCTAACGGTTAACCAAACCCAGGTCCATGGACCTAATAAAGGGAATTGTGCATGTCCTCTTTGTGTGCTTTTGTTGTTTGCAACATTTTCTGAGTCCCTGAACGTGCTTGTTTTCTTTTTCGACACTACAACAATGATGTTTTTTTTAGAAACGCATTTTCACAGCATTTATGTGTATGGTTAAGCTGTCTAATAACATCCTTTAAAAATACAGTGAAAAAGCTATGTTACAAGTACTTTATGGTTAGGGATCTCTAATGAAAACCTTTGAAATTTAGTGAAAAGACATTGCTAAAGGGACATTATGCTTAAATTTCTCTAATAAAATTCATAAATTCAGTAAAAGACGTTGCTAAATGGACGTTATGGTTAATTTGCTCTAATAAAAATAAAAAAAACACCTTTACAATCAATGAAAAAAAATGTTAAAGGGACTGTGTTTGCAGCATAAAATCGAAAAAGCAGAGGTGTGTTATTTATGGTAAGCTACGCAATCATATCTACTACCCCCCTCCCCTGAGGCACTGCTCAGATTTACACACTGGAAAACACAAACAATCTTCTGCTGCAACTAGAAGTCTTTTATTAGAATTACTTATCTGTAAGCACCTTTGACAAAAGTGTTTCACTGACTGTTTAAAGCGTTTTATTAGAGCAATGTATCTATAACGTGCATTTTATGCATTTTTTTCTTAACATTCCTTTAACACAGTTGTTTCACTGATGGTCAACCTTTTTTTTTATAACTGAAGATGTTTCATGATATATCACCATTGTATGTATGTTATTACTAATATCCCTCCCTCATCAAATCACTCTCAATATCCAGTGGACCTAGCCTGCAACCTGATACAGTGTCCACTAGTCATTAGCTGCCGTGCCTGGGGCAAGGGCTTAAGACATGTCGCAGACCTGCAAAGCAAGCTAAAGTATACTGGGCAGGGCTATTTAACCATAAAACACCTTTAACACATTGTATGCAGTACATTTCAATACTTTTTTTTATAAATGAAGATGTGTCATTCTGGTTTAGTACAGTAAGTAAGTTATTAACAAAATGCTCCTTAAAATATATAGAACTACAAAGTTCCGTTAAGATATAGTTTGCATTGCTGTTAGGGGGAATTCTCTGTTTAGGCTGAATTTCCTAACCTAGTGAGTCCCCCAGCAGCTTTGCTGCATTTCTGGAGTTTGTTTTTTTCCATCCTGCCAAGAGTGAGACTCTTTTCTCCCACTCTTGGACATGTATGTGTGTGTAATTCCTTTGAGATGTCAATGTGTTCGATCGGCTATGGGGTCTTTTACTCCATAGGGTCTCATATGTTTTTCTATGTGTGTTACACCGCACCCTAGGTGCCGTAACACCGGGGCGTCCTAGCGGACCCCCACCATAGACTCCATACCCGAGGACTGACTACTGTCTCCCCGGGCATGTAAAGTCACCATTGGCTTTACTAGACCTAAATTTACTAACAGGACTGGTACAAACCATCTTATTGTGGACGTACTAGTAGGGGTAATTCGATTACTCCTAGACCTGTTACTCGAGGGGGCACTGTCCCGTCCCCCCTCGTCGAGTTTTGGCTGGTGGCAGTGGAAACTACTTGTTATGTTCGACCCCGAGCATAACCCTATGGGATTCGTCCCATTGTTGGAGATTGATACTTTTTCTCGTTAACCTCCAACATACCACCAGTCTACTTATCCTAAATAAGTTTATCGGATGGTATTTTCTGCCAGAACTCGGTTTGTAAAATGGCGTCTGTGTTCGTCTCTGTGACTCCTAAACCAAAGGTTGAGGCCTTTGTTCCACTTTTGGCGGGCCTCTGTACAGAGACCCTCCAAAGTGGTGCCATTCTGTCTGGGTTACCTCAGGGGTGTGGGAGGGGGTTTAGGCACCCTGGACTGAGTTGCCTTGCCAACTCAGGTCGCACTCTGGAGTGATTGGCCCAAGTGGTGAGCGTTCCCGCTCACCACTTAGCATGTGTTGATTGACAGCTAGGCTGAATGAATGGGGGTGTTCTGCATAAAAGCAGGGCTTTTGGGACTGGATCTTCAGAAGTCACCACAGGACCTAAGAATCCGACGAGGGTAACGCTGAGCCGACCTGCACAACGACATCTCTGGTGGAGCCCTGCGGAACCGACTCACCACTTCCCGACGACAGAGGAGATCTCCCTGCCGGAGAGTCTCTTCCCCTGACTGGTGGGAACAACCAGTCCCCTTTGCTTTTTATTCGCCTCAGGACGCAGTGGTCGAATTGCCCGTGCAGAGCACCTCGGCAACTGGATAGCCACTACCCCTGTACCGCGACCAAAAGGTGGTGCCTTGTGACGGAGCACTCCGTGGATGGTCTCTTCCCTGGTGGTGCACCGGACTTCATTTTCTCCGACGACGAGATCATCTCTACTCTTGGCAAAGACCCGCCGTGCATCCACCACCAGGAACAACTGCCCCCGCCGGAGCTGCCCTCCACAACAAGGTACCGTGTCCGCCTGGCTTCCCTTTCGATCGGTTCGAGTGAGGTGTCTTAATCCTCTCCGTTCCGTTGGGTCGCCTCCAAGCATTTCTCATTTATAGTTCTGAACTGGTTCAACCTGCCCATAACAATTACCTACAAAGACTTGAATGCATCTCCTCTAGAGACTGTTTGGGACAGCGCGCCTTGCTTCTCTCCGAGTGGGCCTGGCCTCTGAACTTTATGATCTATTGTGATTCTTGCCTTCCTGCCTTGCATTTTATCCGCGAAGGATTGAACTGTGTTGATTTCATGACCTGCCTATCTTTTTCTCTCCCGTCCTAACTAATGTTCGAGTGTCATCTAGATTGAGGTATACACCTCTGTCTGAAAATAAGTGATACCGGTAGAACCTAGAGTTGTCGAAATATTGCTAGGGGGATTGATCGTTTTCTACTTCGTAGAGTAATTGTGTTTGATTTGTTTGCCGTGATTTGCCTTAGTGTTTTTCATAGATGTTCTGTTATAAATAAATGCCTTAATATCTTTACACTAAGCCTTGTTGCATGTTTGCTTGTCTTGTTGTGAAGAATTGCCCTATTTTGTATACTCCACATACTGCTCAACTTTTCTTGTGAGAAGTCTGACTGCTCAGCCACAGCTACCAAGTGAATCTGTGTGGTACAGAGTGCCACCAAGTGGGTTCACCGCCAAACGCCTGTAGTCCTAAATCTTTTGCAGTGGTCCCAGAGGGAACTGCACAGGTTTCCGCCTAACACTGGTGTACAGCGGTGGGATTTGTATCGAGTATACAGTTTAGAGTGCTTTTCGACACTGTAGGATAACTAACCACAAAACTTTGCACAAAAAGCAACTTTCAAAAACATGTCTACGATGGAAACTTACAGTCAAGAGTCTTTGTCAGGTGAAAATACTGAGAGTTTGCGAGCTCTCTGTAGGCAAGAGAATCATTCTGTAAGAGGCAAGAAGTTAGAACTAATCGAGAGATTGCTGGCGAACCAAAGTCTGGGTACTGGTTCAGAGGAACCAATCTCTCCAGCAACTGTAGATAACAGTGATGGTGTTGATCTGAATCGTAATTCTGATGATAGCGATGAAGAGGCTGACGAGGACGGCGAGGCTAACGAAACTGTCTCACCTGCTCCTCTACCCGCCTTACCAGCTGTGCCTACGGGGCCCATACCAGGTCCCACAAGTAACCCTGCTTATTTTGAACTTGAAAAAATGAAGCTCGAACTAGAATACAAACGGTTCTTGGCTCAATCTGAACGAAACCAAGAGCTCAAGTTCAGACGGATGAATGCCCAGGCTGAGCAGAAGCAAGCTGAGTTAAGACTCAGGGAAATAGAACTTAATCACGAGTTAGAGATGAAAAAGTTGTCTATGGAAAATGCTTCTCTCTCCTCTGGTTCCTCTAGGAGCTCCCGTCCCAAAAGACCCCGGATGCCGAAGGAATTAGTGGGTATGTATGAACCGAGATTGGATGTGTTGGATTGGTTGAAACTGTTTGAATACAATCATGGGCTCCAGGACATCACCGGGAATGCTTTGCTTCCCTGGTTGTTCTCTAGGCTCCCTCCTGTTGGGACTGATGTGGTAATGGAGTTGGGGGAGGCGGATAAGACGGATTACGAAAGTGTGAAACTAGCTTTAATAGCTAGATTCGGGAAGACCCCTTCCCAGTATCTTAAGAGGTTTAGAACCCTCAAAAAGCATGATGGTACCCCTTGGGCTACCTGGGTGAGTGAAGGGTTGAAACACTTGGAGGGATGGATTAAGGGTTACAAAGTGAACACTTATGAGGGTATGAGAAATCTTTTTATGTTGGAGTCTATGTATGATGCCTGTTCTCCTGAGCTCAGACAGCACTTGGCTGATTCGAAGGAATTGGATTCCAGGGAGCTAGGTAAGGCTGCTGACTTGTGGGTTGCCAACAGGGCTACTCATAAGGATTCTGGGGCAACTCAGAAAAAGGTTGAGGGAAAACAGCCTAAAAAAGACTCAAAAGAGAATTCTAATAGCTCGCATTCCAAAGAGGGCCCCAAACAAAACCAGAAGGGTAAGCCACCGGGAAAACCACAGCAGAATAGTATGCCTTCTGGTGCCAAACCGGAAGGAGGTCAGAACAAGCCACCATTCCAGAAAGCATTCGGTAAATGCTTTGTTTGTGGCTCGACTGACCACGTGAAAGGAGATCCCAGATGTAAGGGTAAACCTTCAGGGGTCCAGCTTGTCTCCTTAGCCTTCGCTCCAGAGGAGGAAGTCCAAATGGCAAGTGGAAACTTTCTACTGCTAGCTGACGAACCCATTGGAGTCTCAGCCAGCGTTTCTTTAGTATCTCTGGGGTTGTGGGAACAACAGAATTTAGATGTCTATAATTCTATCCCCGATAATACTAAAGAGTATTATAAGGACAGTGTCCAGGTGAATGGTCAGGAGACGCCTGCCATTAGGGACACTGGGGGCAGCATAACTGTGGTGGATAAATCATTTTTTCAGGCTGAGGATGTTGCTAAGGCACCCAAACGCCTCACCAAGTTAGCTGGAGGGCCTGTGCAGATGCTTCCCCAATTACCAGTTCTCATCCAGTGTAACGACATGACTGTGAAGATACCTGTCAGCATACAGAGTGAGGTACCATGACGCGTACTGTTGGGTAACGATTTGAAAACTCTCGGAGTTGTATCGCATACTCCCAGACCTCCTAGTAAATGGTTACAGGAGCTAACCAGACCTGCAAGAGAGAGGACCATGCGCGGAACTCTCCAGGAGATGATGAAGAAAGATGTCACTCCTGCTCCACTGGAATTGTCGGCCGCTGTCTCCAAAAAATCAGAAGCGAAAGGGAAACCTTAGACTTCTATCCCGAAACCAGCCGCCAGCATTCCAGTGCAGCCGACACGGACTTCCCTGCGGTTGTCCAAAGTCACACCCGTAACTCCACCTCCAGCCGAGGCTGAGAGGGAGGTACAACCCTGCGTGGTAGAATTAGACTCTGAGGAAGAGCTAATGGAAGGCCAGGAACTCATTGGAGATCTGGATCCTGTTGACCATCCTGAGCTGCAGTCGTTACTGGCAGAAGGTGGACCCAGCAGGGCAGACTTCAGTAAGGGACAGAGAGAATGTCCAACTCTGGAAGGTCTTCGCCACTAGGCAGAAGCTCAGGATGAAGGGCAAGAGCCTGGGAAACACAGGTTGCACTGGGAAGATGGCCTCTTCTACAGTGAACCAACCAAGTCTGCACCTGGAGACTACAAACGACTTGTAGTACCCCAAGAGAACAGACCACAGTTCTTGCAGTTAGCCCACGAGATTCCTTTGGCTGGTCACTTGAGTTTCAAGACGACTAAGGAAAGGCTCTCTCTCTACTTCTATTGGCCAAAGATGGGGGCCGAAGTAGAAAAACACTGCAGGAGCTGCCACACCTGCCAGACCACTGGTAAGGTTGGTTCCAAGAATGTGGCACCTTTAGTGCCTCTCCCAGTCGTGGGAGTCCCATTTGAGAGAGTAGGGATTGACATTGTTGGTCCCCTTGATCCTCCAACCTCCTCAGGCAACAGGTTTATACTTGTTGTAGTAGACCATGTTACTAGGTATCCTGAGGCAATTCCTATGAGGACTGTTACAGCTCCGGCTGTGGCTAAGGCCCTCCTTGGTATTTTTACTAGGGTCGGGTTTCCTAAGGAAGTAATCTCTGACAGGGGGTCAAACTTTATGTCCCACTACATGAAAGCCATGTGGAAAACCTGTGGAGTTACTTACAAGTTCTCAACAGCTTAGCACCACAAACCAATGGGTTGGTATAACGGTTCAACCGAACCATGAAGAGCATGATAGGTGCTTTAGAGGAACCCCTTAAGCGTAAGTGGGACCTTCTACTGCCATGCCTTCTCTTTGCTTATAGAGAAGTCCCTCAGGAGGGAGTAGGTTACTCTCCCTTCGAACTACTCTATGGTCATCCTGTCAGAGGTCCATTGGCCCTGATTAAGGAGGGGTTGGAGAGTGCTCCTTCCCCCAAGCCAGTCAGAGTGACTGACTACGTGATAGGTCTCCGGAGGAGAATGTCACACATGATGACGGAAGCAAGCGATAACTTGAAAGCTGGACAAGCATTGGTCCAGGGTAACATGGTTGAGTTCGCTCAAGACCAGCTCGTTCTCGTTATGATCCCAACAAGGCAGAGGGCCTTGCAAGATAAGTGGATGGGACCCTTCCGAGTAGTGGGTAAACTCGGAGAGGTTAACTATCTGGTGGACTTGGGCAATCCCAAGGAGGCTCCGACAGTCTTTCACACTAACCGACTTAAAGCGTATGTCTCACGACCTGATGTAGGAGCGTTGCTTCTAGCATCATCCGAGGAAAAAGAAGAGAGTGAAGCTCTTCCGGATCTCCTCAGAGGCTTGCCTTTAGACGAAAAAATTGAAGGAGTAAATCTCTCCTCCAATCTGACACCCGAGCAACAAGAAGAGTGCAAATCGATGTTGAATCAGTTTGCCCCTCTGTTCTCGCTTTCGCCAGGCTTGACCCCTTGGGGCCAGCACGACATACTCACTGGTGACTGTCTGCCGGTCAAGAGCAGAGGATACAGAATGTCAGAGAACGTACAAACCCACATCAAAGGTGAGGTCAGCAAGATGCTCGATCTCGGGGTAATAGAGCCCTCTACTAGTCCATGGTCTAGCCCACTTGTGTTAGTACCAAAGGCCGGATCTAAAGAGCTTAGATTCTGCGTGGATTATAGAGCTCTTAATGCAGTCACCAAGACTGATGCCCACCCTTTGCCAAGAATAGATTAGTTGGTGGATAAACTTGGCGCCGCCAAGTTCCTCAGCACATTTGACTTGACGTCAGGCTATTGGCAAATAGCCATGACAGACCATGCCAAGGAGAAAACTGCATTTTCTACCCCCGTTGGCTTATACCAGTTTAAGGTAATGCCATTCAGATTGAAAAATGCACCTGCTACGTTTCAACGGATGGTAAACCATGTTCTGAATGGGATGGAGGACTTCTGCATGGCATACTTAGATGACATCGCAGTGTTCAGCAATTCCTGGGAAGAACATGTAACCCACCTGAGAGATGTTTTGCAGGCTCTTGGACGAGCCAATCTGACCATAAAGGCGAGTAAATGCCAAATTGGACAGAGTAAGGTAGTCTATCTTGGGCATGAGGTAGGCGGTGGAGAAATAAGGCCTTTGCTTAGTAAGATTGAAGCTGTGCAAAATTGGACCACACCGACTACTCAAACCCAGGTGAGAGCCTTCCTAGGCCTCACCGGGTATTACAGGAATTTCATAGAGAACTATGGGACCATAGCTTCTCCACTGAATGTCATCTCCTCACCCAAATTCCCTAAAAAGGTTCAATGGAACGAGGAGTGCAATCAGGCTTTTGAAAACCTGAAAAAGGCTCTTTGCCAAGCCCCAGTACTCAGAGCTCCTGTTTACCGCCAACACTTCATTGTGCAGACAGATGCTTCCAATGTAGGGATAGGTGCCGTACTCAGTCAACTGGATGGGAAAGGTAGGAAGCACCCTGTTTGCTTCATCAGCCGCAAGCTGAAGGATCCTGAAACAAGGTGGGCAACAATCGAAAGAGAGTGCTTTGCTATCGTGTGGGCTCTGAAGAAGTTTAGGCCGTACTTGCATGGTTCTACTTTCGTCATTCAGACTGACCACCAACCCTTGAGATGGTTAATGCAAATGAAAGGGGAAAACCCAAAACTATTGAGTTGGTCGATCTGCCTGCAAGGGTTTGATTTCACCATTGAGTACAGGTCAGGGTGTCACCACCAAAATGCTGATGGTCTCTCTAGGATGTATGTCATCGACTAGAGGTATGAGATTCATCCAGGAGTGGATTAAATCCTCCTGTCCCTTAGTCTGGGGGGGGCGAGTGTTAGGGAGAATTCTCTGTTTAGGCTGAATTTCCTAACCTAGTGAGTCCCCCAGCAGCTTTGCTGGATTTCTGGAGTTTGTTTTTTTCCATCCTGCCAAGAGTGAGACTCTTTTCTCCCACTCTTGGACATGTATGTGTGTGTAATTCCTTTGAGATGTCAATGTGTTCGATGGGCTATGGGGTCTTTTACTCCATAGGGTCTCATATGTTTTTCCATGTGTGTTACAACGCACCCTACGTGCCGTAACACCGGGGTGTCCTAGCGGACCCCCACCATAGACTCCATACCCGAGGAGTGACTACTGTCTCCCCGGGCATGTAAAGTCACCATTGGCTTTACTAGACCTAAATTTACTAACAGGACTGGTACAAACCATCTTATTGTGGACGTACTAGTAGGGGTAATTCGATTACTCCTAGACCTGTTACTCGAGGGGGCACTGTCCCGTCCCCCCTCGTCGAGTTTTGGCTGGTGGCAGTGGAAACTACTTGTTATGTTCGACCCCGAGCAGAACCCTATGGGATTCGTCCCATTGTTGGAGATTGATACTTTTTCTCGTTAACCTCCAACATACCACCGGTCTACTTATCCTAAATAAGTTTATCGGATGGTATTTTCTGCCAGAACTCGGTTTGTAAAATGGCGTCTGTGTTCGTCTCTGTAACTCCTAAACCAAAGGTTGAGGCCTTTGTTCCACTTTTGGCGGGCCTCTGTACAGAGACCCTCCAAAGTGGTGCCATTCTGTCTGGGTTACCTCAGGGGTGTGGGAGGGGGTTTAGGCACCCTGGACCGAGTTGCCTTGCCAACTCAGGTCGCACTCTGGAGTGATTGGCCCAAGTGATGAGCGTTCCCGCTCACCACTTAGCATATGTTGATTGACAGCTAGGCTGAATGAATGGGGGTTTTCTGCATAAAAGCAGGGCTTTTGGGACTGGATCTTCAGAAGTGGCCACAGGACCTAAGAATCCGACGAGGGTAACGCTGAGCCGACCTGCACGACGACACCTCCGGTGGAGCCCTGCGGAACCGACTCACCACTTCCCGACGACAGAGGAGATCTCCCTGCCGGAGAGTCTCTTCCCCTGACTGGTGGGAACAACCAGTCCCCTTTGCTTTTTATTCGCCTCAGGACGCAGTGGTCGAATTGCCTGTGCAGAGCACCTCGGCAACCGGATAGCCACTACCCCTGTACCGCGACCAAAAGGTGGTGCCTTGTGACGGAGCACTCCGCGGCTGGTCTCTTCCCTGGTGGTGCACCGGACTTCATTTTCTTCGACGACAAGATCATCTCTACTCTTGGCAAAGACCCGCCGTGCATCCACCACCAGGAACAACTGTCCCCGCCGGAGCTGCCCTCCACAACAAGGTACCGTGTCGGCCTGGCTTCCCTTTCGATCGGTTCGAGTGAGGTGTCTTAATCCTCTCCGTTCCGTTGGGTCGCCTCCAAGCTTTTCTCATTTATAGTTCTGAACTGGTTCAACCTGCCGATAACAATTTGCTACAAAGACTTGAATGCATCTCCTCTAGAGACTTTTTGGGACATCGCGCCTTGCCTCTCTCCGAGTGGGCCTGGCCTCTGAACTTTATGATCTATTGTGATTCTTGCCTTCCTGCCTTGCATTTTATCCGCGAAGGATTGAACTGTGTTGATTTCATGACCTGCCTATCTTTTTCTCTCCCGTCCTAACTAATGTTCGAGTGTCATCTAGGTTGAGGTATACACCTCTGTCTGAAAATAAGTGATACCGGTAGAACCTAGAGTTGTTGAAATATTGCTAGGGGGATTGATCGTTTTCTACTTCGAAGAGTAATTGTGTTTGATTTGTTTGCCATGATTTGCCTTAGTGTTTTTCATAGATGTTCTGTTATAAATAAATGCCTTAATATCTTTACACTAAGCCTCGTTGCGTGTTTGCTTGTCTTGCTGTGAAGAATTGCCCTATTTTGTATACTCCACATACTGCTCAACTTTTCTTGAGAGAAGTCTGACTGCTCAGCCACAGCTACCAAGTGAATCTGTGTGGTACAGACTGCTACCAAGTGGGTTCACCGCCAAACGCCTGTAGTCCTAAATCTTTTGCAGTGGTCCCAGAGGGAACTGCACAGGTTTCCGCCTAACAATTGCACATTGGCGGGTGTCAATATGAGCAATGGACACTGGGGATGCAAGTTTAGACTGAATTGTCCAGGTCATGAGATTTGGCCATACCCCAAGCCCCACCAAGCCACTTGCAATAGCCACTGAACCTATCCTGTGGCCTAGTGCAATGCCAACTATGCAAAAATGGGACAATGGGCCACTGTACATAGCTTGTGGCCAAGGTGTTGGACAAAAACCATGGGGGAAGCACTTCAGCCATGTTGCCACCCTTGCAAAGCAACCCAAAGTAGAGATTTTGTCTGGCCTACTGGCCACTATCTCTTAAATGTGACACTGTGGGCCACTGTCCTTGACTTGCAGCCATAACCACTGGCCACACTCCCTGAGTTATGGGATTCTGTCATAGTGCCTGTTCCACAAATCAATCCACAGTAGACATTGACCATGGGCCGCAGCTTGGCCCTGTGGCCACTATACCACCAGAATAGGACAGTAGGCCAATGTCCATGATTGCACCAGTGGCCACAATCCCTGGGGCATGAGCTTCAGCCATTTTGCAGGCTCACTAAACATCTCAGACCCATTGGACATGCTGCAGGCCAGGTCCTGTGGCCACATTAACCCCACATCAGGTTCCTGGTGGCCATGGCCAATGACCAGATTGTCTGAGGCAAGGCCAATATAGTGACTGTGCTTAAAGCTATGCATCAAGCATCAAATTTATATTGTAATTTTTGTACTTATAATTTAGCAGTTTAAAAAAAAGATTAACAGCAAATTTGCAAAACCATGCTTTCTGAACTAGGCTGAAAATCTGCAGTCAATTTTGTTGAAAATTCATGCAACGGTTAGGGCTGTAGCCACAACATAATTTATTTTCCTATTCAAGTCAATTTGGATTTTGAACATGTTGGATTTTGCAACTCTTCCTGTCTTCAAACTCTATGGAATCTTTCTCCCCAATCTCTGAGGTCTTTCACTCCAACCTCTTGGGTAAATGGCTCTCCAACCTATGTGGTATCTCTCTTCCCAAAATATTGTGTGTCTCTCGTCCCAATCTCAGGAATGTCTCTCTGCCCTACCTCAGGGACATTTCTTTCCTGAAACTTTGGGCCTTTTATCCTCCACTTTCCTCTGACATTCTCGCCCTCCTCATTCCTGCTCTTGAGACACTCCCTGTTCTCCAAGAATCTTGCTCTGTTTGTCGCCACACCACTTCCTTTTCTCTTCTCCAGCCACACTGTTTGTATTGCCTCCAGCATGCTCCTTCTCTTTTTTCTTCTAACTCCACACTACTCATATTGCCCATGAAAATTCTTATCCACTTCCAACCCTGGATCCTTGGGCTAGTTAATAGTGCTCTGGCTTGCAGGTGTGTAGTTTCAGGGCACTGTGTTTTGCCTGGGTGTCCTCAGGGGCAGTTTTTCCTGAGTGTTTGTGTTTCTCTTCCCTATTATTATTATTATTATTATTATTATTATTATTATTATTAATATTATTAATATTATTATTATTATATTTATTGAGTGTGGACCATGCATGCAGGAGCAACAGAGTGCTTCACAGAGGTATACAACAATGTAGATACACAACAGAACACTTTACAGAGGAATACAACAGTACAGCTGCATAATGGAACACTTTTCAGAGGTAACAACAGAACAGATATACAGTGGGGGTTGGATACAGAGAGGCACAGTGGAGGGGTACAGCTGTACAGGGTGGTGGGGAGGATAAGGGCAAATGGCATCTAGTGAGTCAGGTGGAGCGGGAGCGAACTGATGGCCTAGGTGTTGAGGAGGCGGGACTCCTTAAAGAGGTGGGTCTTGAGTTCTTTTCTGAATTGTGGGAGCATGGGGGTGGTTCCATAGTCTTGGGGCATAGATAGAGAATGCTTGTTTTCAGGTCAAAGAAACAAACAAACAAAACAAACATGTCCTGGCTTCTGATGGTGCTCTGTCCGCCAGAGATGCTGAGTTTCTCTGTGAACTAGCTGGGTATCTTGAGGGTGACCACTTTATAGATGATGCAGCAGGACTTGAAGGTGATAAGAGCATGCAGTGGGAGCCAGTGAAGGTTGTTGAAGGTAGGGGTGATGTGGCTGTATCTGTGTAGACCCATGATGAGGTAGGCATACTGTCACGTGTAGTTCTCTTCTAAGGGGCACATGGGAGGACAACAGGAGGTATTCAAGGAGGGCATGTCCCCCATCCAGGTGGATCTAAAGCTGTTCGGAGGGGGGAAGGTCTTCACTTTCCACAGGAGGGAGAGCTGATGCCAAGCTCTCTGGGTTTTCTTAGCTATGTGTGTCTTGAAGGAGCGGTGTTTGTCGATGTGGAACCTAATGCACTTGGCGCAGGAGGTGAGCTTGTGTGAGAAGCCATCAGGGTTCATGGTTGAGAGCCAAGTCTGTATGTCTGGGTGTTCAGTGTTGTTGGTGAGGAGTAGGAATTTGGTCTCGGAGGGTTGAGCTTCAAGTATGTACTGGACATCCAAAACAGGATCAGCAAGGGGCAGGTTTTGAGCCTGTGGATGTCCTTGATGGAGTCGATCTTGAGGTATAGTTCTGTATTGTTGGCGTATTGGTGGATGTGGATGTTGTATGTGGCTAGGAGCACTCCCAGTGGCTCCATGTATGGATTGAAGATCATTGAGGAGAGGATGGAACATTGCCGGATTCCACAGGTGATGCATAGCATTGGCGATCTAGAAGAATCCATCAGAACAAACTGCTGGCAATTGGCAAGGTAGGACTTGAACCAGAGTATGGCTAGGTTGCTAATTCCCATGCACTGATGTAGGGTGTCTGTGAGAAACTGGAGGTCTACTGTGTCAAAAGCTGCAGAGAGGTCTAGTAGAACCAAGAGGCAGGTACTGCGAATTAGCTTTATATAAAGAAAAATACATAACTATTAAATGTATACATGTTGAAAGGAGTCTGATTGCAAGCAGTTTATAATGTTGCTCCATGTACAATTATAGTTCAATGGATAAAACGACTGTACAGGCTACTTTTGCAAACTAAGTTTGTAAGCCACTTCCTTTTGACTGTCCTCTTCATCAATAAGTGCAATGAGTATGGAGGGCATGGTTTAGCCTGATGTCATTTTTGGGACACTATATCCAATTCCATATACTGACCAAATAGGTTAGAGAAATAATACACACCTCTAAAGGGAGTGTATTCCCATCTCTAAAAGTTAAATTCCATAGATTTTATATGGACCTGCTTGCTCAGTCACTAACTAGAATGGACTGACTGGCTGACTGTCAGAAGGAGAGAAAGAAGAATTGATTACATTACAAAGGAGAATTAAATAGATTGCTTTCTTTTGGACTCATTTTGGATTAATATCAGAGACATACCCCATCTTGCTGACTGATCCCCACCAGTACCAAGAGGGACATAATTTAACCAGTCCTTGAGAAGGTGTCTACTTGTCTGTGAGACAGCCAAAAGAAATCCCAATGTAAGTCTAATATTAAGGGGACATTATTATGAAGGAAACAACACTCTAAAGGGGAATAGATTAAATCCCAGCACTTTCTATTAGTGAACTTATTGAGGGTTTGGGGATATAACAGATAGATTCCAAGAAATTAGTTAATATTTCAGAAGCATATGTGCTTCTGGAATTATAGATTTGATCGAGTAGGTCCTATGTTGTTTATGCTGTGAGATCCCTTGCCTCCTTCTCAGTGTAATGATCAAACACAGCAGAAGTATGCTGGGAGTGAAAAGGGTATCTCGCTGTGTACGTACCTTCAGAAATAAGGTAATTAAAGTCATTTCTGGTGACATCAAGAAGGAAAAGTGTTAATAACTGCTACCCATTTTCTTGCCTTTAAGTTGCCCATTTAAAATGAGAAATGTACACATTTACACAGTAATACAATAGAAGTACCATAGAAGGGAATGTAGCCAAATACACATTTTTATTTTATAAGTGATTCACATACAGGAATGTTAAGTAGCATCTTTTTAAATTGATGTTCCAAGAACGCTGTTTGAAATTCTGACATGGCCATTGAGTGATGTGATATTTAGTTTTCAATGAATAAGAAGTAGAGAGGCTTAGGCTAGGCACGGATGTTCTGATTTAATTTAGTTTTCTACAAAATGACAATTTTAACCACAGCCATCATGCACTTTTCAATACATGGTAGATTTGGCGTCAGTATACATTACATTTTCATATGGCGATATGTGTACTTCAAAAGACCACATTCCTCTAAATGCAGCATATAAAAGTTAAGCAACTAGTCCTTTATTAAAGTTTGAAATTCATAAATGCACAATTTGTTTATATTTAAATTGACCCAATATTTCTATGTTATTATTAAATAAAATGTAAAATGTAATAATAGTAAATAGACTGTCACGGTAACACTGTGTGTTTCTTGTCCTGAAAGGTGAGGGAGTCTGTAGGGAATCAATATTGTTAAATTGGGGGTCCCAGTTTAAAAACAAACTATAGTAAGGTACTACAAAGTGTGCGTTCCTGGTTTGGGGTGGGTGAAAAATTTCCCCTAGGATGTCGACCAATTAAATTATATTTCAAAAGATTATTTTCAGAAATAAATCAAGTTGAATTGTAACTGGGGATGGTTGGGTAAAGAGACGATAGGGCAGTGAGAGCGAGCACAGTATGAGGAACCACCTCCATATGAGCCCATAAGGAGAGGTTAGGATGATGTGTGCTCTGCCTTTCATCATCTTTTTCAAAGCTTTGGGAATTCAGAAGATGAGGGTAAGGCACATAGCTAGCCTAGTCACCAGTGCATGGCTAGTGCACCCCACCCAAATAACTTGGGATCTCTGTATCTGGCTCAACGTTCTCTTAACTTCAGATTGTCTGGAGTTGAAAAGAGGACCAACTATGTGAAACACTACAGAGTGATAATCCACTAGATAAAGAAAATCTCCTGTAAGAAGGCCTGATACTGTGATATTGGAAATATCCTGCCTGGTGAATCTACTTCTCTGTTTAGGACTCCCATAAATATAAGGCTGTGAGAGCGGTCAGGTGGTTTTAGACCCAAGATACGGTCATGTTCACTTTTGATGACAGGTGTTTGAATTATGTCTGTAGATTTTAGTTTTTGCTGTGACTTTGGCAGTTCTTATGGGCACCTGGGCACACTGAATGTGAACGTGCCAGACTAACTGCCTTTAGTAACCTCCAATTGGAGGACTGAATGACAGGGGAACAGTGGGCAAAAATATAAGCCTTAAGCAAGCATGGAGGACTACCAGACAAAAACCAGATAGTAAAACTGCCATTTCACACTACAATATTGAACACTAAACACTACAGGATTTTAAAGTCTACCCTATTGTTTTCAGCTTCCGAGGTATTTCTATAGCTCATGATTAGACTTTACAAAAACAAAAGAACATTCAACAGTCAAATGTATTATTCACGCTGCCAACACTTTAAATAAACGAGTATAGAAAACCTAAAAATGAATTACAAATATGTTTTTTCTTTTTTTCCATACATGGCATTATCCTATTTAAATGCTGCCTACACTTGGAATACATAAACACATTGGACCTCATTACGACCCTGGTGGTACGGAGTGAACAGCGCCGTAAAAGGTGCCGGCGCCGTTCACTCCATTTCGCCGCATTACGAGTTCCCCTCGCGGGACACGGTAAGCATGCCTGGGAAAACCAGGCGTGCTTACCGGGTCCCGTGAGGGGAAGAGGGGGCAAACAACGGGCCATCTCGTAATGGCCCGTTGTTTGCTCCCTCTCTCATTCCCATTCAGCCCTATAGGGTCTGAAATGGGAATGGGGAAGGACCGTGTCCGGGTCCTTGGAGGGAGGAATTACCAGGCCTTCCGAACTTGGAATGGCCCGGTAAGTCCTCATTCCGAGGACCCGGAGCCCGACGCGATTTCGGCGGCAGCCATGCTGCCATTAGCGGCATGGTTGCCGCCGAACTGAGGGCCACTGTATTACACACAGCAAAGAGAACAAACCAACCCAACAATTATAAAAGTATATAAAGAACACTCTCTTAAGTTTTTATACATTATCTGTCAACTAATATAGAAATCAATTAAAATGTGTGGATTTCATCACACCAACATTTCACTGATGTCTATATTAGCTGAACACAACAAAGAGAACAAACCCGCCCTCCATTTATAAAATCTTATAAAAAACGTGTTATAGTTTGTACTCATTATCTATCATCTAATATAGAAATCAAAGTATTTGTGAACATTTCATTGCACTTCTTTTGGTGCAATGAAATGTACACAATGTATTTGTGTACCTAGGCTGTATGCCATCTTGTTCAGTAGGTATGTATTGTTCTTTTTTGGACCAGACAGCTTTTTTTGGATAGGGTTAAAATAATGTGGACTCATTTTTGTGTGGTTAGTTGCATTGAGTAATTGCACATTTAATTGACATCCAAAACCCAAAGACAGATCATAAATTGGCAATGTGAACGTTACTATGGAAAACATATCACATGTAGAAGAGACCAGAGGTGTCCAGGTTTTCCAGTTCCTTGTCACTTACCTTCAAGACTTGGCTTTTAAACTAATCACTTTGAAAGAAATGAAATATGATAGTAATCAACTGAAAACTGTGTACCATAAACTTGGACTACTTGACGACAATCAATAGCAACACTCTTTCCTCTAACATCAGTGGAAAATCAATTTGATTCATGGACCCTTTGCAGCATGACAAAGATCTGCACCTGAATGTCAGTGAAATCTACAACCAAGAACCTGGAAACGACAACACCCCAACCTGCATCCCCCTCTTCACTCTCCCCTCTATATTCCTCAGTCAACTCCTCCATACTAAAATCTTGAATACTTTAACTTGCCATACACCTTCAGATGTTTGACCAAGTCTACTGTACTACTCAGATTCATACCCTGCCATCTTCTGTCAACAACCAATTTGTCATTTTCTGCACTTTGTAAACCAGAGGCTGCTCATATGGTTAACCTAACCAATCCTGTAGCAACCACAAATAATATAGGGATTTGTACATCGAAAACAGGCAATGGGTACTTCTGACCAGCTTCTTTCAACATCTGAGGTTTCTACATCTGCCTTCCTGCTATCCGACTAACACAACCATCCCCTTGTCTGATAGAGCCATGTGCAGCGAGGCCAAAATTACTGGCGAAAGGAAGCTGTTTAAGAACACAATTACATTACATTACCTTCTGCAAGAGTTTAAGAATCTTCAATTCCATCAAGTCCCATACATAAGTGCTGCTGCCATTTATATGGCAGCGCTCCCTATTTCGTCTGTTTTCACTGATTGGTGCAGTGGACTAGCCCCTCAGCCATAATTAAGCATTTGGTCATAGCAAAAATAAAATTCAATCATGAAGGCATCTAACACCTGCCAAACCATCAGCTTCCCAATCACGCAAGCCCATCTTCGACCTTCCTTTATCCCAGTAATCTGGAAGTCTGCTTTCCATTGCATGTCACCCAGAAAAGATGGATCTGTGTGATTTTTCACGGCAAAATTTCCCGCAACGGAAATGTCCGCATTTAAAAGTTCATTTTTTTTATTTTAGGGTCAGCTGCGGGGGTGTCCCCTGCAACCCTCACTATACTGTAAAGTTTGGTAAGCAGGGTGTTGCAGGGGACACCCCCGAAGCCCCTGCAGCCTTTATTTTTTTTAATGTTCTTTTTTTTTCTACCGACCACATCAAAACATACATACCACCATAGTAGTTAGAACATTTGGTGGTATGCTTTTTAGGTCTTTTGGTGGGGTCGGCAATTTTAACTCTATAATTTCGTCCTATACCGAAAAGATCCTCCAGCTGCTCACCTACATTCATCCCTCATTCTATCACATAACATGTGAAGCCAGCTTGAGCTTTAAATCTTGTATTCTCTCTACCACTACAACATGGCTTATTGTAACATCATCATATCTCCTATCTAGCCCATATTTCTGCTCTGTTGATGATCATTTCAACTCTTTTAACAACAACTTACCCAATCCACCCACCTCACAATAACCACTGACCAAGTCCTAACTTACCCAACATTCCTCTGTTATGACCCTGTTCTTATAAATATAGTTCACAGAATATATATGCAGTAAGATGCACCCCCATCGCTGGTCACTTAATTTTTAAAAAATGTTTGTAGTCAGAAGCATTGCCTTGTCCTAACTTGTGAACAGCATCAATATTGGAAGACAAAGAAAATTGAAAACCTTTACTGATGGCATAGCTCATGTTTACAATAGGTAACAGTGCTCCCTTTAGTTTTTAATTTGAAATGTAAATGTTAATTTAAAGTTTTAATTAATGTTCATGAAATGATCACTTGAATAGTTTTAAAGTTGTGTTATGATTGGCAACTGAGCCCATACTCTCGCCACACCATTTTCCAGTTCCCTAGAACATTATAAGATGGGGCCTGGGACCACTCCATCTGTAATGCTCTCTTCCTAAATACTCTCTTTCCCAAAAGCTCCACTTGTCTCCTCCAACTATCTGCAGGTGAGCCCCTTCTCCAAGCAGAGACATGGGGGAGATCTGTATCCACTGCAGGTGCCTCCCTCTGGAACAGCCTCCTTGCCTCTCTCTGTCTTGAGCCGGATATCCGTAAATTCTGGAAACTCCTCAAGGCTTTCTGCTTGGCCTCCACCTTCTCTCTCCCTCTCCCCTGCTAACCACCTCCTTCTGCTCTCTCGCTCTCCCTTACTTCTGCTCAGTCTTCACCCACTGGCTGTGTTGGGTACCTTCAGAGCCACACAGGTCCCAAGCCTCCCTCACCATTGTCCTGCACTTGCCCCGGGGCCTCGCACTTGCCACAGCACTACTGCACTTTGTTACGACCCATGAGAGTGGTATCTCTCTGCAGGTAACCCATGTTCTGAAGGGACTGGGCACACTTGTTCCCCCCCTTGCATGTTGTACCATACCTAGTAAGATTGTCTGTCTTGTCTTCCCTCTGTCTTCCCCTCCCATGCATGGTTGCGCTTTGAAACACTTGTGTATAAACTCAAAATAAACAATCAATCAATCAATCAATCAGTCATTGATATCAAGCAGTTCCTTAGTATGTACTAGAAAAAGATTTTGAAAATGCAGAAATTGATAATGACAATAATGCCATATTCCAAGGACATTGCTAGATGATAATGGCCGAAGGGGCATTATTGCTATTAACACATTTCACCTAGTTAGAATGTTCTGTTTAAAATTAGGAGAGAAAAACAAAAATGTTGGCATTTTTAGACGATATGCTAGTGCACTATCTGCAATTACATAATCACATCTACCTTGTCCACATCTCACACGCACTACGATTTTTCATATCAAATGCTGGTGCTGATGATCAATATAATGGTGATAATAGTACTACTACTACTACTACTACTACTACTACTACTATTACTATTACTATTACTACTACTACTACTACTACTACTAATAATAATAATACTAACCTCTAGATCGTGCTTGCCTGACAGTGCAGTTTTTGGGTATGCATAGTACTGTAAATGACAGATGTTATAAATACTTCATTTAAGGACATCTCCATTTAATGACATTCAATTTAGTGAACTATGAACAATGCAAGCAGTAGTAGTCTTTTATTTATTATTCTCAGATTCAGTCACTAACTACCTTTGTCCTTTTTTTCCACTAAGTCCCCACCTCTACATGTAAATCCCCAGATTCATTAATTCACTTTATATTCTCAATTGCCCTTCCTACACTGCTCCAAGGCGTTCGAAACGTTTAATGATGCCCTAAGCGCAGTTTCCATGTTATGTACTCTTACTTTACCTCCAAATCCCATTCCCAAATCCCCACAATGGGCTGCACCAGAATCTCCGAGTTGAAAACCTATATGCATACATGAATTAATTCCTTACCAATTTCACACAGGTACACTTCAACTGTACCCCTTCACATTAACACATTGGCCTGATTACACTGTCCAACTTTACTATACATATCACTTGCGTTCTATTACTGCATACCCATAAACTATAGAGTAAAGGTCCCTAACCCACCCCTCCCAAAATACACATCACTCTCCAACATATTCCTCTTCTATTTCTCTCATTCCATTTCACCATTCAGACAAACCTCATTCAGATATTCACTCATAAACGTTTACTGTTTCAAGACCACAGTCTGTATCTAGTGCACATTTACTCATTTATCATAGATTGTAAGTCACCATTTGTATAAATTAACATGGCCCCAAGGCAACAACCAGTTTCTGTGTGGAATCTACGCTTAGCCGCCATTTAGATGGAAAGAAAAAAATGGAGTTGACCTTGTAGAGTTAGATAATGCCCTATGGCATTATCTAACTCTACAAGGACAACTCCATTTTGGAAAGAAAACTCCATTTTTTTCTTTCCATCTAAATTGATCATGGCGGCTATGCGTAGATTGGGTTGTTTGTGGCTTTGGATAATCACCATATACTATTAGAAATGTCCACACAGAAACTGGTTGTTGCCTTGGGGCTATGTTACTTTATCCATTTTGGATCCTCTTTCTCTCACTTTCTTACATTTTTGTGGCCCTGTGCCAGGACCGCTTTTCCTCCCCCGCACCCAAAAATTCTTAACCTTTAACCTTTAATCCCTAAATTTATATCTATTTAAACCATAAAATCTAGAGTGTGCACCTTTATTCCCTTTTTCCTATATTTAAAGGTAATGCCAGCAGGGGTATTACCTTATGTGTGCTACTGCCATATATTGGTAGAGCCAGTGTGGATATGTTTTCTTATAATATGATCACTGGCATTATGCACAAAGTAAACATGAGTATGTCCTTACATTGGAATTCTGACATATATTAGTGCAACCGGCATGGAAATGGATGGACACAGCCGGTCTCATTGCAGCACAGGTCCCCCTAGCTCACAGTACCTGCACCACCATCTACCCTTGAAGAAGCACTGGGTCTGGAGGCCCACTCGACCCTTCCAAGATGGCCGCCAGGCCTCTGTGCACACCAGGCTCCCAGGCTACCCTGGGACTGGACTACCCTGACTCGCTGGTGAACAGATCGGAACCAATCCACTGTGCCGGCAGGCGAAGTCAGCCCCCACAGAAGGCCAAAAGACAAGGCCTGGATCAGCAGTTTCTGCAAGTTTCATTGCAGCACAGGTCCACCTTCCTCACAGGCACTGGTTCCATGCCCCAAAAGGCTTCCAGGGGAAAGCTCATCTGTCTGATACCGAAATCTCCAAGTACGGGCATGCGACTATGCTCCGGCCGTTCTGCACATCATGGAGACTAAATCCCCCTGCATCCTCAGATTTCACGCATATAGTACGTGTCAGCCAGAAGTCTGCGTCCCAAAAAATATATTCCTCGGGTGGACAGTAGAAAGCCCTGCCACCCCGCAATATTGGTTACGGCTCACATTGCTCACCCCTTCTCACGGCTGACAAAGAACGCTTCCTCTGTAACTACGGCCCACAAACACGTCCACGACATCAACACGCAGCCACCACGATGCTGCTGTACCTTCTAACAGCCCACCCCACCATCTACATCACCCCTGACTGCCTTGCATACTGTGGTCTGCCAAAGAATCTGTCCGGTCGCTGATATCTCAGAATCTCAGACTAAGGACACGCTCCTGCAAAAATCTGCTCCAGACGCTCCCACAACATACACAAGCAAGGGATCTCTGCCTCAGAATGCGCACAGATCAAGCCAAAACCAGGAACAACGACGTGACCATCAGTCCGTATGAACTCATTGACTTGCATTGACACTGCATTCACCCGCAGCTACCATCAGAAACAGGGCAAGTGCACCAATGCCGCCGTATTCCAGCATGAACTGTGCCTCTGATTGTAATGTTGTAACAACTACCTCTCAAATATGCCATGTCTGTAGCCCTCCACCCTTCCACATGGTTGCCTCCACCCCTGGTACTCCTCCCAACACTGTTAAACTAGCGGCGAGCCTCTGAGGAATACTAAGACCACATACGCAAGAACCTCTCCTATCACCACATTACTAAGTACACCCCACTCTCCTGATGATTCCATTTATTCCACAGACACATTGGACTGTATTTCTGTGGCTATCATGCCTGACATTATTCTGCCTGCATTGACCATACCTTCTAACAACTGTATGCCATGTACTCCTTCTGTTAGTAATGGGCCATGTACTCCTTCTGTTAGTAATGTTGTGTATGTAGACCATGCTTGTATAAACAAGATACACTCTCATGCCTCTGACAACTCACATGATTGTTGCTCCTCATATCCCTGCTACAGGAAAATGCTTTTATCGCACCACACTATAGCAATCTCAACCTCCCTGAACCAAAAACCAGCCTCCTCCAAAAGAGTGCACACCCACAATCCCATCCACCATGACCACAGACATGTGCCTTCATCAATTCTCGCTCCCTTCCTGCCCTTGCACTGGATATAAACAATATCATCACCAACCACAAACTTGACGCCCTAGCCTTATCTGAAACTTCGCTCCATGAGGCATCTGCCCCTGCATTGTCCCTAGCCATCCCCACCGGCTACACCATCTACCAGAATGATAGGCTTACATCCAGAGGAGGCTGCATCATCCTTGTAGCTAGAGACTCCCTCCCTATCAGACAGATCAACACCTCCATTGATGATAACACAGACCTACTATCTCTCCGGTTTTCACCCTCACCATTGTGTACTATCACCATCCATGTCATCTACCGCCAACATGGCCCCACACAAAACTTCGAGGAAAACCTCCTCCACATCCTCCAGCATAACATTAAAGCCTCCTCTAAAATGATCCTACTAGGAGACCGTAATGTGGGCTTTAGTGACCCCAACAACCCTCAGGCCACCGAGCTGGCCAATGCCCTTGAGACCCTAGGCTTCCATCAAAGTATCCCCAACCACACACATGCGGTGGAGCTGCATATTAGACTGTATTGCCGACCACAACTGTGAGATCTCGACCAGCGCCAACACCCCTTCCCCTGGTCAGACCACCACATTATCAACTTCTTCATCTCACAGCCCATAAAATCTAAACCTATGCACATTCCATTACACCCAGCAGTTACATGTAGGTCTCAGAAGCTCACCAAAGAACACATCATGCCCTGGCTGGACACCCCATGCCTTAAACCCCAATTTACCACCGACCCAAAGTCATTAGTGGACACATACACCTGCACCTTTTCAAAAGCAGTCAACACTATTGCCCCCTGAGTTCCTCATAAAGCCAAAGCCGTAAGACACTCCAACTGATGGTTCACCCCAGACATTCTAGAACTACGCAACAAGAAACTCCAAGCACAGCTAACCTGGCAAAATAATCCCACCGACACCCTGAAAGACGAATTCACCAAAATCTCCAACCTTTATAAATCTGTGATAATTACTGCAAAATCCAACTCCTTCAATGCCAGAATCTGCAATGCCAAATTAGACTCCAGAGAGATTTTTTCCATCTTTAGGGAACTGGACTATCCAGACTCACCTCCCTCTACCCTCACCAAAGATGAAACCTGTTGCTCTAACATTCAAATAGCAATGCTAAATAAAATTGACACCCTGAACAAGAAAATTCTTCATCGCCAAGCAAAATAACACAAGTACCCAAAAGCCCTAGGCACCAGCATCACCCTCACCTCCCCAACCCCTCCACCCCCATTTTCTCTTCAGAGACCTATCATAAACAGAAGTCCTAGAAATAATTAAACATCTTAAACCCTTGAAATGCAAAGGAGACATATGCCCAGCACCCCACTTCAAAGACTGTGCAGATATACTAACCCCATTCATCAACGCCTTTATAAATGCTTCCTTCTCCAAAAGCACTGTACCGTCCAGCCTCAAAGAAGCCAGTGTCCTTCCACTCTTAAAAAAAACATTGTTAGACCCTGCTATTCCCTTGAACTATAGGCCAATCACAACCATCCCCTTCTTACTAAATATACTCGATCGGCAGCCTACCTACAAATTCAGCAGTTCCTTGAGGCAAAACAAGTCCTAGAAATGCAGCAATCTGGCTTCCGCCCCAGGCACGGCACCGAATCAGCCCTGCTTGACCTAAAAATTCAGTTAGACGAGATCAGGGACGAGGGAAAGTCAGCACTTCTCCTCCTCCTAGATCTGTCTGCTGCATTTGACCTGGTTGACCACCAAATCCTTTGCCACCCCCTCACCACTTCTGCCAACTTCTCCTAAATGGCCACTGCCTGATTGCATCCATCCTGGAAGGAAGAGTCTCACCGTCCCCCATCCCAGGCGGGTTCCCGCAAAGGTTGTGTATTTTCCCAACTCATACAACATCTTCACCAAGCCCCTCTTCAATATCCTGGACTCACTCGGCATAGCCAACACCAACTATGCCAATGGCTCCCAAATCATGATCCCACTAACAGTTAATTATGCAGATGACTCAAACAACCTCAACAACATCTACGCCACACTACTGGGTTGGATGGCAGCTAATTACTTGTGCCTAAACACCAACAAAACTGAAATGTTACTTGTCGGACCACCAAGAGCCATAAAAAATCTCAACAAACAATACACTGCCTTCCATATCGTCAACTGCTCTATCCCTGTCTCAGCTTCTGTAAAAACCGTAGGGGTATACCTCGCTGCCTCTCTCACCATGTCCCGACAAGTGAGCGCCATTGACTCATTAGCAGCTTATGCCACAAAAGTCCTAAATGCTGCCAGACCCTTCCTCTCCAAATATAGTTGACTAACTGATGCCAGAGCAATCATTGGATTGAGGATTGATTACTGCAATGTCTTCTTTGTAGGCACCTCGTGCGGAAACATCCATAAACTTCAAGTAATTCAAAGAAATACCCTCCGGGCAGCCCTAACCATCACAAAAAGAGAACATATCGCAAAAGCAAGAAGAGATGCATATTGGCTGCCCATTCAAGAGTGCATGACATTCAAAACCTTGTCTATTGGCCATAAGTGCCTATCCAACACAGCCAGCCCCCTTTACCTCTCTTAATGAGTTGCCAAAGCTCATTCTTCTAGACCCACTAGGACGCCGTAGACTAACTGCATAATCTTAAAGTAAAAAGAACCAAAGCCAGGGGCTCCAGTTTCCCTTAAATAGTAGCCAAACATTGTAACTCCCCCCTCAATTATGGCAGAAAAATCATATTGGATGTTCTGTAAAGTGCTTAAAACACAGCGTTTCTGCCAATTCTGTAACACCACCATTGTCTGCTCTCTTTGACCCAATTGTATTATATGTCAAATACTGATCTTGTTGCCCAAATGTATTGTATGACAAAGCCACTGTAAATAACATGTACCTGTAACAGTGCCTCGATGCCTCTGGGTTGGCTGCACGCTTTACAAATAAAATACACAAATAAATAAATAAATACGTTTGAAAGGAAAGCAACCTCGAAATCATAAATTAAAAAAAACATTTTGAGTGTGTGCAATCGTCACTTTCTACAGACAGTAGGTCAAATACTAACCGCTACACTCAGGTATGATATATAACGCAGCAGTGTGGTCTGTGTATAGGCGTGCTATAAATGCCATATCATATCTGCAATTGTAGTGGGTTTCACTAGGCCATGGACGTTCACCTCTTCCGCAGGTCAGAGTTCTTACAGAGGTTATGCATGCCCATATTATATAGGTAAAGTAAGGACAATTGGTTGTATGGATGTTATGTTTCATTACCGAGTTCATGTATCGTGCGCAACACAATATTATAATGGAACTTCTTAAGCAGACCAAAGCAAGCTAACTTATTACCCGGTTTGTTTCTGCTATGTTTACAGCCTCAGGGCCAATCATCAGCAGCTATTTATCAAACAGTTTTGCGTATAATAAATAACCTGTGGGAATCTATTAAAGGCGCGCTTACGGAAGGAATATTTGTAATGCTTTAGAAGCAATTAGTAATTGCATTGTACCTTATCAGAAAAATGGTGGCATGAGGTTAGACATTCGTATATTGTCTCCACTGGTTTCAATGAAATATAAGATAATCATATTTAAGAAGAAGTTAACCTGTGATTAAAAAGGATCGGGACAGCATACAAGAAGGTAATAGTTGATGGCTGATAATTGCAAAGCAAGCCGTGTGGGTGTTAGCATTTCTTTTGTTAACCTGTTTTAAAATACACCGTGAAAGAGTTTTACTGTAAACATTCAGCTGCACAGGGTGTGGATACGCAGAAATGTGTGCACTGTGTGATTTGCTTTGTTTGGGTCCTTGGTCTGCTTCCTGTTTCTATAGCAGTTAAGCTTCAGAGGAATGTATCAACTTGGCTTTGGGCTTTCATCTAAAATATAACCTCATGAACAAATCTCAGGCTTATATGTGTATGTGTGTGTGTGTGTGTGTGTGCATGCTTCCGAATGAGCAGGAGAGCAAACAGAAAAAGGTCAGCAGGGGGAAAATACAGATCAAATATTAAGACCTACTGGTACAATAAGCTGCTGTTCAGACCTCATGGCGTCTTTCCCTTCAAACACGTTATAAAGCCATGAGACCATTATAGAAGGGGTGCAGGGGTGTTAAGACACAACATTACAAACTAAAATATATAACTGAGTGAAAATGTTAAAGTTTAAACACTCACATGTACACATTATAAACGTGCTTACTAATCGCATATAATTTCCATTGAGAACGTGCCCTCAACTGCGATTAATAAAAGGTTGGGGGCGGGGGGGGCGTGGGGTGGAGAATCAGAAGGAACATGGGAGAGGGTGTTCCATTCAGGTATGGTCTACACATAGCATGCACACATAACAACAGTATGTGGAAGTTATCTCAAAAGGCACTGAAATCCTCAAAGCGTTTTCGAGTTGTCTGAAACATCGTGACATAGCACAATGGGCCTCATTACGACCCTGGCGGAAAGTGACTGACCGGACCGCAACAGCGTAAATAGCGTTTCCGCCATTGCACGAAGGAGCAAAGTGCGGCCAATCACGACCCATCGGGCACGAGCATTACGCCATGGCGGAATCCGAAAGGCTGCGATGGCGGAAATGACCCCAAAACGGCCCTTACCGCCGCCGTACGCTGCACCAGGTGCAATACCGCCACCCATCTTAGCGGTCACCGTAATGAGCGGTCACCGTAACGAGCGTGCACCGCAAATTACGGCCACCGTAAATATACGGAAACGGAAGTAAAAGCATGTGGCCGGAACGGGAAACAGCACGCCGCACAACTATAAAATCCGAATCCCAACACAACCATAAAAAGTCCGACCCTGACACACATCCCAACCCGTTAGCAACCCCAGTTAAAAAAATAAATATGGGAAAGGTAGCCAAGAAAGCGTGTGACCGCAAGCGGCAGGTACACTTCTCCCGAGAGGAACTGACCGTGCTCACCGAGACCCTCCAGGAAAATTCTGCCGTCGTCTTCTCCAGTCAAATGACCAGGACGGCCCTTGCCAACAAGAAGGCCATATGGGCCCTGGTGGCACAGCGCGTAAGTGCGGTGGGGACAACACCCCGCACGCCACAGCAATGTCGCAAGCGGTGGGACGACCTGCGGATCCGCGTACGCAGCATACTTTCTGCGAACAGGAACATCGCCACAGCTACCGGGGGGGGTTCAGAGTCGCCCATCAAGTTGACCCCCTGGGAGGAAATCTGCGCCTCCACCATAGGAATGGAGAGCATAGAGGGAGTCGGAGGGATGGAGAAAGGAGTGCCGACATCCGGAGAATCAGGTAGGTTGGCCAAGAGAAACAATGCGAAATCCACAAACCACGAACATGTGCAGTACCATGTGACCCCATAGTGCAATACATACTTTGCCCTGACAGCGCCCTCTAAAAGTCAGAATGAACAAACAAATCAATCAAGAAGCCATAAACAACCCCTACATGTGCAGCATGCACCCCCTAACTGCAGGCAGCCAAATGAATGCATCCTCAATCCACACGAAAATGAGACCACCTCCAAGGCCCAGTCCCAAATCAGCCTCATGTACCACCCCAATGCATTTGATACGTTGCCATTCCAAATCCGACAGACCCATAACTAACGCTCGCCCCTCTTTACTCCACCACAGGGTCCGATACCAACGACGAGCTGCAGGACACCCCTACCAGCACGCCTGCAAAGAGGGCCAGGACCAACGTCCCAAGAGCCTCCACCTCAGGTGCAAGGATCAAGACACGGCAGCAGCAGGAATCAAGTGGCAGCACACTGGAGGGGACTGCAACAGGCACCCCAGCAGCCAGCAAGTCCACAACCCCAGCACCACAGGTCCCCCCAAAGAATGTATCTGATGGCACTGCCTCTGGTGGTAGCAGCACCATAGGTGACACAGCTGTCATGCCAGCATGCTCCGACACGGAAAACAGTGCTGGCGACGTAGGTACCATCCATGACCTTTCCCAATCCCCCTGCATGTTCCATCCCCTACACCATGACGAAACCACGCAGGGGCACCCTGAAGACGACGACTGGCCAACCCCCACAAGTCCTGTGCCAAGGCAACATGTGTTGAGCAGCCCCCCTGTCACACCACCGCAAATGTCCATGGCCCAGCAGAGGCAACAGTCCCTCGACCTGCTGATCGAGCAACAGCAGGAAGCGTCCACGCTACTCAAGGACCATGCAAATGAATGCGGGGGTTCCAGGGCAGCCATGGAAACATCCACCGAGACACTCAGGGCACAAATAGAGAAAAGTAGTGAGAGCCTCAGGGGAGAAATGGAGAGAAGCACCGAGAGCCTGAGAGCACAAATGGAGAAAAGCACCGAGAGCCTGAGGGGGGAACTGCATGCGACGTCCAAAGACGTTTGTGCTGAACTTGCTGCTGTGCGCCGTGTGCTCTCGGAGCTCTCACAAACCCTCAGAGACATGCATGGACGCGAGCAGGCAGAGACATCATCCGTGGCAAGTTCCGTCCAGGGCAGCCCCCAACGCAGATCTGGCAGGAACCTGCGCTCCACGGGCAGGGGTGCCCCTGATACCCGTAGAGGGGGCTTGCAATAGCGTCTACCCACGGACAGCATGCATATTTGGACACTGGTGTTGGGGGGGGAGGTAGTAGGGTGGAGGGGGTGTGTTGGGCTTCACTGGGTGGCGGGTCCATAGGGTGTATAAATCAAATCACATTAACAATACAGCACCTCATTATCATCCAATGACATGTGTGGACATTGATATTTGCGTACGAGGCCTTCATAGGCGTACAGTCCACAATGTGCCTGTACTACACACACACAGTGCCACAGGTCCCCTTTCCGTGTAATAGGCACCATGCGTGGTTGCTAGAAGCATGCATCTATGATGCTCTGTCGGATTGCACGTACATCCTGTGCCTCATGGACTCCTTGAGGTGCCTCCACATCCCCACCCTCATCATCATCATCATCTTCAGGTGCATGCAGTACAGCGTCAGGGGGCATGGGCACATTCCTACGTATGCACATGTTGTGCAGCATGACACATGCCATGACCATCTTAGAAACCTTCTCATGGCTGTACATGAGTGCCCCGCCAGACCTGCTGAGGCTGCGGAAACGAGCCTTCAGTAGGCCGAATGCCTGTTCAATGACCACACGGGTACGTGAGTGGGCATGGTTGTAGTCCTCCTCATGCTCGTTCTGTGGGTTCCGGATTGGTGTAAGGAGCCATCTCTTCAGTGGATACCCGGCATCACCTGTATGAGACGAATAAAGGGTGTCAGTGGAATGATAGTGCTAAGTAGCCCCCCCCCCCCCCTGCAAGGTCATTGACGCATCAAATGGGCCACGATGTCATGCATGGAATGAGACTCACCGAGTAGCCAGGATCTGTGCCCTGCGTGTCGCTCCATGTAGCGTGGTATTCTTGTGTTCCTCAGGACCATAGAATCATGGGTAGATCCTGGAAATCTGGCACAACAATGCGTAAATATCTTGTTGGAGTCACACACCATTTGCACATTGATTGAATGAAATTGTTTCCGGTTGCGGTACTGGACCTCCATGGCATGTGGGACAACCAATTCAACATGGGTGCAGTCGATGGCACCAATGCAACCCGGGATGCCGCCAAGTGCATGGAATCCCACTTTAGCGTTGGTAATCTCCTGGTACGTGCGTGGTAGTGTGATGTGGTCGTCGGCGTGCTTCAGGAGGGCATTGTGCACTTGGAAGAGTGTCCGTGAGAACAGTGGCTGTGAAATGCCATGCAACTGTCCCACTGTGTGCTGGTAGGTGCCTGTGGCCAGGAAGTGGAGTGCAGACACCACCTTCAGTAGGGGTGGGATGGCGGTTGGGCTATCTATCATGCTCACGAGGTCAGCATGTGTCATGTCCACAATGGCGATTATGGTGTCCCGGTCCAAACGGTAGAGGGTGTGGATCTGCTCAGCAGTGAGGTTGAACGGATCGGCTCGGAGGCGTGGGATTGCGGGCCGCCTGCGTGGTGGTAGTGGCAGTGCTTGTGGGCCTTGCTGACCCTGCCTTGCCCTCCTCCTCCTCCTTCTCCTCCGTCTCCCCTGTGCGCCCGGTTGTTGTACCTGTTGTTGTTCGTCGTCTTCTTGTAGTTGTAGCACTTGCAGTGCTATCTGGTACCCCAGGCCCAACATCGCTAGTCCTGCCGGTAGCATTTTGGAGTGGGAGTGGTTGTGGGAGGGGTTTGGGTCTGCAATATATGTGCTGTCGGCCTGTATGGCCTCCACCTGTGCTGATTGAATGATTCTGTGGCAGATGCTATCCCTTCTGGCCGAGCACGTCCCGCACGTAAGGCTGCATTTGGCCGCATGGCATCTTGGGATTTGAATCATGTATCAAATCCCGATGGCAGTGTGATGTACTTTGACTGATTTTCATGCTATGCTCCCATTGTTACACATGCTATGATTGCAGCCGCTTACATACCTGTGAAGAGTCAGTGGTATGTAGGGCTCGATCGATGGCCGACCCTCATGCAGCACAGTAACGTACTTCACCGACGGGCGTGGCGTGCCATTTGTGATTGCAGCCAGTTAGCATCATGACACACAGCCGCACTACATTGATGTAATTGTGAATGCAAGCGTTCACAGAAGCCTTTTCGACGTAATGTTGCAAGTGAGGAATTCGAAGGCCAGCATTTTGGGTTTTGAAGTAGCGGCGAGGATACGCCCACAGGTCTGGCTGGAAATGTAACGTTCTATTGTAGAATGTCCTTGGGACATGGCCCATAACGAGCAGGCAATGAATGATATGAATTGAATGGGATGCGCAACAGCGTAGTGGACGATAAGGCAGGACGTTCCCAAATCCATCTTGCTTCACAACACTACAGATCCGGCCAGGGGCACAGTGGTTTTTGCGGACTGCATTACGCACAGACGCGATGGAAGTTTCACATATTATGTGAGTGAATATTCATGCGTTTTCATTGCGGGATGAGGGAATGATGTGTGGATGCATGGACTGATGATTCCGTTTAGGGTCTGCCATGTACATGGGTTTTTTGATTCACTCCCCTTCCCCTGCGTTATGTGATGCAAGGCTGCCATAGTGGGACATACGTCTATCTGCCCTTGTCGGATCCTCCCTGTCTCGACGCGCCTTCATACACTTGTGTCTAGGCACGTTACTAATCCCATGTCATGGGTTCTATCTTGACGGACGCATGCACAGTAACCGACGTTGACAATGGTGTATTTAGCTCGATTGGTTTCGTTATGATTCGATACTGATTTAGGGGTGTGTATATTCCTTTGGAGTGGGCTAGCATGCATATGGGTGTGGATTTGGTGTGTTGAATGGAGATTGTAATGCATCATGAGTCCCGTAATGCAATCGGTTAATTTGTGTTTCTTTTGGGTGACAGGTATCTCCTGCCCTATTGCAGATGCCATCTCTACGCCACTCCTCCAGATGGTTTTTGCTCTCGACTCCTGCAGCTTCGGGTGAATCAGTGGAGCACCATTTCGATCTTATGGGACGATCGCCAATGGGCCACATGCCCTTACGCTGTACTGGTGGCTAGGTGCAACATTTCGGCCTTTCAGCTCGACTAGTGCCTGCCTCATGGGACGGACCTGCGGTTCTTGCCGCTTCCATGTTGCCTTTTGGAACGTTGATGTAGGCCCTGTGTGCCATGATGGTACAGGGCGTCACACAAGTGGAAGCCGGTCAATTATTGCAGATGCAGCCCTCGGTGATGATGGTTGTTTTGGTGGTATTTTGCAAATTGCTGTGGGGCCTTTGTCATTTGGATGTGCATTTAAATTGTATTCCGATATTTGTCGTGTTGCGTTGTTCTTTGCAGGTGATGTGGCGATTTTCGCTTTGTGGCGGTATGTATTGCGTGATGATCTGCATTGTGTTCCGCCTTCTGAGTTGAGTTGTGTGGTACAGTACTGGCCGCGTTTGCCTACGTAGCACAGTATGGTCACGGATAGGGGCTGCCATTGTGACTGTTTACATGATGTGCTGTTCAGGGGCGGGGGATTGGCTTTTGGCCGACTGGTGCCTGTCAGCCAGGTCGATTGGTGGAATGATGGGTTGTTCAGAATGTGGCTGGTCACAGGTGACTGTGTTTGCGTGCGTTTGTTGGAGGGGGACTGGGGTCATGTCCATTGGAATAGCTTCTGTATTGATGCCATCTGTGCCCTGCAGCTCCCATCGGCCCCTCTTGGGATGAGCCTGGCTGCTCAGTCACTCTGCCGACTTGTGTGGTACATGCTTCTACTGATGGTTGGTTTGTTTACTGGCATGAGTACAGGGCTGGTGCAATCCCCCTCAGGATGCTGTTTTGGATGTTGCCTTGCGCTGGTGGCAAGCGATGGGGGACTACTGTTGTTTTGTGTCATGTGTTCTTGATTTTCATTTTGATGTATTGTACCTTCACATGCCTGTGCTGCGTCAGTACGGCTATGGTGACATGCCGTACATGGATGCCCACTCACGGGGCGCTTTGAGCCCCTGCATGCTTTTCTACGTTGGCATGCATGGGTGAATTGTGGATTTCACTGGTTGCATAGTGTGAGTACATTGCGCCTGCCAGGAGTTGTGCAATGAGGCCAGGGAGTGGAGTGCAGGCACTCAGTGGGCCATTTACGGTTGGTTCGCGTTGCCGTATTTCTCGCCATGGCGGAATGGTACTTTACGACGTGCTTGATGGCGTTCAGTACATGTCCGCTAGGGTCAGAATTCGCGTACCGTTGCGCCATGGCGGTGATTCCGGTTTTGCAAGGCGCGCGTGCGCGTACTTGGTGCAGTTAGCGTTGCCGTTCACTGCGGTGTCGCTAATGGCATCGTACTTTACGGTGACGGGTCATGATCGCAACGAGCGGTGTTCGATGGCGGTATTGCATTTCCGCCATCATTTTTCCATTTCCGCAAGGGTCGTAATGAGGCCCAATGTCTTTGTGTATAACCTTTTTATATGCAGCTGGAGTGCAAACATCGTGCAACCCAAGCTCTTACACTTGCACTTGCCATCTGCTGGCCGTGCCTTACCTACTGTTATTTATTCTATCACCCTTGTATTGCACTTTTCCCCTTCCCCCCTCCCCTGAACTTCCGCAATCTCAATGTCACCTGGCCTTGTAGGTTCGTTGTCTGTCTTCCCTCTGTTCCCTCTCCCTTGCCTCATCGCGCCTTGAAACACGTGTGTATACCATATCATATCATATCGTATCATCAGGCCATTTGTTCCAGAGTAGAAATTTGTGTGATGGTGTGCTGACCCAGCACCCTTTATGAAGGTCCCAATCCTACATAATGACACTCTTGAATGCTCCGTTAACTGCAACACGCATCTGAGAATGCAGTCTCGGCTGGATTTGTTATTAGGGAAACGTGTTTTCCCCTTGATCTCATTTCTAAAGCCAGCACATGCCCATCAGTCTATGCACAGCCTGTTGGGAATGCCGCCTGGTGTACTCCAGGCCCAGACATTCCGAGGACTTGCCACTTTACATCCCTGGAAGTTAGGAGGGCCTTGGGCGCTGAGCTGTGATTGTGCTCCTACACCTCAATTCATGGAATCACGAAAGAAGGGCTCTTTCATTGACACCTCACCCAGTATCCCTTTTTTCTGCTGGCACGGGTGCACAGAATACAGAGTGCTACGTGTAGCAGCATGTATGGCATTGGTGGACTCCGAGGTGGTACGTCATGCAGGAGAAAAAAATAACGGTGTTTATATATATATATATATATTCAGTAAAAAAACGTTGTTAAAGGGACGTTATGGTTAAGTTGTGCTACTAAAAACCTATGAAATTCAGTGAAAAAACTTTGTTAAAGGGACGTTATGGTTAAGTTGCGCTACTAAAAACCTATGAAATTCAGTAAAAAAACTTTGTTAAAGGGACGTTATGGTTAAGTTGCGCTACTAAAAACCTATGAAATTCAGTGAAAAAACTTTGTTAAAGGGACGTTATGGTTCCAAGTAAAACCGAAAAACCCTTGAAATTCGCCAGTTATGGTAAGCTAAGCAACCATAACTCGCGCCATCACCGTGCACTGCTAAGACTAACACCCACGACATCAAAGATGACATCACAAATGTCATTGATGACATCACTGATGACATCACATGTGTATGTACTTTTCATGAAATATGTGTACAAGGGATTCTTATTATAATGTTGCGAAAAAAGTGTCAAGGATCATTGCAATAAACATCATACAATAATTAGTACATTGAACGATGCATTGATATAAATAGCTTTGTTTATTTATAGGACACCAGAAAACCCTTGGTTAGCTGGGCGCACAGAGTAACAAGAATACTTAGAACTTGGTTACAGGTTACAGGTTACAGTGTTATCACATGTTGGTATTATATGTTATATACAGTAATTACATTATATACAATATTTACTTTACATATAGGTACATATTATAAACAGGAGATGCATTATGTACATTTTACATGATAGAGTGGAGAGGTGCGTATGGTATCAGAGTGGAGAGGTGCGTGTGGTATCAGTACACAATCCACAAGGTCTCAAGTTTCAAAGGTCATTGCGACGGAGCCAGGTGCGGGTATGGTGCCTGAAGCTGTAGTAGGACTGATCCCGTCTTAGTTCAACTGGTAGGGCATTCCAGTACTGAGCTGCTTGCACAGGGAAGCTATTGCCTCCTGTTTTTTTAGTCGGAATCTTCGGGTTTGGAGGTAGAAAGAGTTGGCTGTTCTGATTGGTCGTGAAGAGGTTTTTCTTATTATTCTTTCCCTGAGGTATGGGGGGGGGGGCAGCATTGTTCAGGCATTTGAATGTTAGTGTGACAATTTTGAAGGTGATCCTATCGCTTATTTTTAGCCAATTGTAGTTTCTACTCGCATTTGAAATGTGCTCTCTGGCTGGGAGGTTCAAGGCCGTTCTGAGCGCGTTGTTTTGCAGGGTTTGGAGTTTATTGACGATGTATTTGTTAGCGCCTGCATAAAGTGCGTTGCAGTAATCCAGTTTTGAGAGGATCAGTGCATTGGCTACGATAATGCAGCTAGCTTGTAAGAGGAAGGGTCTGCATGCTTTAATGAGTTTGCCAGTGTAGGCAGTGGATGAGGCCAGGGAGTTCACTTGTTTCTTTAAGGACAAGGTGGAGTCCAAGTAAAAACCAAAGGTCTTCACCTCTTTGGCGACAGGGATTTTATTACCGTCGATATTGAAGGAACTGTAGTTGGAATCGAGTTTTTTTAAGTTGTTAGGTGAGCCTAGAATGAGGATCTCTGTTTTTTCGTCATTCAGGCAGAGGCCATGGGTTGCCATCCATGCCTGAATGAGGGTGTAAATTTTATTTACTAAAGCTGTATCCGTAGCGAAATTGCCGGAAAGGGGGATGAGGATCTGGGTGTCGTCTGCATAATTTGTGTAGGTGACACCCAGTTTGCCCATATTGTCGAATAGAGGTTTAGTAAAGATATTGTACATCGTTGGCGAGACACAAGAGCACTGTGGGACTTCACATGTTGTCTGGATAGGGTCTGCAGAGTCTATGGTGGAGAAGACTCGCATACTTCTATTGTCGAGACAGGATTGAACCCAGGCTATAGCTTCACTTGAGAAGTGGGCGGCTGACGCTAGGTGTTTGCAAAGCACTGCGTGGTCCACTAGGTCAAAGGCCGCCGACAGGTCAAAGAGGAGTAGCATAGCTGTGTTTCCTTTGTTGTTAAGTTCGTCAATTTGTGCTTTGAGATCTATAAGTGCGGTCTCAGTGCCGTGCTGAGGTCTGAAGCCAGAATGACAAGTGCCAAGGAGTTGGTTAGTCTCCAGGTATTTTTGAATTTGGAGATAGGCCACTCTGTCGATTATCTTCAGGAGGAAGGGGACCGTGGTGATGGGCCTATAATTAGTGGGGACAGAGGGGGCCATGGTTTGTTTTTTTAGCAGGGGGAAAACCCAGGACTCTTTTAAACTGCTTGGGACCGTGCTAGATGAGAAGGAGGCGTTGATAAATTTGGTGACAAATGGGGCTAGGTCTCTGGCGGCATTCTTAATTATCTGGGCCGGGCAGTAATCACCTTTGCAGTTTGAGGGTTTTAGTGAGGCAATGATTTTTTCAGTTTCATGAGTAGAGACTTTAGCAAATTTGAAAGGTGTTAAGCTAGGATTGGGAGTAGTTGTGGGTGTGGGCGTACTGGGAGTTTCGCTGATAGGGAGCGAGGCTTTCTTTAGGGTATTTTGGATTGTAGTGTTTTCACTTTATTTGCGAGGTCGTTTTGGATATTGGTACACCATTGCATATCTTTGGGTACGTTGTCAGGTGGTGGTATAGGAGATTCAAGTTCTCGCAGGATTGCAAATAATTCCTTTGTATTGGAGCACACGTTAGAGATTCTGTCATTATAGACGTCTTTTTTAGCTTGAATGATTGTTTTCTTGTAGTTAGTAGCGCATAGTTTGAGTTTAAGTTTGTTTTCAGCTGTAGGGGTGTGTCGCCATGCAGTTTCAAGCTTCCTTTTTTCCAATCTCAGTTCTTTTAGATAGGGGGTGAACCAAGTATTGAGGTGGGATTGTTGTTTACTTTTACACTTCTTCAGTGGGGCAACAGTGTCCATGGCTGTGGCCATGCGGTTGTTGTATATTCTGACCATGGTATCTGGGTCAGAATCTGTTGGCAGGGCATTGATGGTTGGTAGGAGTAGGGGTAAGATATTGTCAGGTGTGATATTTTTTCTGGATCTAGTGGGCACCGATGGTGCCATTATTTTTTCAATCCTGAGCATCTTGTTGAATGTTAGGTAGAAGTTAATGAGGAAGTGGTCAGTCCATGGCTGGGGTGTAATTTTGGTGATGGTAGTAGGGCAGTTGGAGGTGGCTACCCAGTCTAATATTCTCCCTTTGTTGTGGGTGGGGGTGAGAACTTTTTGGGTGAGTCTGTGTCCCTCAAGCATGGTGGCAATAGCTTGCGCTTGTTTGTCATCTGGGTCATTAAGACCTAGGTTAAGATCACCAAGGATCATTGTCTGGGATGACTTTTGTGTGTTGCTCGCTAAGAGGCTGGATAATTCCTCTTCGAATAGGCCTAGGGGCCCGGGTGGCCTATATATGAGATAGATAGTTAGGGTTTGGCATGGGGATATTGGTAATTTAGCAGTCAGGAGTTCGCAGGATTTTAGGGTGGGCGGTGGTGTTAATCTTACATTCAGGTTGGATTTGGAGATGATGGCTAAGCCGCCGCCTCTGCCGTTCTGGCGGTCTAGTCTTAATAGTTGATACTCCTTGGGTATAGCTAGGGAGAGGGCTGGACCTGCTGCGTCATGTAGCCAGGTTTCTGTGACTGCTAGGAGGTCGAGGTTATCTATTGTAAGGAGGTCGGCTATTTTAGTGGCATAGGCCACGACTGATCTAGCATTGATCAGTGCTCCTGTTATGGACGTTGTTTTAGCAAGACAGTTGATGTCAGAGGTAGCTAGGGTGGGTTATTTCATTATAGTGCTAGCAGGTAGTTGTGGTTTGAGATGCGTTAAGTTCCTGGTCTGGTTTTTGGGACTGATGCGACGGTTCGAGTAGACATTGCTAGGTGCCTGCGGTTCGTAGAGGGTGGAAAGTCTAGCGCGAAACCTAGAGTTTCTATGGATACTAGGGCAGGGTACATATTTAGATTGGTCCATAGTTATCAGTATTAGTTGTAGGAGCAGCAGTGGGGCGTATGTTGATAGGGTTGTGATAATAGGCATTCTGCTGACGTATAGGGTATTATATCTTATACTATAGCGTATAGCTGGGTAGGCTGAGAATACAGGGGCACAGGGGTGGCACGGTTGACAGGCTAAAGCAGCTAAAAAGCACAATAGAGTGGCAGGCTAGATGCAACTATCAAGGCACGGTATGATAACAGGTTAAAGCAGCTAAAAAGCACAATATAGTGGCAGGCTAGATGCAACTATGAAGGCACGGTGTGATAACAGGTTAAAGCAGCTAAAAAGCACAATATAGTGGCAGGCTAGATGCAACTATCAAGGCACGGTGTGATAACAGGCTAAAGCAGCTACAAAACACAATATAGTGGCAGGCTGGATGCAACTATCAAGGCACAGTGTGATAACAGACTAAAGCAGCTACAAAACACAATCTGATGGCAGACTAAATCACCTCGAAACACAGTGTGATGGGAGGCTGGATGCAGCTTGCAGTGGTAGTGCACTTTCAAATGACTAAATGTATGTGCATCAATAGGGCAATACAGTAGCTAACAGTTGATACAGCATATGACTAGGTGTAGGTAGCATGTGGCAGTCTTGGGAGCAGTGATCAGATATTACTGCAAGTGGTTTCACAGTTACATATTGTAGGTGTTCAGTGGTCATATGTAAATTACCTCTCTGAAGTAGAGTACAGCGTCAGAGCACCAAAGTGATCTGTTGTGCTTCAAGTGTGAGGTCCAGGCTCTGGGTGGGTTCAGGTGCCAGGGGGGCAAGAGCAAGTAGGGTGGTGGGCAGCACCAGTGGTGATGGGGCTAAGTGTTCTGGGGCAGCCTGCAGCTCGGTCAGCTCAGTCAGGACCTGAGCCTTTCCACAGTGCCTTCCCACGGAGGCCGGCTCACGCCTATCCGGCAACCTGATTGGCCTCTTAACTGGAGAGGGAGCCAATCAGGGCTTGTAGAAGCTGTTTCGAAGGGATGAGGAGGTGGAAGCACTCGAGGCGGCCATCTTGGAATGGCAAAGAGCCTCGTGCGTCAGACAAAGGGCAAATGGAATCTGGTGGCTGCAGAGGGGGCCAGCACCTTTCTGTGGCAGGGAAAAAGGTGCAATCTTGCAACATTTGTGACGCGGATATTAAATAAATAAATCCGCCGATTTTCTTGCAATTTTTAAAATCGCTCGTGCTGGGCTGGGGGCGACTGCATAAAAGGGGCCTCTTTTACCTGCATGTGTCGGCAGGTAGAGGGTGCTGAGAGGCTGATCCTGGAGGTGGGCCAGAGCGCCTGCTCTGGGGAAGGTGAACAGCAACTGGGCTCAGTCAGGACCTGAGCCATTCCACAGTGCCTTCCCACGGAGGCCGGCTCACGCCTATGCGGCAACCTGATTGGCCTCTTAACTGGAACTTAAATAATGAAATGATAATTGTTTTCGTAATAGATTTTTGTGTACTGTGAAATAAGTAATAAGTATCCAATAAAACCCATGTATTACATAATTGCATTACTATAGACAAAACACAAAGAGACAAGAACACATACCAATATGGGTATATACAGGGAAAGTGAAGTTAGCAAAAAAGCACAAGTAGTAGCACAAACAATTCATAACCTAACTGATTATTTTCATGCAAATAAATGATTGCTCCGTTTCAAAGCTGCTATTTACCCTATGTATATGTATCACTTGATGTGATTGGACCCTAAGGAAAGTAGTGTGAGTACAATGTATACAAATATGACCATATACAGGGAAAGTACAGCCATAAAAAAACAACAGAACTATCAGAAAGTGCTGATAAGTCTATTGATTATCTTTATGCACAAGAATGATTGCTGTCTTTAAAGCTTGTGTCTTCCCCTATGTATATGTTTCATATGATGTGACTGGACTCTAAGGGAATTACTATAAGAACCTACTTGTAGGATACTTCTACAAATGAAATACAATTTTTAGTTTCTGACTGTTACTGAAAAAAACCATGTGGCCTAGATATGTCAGCAAAAGAAAAAAGAGTGAGCCAGACATGTGATGTCATCAGTGATTTCATCAATGACATTTGTGATGTCATCTTTGATGTCGTGGGTGTTAGTCTTAGCAGTGCACGGTGGTGGCGCGAGTTATGGTTGCTTAGCTTACCATAACTGGCGAATTTCAAGGGTTTTTCGGTTTTACTTGGAACCATAACGTCCCTTTAACAAAGTTTTTTCACTGAATTTCATAGGGATTTAGTAGCGCTACTTAACCATAACGACCCTTTAACAACGTTTTTTTACTGAATTTCATAGGATTTTAGCAGCGCAACTTAACCATAACGTCCCTTTAACAAAGTTTTTTTACTGAATTTTATAGGTTTTTAGTAGCGCAACTTAAACATAACGTCCCTTTAACAAAGTTTTTTTTACTGAATTTCATAGGTTTTTAGTAGTGCAACTTAATCATAACGTCCCTTTAACAAAGTTTTTTAATGAATTTCATAGGTTTTTATTAGTGCAACTTAACCATAACGTCCTTTTCAATGGAGGAAGACCACTAGCATCCTAGGTTCTCAAAGTGGGAACCCGGGGTGGTAAAAAAAAGATTTTTCTTCCCAAACCGGGACGCCGCAGGCAGGCGTCCCAGTGTAGGAAGGAAAATCTTTTACCAAGATGGACACCATCGAAAGGGAAGGCGGGGTGTATAAAGAGAACACAACAGGGCATGGGCGGGGGGGTCAGGAAGACCAGGAGAGAGACACAGGCATGAGTGGGGGTAACACAAGGGAGACACGGGGCATGAGCGGGGGGTGGGGGGAAAGAAGGCAGACACGGGGCATGAGCGGGGGGTGGGGGGAAGAAGGGAGACACGGGGCATGAGCAGGTGGTGGGGGGTGGAAAGAAGGGAGACACGGGGCATGAGCAGGGTGTGGGGGTGAAGAAGGGAGACACGGGGCATGAGCGGGGGTGGGGGGAAAGAAGGGAGACACGGGCATGAGCGGGGGGTGGAAAGAAGGGAGACAAGGGGCATGAGCAGGGGGTGGGGGAAAGAAGGGAGACATGGGGCATGAGCAAGGGGTGGGGGTGGAAAGAAGGGAGACAAGGGGCATGAGCGGAAAAGAAGGGAGACACGGGGCATGAGTGGGAAAGAAGGGAGGCAAGGGGCATGAGCGGGGGGTTGGGGAGGAAGAAGGGAGACACGGTGCATGAGCGGGGGGTGGGGGTGAACAGGGGAGACAAGGGCCATGAGCGGGGGGAAAAGGAGGGAGACAGACACGGAGCATGAGCGGGGTGGGGGTGAACAGGAGAGACATGGGGCATGAGCGTGGGTAGGGCAAGGTGGGGCCCCCACCCCCGCTCATGCCCCGTGTCTGCCCTGTTCCAACAGTGCTGACACGGGGCATGAGCGGAGGTGGGAAGGAAGAAGGGAGACACGGGGCATGAGCGGGGGGTGGGGGGAAGAAGGGAGACACGGGGCATGAGCAGGTGGTGGGGGGTGGAAAGAAGGGAGACACGGGGCATGAGCAGGGTGTGGGGGTGAAGAAGGGAGACACGGGGCATGAGCGGGGGTGGGGGGAAAGAAGGGAGACACGGGCATGAGCGGGGGGTGGACAGAAGGGAGACAAGGGGCATAAGCAGGGGGTGGGGGAAAGAAGGGAGACATGGGGCATGAGCAAGGGGTGGGGGTGGAAAGAAGGGAGACAAGGGGCATGAGCGGAAAAGAAGGGAGACACGGGGCATGAGTGGGAAAGAAGGGAGGCAAGGGGCATGAGCGGGGGTTTGGGGGGGAAGAAGGGAGACACGGGGCATGAGCGGGGGTGGGGGTGAACAGGGGAGACAAGGGCCATGAGCGGGGGGAAAAGGAGGGAGACAGACACGGAGCATGAGCGGGGGTGGGGGTGAACAGGAGAGACATGGGGCATGAGCGTGGGTAGGGCAAGGTGGGGCCCCCACCCCCCCGCTCATGCCCCGTGTCTGCCCTGTTCCAACAGTGCTGACACGGGGGCATGAGCGGGGGTGGGAAGGAAGAAGGGAGACACGGGGCATGAGCGGGTGTGGGGGGTACAGGAGGGAGACACGGGGCATGAGCAGGGGGTGGGGGGTACAGGAGGGAGACACGGGGCATGAGCGGGGGGTGGGGGGCTACAAGAGGGAGACACGGGGCATGAGCGGGGGGTGGGGGGAACAGGGCAGACATGGGGCATGAGCGGGGGGTGGGGGAGGAAGAAGGGAGACACGGGGCATGAGCAGGGGGTGGGGGGGAGAAGGAAGACACAGGGCATGAGCGGGGGTTGGGGGGTGGAAAGAAGGGAGACGCGGGGCATGAGCGGGGGTGGGGGGGAGAAGGGTGATACGGGGCATGAGCGGGGGGTCGGGGGGAAGAAGGGAGACACGGGGCATGAGCAGAGGGTGGGGGGAGAAGGGAGACACGGCGCATGAGCGGGCGTTGGGGGGAAGAAGGAAGACACGGGGCATGAGCAGAGGGTGTGGGGGGAGAAGGGAGACACGGGGCATGAGCGGGGGGTGGGGGACTGGAGGGAGACACGGGGCAAGAGCGGGGGGTGGGGGGGTACAGGAGGGAGACACGGGGCATGAGCGGGGGGTGGGGGGGAAAGATGGGAGACAAGGGGCATGAGCGGGAGGGGGAAGAAGGGAGACACGGGGCATGAACTGGGGGGTGTGGGGGAAGCAGGGAGACACTGGGCATGAGCAAGGGGTGGGGGGGAAGAAGGGAGACACGGGGCATGAGCGGGGGGTGGGGAGAAGAAGGGAGACACAGGGCATGAGCAGGGGGTGGGGGGAAGAAGGGAGACACGGGGCATGAATGGGGGTGGGGAGGCAGAAGGGAGACACGGGGCATGAGCGGGGGGTGGGGCCACCCCCGCTCGTGCCCCTTGTCTTCCCTGTTCCAACAGGACAGACACGGGGCATGAGCAGGGGGTGGGGGGTAAGAAGGGAGACACGGGGCATGAACGGGGGGTGGGGGGAAAGATGGGAGACACGGGGCATGAGCGGAGGTGGGGAGATAAGAAGGGAGACACGGGGCATGAGCGGGGGGTGGGGGGACGGGAGGAACACATGGAGCAACGGCGGGGGGTGGGGGGAACAGGGGAGACACAGGGCATGAGTGGGGGGGTGGGGGGAAACAGGGCACACAGGGGGCATGAGGGGGGGTGTGGGGGGGAACAGGGCACACACGGGGCATGAGCGGGGGTGGGGGTTGGAAAGGAGGGAGACACAGGACATGAACGGGGGTGGGGGGTCAAGGAGGGAGACACAGGACATGAGTGGGGGGTGGGGGGAAGGAGGTAGACACAGGGCATGAGTGGGGGTGGGGGGAACAGAGGAGACACAGGGCATGAGTGGGGGTGAGGGGGAAGGGGAGAGACAAACGGGGCATGAGCGGGGGGTGGGGGGAGGGGGAGAGACACACGGGGCATGAGCGGGGGGTAGGGGGAGGGGAGAGACATGGGGAATGAGCGGGGGTAGGGCAAGGTGGGGCCCCCACCCCTGCTCATGCCCCGTGTCTGCCCTGTTCCAACAGTGCTGACACGGGGCATGAGCGGGGGTGGGAAGGAAGAAGGGAGACACAGGGCATGAGCAGGGGTGGGGGGTACAGGAGGGAGACACGGGGCATGAGCAGGGGGTGGGGGGTACAGGAGGGAGACACGGGACATGAGCGGGGGGTGGGGGGCTACAAGAGGGAGACACGGGGCATGAGCGGAGGGTGGGGGGAACAGGGCAGACACGGGGCATGAGCGGGGGGTGGGGGAGGAAGAAGGGAGACACGGGGCATGAGCGGGGGGTGGGGGGGAGAAGGAAGACACAGGGCATGAGCGGGGGTTGGGGGGGTGGAAAGAAGGGAGACACGGGGCATGAGCGGGGGTGGGGGGGAGGGTGACACGGGGCATGAGCGGGGGGTCGGGGGGAAGAAGGGAGACACGGGGCATGAGCGGAGGGTGGGGGGAGAAGGGAGACACAGCGCATGAGCGGGGGGTGGGGGGAAGAAGGAAGACACGGGGCATGAGCAGGGGGATGCGGGAGGAGAAGGGAGACACGGGGCATGAGCGGGGGGTGGGGGTACTGGAGGGAGACACGAGGCAAGAGCGGGGAGTGGGGGGTACAGGAGGGAGACACGGGGCATGAGCGGGGGCTGGGGGGGAAGATGGGAGACAAGGGGCATGAGCGGGATGTGGGAGGGGGAAGAAGGGAGACACGGGGCATGAACTGGGGGGTGTGGGGGAAGAAGGGAGAGCGGGGGGTGGGGGGAGGGGGAGAGACACACGGGGCATGAGCGGGGGGTAGGGGGAGGGGAGAGACACACGGGGCATGAGCGGGGTTGGGGGGAGGGGAGAGATACCGAGACACATGGGGCATGAGCGGGGGTGGGGGGAGGGGAGAGACACATGGGGCATGAGCGGGGGGTGGGGGGGGAGAGACACATGGGGCATGAGCGGGGTGTGGGGGAGGTGAGAGACACACCGGGCATGAGCGGGGGGGTGGGGGGAGGGGAGAGACACATGGGGCATGCGCGGGCATGGGGGGAAGGGGAGAGAGACACGGGGCATGAGCAGGGGGTGGGGGGAAGGGGAGAAGGGGAGAGAGACACGGGGCATGAACAGGGGGTGGGGGAAGGGGAGAGACACACGAGGCATGAACGGGGGGTGGGGGAAGGGGAGAGATACACGGGGCATAAGCAGGGGGTGGGGGGGAAGGGGAGACAGAAAATAACACGGACATGAGTTCGTTTGCAGGCGGCAGATCCCGCTCCTCGGCCCTTCGCTGGCCACATTGTGCTGATGCCGTGAGCGGGGGCTGGAGGAACAGGGGAGACACGGAGCATGAGTAAGGGGCGGGGGGGAAAGAAAGGAGACATGGGGCATGAGCAGGGGGTGGGGGAAGAAGGGAGACACGAGGCATGAGCAAAGGGTGGGGGGGAAGGAAGGAGACACGGGGCATGAGCGGGGGTGGTGGGGGAAAGAAGGGAGACGCAGGGCATGAGCGGGGGGTGGGGGAAGAAGGGAGACACGGGGCATGAACAGGGGGTGGGGGGGAAGAAGGGAGACACAGGGCATGAGCGGGGGGTTTGGGGGGGAAGAAGGGAGACACAGGGCATGAGCGGGGGTGGGGGGGAAGAAGGGAAACACAGGGCATGAGCGGGGGGTGGGAGGGGAAAGAAGGGAGACACGGGGCATGAGCGGAGGTGGCAGGAAGAAGGGAGACACGGGGCATGAATGGGGGCTAGGGGGAAGAAGGGAGACACGGGGCATGAGCGGGGGTGGGGGGGAGGAAGGGAGACACGGGGCATGAGCAGGGGGTGGGGGGAAGAAGGGAGAAACAGGGCATGAGCGGGGGGTGGGGGGAAGAAGGGAGACACGGGGCATGAGCACGGGGTGGGGGGAAATATGGGAGACAGTGGGCATGAGCGGGGGTGGGGGGAAAGGAGGGAGACACGGGGCATGAGCAGGGGGTGGGGGAACACAAGGGAGACACCGGGCCTGAGCAGGGGGTGGGGGGAAACAGGGCACACACGGGGCATGAGCGGGGGGTTGGGGGGAACAGGGCTCACAAGGGGCATGAGCGGGGGTGGGGGGGAACAGGGCAGTGGCATGAGCAGGGGGTGGGGGAACGGGAGGAACACACAGAGCATCAGCGGGGGGTGGGGGGGAACAGGGGAGACACAGTGTGGAAACAGAAAAATTGATATGAGGCCGGGAAGCCCAAAAGGAAACACACCAACACAGGTTACAAAGGACATACAAAGAGCTTTATTCAAAGATACAACAATTACCAAAAGTCAATTGACAAACGGATAGCTATTCGGCCCTCAGAGTAACAGAACAAACCATCAACGGTAGTTCGCCGTGTTAGTGTGAGAGACCGAACATTGGGATACTCTGGTTTTTATACTTTTTATCCGGCTCTGGCCAACCCCCTCGCAAGTTAACCATTCTCTGAACTAGACCTAGGGTTCGTTGCCAGGTCAATCCCATAATGTATGCATTTGATCAGTTCCGCTGATACAGTTGTTCGTTTACACATAGGTCAGGGATAGGACAAGGTCTCAGTTCGCGACCCTAACAAGTGGCCTGCGGGCATATTATTTATTCACGTGTGCGGAGGCGACAACGGCCAGAATCCCACTCGAAATGTCATTTGGCCTCCATTTTGTTGTTCAGGGTGACTTCCACACTACAAGAGAACCTAAAATGGCGGCTAAATCCAAGATGGCGATTTACACAATACATTAAGGTCAAGACCTTGCCACGGAATCTATGTACACAATGTTTTAGACTACTTGGCGTAGGCCAACATACATTCAAACAATGCAATAGGAGGTACAATATTATTTCGATTTCCACAGACCCTCCTTTTGGCCTATGCCAAGTGCTAAACATCATCCCTAATACTTTCGAAAATAACTCCATGTATTATCATCCATAGATTCCGCATCATTGTCTGTAATGTCTATAGCCATAAGGTCGTTCATAAGAACCTCTTGTAACATGAATTCTTTAGATGCTGTATCTGGGGTATATATTTTATGTCCTATTGCGCTCACTGCTTGAGCACAACACCCCCCTATCATTCCACACATACTTGGGAGGCATTGAAAACAGCAACAAAGGAATAACAGGATCCCTAAAATAACCATAATAACGGAAAGCACCTTCCAACCCCAAGATCGCAAAGAATCCCAAAACAAAGTACTAAGGTTCAAGTCTCCTACAGGGATATGGACTTCAGAACTGAGAGTATGTAAGTTCTGAATTGCTTTAAAAATTGTTGGCGAGGAGTCTGGTACGAAAACACAACAAGCGGACCCCACTAATTTGCATACTCCACCTCGTTCTGCCAAAATGACATCTAATGCCATCCGATTTTGAAGTTCTACCAATCTTATTGCCTTTTGCTCTAAGGTCATATTGTAGAGTATGTCCGTGGTCCGGTTGATCGTTCTCTCCAGTACCCTTGCTAATCCCCTAATGTTCTCCGAGTTTGCTATTTGTCCCCAAAAGGGCACTACTGATTTCGCTATGTCCCCCAATACTTGCCCAGGGGTATCTCCGTTGTCGTCTCGCCGCGGGCGAGCCTTAGAAATCTCTAATGTACTTGCTACAAATACCCCGGGAAACAATATTCCTAAGTAACAGGTTCCCTGCCAATCCTTGGGCAACCAGGGAAATGCTAAACTACCACAAACAAAATAAACAGGCCCCCCTACATACAGAGGCCTGTTTTCCCCAGTCAAATTTACAATGTTTTTACAAGCTTCAAAATCTCCCATTGGCCAAGTGCCGTTTCTCTGTACACAGAAGGGAACTGAGTCAGGACTATGATTTACAGAATAAAAAGGAGGTACAGCGTCCTTATTGCCTATCGGAGCCATTTTAAAGGAGATCAAAGTTTGAAAGGGAAGAGATAGTTTGCCAGACGGCCTAATAGAAGCGACGTTAGGTTTACTTCTATTTGCGAAAAGCGAGCATCCCAGGGGAGTCAATTCACGTTTCTCAAAATCATTTAAATTAGTTCCATCAAAGTTCCCTGAGATGCTATCATTCCATCGGCCAAAGAATAGTGCTCTAAGAGAGGCATAGCAAGCAGTTGTTAAAGGTAGAGGATGTATATACCATCCCAGTCCCTTGTTCCCATGTTGCGGTAAATGAGTACAAATCCAACAATTACTCTTATTAAAAATGGCATGAGTAGCATTCATTACTATCATCAGAGTGTTATTATGATACTTCTGTCTATGTTGGGAGTCTCTAGGGGACAGAGTGTGAAGGTGTACAGAGGGAGTCAAAACAGTTGGTACGATCTTGGTCGGTAATAAAGTTTTCAAAGGATAGATTTCTTCGAAATACCAAAGTCCTACAGCAGCAGTTTCAAAAATAACAATGATCAAAATCAAAACACAACAGTATGTTTTCGGGGCCTAGGCACATTGTTCATTGTTCGATTTGGTCACCCCCTTATCTAAAAGTCCAGTGCGGGGAGCAGCGGTGAAGGTGGCAGGCATCGTAGTTTCTCGATCGACGGCCCCAATGTTCGTTGCTGGCGACACTACAGTCGCGTGATTTCTTATTCCTTCCCAACCCTAGCCAGCAGAATCCCTTTTTGCTCAACAAAACTTTCTCATAACAAGACAATTTTCCAATCACTTCCTTTCCAGATGCACGACACTCGTGCAGTAGTTCTATTTCCGTGGTCGAAGGTTGTACCTGATGGTACCCAAAATTGTGTGGTCAGGAAGCAAAGTATCGTCACTTCCTGAGGGAAGCGACGTATCGATGGCGACGGAAGTCGCAGGGCTCGAAACAGTGTTTTCCGGAAGTGGTTTTTCAAAAGAGTGTGGAGACAAAATGGACTGGTCCCCAAGCTCCTCAGGCTCAGAGAACTTCTCAGACGCACTCACAGCGCTGTTTGCTACTCCAGGATCAGAGACTGTAGCATCAGCGAGGGGTTCTGCTTCTTCTGTAGCGTGTGGCGTCGGGTGAGGAAGTTTCTTGACGTGCGTCGCGTGAATCCAGTTCTTCTTTCCAGCCACCCGCACTGCTGTCCTGGTGACCAATAATACCTGATGGGGTCCCCGCCAGCGAGGCGCGAGACAGGAAGACCTCTTGTAGGCCTTCACGAGGACCCAACTTCCAGGCAGTATATTGTGTCCTGGGCCTGTGAACCGTACAGGTAAAGCAGAATTCACCTGCTGGTAAATAAAATACAGATTTTTAGTTAACTGGTTACAGTAGTCTACAAGCAATACATTTTCCACCTCCCTCAAGGCTTTAGGTTTCGGGAGACCCCAAATGTTAGCAGGTCTCCCCATTATTACTTCAAATGGAGAAAGCCCAGTTCTAGTCTTAGGTGTGGTACGCATAGCTAATAACACAATAGGCAAAGCATCTGGCCATTTTAGTTTGGTATCAGCACATGTTTTTGCAAGTTTGTTCTTTAAAATACCGTTGTGTCTTTCTACCAACCCAGCACTTTGAGGATGTCTAGCTGAATGAAATCGTTTCTCAATACATAGGGCTGCACATATTTGCAAAATTACTGCTGCGATAAAGTGAGGACCATTGTCTGACCAGATTATCCTCGGGAGCCCAAATCGAGGAAAGAATTCTTTTACCATAATCTTTGCAGTGGTCATGGCGGTAGCATCTTTGACGGGGAAAGCCTCGACCCATTTACTGAAGGCACAAATAATTACAAGAACATATTTTAGATTATTACATCGCTCCATTTCAATAAAATCAAAATGTATAACCTCAAAGGGGACAGAAGGGGGCCCAAAACTTCCCCTTGGAGTCACTGTCCCCTTACCCACATTGTGCTGTAGGCAGGTCATACAGTTCTGGACATGCCTCTTTGCAGTTTCCAGAATCTTGTCATTCACCCAGACCTGTTCTAACATTCTCGTGATCTGCTGGGCACACACATGCGTAGGACCGTGTGCCATCGTAACCATTGCCAATACATAAGAATCAGGAAGCAACCATTTCCCTTCGAATGTATGCACCCAACACCCTTCGTCATCCAGTTTCCCCATTCCTTCAGCCCACTTTCTAGATTCTTCCATCGTGGCATCAGTCTGAATATCTCGCACTAACCCAATACCTTCATCCATTATGCAAACATCTCTCATTTCCCTCGAGGCATACATGTCCGTGCTAAGGTTTGTGGCCGTTTGTCTGGCTATCAAATCCGCAAAAGCATTCCCTTTGCCCACATCATCTATGACCTTGCGATGTGCTGCACATTTCATGATCGCTAACCGTTTAGGGAGTGAGAGTGCCGAAAGTAATTGCACTATCAAGGGGCCATGCTGAATCTTGGTCCCATGTGAGGTCAGGAACCCTCTTTCCGACCAAAGTTTTCCGAAGTTGTGAGCCACCCCAAATGCGTACTGGCTATCAGTATATATATTTACTCTTCGCCCTTGGGAAAGTTCACAAGCTCGGGTCAACGCTATAATCTCTGCGGCCTGCGCGGAGTTATGCGAAATTCTCTTAGTTTCGACAACTTTGCTCAATGTAGTAACTGCATAAGCAGCTGTAGATGTACCATTCGAAAGTTTGAAGCAGGAGCCATCGCAAAACAGCTCCCCTTCTGCATTATCCAAAGGAGTATCTATGAGATCTACCCTGCCCTTCGTTTCTTGTTCGGTGGTATGCAGGCAGTCATGTGATTCTTCGTCACCGCAAACAGTGTTTTGCGGGAAAGGTAAAAGTTCAGCCGGATTGAGAACACAACACCTCTTAATTTGAATATGAGGGGCAAACAGAATGAGTTCATACCTTGTTAACCGTGCTGAGGTGAGGTGTTGCGTTTGGGTTTTGTTCAATAAAATATCAACAGAGTGAGGTACCATCAAAATCAAATCATGGCCTAGGACCATTCCCTCACTCTGTTTTACAGACGCGGCAGCAGCAGCAACAGCGCGCAAACATCTTGGCAAAGCGCATGCGACAGGATCAAGAGCGGAGGAGTAGTAGCCGCACGGCCTATTCTTCCCTCTGTGTTCCTGTGTTAACACAGCCAAAGCACATCCATCACATTCATGCACAAACAACACAAAGGCCTTGTCATAATTTGGAGTACCCAGAACCGGTGCCGAACATAGCGCGGTTTTGAGAAGCTCAAATGATCGTTGATGTTCCGATTCCCATGGCAGTGGCAGAGAAATGCCCTTCTTCGTCAAAGCCAACATCGGTTTTACCGCTAGTGCGAAATTCGGGATCCACAACCTACAGTAGGAAGCCATACCTATCAGGGCTCTGACTTCCTTCTGCGTATTTGGAACAGACATGCCAGAAATGTGTTTTATTCTTTCAGGTGTCAATCTTCTCCCCTCCTTTGACAGGAGGTAGCCTAGATAGGCAACCTCCTGACAACAATATTGAAATTTTTTAAGCAAAGCTTTGTGACCATTTTTAGCTAGATGAACAAGCAACAGTATAGTGCCTTCTTTACAGGCATTCTCAGAATCTGCAGCCAAAAGCAAATCGTCAACATATTGAAGCAGCGTGCAAGTAGGTGGCAATTCAAGGGTGTCGAGCTGCTCTTTCAAGGCTCTACTATAAATACTAGGACTTTCAGTATACCCTTGAGGTGCCCTTGTAAATGTAAATGAGCGTCCCCCCAAGGTGAACGCAAACAGATATCTGCTTTCTTTATGCATAGGGATACTAAAGAAGGCGTTTCTCAGATCCACAGCGCTGAAGTGTGTAGCCGTAGCAGGGATCATTGTTAATATCGTCGTCACATGAGGCACAATTGGAAATTGTGGGGCGACCACTCGGTTAATAGCACGAAGATCAATTATAAACCGGTATGGAATTGCATTGTCGCCTTTCTTATATTCGGGTAAGATCGGACTGTTACACAAACTACCTGTAATCTCTTCGATCACCCCACGATGTACAAAATCGGAGACAATGCATTTCAAAGCACATTCGCCATCGACTGATATTTTATACTGCGGGATGCGTGGCAGTTTCAACCCATGTTTCAGGACTATTTTAACGGGCTCAATCTGTAACACTCCGACATCATTGTCGTCCACCGCCCACAAACATTCCGGGACAATGCTAAACTCGGGAGGTAAAGGTCGAATCAAGAACTGAGAATTAGTAAGTTGCTGTGGTGAAACCGTTAGCCGTACTCCATCCGAAGAACAATGAATTACTGTATTCAATTTCTTTAACAAATTCAACCCCAGCAAATTCTCTCCACAGTTCGAAGTGAGAAGAAAGGGACAATGGTCCGTAAAGGGACCCAAAGAAACGGATACCGGCGCAGAAACCGGACAGACAGTTGGTACACCAGAAAACCCTACGGAAACATTTGTTTGCCCTGACAGTGGGATGTTTGGAACCCGAGAATGATCAATGGAGCACTTCTGTGCTCCAGTGTCAATCAAAAACTGGTGTTTCCTATTCCCCAATAATAATTCAACGTAGGGGCCTTTTTAATTAACGGGAATAGGCAAAGGTTCCAAACCCTGCTTCGGGCAATCCTAATAATACGGAGCCTCGTCAGAAGGAAGCTCTTCAGAAAGGTAGGCAGCAGAAGGGTGATCAAATATGTTTCTCGAGTCCATACTCGAGGTCTGATTTTCCCGTGAAAAAGGTTGCTGAGAATCTTGTAAAAGTTGACCTCTGTCAGGGCCCCCTGCTCCAGGGCGGCCCATAGGTCGTCTACCCATACCTCCAAATGCACTGTTTGACCTCTGGCGAAGGACAGGGCACTGTGCTCGCCAATGACCTTCCTGGCGGCAATAAGCACATTGATTAACATTTACAGTACTCAGAGGAGCATTTCCTTTTGGAACGTACTGACCTCTAGTCTGTGTCGTACCTCCTCTGGGGTTTCTAACAATTTGCTGCAATAATACTTTGGTTTTCAAATCTCCCTTTCTCTTTTCAATTTTCTCCTTTTCATTATTAACACGGTTCTCATAATACTGAGCCATGTGCAAAACCTCAGATTGAGATTTTGCCTGCCAAGCGCTCTCTGAGGACATAATTTGTGACTGGATGTCAGGTAACAATCCACGTACAAATTTGTCCACGAACAACCTTTTTCCCGACTACCTAAATCCTGTCCACTGAAGTCAGAAAATACCTGCTCGAATCTATTAAAAAATTTGGTGGCGCCTTCAGTTTTCCCTTGGACACAGGCCATAAGCTTGTCCCAAATAATCCTTTTCTCTGGAATTATAGTTTTTAGTTTAGCAACAATCCTATCAGGTAAAGTAAGTATTACCTGTGGCGGTTTCTCACCAGCTGGTCTTTCTCCATCAATTCTAATCATATTTGCCCACGTATCTCCCAACCTCGGCACATCATCTATTGTCCGAACCTGTTTCCATACATCTACGGGTAGGAGTACAGGGAATAACAAGTCAATGTCACTCAAGGTGAACACAGAGGAATGTAAGACGGACTCTATTTCTTTGTAAAACCCCGTCGGGTTTTTCCTAATATCGGGAACTGATTGTCTAATTGTGTTCACTTCCTGTCGTGAAAACGGGACATGAACAAATTGCAATACATAATGTGCAGGGATATCCACAGCGGGGGCACCAGTCCCAGCGTTGGCGGGGATCTCAACTTTTGGGACAAAGGTCGGAGGAACCTCTCTCATAGGCAACTGAGATATAGGTACCTCCGGCCGCTTACTAAGCAATAGAGCCAGGTCGAGTGCTAAGGCAGCTGTAGAAGTGTCGGGCGAAAAAGCCCTTTTACAAATCCCCAATAATTCTATGGGGCAACTAACCCTCTTCCTTACACATTCTTCTTGCAGGTGCTGTACCATCACCTGAATTACCTTTCTTTGCATTTCTACTGTATACTGACTATACGTGTCATACACTTTGTCTGGCGGCATCGATGAATCCAAGATCCATCGAACCGCATCTTTGGTACAAATTCGTACTTCCTCAGGTGCCGCTCTTCGGCACGGAAGGAACCGTTTCTGTACATATATTCTATCGTCCTCATCATCCTCATCTCGTGATTTTTCAAAGTCTTTCCTAAACTCAAACAATCTTTCAACATGTCCATATACTTTCTGCTCTGTGTCCCTCGAAAGTGCCAAAGCATTCAGATCTCTCACCCCTTGTGGAAGATCCGAATTTTGTAATCTACCCCACATCACACACAAATGAGTCCCCAAACCTTCGATAAAGACATTTTTCTCGGGAAAACTATTCAAATTAGATAATGTCCAAAAAACATTAGCTGGATCACCTTTCTCCATGCAATGCTTAGCCCATGCAAACCTGTTTCCTATCTGCAGAAAAAGTACTACGAGTCACAACCTTTGACCCTGCACCTGGATCAACTTCAATCAATACGGGGCCACTCGGGAGCGGAGGTATAGGTAAATTTAACAAAGGTGCAACTATCGGTGCAGGGGGAAGGGGCGGTGCGATAGGCGGAGGAACAACAACCAAAGGACTAGGAACAATAGGCTGTACAGGGGGAACAGGAATAACAACAGGCGCGACAACAGGAATAGGCAGAGCGCCTAAAATAGGGGCATACGGAGGTGGCGCTGAGGCATCGGGCCTGCGTTCATTTAATAATTTCTCAATAAATTCCTCAGAAACATGGAAATCTTTAGAGGGGTACATTTTTTGGACTCCGAGTGAAAAGGCTCTATCCATATTTGTAACTAATTCTGACCGCTTTTCTATATCATATAATGATGCTTTTTCAGCGTTTGTTTTATGACGACGTGCATGTTTATCCCTACTTTTAAGCTGCTGCGATGCTTCTTTCTTCCAATTTTGTAACACATCAAAGGCTGCTGGTCTAGCCTTTTTCTTTAACAAGATCGATTCTAAGTATTCGATACGGGGGATCTCAAAACTACCGTTGATTGGCCACTGAAATTCGGAGGATTGTCTGGTCTGTCTGTGCCAAATATCATTAAATATGATACTTGCAATGCCATACTTACATGACATAGTACACGCCGGCGACCCCTCCTGTGGTGCCGGGCGGCTAAATTCCAAAGATTGTCGATCGCTGCGGAACAGAGCCCTAAAACAGCTAGACAATTTCCCAGGCATTTCACAAAAAATTGGTGTTACCTGGTCCTATAATTGTGTCTGCAGATACGCCAAATTCAAATTGTCAGGGTTAAATTAAGAGCCGGGTCACGACTGCACCTGACCAAACCTAAGGAGGACTGTACTGTTTACAAAAGAACTTACCTAACAAATTTTACCTTGTGTTTGGTGGTTTCGGCAAATCTGCCCGCCTCAAAATTGGACCCTCGTCAAGATGCCGTGTCAGACCACACGACTATCGTCCAAGGATCGGATCTTGCAGCGCTGCCGAGGTATCGCGTCTCGATCGGTCGGGCCCGCAGAATCACACCGTCCGATCCCGGTTCGATAGTCTGCGTCAACCTTCAATGATCCGGCATCAATCTTGAGGGTCCCTATTCAGGCGCCAACTGTGGAAACAGAAAAATTGAGGCCGGGAAGCCCAAAAGGAAACACACCAACACAGGTTACAAAGGACATACAAAGCGCTTTATTCAAAGATACAACAATTACCAAAAGTCAATTGACAAACGGATAGCTATTCGGCCCTCAGAGTAACAGAACAAACCATCAACGGTAGTTCGCCGTGTTAGTGTGAGAGACCGAACATTGGGATACTCAGGTTTTTATACTTTTTATCCGGCTCTGGCCAACCCCCTCGCAAGTTAACCATTCTCTGTACCAGACCTAGGGTTCATTGCCAGGTCAATCCCATAATGTATGCATTTGATCAGTTCCGCTGATACAGTTGTTCATTTACACATAGGTCAGGGATAGGACAAGGTCTCAGTTCGCGACCCTAACAAGTGGCCTGCGGGCATATTATTTATTCACGTGTGCGGAGGTCACAACGGCCAGAATCCCACTCAAAATGTCATTTGGCCTCCATTTTGTTGTTCAGGGTGACTTCCACACTACAAGAGAACCTAAAATGGCGGCTAAATCCAAGATGGCGATTTACACAATACATTAAGGTCAAGACCTTGCCGCGGAATCTATGTACACAATGTTTTTAGACTACTTGGCGTAGGCCAACATACATTCAAACAATGCAATAGGAGGTACAATATTATTTCGATTTCCACAACAGGGCATGAGCGGGGGGGTGGGGGTTCACAGGGCACACACGGGGCATGAGCGGGGGTGGGGGTGGGAAAGGAGGGAGACACGGGACCTGAGCGGGGGGTGGGGGGAAAGGAGGGAGACACAGGGCTTGAGCGTGGGTGGGGGGAACAGAGGAGACACAGGGCATGAGCGGGGGTGAGGGGGAAGGGGAGAGACACACGGGGCATGAGCGGGGGTGGGGGGAGGGGAGAGCCACGCAGGGCAAGAGTGGGGGGTGGGGGGAGGGGAGAGACACACGGGGCAGGAGCGGGGGGTGGGGGGAGGGGAGAGACACACGGGGCATGAGCAGGGGGGTGGGGGGAGGGGAGAGACACACGGGGCATGACCGGTGGTTGGGGGGGAAGGGGAGAGAGACACGGAGCATGAGCAGGGGGTGGGGGAAGGGGAGAGACACACGGGGCATGAGCGGGGGGTGGGGGGAGGGGGGAGAGACACACGGGGCATGAGCAGGGGGTGGGGGGAAGGGGAGAGACACGCAGGGCATGAGCAGGGGGTGGGGGAAAGGGGAGAGACACACGGGGCATGAGCGGGTGTGGAGGAACAGGGGAGACATGGAGCATGAGCGGGGGGTGGGGGGAAGAAGGGAGACAGGGCATGAGCAAGGGGTGGTAAAAACTGGCAAGGCTACCTCCAACCTTGTAATGAGGTCCATTGACTTAAGGCACAAATACTGACTTTCAATCAATTTTAAAATTACAGCAAGAACTTTTGCATTTCCATTGTGGTAAATAAAACTTCCTACATACATCTTAAATGGTGTCATGCTGCACTGGAACAATGCACTTAAAGCCAAAGGAATGGCACCAATTTATATGTTATTTGGAAAGTATCGACAAAAGAAAACCCAGCACCTGTTTCTACATTACCCATAACACATTATTAACTTTTTTACTGAGATTAATGTATTCATTTCTGATTTTATGAACCAAAACTTTGGTTTGTGTTTCCAATGAAGCATCACATTGCTTAATTCTTCAATTTCAAAAAATGTTTCCATCTGTTTTTAAATGAAGCATCATATTGTACAGGGCAGGTTGGAGTGCATTTAATTCAGAACATGTGAAACAACATTAAATATAATAGTGATGCCTTTGGAAATGCAAATCAAAGTCTATTGTAAAGACACTAAGAAATAATAGTGTACATGAGACTTAAAAATAGGGAACACCCACAGTTTCTCGTTTAGTTTTTGGTTGTTTGCAGTCTTTGGCAGTTTGTTTACAGTCCTTACTGAGGAGAGGAGAAGCCACTCTACAAGAGCACCACGCAACACTGAGCGTTCTCAGAGTTTTCCGTTGAGTTTTTGGTTGTCTGCTGTCTGTGGCAGTCTGGTGCCTGGCTGGAGGCACTGCCTAACCGACATCCCTGTGTGCCATGGGCACCGCCTGTGGGGATGCATCCCGACCCGTGGAGCCTGCTGAATCACAGAGGTCGCTAGCGTGCTGTCTGACTGTCATGAACGGCAAGGTGAGTGCTGGGTCAGTCTGCCATGCGCTCCCTGTACCAACTCATGTGAATCCCCCTGTTGCACCTCTTACGCCACCGCCACCGCTAAACCCCTGCCCTTTCAACACTGAGGTCGAGATCACTGCAAGGACAGAGATTTATATTGAGTCTACCGCTACTTTTAATGAAGCTCCTCAGTGGTCTAATGTTTGCGGACCTATGAAAGAAGAAAGCGCCCCCTCCAATTCGCCTGCTAGTGCCTTGTCGTATCCAGTTCCCCTCTATCAGTGACTCACAACGCTGACCTCCCCAATATTCTCCCCAATATTCTTATCAATACTGAAGAGAACTTTTACCCCATGGTGGGGTAGCCCAGCTCCTTTTCCTCCACCTCCCCAAGCATCGCATTCAACTATGAACTTCTCGGTCCTGGGCCAAGCAGGACATCTCCACCCTCTGCAACTCAAGTGCAGCCTACCCCCCGATTCAGCAAGCAGCATCAGCAGCAGCGACAGCCACCGGAAGTAGGGACTGAATACTGTTACCCTTGATGTTGTTCCATCTCAAGGAGACAATGGCCCTCATTACGACCCTGGCGGAAATCGCGGTGCAAAATGCACCATGGAGCACGGCGGAAAGCTGCCGATAGCGCCATGGGGGTTGGCGGATTTTCCGCCCCATTCCGACCTTGGCGGGGCGGTAAATCCCCATCCCCCATTTTACCCTTCCCCATTCCCATTTTTACCCCATAGGGTATAATGGGAGTGGGGAAGGCGTTAATTACGCCACCGTAAAATACGGTGGCGTAATTAACAACAAGGTCCCGTAGCGCCATGGATTTCTCCGCCCGGAAAAACCAGGCGGAAAACGCTCCATGGCGCTACGGGAACTCGTAGTAGGGCGGACGGGTCCGCCGCGAATAACGCTGGCGTAAACCCACTCCGCCAGGGTCGTAATGAGGCCCAATGACAAAGTCTCCAGCAAAAGACCTTGGCTTTCTTCAACTACGTGGAGTGCTTCCTGGAACGCTCGAGACGTAGAAGCTCCCATCAAATTAAATAAGTCTACATCAACATTCTAGAACAATCCCCACAACAACACAGGTGAAAATGTCAACCATGGGCCTACATAGGGAATCAACGTGAATACGGTGGCCGCCCTTAGGCTTACCTTGGCTCCATTCATGAAATTGCATGAAAGCCTGAGTGACTAATTAAAGGATAACACCACAGTGTTAGCAATGTTACACTCCAAACTCCTGCTTATGCAAGGCTTCATAACAGCTCTACAAATCTGCTGCACAGTATTTTGGACCCAATTATCTTGGAAAAAGACAAATAGAGATTAGAAAGATATTCAGTGCATCTTGATCTGTCACAGGAAAGTACCCTAAATATTACTCTTGATCAGCCAACCTTTTCAAGTAAGGCTCCGCCCTCTAGTAAATTTAAGCAGCCTAACCTCACTATCAACTGTAATAAAAGTACATCGACAAAGGACCCCCTCATCTCCAATAACAAAGGTGTGAGTCTTACATCAAGTTTAAAAGAGCCTGTAAATAGACCAAACATGGTGCCCGCAGACAGTAACAACAATGTGGCAAGTACAGATGAGCTTGACCTCAATAGCAGCACAATTGTGATTGAACTTGCTGAACCAAGTTATCTGGCACTTGAACTGGACCAGTCAAACACAGCTGTGACCCTGGGAACACAGTACCTTGCTGAACCCTCAATAAACGAGGAAAGTACGGCCCCACAGGAATACAACATTTTCACAATGTTACAAAAAGCAAAACAAAATGGTGGTAACCCAGCCAAAGTGACTCCCAAAGTTAGTGTTAGAAAGGGTTCCTCGTTGGGGAAAAAAAAGCAAGTCAAAGAGCAACCACGAAAAAAAAAAAAAATGCTAACACTCCTCGAAAGTCTCGATCCAATGAGAGCAGACCGTTTGTAAGAAATGTATCTCTACCTGCCACCAAAGTCTCTCGGCCACATGACATGAATCCTACCAAAATGAAAGTAAGAAAAGGAGTCGGATCTCCAGAATATACATGACTATATATCTCTACACCAGGCTGTTGATGTTCAGTCTTCCTCAGATCCGCGTATGGATGTTGAAGAGGATTTGCTAAATATCTACATCTACACAATGTCGGACACAGAAGAGCTGGAAGTGGATCTAAGTGCCACTATCGTTTCTGAAGGAGCGCAAATTCAGCGTGGCCATCATGCCCACTTTGAGTCTGTGGCAGCTCACAACGGGGAGCCGAAGAGGGAGCCTCTGTCTGAGGTTGAGAACAATCCCATAAACATAAGTCTACACAACCAATCCTCGATCTATGTCTCTCGACTAGCCTCTGTGCATCAAGAGGAACGTAAACCCAGCTTGAGCAAGTTTGGCCACCCCTTTCGAACATTGGAAGTAAAAAGAAAGCAACTCCAACTGCTTGGTTGGCCAACTTGGAACGACTGCTCCTGATATTGGACAAATAAAATATCTAGGATGTGCAAATAAAGTGACAGACTTGGAAGTAGTTACAGAAAAAGAGAAACAAAACTACAAGTCCTTTTTGCACGCAAAGACGCTTCACAAGCATCTGGCATCCAAAGCTGTCACCACCCGATACTTGCCTTCAAGAGAGAAAGAGCGAGGCAGCTTGCCTGACCTGATGCATCTAAAAACCAGCGACTGCTTACCTTTGGAACACAAAAGGAAGGCACTTATCCACGGTGTTGAACAACCGAGATGGGAAAACCTTAACAACAGGACGACTTCAAGAAATCAACTTCCGGCTAAGACTGTCAGGCCACTGAGAAGCCAGTCTTTTTCTGGAATGGGTTATTTACATCAATGATCGGCTGATATTGAACATAGTGAACATACTGAGATTACTGCAGCATATCCCCAACTTCAAACTAATTACTACCAATAATTTGAAGAGTATAGATTTCCCAGAGGAGGACCGACTAGATATGGTGATCATTTACCTGCTGCCCAACTTCGTCAAAAAATGACTTCTTGACAAGGCTTCCAATTTGTTAACAATGGGTTTCGACTTAAGAGAGTTAACTCTAAATGATGAGGAAGGTCACACTGGACTTAAACGCATTCCCCATATGCCAGCTGTGGAGGCAGTGGTCAAAAGCACAGGACCCGTGATCCAGTACAGACAGCCTGAGAGGCCTTCTAGTAAATACCTAAAACCAGGAATGAGCCTAAACAAACGTGATTTAACAGTCACCTACACGGTTGAGAGCTCTGTATCAAACTCCACCGGCCACTCAGATAAAGCACATAGAAGAGTCCAGCATTATGTAGAGGATTGGAGTTGGTTGGCAGTGGCTCTGGCTACCGATGAAACTCAATCATAAGAACACAAGCAAAGAGAACTAAAAGATCCTACCATCGGAAGCTGGAATACAAGAGAGTTTAGGCACTTATTTGGACAGGGGGATCTGGCTCACAATTTCTATTATTATATTATTATTATTATTATATGATGATTTGTTTGCAGAAAACTTGGATGAGGAGCCCTCCATTCTTGCCAGGTTACACAATCTATCTCAACCCGGCCTTCAAAGGCCCGAAGGGAAGACCAATGTCTGGTCTACTGATAGCCTTAAAGCAAGAGGTAAACTGGCAAGTTCTGTCTTTGGAGAATCTGAACCCTTACATCTAGGCGCTCATGATCAGAGTGGGTGGGCTCAACCCTAATAGTTTGAAAATACTTATCGTTTTCAACCTCTATTGGAGTATATTAGGGCTGGAGGATGCTTCCTTTTCAACAACAATTCTGAATTTATTAGACACCTCAAGAGAAAAGTGGCACAACCCTTATTTAATCCTCTGTGGCGATCTTAAAATGTACTGCTTTGATGAAACTTAAAGTCTCATTACATCCTCAAACCCGGCGGCGACTGAAGCCGAACTGAGAGGCTTAACATGGCGAAACAGACTTCTGTAGAGAAACAGTGAGAACTTGAATGGAAGCACTGAGGGCGACCGCCCAGCTAGAGAAACATGGGGAAACGGATCAGGTGGCAAGAGCCTAGACTACTTCTTTGTCTCATGCAACCTGCTAAGGCACATGAAGCATTTAACATTTTTGGAAACATCATAGAGTGACCATAACATACTATAACTCACATGCAGGGCCCTTAAAGAGCAGCTGACCGAGAACTACTCAACAGCTTTGGAACTGGTCCCTGGGAGAAATTGATTATGTATTTACCCAGCTAGAATTTAACTAATGATTAGCAGATTTAAAGCCTTATTGAGCCACGATCCGACAGCTATACACCAGAACAAATCCTGGACTTGCCACAGCGAGATGATCGACTTTGAGGAAGCAAGGGGCCATGGTACAAAGCCAACCTTTACCCCAATACATACATTTGATCCAGTTGTGTTCATTCATTGATTTAGCCCAGACTTTTGACACAGTCGATCGTGCAAAGCTCTGGACCAAGTGTGAAGCCTGGAAATGCCTGATAGAAATTTTGGAAGTGGTAAAATATCTGTACACCGGAGCTTCTTTAAGGATCAGACTGGAAGAGAAGGGTCTGCTCTGTGAATCAATTCTGACCACGAAAGGCCTGAAGCACAGCTGTTCTTTAGCCTCTGCTCTATTTAACCTTTTTATCTCGGACGTCGCTAACACCGTGACAAAAACAAGAAGTTTCTCTCCTAAATTAGGTGATGAGAACCTGGTTAGACCTTTGTACGTGGACGACCTGGTCCTTTTAGACTAAACCCTGATTGGACTATAGAGGCAACGTGATGCCTTTCAAACATATGTCAGCGAAAATGGCCTTAAGATCAACACCAAGAAATCACAAATACTGACATTGGAAACAGCAAGTGGAAGAAGAAGCACAAGCCTTCCTGGTTTCTGAATGGCGAGAAACTAGTAAAAGTAAGCATGCTGTCATATCTAGGAATGTGCTTAAACATCAGCACCAACAATGCCCCAAGAGAGGCCATATTTAATCCTCTGTGGCGATCTTAACATGTACTGCTTTGACTAAACTTAAAGTCTCATTACATCCTCAAACCCGGCGGCGACTGAAGCCGAACTGAGAGGCTTAACATGGCGAAACAGACTTCTGTAGAGAGACATTGAGAACTTGAATGGAAGCACTGAGGGCGACCGCCCAGCTAGAGAAACATGGGGAAACGGATCAGGTGGCGCAAGCCTAGACTACTTCTTTGTCTCATGCAACCTACTAAGGCACATGAAGCATTTAACATTTTTGGAAACATCATAGAGTGACCATAACATACTATAACTCACATGCAGGGCCCTTAAAGAGCAGCTGACCAAGAACTACTCAACAGCTTTGGAACTGGTCCCTGGGAGAAATTGATTATGTATTTACCCAGCTAGAATTTAACTAATGATTAGCCGATTTAAATCCTTATTGAGCCACGATCCGACAGCTATACACCAGAACAAATCCTGGACTTGCCACAGCGAGATGATCGACTTTGAGGAAGCAAGGGGCCATGGTACAAAGCCAACCTTTACCCCAATACATACATTTGATCCAGTTGTGTTCATTCATTGATTTAGCCCAGACTTTTGACACAGTCGATCGTGCAAAGCTCTGGACCAAGTGTGAAGCCTGGAAATGCCTGATAGAAATTTTGGAAGTGGTAAAATATCTGTACACCGGAGCTTCTTTAAGGATCAGACTGGAAGAGAAGGGTCTGCTCTGTGAATCAATTCTGACCACGAAAGGCCTGAAGCACAGCTGTTCTTTAGCCTCTGCTCTATTTAACCTTTTTATCTCGGACGTCGCTAACACCGTGACAAAAACAAGAAGTTTCTCTCCTAAATTAGGTGATGAGAACCTGGTTAGACCTTTGTACGTGGACGACCTGGTCCTTTTAGACTAAACCCTGATTGGTCTATAGAGGCAACGTGATGCCTTTCAAACATATGTCAGCGAAAATGGCCTTAAGATCAACACCAAGAAATCACAAATACTGACATTGGAAACAGCAAGTGGAAGAAGAAGCACAAGCCTTCCTGGTTTCTGAATGGCGAGAAACTAGTAAAAGTAAGCATGCTGTCATATCTAGGAATGTGCTTAAACATCAGCACGAACAATGCCCCAAGAGAGGCCATATTTAATCCTCTGTGGCGATCTTAACATGTACTGCTTTGACTAAACTTAAAGTCTCATTACATCCTCAAACCCGGCGGCGACTGAAGCCGAACTGAGAGGCTTAACATGGCGAAACAGACTTCTGTAGAGAGACATTGAGAACTTGAATGGAAGCACTGAGGGCGACCGCCCAGCTAGAGAAACATGGGGAAACGGATCAGGTGGCGCAAGCCTAGACTACTTCTTTGTCTCATGCAACCTACTAAGGCACATGAAGCATTTAACATTTTTGGAAACATCATAGAGTGACCATAACATACTATAACTCACATGCAGGGCCCTTAAAGAGCAGCTGACCAAGAACTACTCAACAGCTTTGGAACTGGTCCCTGGGAGAAATTGATTATGTATTTACCCAGCTAGAATTTAACTAATGATTAGCCGATTTAAATCCTTATTGAGCCATGATCCGACAGCTATACACCAGAACAAATCCTGGACTTGCCACAGCGAGATGATCGACTTTGAGGAAGCAAGGGGCCATGGTACAAAGCCAACCTTTACCCCAATACATACATTTGATCCAGTTGTGTTCATTCATTGATTTAGCCCAGACTTTTGACACAGTCGATCGTGCAAAGCTCTGGACCAAGTGTGAAGCCTGGAAATGCCTGATAGAAATTTTTGAAGTGGTAAAATATCTGTACACCGGAGCTTCTTTAAGGATCAGACTGGAAGAGAAGGGTCTGCTCTGTGAATCAATTCTGACAACGAAAGGCCTGAAGCACAGCTGTTCTTTAGCCTCTGCTCTATTTAACCTTTTTATCTCAGACGTCGCTAACACCATGACAAAAACAAGAAGTTTCCCTCCTAAATTAGGTGGTGAGAACCTGGTTAGACCTTTGTACGTGGACGACCTAGTCCTTTTAGACTAAACCCTGATTGGTCTATAGAGGCAACGTGATGCCTTTCAAACATATGTCAGCGAAAATGGCCTTAAGATCAACACCAAGAAATCACAAATACTGACATTGGAATCAACAAGTGGAAGAAGAAGCACAAGCCTTCCTGGTTTCTGAATGGCGAGAAACTAGTAAAAGTAAGCAGGCTGTCATATCTAGGAATGTGCTTAAACATCAGCACCAACAATGCCCCAAGAGAGGCCATATTGCGAAGCAAAGTCAAGACCCTAGCTGCTCAGGCACAGATTATTTCGAACAGGTATTGCAAATTTACCATTAAACCACTACTGACATTCTATCGTATGAAGGTGTACCCCATTCTTACATATTGCTCAGAAGTGTTTTTTGCTCTCCCAGTTAAAACCTGCCTGCTCCTGGAGGGCCTCTTTTGGAAGAAGGTTTTGAATCTACCAAGAAGTATTCTTATCCAAGTCATAAGAATGGAGCTTGGCTTAACCTCCATGTAAACCTTTGTGGCTTGGAAATCATTTAGCTTGTACCGCACATGTATCCTTCCAAAGCCGCTTCTGAGCTACAAACTTGTGCAAGAAGCCATCTCTGAAGGTTTGGATGGTACATTGTGTAAATGGAAGGTCCTCTGCACGGCAATCCTTGAGGACCAAAGGGTCCCAGAAGCCACACTGGTTGCAAATCCAACAGTGTGAGACATAGACATTGGGCACAAGAATGGATCTGGATGAGAATGAAAGATTTGTTTTTTTGCTCTACGAGGCCGGCCAACTAAAATCTCGTTCTCTAAATGTGCTCCCCAACTGCCTTGTGAAGTTTCCAAGCCTACATAATCGAGCCCATTTTATACGCTTTCGATTAATCCTCTACCTGATTAGAGAGGTTCTTAGTGCCAGGTCAACTAGGAACACAGAAGAGCCAACTTGCAGTCAGTGTCCTCAATCGGGTTTGAAGGAAACTTTACAACATTTGGTTCTTTTCTGTCCAGGATATACAGAAATGAGGACAAAATGGCTGGGCAAATTCATCCAAGATCTACCGTCGATCTCAGCAGATGAGTGGTGGAAAATTCTGGCACAGGGCATGAGACTTTCAAGACAATCACCCTTATAAACCTTCTAAAGGAATCTTTTGTTTGAATCAAAAGCCTATAAACTTACCGAATTTATAAAGGATAAGTGAAATTGACTCACAGTCATAGTGGAGGGAGACACCTATTGAAGCTATTTGATGTAAATGTTGTAAATGATGAAAGTATGTTTTCCAAAACCATATATTAATTAAAAAAATAGGAAACTCATCACTGTTCAAATCTGAATAGGAAATCAATGGTTTTCTAATGTGGCTTTGCAAATGCTGATTTGCCAGGGAACCTTGCAACAAGCTGAATCTATTTTCAGTCCTGTAAACATTGTTGATGGGTGTTGGGGTGATAACCCATGAGATTTGCTTTCCATTGAAGATAAACAAGTATATTTATCTTACCTAGGTGACACCCATAACGTGTATAGGTGTCACAGATTATTTCGAACAAGTATTGCAAATTTACCACTAGCCCACTACTGACATTCTATCGTATGAAGGAGGACCCCATTCTTACATATGACGCAGAAGTGTTTTTTCTCTCCCAGTTAAAACCTGGCTGGGCCTCTTTTGGAAGTAGGTTTTGAATCTACCAAGAATTAGTCCTATCCAAGTCGTAAGAATAGATCTTGGCTTAACCTCCATGTATGCCATTGTGGCTTGGAAATCACGTAGTTTGTACCGCACATGTATCCTTCCAAAGCCGCGCCTGAGCTACAAACTTGTGCAAGAAGCCATCTCTGAAGGTTTGGACGGTACTATGTGTAAAGGGAAGGTCATCTGCACAGCAATCCTTGAGGACCTAAGGGTCCCAGAAGCCACACTGGTTGCAAATCCAACAGTGTGAAACGTAGACTTTGGGCACAAGACTGGATCTGGATGAGAATGAAAGATCTGTTATTTTGCTCTATGGTGCCTGCCAGCTCGAAACGCCTTCGCTAAATGTGCTCCCCAACCGCCTTGTGAAGTTTCCAGGCCTATATTATCGAGCTCAATTTATGTGCTTTCGATTAAACCTTTACCCGACTAGAAAGGTTCTTAGCGCCAGGTCAACTAGGAACAGAGAAGAGCCAACTTGCAGTCAGTGTCCTCAATCAGGTTTGAAGGAAACTTTGCAACATTTGGTTCTTTTTTGTCCAGGGTTTGCAGAAATGAGGACAAAATGGCTGGGCAAATTCATCCAAGATCAACCGTCGATCTCGGCAGATGAGTGGTGGAAAATTCTGTCACATGGGATGAGACTTTTAAGACAATCGCCCTGATAAACCTTCTAAAGGAATCTTTTGTTTGAATCAAAAGCCTATAAACTTACCAAATTCATAAAGGATAAGTAAAATTGACTCACATTCGGAGTGGAGGGAGACACCTATTGAAGTTATTGGATGTAAATGCTGTAAATGCTAAAAGTTTTTTTTCCAAAACCATATGTTAATTTAAAAAAAAGGAAACTCATCACTGTTTAAATCATAATAGGAAATCAATGGTTTTCTAATGTGGCTTTGCAAATGCTGATTTGAAGTGAGCCTTTCAACAAGCTGAATCTATTTTCAGTCCTGCAAACATTGTTGATGGGTGTTGGGGTGATAACCCATGAGATTAGCTTTCTATTGAAGTTAAACAAGTATATTTATCTTACCTAAGTGACACCCATAGCATGTATTGAGATGTCACCCAATCAGATAGACCCATTTCAAGGGAAATATCTTAAGAAAAAAGATATTGGATATTCCACATAGGCTAAATGTATGGTCTTTTGTAAAGATACAATCAAACATGATCATATGGTAGTAGCTGTATTTTCCAAACTCCCCAGCTTCAAAGAGCCAGAATGTAGTTAGAGTGTCACCTCTTGACATCAATTAAGGTAATAAAGTTTACCAGTGCCCAGTTAATGGAATATCAGACAAAGGGGCCTGTGAGAGCTGTTCATATGATTCATGATGCAGCACGTTGTTTCACAATTCAAGGAAATTAATCTCATTTAAATGTAGTACCAGTAATGCATTTGAAAACTATTTTTCACATAAATCTATCAAGACAGGGCATACAATCTAAAGAAAATAATGCTTTACTCCCACAAGGTTCTTCTCTAGCAAATTACTTTAAAAAAGATTTCTGTAGGAATATTAAAATGAATACAATTATAAATCTTAAGTAAGTCATATTTTATTGCATACATGTATGCAATATATCCTTGCATTGGTAGGAAGCATGGCAATACAGAAATCCATATTTCATCGATGTGTCATGTTGCTAAAATGAGATTTGGAAGAAAGGTGATTTTGAGCTTAGAATTGCCCAAAGTGTGCAGCCACCTCTCTATCACAGGTTTAGAAATATGATCAACCTTTGACAATTAAGTAGTGTATTCTCTGGGAGTATCTGTCTGTTAATTATGCCTATGGAAAGTACTGACCAATTTAAACATGTGATATCACAATGTCACATTGTGGGAATAAATACCATTATAAAAGTAGAATCACACAGGGAATGGAGAAGAGCTAAAGTTGTTTTTGTGCAGTAAAGAGAACACCTATTCCAAATGGAAGAGTTCTGATCTTGGATATGTCTTGATATAAAAGGGTCCTTAACCACGAGGAAACCGAAAGAAGATTTACCCGAGGCAGATATGCTTTCCTAGAGGAGAAGGAGAGAAGAGAGAATTCACAAGCTGCCAGCTGACTTGGAATTCCCTGGAAACACTCAAGGGTCCTTGCTGACTCTGTGCCTTAACACAATATTCAAAAGTGAGTATAGATATTCCTCAATGTAATTGGACCTGTGCCACTGGAGCCATATGTATGTTTTGTCCCAGGAATGGGTGGACTGGGAGTTACTTCAACAGGGGGAGATGCTTCCACATAGAATACATAAAAATGTAAAGTGGGAACTACACTTTGCTTTTTAACTGTACGCAACAGCAAGCTAGATTTGTTTTAAATGGGAAAAGTTTCTCAAAGAATAAAACCAGATCTGTGTAATCTCAAAGTCAATCAAATCAACACCTACAGGTTTTCACAGGTCTAGTCTGACACCAGATTTGTGGAAGGGTATACATATCCACATCTCCATTAATGAATTATAATTTGTGAAGTGTATAAATCATGGATATTTAAAAAACAGAGTAGAGATAAAAGGGAGCTTAGCTGTGACACTTCTTTTTCCATAGCAAATTATGCCAAAGAAAATTACATTAGCTGTTCACTCATACATCACACCATAGGGACCCTGCACCATTGAAGGGATATTTATTCCTTTATTGGAAAAATCATAAAACTATATTCCAATGTTGAGTGGATTAACCTTGACACTGTGCATTCTGAATTAATAGAACAGCATTTCTAAACACATGCCTAAAGAGTCTGATGCAACTCGCCACAGTTTGCATTCAACTTCCGTGCATATGCTAGAAACCCACAGCATTTACAAATAGGGGGAATGCATTTAAAATATATTTTACATAAATGTTATTTGTCTATGCAACTATTATGCAATATTTATACTTGCTACTGATAGTGAAAATAAAGTGTTTTAATTTGCTAGGAGATGTAGATGAATATACTCGCCGATAAGCGACAACGTAATTATTGCCTTGGATTGTGTTGTTTAGAAATTACATTGTCAAATTAAATTAGAAATTGTATTAATTGCTCTTGTGTGAATGCATATGCTCAAGCTTTCTTAGTGACATTTGCACAGGCAGGCCAATACTTATTTCTGTACACCAGCCATCAATATATGTGTATATGTTTTATTGTGGTGACTACACCAGCATACATGTCAGATCTTTTAAGATTCAATTAAAAATAGGACTACGGTGCATCCCCTAATTTAACGCCACATAGTAAACAATCCTACAACACAATTCGGGCACAAGAAATTGGCTGTATTAGCAATCAAAATGTCACTGTAATTCAAATAAAATAACCTGAGAGGTGGGGCTTCCTTTCAAGTCATTTTGCTACATGTTCTGCTGATGTCTCATTTGTTTGTACATACCCCCACTGCTAATACTGTAGAAGTGGAGATTCTGACTTGGTCACACCATATTCCTTGCTTGACAGATCTATAACAAAACATGGTCTCAGTACTACTAAATGATCACCATAATGCATATAGACAATATATCAAGATCATTTTGCTCAGATCTCTAAATGTTCTAATCAAATTACCTTGTTATAGGAAATATTCTTGCTGTGTTACCAATTTCATGGCCCATTGTAGTGCTCCAGGACCCTATTGTTTTCATCTAACCTACCTATACAAGTGTTTCCATTATATGGCTCTTCACAGAATCTTAATGCTGTGATGTCATCATGCAACGACTTCACTGTGTAGCCACACTAGACGTCTTTGCATGATGACTCCACCACGTTGCCCATGTGTGACATACAGTATCTATTAAACAACCAATTGCAAAAAGTACATAGATTTCTTGTAAGACAATCTTATGCCTAGCGAGTATTAATGCATAGTCAATGAAAAATCCACCATGACCAGGGCTTCATTATTTAGGCAAATGAAATTCAGTCAAATGTCTCAAGCATGCAAAATCATGCTTAAAGAAAGAATCACCTTGACCAAAGAATCGATGGTCATACAAGTGTTGTACCCTGTGGTTCACATTATTTATAATGTCCTATGCATACTGACTATATTGTAAGGGTTTGCAAATGTCACCACTCTACTTTGTATAGTATGTAGTATTTTCTTGGTTTTCTATGTGTCATGAGGTCAGCTCATAGTGGACATGCCACTATCATTCTTACATGTAACTAGCAATTTAAAGATGTAATGTGTGTTAACCTAGCCTATGTAGATATCTTACAACATGATATGTTATTAAATGGTGGAAAAATTGTGTCCATATTGATGGCTATTCTATGAATAAATATCACCATACATGTTCAGACGCTACTATTCTTGTAGTTATCTTAGAAAATATGTTGTGATGTAGTGTAAAGAAGGTATCTGTATTAACACCTGCTCTATGAATGAATATTACCATAAATGATCAGACAAAATGTTCTTGTAATTATCATAGAAACAACAATGTTCACGTTAAATATATATATATATAGCCTCCTCTTGCTACTGAGAAGCCGTCTTTTTTACTGCAAATACATTTTTGAATTAAAGTTTGAAATCTTCTTAAGCAAATTTTTCTTGCTGTGCAGTGGTCTGCTTTCCTATTTACTGGACATATTCGGCGAGCACTTGCTGATGGACACTAATGGATTTCATTAATTGGAGGGAGTGCAGCTTTTAAAGAAACCCGACCTCGCGGTCCGTGTTTGCTTTTCTACTTCATATATATATATATATATATATATATATATATATATATATATATATATATATATTCAATGAAAACACTTTGTTAACGGGACATTATGGTTAAGTTGCACTACTAAAAAGCTATGAAATTCAGTGAAAAAACTTTGTTTTAACAAATCCTTTAACAAAGGTTTGTTAAAGGGACATTATGGTTAAGTTGCACTACTAAAAAGCTATGAAATTCAGTGAAAAAACTTTGTTTTAACAAACCCTTTAACAAAGGTTTTCATTGAATTTCATAGGTTTTTATTAGTGCAACTTAACCATAACTTCCCTTTAACAAAGTTTTTTCATTGAATTTCATAGGTTTTTATTAGTGCAACTTAACCATAATGACCTTTTCAATAGATGAAGACCACTAGCATCCTAGGTCCTCAAAGTGGGAACACCGGGCGGTAAAAAAAAGATTTTTCTTCCCAAACAGGGACGCCTGCGGCATCCCGGTGTAGGAAGGAAAATCTTTTACCAAGATGGCCACCATGGAATGGGAAGGCGGAGTGTATACAGAGAACACAACAGGGCATCAGCGGATGGTGTGGGGAACAAGAGGTCAACAAGGGGCATCATAGGAGGGGGGACAAGAGGAAGACACGGGGCATGAGTGGGGGGTGGGGGGGACAGGGGAGACACGGGGCATGAGCGGGGGTGGGGAGGAACAGGGGAGACACAGGGCATGAGCAGGGAGTGGGGGGAACAGGAGAGACACGGGGCATGAGTGGGGGGTGGGGGAACAGGAGGGAGACACGGGGCATGAGCAGGGGGTGGGGGGTAACACAAGGGAGACACGGGGCATGAGCGGGGGGTGGGAGGGGAACAGGGGAGACACGGGGCAAGAGCGGGGGATGGGGGAACAGGGGAGACACGGGGCATGAGCAGGGGTGGGGGGAAGGAGGGATACACGGGGCATGGGTGGGGGGGAACAGGGGAGACACAGGGCATGAGCAGGGGGTGAGGGGAGACATGGGACATGAGCAGGGGGTGGGGGAAACAGGGGAGACATGGGGCATGAGCGGGGGATGGGGGGAACAGGGGAGACACGGGGCATGAGCGGGGGTTGGGGGAATGGGAGGGAGACATGGGGCATGAGCAGGGGGTGGGGGGAACAGAGGAGACACGGGGCATGAGCGGGGGGTGGGGAAAAAAGGAGGGTTACACGGGGCATGGGTGGGGGGAACAGTGGAGACACAGGGCATGAGCAGGGGGTGTGGGGAGACATGGGGCATGAGCGGGGGGTGGGGGAACAGCGGAGACACGGGGCATGAGCGGGGGCTGGGGGGGAAAAAAGGAAGTAGACACGGGGCATGAGCGGGGGTGGGGGGAACAGGGAACACACGGGGCATGAGCGGGGGTGGGGGAAGGGGAGGGAGACAGGGCATGAGCAGGGGGTGGGGTACAACAGGGGAGACATGGGGCATGAGCGGGGGATGGGGGGAAAAGGAGGGAGACATGGGGCATGAGCGGGGGTGGGGGGACCACAGGGCATGAGCGGGGTGGAGGGAAACGAAGGAGACACGGGGCATGAGTGGGGGTGGGGGGAACAGGAGGGAGACACGGGGCATGAGTGGGGGGTTAGGGGCGAACAGGAGGGAGACACGGGGCATGAGCGGGGGGTGGGGGGAACATGGGAGACACAGGCATGAGCGGGATGGGGGAACATGGGAGACACGGGGCATGAGCGGGAGGTGTGGGGGAACGGGAGGGAGACACAAGGCATAGGCGGGGGACGGGGGAAAAGGAGGGAGACACGGGGCATGAGCAGGGGTGGGGCAGAACAGGGGAGACATGGGGCATGAGCGGGGGGTGCGATGGAAAAGGAGGGAGACCCGGGGGGTAGGGGGGGAACAGGGGAGACACACGGGGCATGAGCAGGGTGTGGGGGGAAAAGGAGGGAGACACGGGGCATGAGTGGGGGGTGGGGGGGAACAGGGGAGAAACGGAGCAGGAGCAGGGGGTGGGGGAAAAGGAGGGAGACACAGGGCATGAGCGGGGAGTGGGGTGAACAGGGGAGAGACACGGGGCATGAGCAGGCGGTGGGGGGGAACAGGGGAGACACTGGCATGAGAGGGGGGTGGGGGAACAGGGGAGAGACACGGGGCATGAGCAGGGGGAACAGGGGAGAGACACGGGGCATGAGCGGGGGGAACAGGGGAGAGACACGAGGCATGAGCGGGGGGTGGGGGCAACAGGACGAAGACACAGGGCATGAGCTGGGGGTGGGGGGAACAGGAGGGAGACACTGGACATGAGCGGGGGGGTGGGGGGTAACACAAGGGAGACGCAGGGGGGTAACACGAGGGAGACACGGGGCATGAGAGGGGGTAGGGGGAACAGGACAGACATGAGGCATGAGCGGGGGGTGGGGAGTACAGGAGGGAGACACGGGGCGTGAGCGAGGGGTGGGGGAACAGGAGGGAGACACGCGGCATGAGCGGGGGGTGGGGGGAACACCAGGGAAACACAGGGCATGAACGGTGGTGGGGGGAACAGGAGGGAGACATGGGGCATGAGTGGGGGGTAACAGAAGGAAGACATGGGGCATGAGCGGGGGTGGGGGTAACAGGAGGGAGACACAGGGCATGAGCGGGGGTCGGGGGATCAGGGGAGACATGGGGCATGAGCGGGGGGTGGGGGGAACACAAGGGAGACACGGGGCATGAGAGGGGGTGAGGGGAACACGAGGGAGACATGGGGCATGAGCAGGAGGTGGGGGAACAGGTCAGACACAGGGCATGAGCGGGGGTGGAGGGTACACGAGGGAGACATGGGGCATGAGCGGGGGGTGGGGGGAACAAGAAGGAGACATGGGGCATGAGCGGGGAGTGGGGGGGTACATGAAGGAGACACGGGGCATGAGCGGGGGGTGGGGTTAACATGGGGCATGAGCAGGGGGTGGGGGGTACACGAGGGAGACACGGGGCATGAGCGGGGGTGGGGGTAACACAAGGGAGACACGGGGCATGAACGGAGGGTGGGGGATAACACGAGGGAGACACGGGGCATGAGCGGGGGGTGAGGGGTACAGGGCAGACACGGGGCATGAGTGGGGGTGGGGGCTACAGAAGGGAGACACGGGGCATGAGCGGAGGGTGGGGGAACATGAGGGAGACACAGGCCATAAACGGGGGGTGGGGGATAACACGAGGGAGACACGGGGCATGAGCGGGGTTGGGGGGAACAGGGCAGACACGGGGCATGAGCAGCGGGTGGGGAGAACATGGGAGACACAGGGCATGAGTGGGGGGTGGGAGGAACATTGGGGACACAGGGCATGAGCGGGGGTGGGGGAAAAGGATGGAGACACGGGGCATGAGCGGGGGTGGGGGAAAAGGAGGGATACACGGGGCATGAGTGGGGGGTGGGGGTACACAAGGGAGACACGGGGCATGAGCGGGCATAGGGGGAACATGAAGGAGACACGGGGCATGAGCAGGGGGTGGTGGGGGAACACGAAGGAGACACAGGGCATGAGCTTGGGGTGGAGGGTACACAAGTGAGACACAGGTCATGAGCGGGTGGTGGGGGGTACACGAGGGAGACACGGGACATGAGCGGGGGGTGGGGGTAACACAAGGGATACACAGGGCATGAGTTTGGGTTGGGGGTACACAAGTGAGACACGGGGTATGAGCGGGTGTGGGGGATAAAACGAGGGAGACACGGGGCATGAGCAGGGGGTGGGGGAACAGGACAGACACGGGACATGAGCAGGGGTGGGGGGAACAGGGCAGACACGGGGCATGAGTGGGGGGTGGGGGGCAACATGAGGGAGACATGGGGCATGAGCGGGGGACGGGGGGAACAGGGCAGACACGGGGCATGAGTGGGGGGTGGGGGAAAAGGAGGGAGACACGGGGCATGAGCGGGGGGTGGGGGAATGGGAGGGATACACAAGGCATGAGCTGGGGGTGGGGGGAACAGGACAGACACGGGGCATGAGCAGGGGATAGGGGGGACAGGAGGGAGGCATGGGGCATGAGCGGGGGCTGGGGGGGAAGAAGAGAGACACGGGGCATTAGCAGAGTGGGGGAATGGGAGGAAGACACGGGCCTGAGCTTACTATGCAGGCTGCAGATCCCGCTTGTCAAACGACAAACAAAGATGGCGGGCGTCTCTCAAAATACGACGCACTGCACACTTCACTGCAGCCAATGGGAGGGCACAACATCAGACAAGCCGCTCACCCAATCCCTGTTCTGTCCGCGGAGCAAACAGGGAAGTCTGTCCGCGGACCGAACACAGATATCACTAATTTTTTGTGACCTACATTTTGGTAATTTTAAAAAAAAACTACTGGACAGAATTTCACCAAATTTGCAAAAGCACGCTTTCGGGACCAAGCCGCTGCTCCTGGTCCAAATTTGGTAAAAATCCGTCCAGCGGTTTGGGCTGTAGGCGTGAGCAAAGTTTTTTCCCCATTCAGTCTATGGGAAAAAAATAGGTCTTGGCACCCCCTTATAACTTTGCCCCCCCGGACGAATCCTCACCAAACTTTGCAAAAAATTCAGAGTGAGCCATATACTTTTTTTGCAAAGTTTGGTGAGGATTCATCCAGGCAGAGCGAAGTTATAAGTCGGCCAAAAAGTGCTCTTCCTATGGAAACTGCAACTTAACCATAACTACATGGCCACTAACATGGCCATGTAATATATATTACATGGACGGTGAAGAGCGTGAAGCGCGTCAGATTTTCAGGCACGCCTGCCATCTTGGATTCGCGGATGTCCGCAGACAGCGCGGTGAAACTTGTTTGAAGAAATACTATTTAGTAGAGTGTGTTGGTGTGTAAAAGTGTTTGGGAAAGCTGGAGGAGTAAGAGATGGGTTAAATGTTGTATTTATTTAGGTGGTAGAACCCCCTGTTGTGTTCGCTTTGTCCGCGGACAACGCAGATGTTCTGAAAGGTTCTAAATAAAGGAAATGGGTGAGTTCTGAGGACACTACGCCTGTACGTATTTTTCGCAAGCAAGCTGAAAGCGTTCTAAGAACACTCGCGGTGTCCTGAAATGTTCGAAAATAAATTAAATGGGTGTGTTCTGAGGACGGTAAGCCTGTCCGTTTTGTTCGCAGGTAAGTTGAATCTGTTCTAAGAACATATGAAGAGTCCTGGGATGTTTAAACACAATGGGGGTGTTCTGAGGACACTACGCCTGTACTTATTGTTAGCAAGCAAGTTGAAACTGTTCTAAGAACACTCGCAGCGTCCTGAAATGTTTGAAAATAAACAAAATGGGTGTGTCCTGAGGGTGGTATGCCTGTCCGTTTTGTTCGCAGGCAAGTTGAAACTGTTCTAATAACACATGCTGTGTCCTGAAATGTTCATCAATGGACGAAATGGGGGTGTCCTGCACCCAAGACTCTATACCCTGGCCACAATCACCGCAGCATATCACACCCATAGTGGCTTATAACTTTGGGATCCAAGAACAAATGTTGTTTCTCGCTAATGCTCTATATGTTGGCTTGTTGCAGATTTTTGGAGCAGTTAGATACCTGTTGACACATTCTAACAGTCTATTTTTTGTTATAATGAAGTGGTATTGATTTATCTGTTTGGATATTGTAAAATTGTGGGGTAGTTAAATAGCAGTTGGCGTATTCTGTCTATTTTTTGTTATAATGTAGTGGTATTCATTTATCTGTTTAGTTGTTGTAGAATCTTGGGGCAGTTATATAGCTGTTGGCATATTGTAACAGTTTATAGTTTTTTAATAGAAGTTTAGTGAATGTTTAAGTACAGTTTAGTTAATACATTTTGGTTTTATGAACATTAAATAATCGTTTGTAAGATTTGCAGGTAATCTCTGCTTTAGAGTAATGGTACTATCATTACATTCGAACCATCCACATTTCTTTTTATATATGCAGTATAGTGACCTGCATTGGTTGTGGCTCCTGTGTGGTAGATTATACCTATTGTTGTGAAGGTTTTCTTACCAAGTGATACTTGACCATGTGTGAATCCAGTCAGCTTGCAGTTGTTTTTGGTACCATCTGCATTGTAATGTAGAAGCATTAGTATTACGTATTTACTATGTTTTTGTTTTAGTAAGGTGGAGCGATTATCCGAATTGCAGGTAATTCATAATCTACCATGGTTTGTATTTTGTACAAGTTGCTGAAATGGAACGGATTCACAATTAGGTATTGATACATACACAAAGCGCTCATTGGGGATTTGTTCTTGTGTCACATTGTTGCACAGAGTGCATGTATGTTTCCACATGTATGAAATGTTTTTGTTTTCCAGTACTTGTAGTAAGTAAATTAGAAATTCTTGTGGATCTTCCTGTGAGTTTATAGTGAATTTCACCATTCCAGCACACTAGTCCAATTGTTGTCTATTCCATAAACACTATATTTGTTGTCGGGATTGTTTGTTGCATTTCTATGAAGTACTAACATTTGCAAACACAATTGGTCTGTACTGTGTAAGTAAATGTTGTAAACTATTGGTGGTAATTGAAATTGAATATTCATTGCTACATTTGCGTAGCAACTTACAACAATTACATTTGAAAGTTTGAATGGACCAGGTAGTTCTGTATCTGAATGCTTTTTTTTGGAGTTTGTCTTTCTTCTTTGAAGAAGTACCTGGTTTACTTTCCCTAATAGGTTCTTTTTTGATTGTGGTACTTGATGAAGTATTAGTTTCTTTTAATCTCTTTGGAGCATTTGCAGTGACATCATGTTGCATTTCTGTTTGATTTAGTTTTCTTTTAGAACATTTTACTTTTTGTGGAATAGGATATGTTTTTAGATGGGGGTGTATAGTGAATGAAGTCTATTGTATTCTGAAATGCAAGGAATATCAGCGTTTACTTTACTTGCATCACAGTTGATTAGAAATAGACTGTCATGTGTACGTAAGCGTGATAGTGCTATGTAGCTCATGCCTTCTTTAAAGACTGTGTTACCAATGTCTATCAATGCTTTGTCTAGGGGAAGACCTTGTGATTTATGAATGGTGACTGCGTATGCAAGAGTTAGAGAAATTGTTCTCTGCGTACATACATGTCTTTCAAGAGAAGGAATCGAGCTGTTGAGCGTCCTATCCTTTTCAATTCTGAAAGTTTGTCAAAGAGAATATTGACAAACTGAATGTTGTTGTCACGTGGGTATGTTTGAAAGTCAACAACTGTACCCAGTGCTCCATTAACTAGTCCTTGATCCACGTCAAGGTTAAGTTTAAGCATTACTCTGCAATTTAAGGATAATTTTAATATTTTTGCCAATCCAGCTGTGTTGGAGTTTGAATTTTCTAAACTATTTAGTCTCGTTGTGGCTTGTTCACACATGGGTAGTGTCATACCATGTATGCCTAGTTTGTCTGTGGCGCTAATTTAAATTATTGGTTGCATTTCTTTTTTTTAACATTGTTTCATTGAATTTAAAAGAGCTACAAGAGTTAGCATTAGGCCATACAATTGACATTTTTGTGGGCTAATTTTTCCATAACATCCATAGCACATGCATTATCGCCATAAAGTGCATGAATGTGCCGGGTTTTCAATATTGCTTGTGCTTCTTGAGATAATATACCAACTCTAATACTTTTTAAGATGTTGGCATACGTGAGATCTGCAGATTGCCGCATGTTTTCTGTTAATTCTCTGTATTGGAAATGTTGCCAAAGGTTGACATTTCCAATGCTGCCAACAGTTTTACGGCAGAGTTTGTGTCCTAAGGTTTTAAAAATAGGCTCACCTTTCACTGGTGTCAATTGAAGAAGATCTCTGAAAACAATAATGTGTTTTCCTCCAAAGAGCTCTTCGTAGTTTATTTTGAGTACTTCTTGTAATCTGAGGTGAATCAAAGGCAACATTAGGTTGGAGACCATGCTCACTTCATCTATTAATAGCATTTTCATTTGTTTTAATACTCTGCGTAGTTCCATTGCAGCTTCTGTAGAAAGTTTGTAATAGTCTAATTTGTTTTGGTGTTCTACTGGCAGGAGTAGTAATCGGTGTAAAGTGACACCGCCTATGTTGTAGGCAGCTAGACCTGTGGGGGCAGTGACAATAGCTGACAGTTTGTTGTTTGTCAATTGTTGAAGGAATTTACTGATGATTTTGATTAAGAATGTTTTGCCAGAACCAGCTTCTTCACTGACGTACAGTAGTATAGGTTTGTGATTTTGGCAGGTGCATTCTTTGTTTTCATATTGTACACCATGTGCAATTTCTTTTGTTACTTCTTCAAAAATGCTATGTTGCTCATTGTTTAGTTTTGATTGTAGTATAGTTAAGTCTTCTTTATCTTCATACTGACTCATGGTGTTTTCTACTTCTTTCATGGCTAATTCTGCCTCATTTGTTAATCGTTGGTCTCCCAGTGGTTCTTGGCTTCCTGTTACAGAAGGTTGACTACTGTCAGGCGTGTCCTTATCTAGTTGGGCCTGGAGTTCTTCTTCGTTTTGCTGTTCATTGTGCAACATTGTTTTGTACTGTGTAAAGTTTACATCAGTTATAGTGCTTTCATTTGCTTTGAAAGTGTCTTCATAGGAGTCATAGTTATCTAGTATTTCTTCTTCTTTTCTCCATGGTTTAAAGAGTTGTAGCAGGGACATGTAATATAGTTCTTTATGTTGAGGAGTCTTTAATGACAATTTGATATGATTAATTAAATTTGGTTTGATGAGTTTTACTAAGCTGCCTTAACAATCTGTCACTCTGTATTTACCTTTTTTTTCATCTGGTTTTACATTTTTTTTGTATGTGAAGTTTTGGGCTATGTGAATTAGACACATGGTTTCCAAAGTGGTACTTCTGTTTGGGTAGTATGTGTCCAGTAAATTGTTTTTTAAAATGTCTTGGCTATTGGGATCATGTTTGGCTATTGTTTCTATATCTTCGTATGATTTTAGAACTCTTTTTCTAGATTTAGCAGGACCAAGACTTAGCCATACTACATTTTCAGATTTTCCATACAAAGCAGTACCAGTTAAACGATCTGCTTCTTCATAGGAGCCACATTCTCTATGGGAGAGCATTTTTATGCCCAAGCTGTATAATTTCTGAGACAGTGTTTTGTCTGATGACAGGTCATTCCAGAGGTCTTGGAGCACTGTTTTTTCTGCTTTGGTTAAGTATGCTGCAACATATCGTGCAACTGCAGTGTAATTGTCTGCAATGTACTGCACCTCTATGTTTGCATTACAAAAGTGGGCAATGATTGCATTGTAATCATTGATATATGTTTCTTCTTCTGTTCTTTTTATGTAATATATATTTTTAGGTGATTTACCTTTAACACTATGGGCCTCATTACGACCCAGGCGATAAGGGGTTTACGGCGGCGTAAACAGCGCCGACCCTTACCGCCTGATTCCGAGGTCCCTTAGCGCCATGGCGGATTTAACACCTGCTTTTAGCAGGTGTTAAAATCCATGGCGCTAAGGGACCTTGTTGTTAATTACGCCACCGTAATTTACGGTGGCGTAATTAACGCCTTCCCCACTCCCATTATGCCCTATGGGGCAAAAATGGGAATGGGGAAGGGTAAATGGGGATTGGGGACTTACCGCCCCGCCAACCTCAGAATGGGGCGGTAAGTCCGCCAACCACCATGGCGTAAACGTAGTTTACGCCATGGTGGTAAAGGTACGACCCAGGCGGTAACTTACCGCCTGGGTCGTAATGAGGCCCAATGTCTAACTGAAGACATGAAGTTGTTCACTTGACCTGTTTTTGTAACCAGTCTAGGGAAACCAAAGTGGCATTTGGGGTAGTGTTTCCCTTTGTTTTTGTATTTGCGACGACAATATTTGCCACATTTGTGTCTTTGAAATTGTAAAATTTGTGCATGAAGATCACTATTTGTGGCTTCTGATGGAATTTCACAAGTGACATATTTTTCAATAAACTGTAACACAGTGGCGTCATTGTCTTGACCAAATTTAGGAGCACCTTTAATCCATAAAAGCATGTGGATGTGTGGTGCTCCTCTGGCTTGGTATTCTTTTCTCCAAAAGAAGTGTTGCACTTCTCCGAGGGGAGGAGCAGTTTTATTACAAATAAAGTGTAGCACAGCAATGAAGCGATGGTGAAAATATCTTGAAACATTAACAGGATCTAGAGAACAAAGTTCTCCAGGTGTTAGTATATCTATGTTTGTTTTGTTTTTGTTTGATATGCGTAGGAAATCATGTAAATCTTCCCATGCATATTCTGCACAACTTAATGTAACAAACCAAGTGCGTGGACCAAGGTTTCTTATCATACAACGTACATCTCCATGACGTCGAAACCAGTACTCTTTTGTACCACGCGTGTTTGCTAATAGATTTGTAATATTTGATTGTGAAACCTCATCATTTTGTTGCACTTTTTGTAATAATTGTGTAGCTGACATATTTTGAAAGTGGGATCCTGATTTTAATGTGTGTGCAACTCTGTAACATAAAGTTGCTAGTTCACTTTCAAAGAGTAGGTGGAATATGTATTCCACATTTTGTCTAAATCTGGAATTTTCAGAATACATCCGCAACGAGCGGTATTCTGATGCTGTTATTTGAATAGGTCTATCATCGTACCTTCCTCCTTTGCCAGTAGGAAAGAGAAGAGGAAAAGCATGTGCTTCTATACTTTTTTCCCATATGCTGATTGGTGATCCTTTTGTTTGACGCATTTGGTACGCATTTGGTATGCATTTGGTACGTTTCCAGTGCATCATTAGAGTGCAATGGATGAATTGTATAATGGTCTAAAGTATTGGATATTGTAGCAGGATCTAGGAGCTCAAATTGACCAGCTTCTTGTGTCTCTTGAATTATTCAGTGGTATCCTTCAAGTTTTCTTCAATATGAATTTCTTTGTATTATTCATTAGTTTCTTTTAGATATTGCAAGGCTTGTCTAACTTTATGTAAATCTACCAGTTGTTGGAATTTTTTTTGTCTTTTGTAGGTACACCATTTACTAAGATAATTAAAGATTGCTCCATGGGATGTTGCACTCCTAGAGTGTGCACATTTTGTTTTAGATCTAATGGTAAATACACTACGTTTCCATGAATACCTTTCACTAATTCAGAGGGAGGTAATTTTGCTGTTTTTGGTTGAAGGCGTATTATTGCTTGAAAGGGGTGCACTGTTTGAATTATTATGCTCTCATAAAAATTAAGTTGTTGTAGGGGTTTTGGTAGTGGTAATAATTCTAAATTATTTGTGATAGCACGTGAAGGAGTTTGGTTGTTGTCAATTTTTGTAGTGCAGTAACTGCAAAGTATTAAGGGGTCAGTTATTTCGTATTTGTTTTCTGCTATAAGGTAGAGAGCTAATTCAAACCATTTAGAATCTCCATTGCCTTCTATTTTGTATGTTAGGTCTACAGTTTTTGTGTTACTTTTATAAAAAAGTTCTACAGCAACATACACACACATGGTTTGGTACTTCAGCAGATGTACTTTTAAATTTCAGTATTTATTTTTTGTATGTGTGTAGTAGAAGGTTGCCATGCATAGAATTGTTGCGAATTGGCTTTAAAGCTATTTCATTCTGTAAGTGGCTTTCACTTCAAAAATATTTTTTCTGGATATAGTCGATTTCTTCAAGTAGGTCTTTTGCTGTACCATGTAGAAGAATGTTATTTAAATTGGCTAGTGCTAAAGCAGGACTTTTAGCATAATACAGTTTATAGACGAGATTTCTTATAGTTGAATCATGTGTTTATATAAGTTTGATATAATGGAAGTTGGTTTTGCAAGTAGGTCCTGAAATGCAGGCCAATGAAAGTCCTTGTAGTCCTGTGTACTTGCGCACTGGACAGGTATCCATATTTTGTAGTAGTTTAATTTTGATTTTGTCTTTGCCTTTCACATATTGATTGAGGAATTGGCGTAAAGACTTGAAAGATTGTTTGGGAATGTTTCACATTGACGTGCATGGGCATTTGTATACTAGACGTTCTGATTCAGTTGAATGGAGAGGTAATTCTAAGTTTTCTGGGGATAATTTTGTAAGCAGTATTTCTTGTTCCATTATGGTATTATTAACTTTTTCATAATCTCGTACACTGCTATGTATGGCAATTGTATTTGTTTGCTTTTGTTTGTATGCTTCTTCATTAAAATATGGTTCTGTGCTTGTAGTGTGACTTCACTCACCTCCACAGATACTTAAGAAGTTATTTCTGTTGACATTTCGTTTATTGAGAAGTCTTTTTTGTAATTTAGTCATTAGTTTTGTTAGTGTTTTCATTTTGTTTAACACTAAAATAAATAGTTTTCTTTTGAGAATGATTGCACTTACTATTAACGCTTATAAGATTAATTTCCTACGAAAGCTTTTAAGGGTTGTGTTTGATTTATCTCACGTTTTTAAAAGATTTTCAAGGACTCTCTGACAGAACATTTTTGCTAAAATACTTTTTTTGGTATGCTTACTTTGCACTATATCAAGATTTAGAGGAGCAGCTTTATCTGTAGTGGTAGCTGAATTTGTGTTAATTGTTTTCTGGTTCGTTTTACATTTTGATAGAGGAGACAAAGTTTCTGTACTTGAAGCTTGTTTTGTTTCGCCAAATGACTGTATTAGCTGTTTTGTTTGAACTTTTTTTACAAATTCTGCTAGAGATGGATGCTTATTTTAGACAATTCTATTTTCATTTGTTCTGCTTCTGCGTTGCTTTCTACGGACTTGATTTTTGATAGGCATTCTTTAGGGTCTGTTGCAAAAATAAAGAAGGTATGGGTTGGGGTGTTCTGCAATGTATGCGTGCTGTGTGCATGAGTGTCTGAGTAAGATGATAAAGATGTATGTGATGTGTGTGATTATGCATTGGGCAACTACAACTCATTGGGATGTGTATTCTTGAATTCATGTGCTACTAAACCGGGGTTCAGATGACAGTAGAAAGTAAGCTAGTGGTGTGGAGAAGTATAAATAGTAAATCTAATGATATATAATTAAAACAGTTGTTTGTTCTATAATATCAAAATTCTAGGGGCTGAGTTGGGTCTTTTGTGTGCCGAAAAATAGGAATTTGTGCGCCATTCTGCTTGTAAATCTCTGTTTAAGAAATGGGGATTTGTGGACAGAATGGTGCACAATCTCTATTTTTAAGGGCAGAAATACCATGAATTAGTTTGAGTAATAGTACAAATATTATGGTGGTATTCAACTTACTTTTTTTCTGGAATGAGCAGGCTTCTTCTTAGTTGTTCTTTGTACTTCAAATTCGGCTGCTTCTTTTCAGGAGAATGGTCTTCACTGCAATTGTAAAGGAAACAAATTAGTAATTGTGTTTGTATATAGCACTGTTTTTAATTTAAACATTGATTTTTTTAATTGACATTGACCCTCAGCGCCTTCCACAAAACCATGAAAACTATCTTATTCACATAAGATGCGTCGGACCAGTTGAATACATATCATATGTTCTTAATGCATAAGCTGTATTGCAATGACTAACTGTACCAACCAAAATATCAGTTCTATGCCTTGTGGAATTCATAATGTACCACTGAATGCCACCATTCCTGTAACTAAGCTCTTGCAAGTAACAGCGCCTCAATGCCCATGGGCTGCTTGCGCGCTATATAAATATAAATAAGTAAATAAATAAATGAATACAGTTTCATGTTTTTGTACAAGTATTATTGTTTGATATTTGAACATACTGCGTGCATGCAATTTTGTTAGAGTATGTTAACTCTTTATATTGTACTTTAAATATGTTAGTAAAACATGTTTTGCAATTGTGTGTGTAAAAAGAAATTAAATAGCAGATAGGTTTGGAAGTGACAGTTGATTATAGGAGAAGGAAAAATGACAGTAAGTTCATTTTATAGATTATACAAGCTAAAAGTCAGTTAATCTGTTTATATGAATCTATAAGAATTGTACATGCAAGTAGAAATCTTGGAGACTTGTACAGTATTTCTTGTAGAAGGTGCTTTCCAATGATATGACACTTGTACTCAGAGAGATTAACAGTACATTTGAAGTGCTGATCTAGTATGATGCAGTTAGATGTAGAGGTCTTGGATGTGATTGGAGGATGGTCGTGTGACTTCTTAGCTATATCCAATGAGGGAATAGCACAGAAAGTGAAATGAAAATGGTAGAAGGACTGCCCATGTTACGATATGTCCACGGACATGGCGGTAGTCCGCGGACATCGCGTGTTACATCCGGGGATTCTGGGGTGGGGAGGCATGCAAATGAGAATGAGCAGACCAAAGGATTGGTCAGTAAAGTTTAGTGGGTGTGTTTCTCAGAGTTTCTCAGATACTCTTTTTGCTGAGAGAAGAACAGATAGCTATGGCTGTGTGTTTACAGAAAACAGATTGTTTGGATTTTGGGAGACTCGTGGATACATTGTTTGAAGGTGCATGCAGAAAGCTGTGAGTAGCTGTAGATCTTGGATTCCCACATATGGAAGTGCACTGGCATGGAGTACGCAGAATGAAGTGGTTGGAGTTGCTACCTCTCTGTGCTACTTTGGAGACAGAGCAACATCCAGACATAATTGTAATTCATTGTGGAGGGAACCGTTTAGGACATGTGTCTGGAATTTCTTTGCAATTTGCAATGAAAGAAGGACTTGGGAAGGTCATGGACATGTTTCCAAATTTTCAAGTAATTTTTTCACAGATTGCGCAGAGACAAATGTGGCTTCGTTCTTCTTCATTTGGTCCACAAATGGAGAAAGCAAGGCGCAATGTCAATAAGGCTGTTTGTGCCTTTCTAAGAGATTTTGGCATGTCCTCTTTTCACAATGAAAATATTATGTTTCATAGCACATACATGTTTCCCAGAGATGGAGTGCATCTTACTTATGCTGTCAATCAGATTTTTCTGAGAAATGTACAAAATGCATTGCGACCTTTTTTGGAATTACAGCATCCATTTTGTATCAGGTGTTGAGCATTTCAATTTTTTCAAACACAAACACCACCAAAAGGCTCTTTTCAGAGCCACCACTTCCTCTCAGATAAAACTGCAATTGTTATGATAGGGCAGCACCCCAAAATTATAGATGGTTGCGGACTGTCCGTGGACTTCTAAAAAATACACAGGGCCCTGCTTCATTTATTTTCACTTCTATTTTTAAACTGTGAAAGTGGCTCCGAAAAAAGCCTTTTTTTATTTTTGTTGTTTTATTTTTTTTTTGTTTTTTTATACACGACACACTAGGAGAGGAGGGAACAGGAGGGTAAAGGGGGGACACCAACCACGGGGATAAGAAAGGGCGGGTGGAGAGAGGAAGATGTAGAGTGGGTTTTACTTGGGTAGTGAGCAGATCTTCTCGTGCTCTGAGACCAGAGCCTCAAAAGCACTTCAAAGTGTCTCCCCCCTGCAGAGTACTGCATCGCAGCACATACACACAACTGTGACCCTTGAAAGGTAAGGGTCATCAGTATTGTGTATGGCCTGTGAGGCAATTTGAGGAATACGCTGTCCCACAGGAGTGTTCCTTGTAGTGACAGGATCAGAAACGGAGGATGAAGTAGAGGAAGTCAACCTACTACGCTCCTCACAAGATACAACCTTGCGAATGGCCCCAGTGTGGAATGACTTTAGGTGTCGCTTCATGGTAGTTGTCCCAAAGCTGTATGAACCAGGCCGCCCGCGACTGAGTACCATTTTGCACTCTTTGCAGGTTACTCGGTTCGCACACGCCTTAGGAACATTACCATGAATGGTAAATAACCGCCACACCCAAGACTCACGCCGAGTGCTGGTAGTAGGGAGTTCCTCTACCTCATTCTCATCATCTTCTTCATCCTCCTCTGCATCCTCACTCCTGTTCCCCTCTTCAGGCCCTTTGGGAGGTGGTGGTGGAGGGGGTGGGGGTGGTGCTGAGGCAGATGTAGCACCAGGTGGCAGTACTGCAGCCATGGAGGCCATCAGGTTTCAGATTAAAATCTGGAAAGTTGGCTGGAAAATGCACTGTGTTCTGTAAAATAGCCAGAAACACAATGAGAATGAGCTCTAGGGTGTGGCCTTTTATAGGGGTGCATGTGCGCGGTTCGCAGACACGCGCGCTGTCCACGGACAGATCGAACACCAAAAAAAGGTTTAAAAAGTTCCAAAAAGTATGTAGAAACTCAGGATTACTATGTGGGACTTGTGCTATGGTGAGTTATTATTGAAAAATATTGTGGATTGCTTGAAAAGGTTGTTTTAAATTGTTCGGGGACACAAACAGTGTTCGCAGTCAGAACACACGCTCAGCGTGGGGGCGGTCATATTATAGCTTTGCGAACATGTCCGCGAAGAGAGCGGGTGTCCGCAGGACATCAAATGTACTGAAACTGTTTTGTGCATGCGCGTTGGTGTTCTATGGACACTGTTCGGGTCCTGAAACTAATTAAAAGTGCGTCACAAGTGAAACAAACAATTACGGACAGGCGTTTGTTCTTAGAATAGTTTTAACCCGTTCGTGAACAATATGGACAGGCATAGGACACCCTATTTTGTTTATTTGAGAACATCCCGGGACACTTGATGTGTTCTTAGAACAGTTTGAACATGCTTACGAACAGCACGAACAGGTCTAGCGTTTTGTTTATTTACGAATATTTTAGGACACCGTGTGTGTTCTTCGGACAGTTTCAGCTTGCCTCCGAACAATACTGTTACGCTCACCTGGTTCCCACGGGGGCGTCGATCTGAACTGGCCAGCTGTTGTTTCCACCAGTGAGACGCGTAGTGCCGAGATGATGGACTGGACTGGCCCACCCAGCTTCGTTTGTTTGGCTCGTAGGAATATCCTTCTGTAATGGAGAAAGGGAATTAACCACCTGTGGAGTTCGAGCGCTAACCCCACCTTCCCCTCTCCCGTAGTTCTTCCAACAGGTCACTTTTGGATTCCCTCTATGCTCTCACCTGATGGTTTGGAAAGATGAGCTCTCCGTCCTGCTTTGAGCGCAGGGGCGTGTAGATGACCAGTTTCTTCACTGGTGTGGAGGAGTTGGGGAGTTCCAGAACGGTATTGACTCAAATAATGCTATCGAGACGCCGTAAGTCTGTAGTTCGTAAGAGTTCAAAAAACGTCTGGCCTTCACTCTGTCCAATTCCTTTTAGGTTGCTGAATTGCCCTTATGAAGAGTTCCACGTGGCAACAGGTAAGATGCAGGTAAGGGTTTATATTATCCGGCTCAGTTCGATAAAATGGTGTCAATGTATAACATGTGGCTTTTCCCCTATTCAGGCGCTGATGTGGTATGAGGTCTTGGGGATTGATGCCTCCAGCGGTAAAACCAGGTAAGTCTATTGGGAAAAAATCGGTTTCCCCTTATTGAGCCTTGCTGTTCTGTTGTTTCCCCATAGGGGCCGGGGCACGGCGGAGATGCAGCGGAGGCTGCGCCGACCCGAAATGAGGTAAGTACCCCCTGTGGTAAATCAGGTAAGTCTTGGGGGGTAGCTTGTACAGTCTGAGAGTATCCCCTTGGCTCACCTTGCTGTTTTTGTCTCCTTAGGTGTCGGAGAGCGGCCACGAGATGGAGAAGAGTGTGATGGAATGCTGAAGTGCTGCAAGGCAGGTGAGTACAGCGCGGCGCTGCAGGATGCGAAGTAAGGCGTTTTTAAAGACTTCTTCTCCAGATCCATGGCGTAATGGATCAGGATTCAGGTAAGGATTAAAGGTAAAACTCCTGTTATGACCTTTCCCCCTTCTTTCTTCTTGTTTCCAGGAGCTCTGGACTCGAGGCGGGCGTGGCTGGAGACTGGAAGCTGCTGCAGGCACGGTGAGCTTTACGCTGCGGATGCAGAATAACGCAAAGCGTGTGCTGCTGTCCGGCCTTGGAAGTAGTCCCAGGTAAGTATTCTTCCACAGCCTCACCCGAGTAAAAAGTAGTCCCTTAGGTAAAATAGTCCCTCCTAAGCCTCATTTGGCTTGTGGCTTCTTGCAGCATGGTCTGCATCAGGTAAGTTTGCAGCAGGGTCTGCATCAGGTAGGTTTTCTACTATGAGCCTGGCGCCCATGGCGCCAGGACTGACTCTATTCTTATGAGCCTGGCACCATAGGCGCCAGGACTGCACCCAAACAGCCCCTAGCTGGGGTTTTTGGGCTTGCTCCAAATGGCATGATGCCTGCTTCCGGGTTTGCTGGGCCTGGTCTGGTTTCCCGGGGGCAGGCATCATGACAAATACAGACAGGTAAAGCGTCCTTAGGACACCCCCATTTTGTTTATTTACGAACATTTCAGGATACTGCCTGTATTCTTAGAACAGTTTAATCTCGGCTGTGAAGAATACGGACCGATCTAGTGTCCTCAGGACACCCCCATTTTGTTTATTTACGAACATTTCAGGTCATAGCATTTGTTCTTAGGACAGTTTCAGTTTGCCTCTGAACAATACGGACAGGTATAACGTCCTCAGGACACACCCATTTTGGTTATTTACGAACATTTCAGGACACCGCTTGTGTTCCTAGAACAGTTTCAACTCACCTGCGAACAATACAGACAGGTCTAGCGTCCTCAGGACACCCCCATTTGGTTTATTGACAAACATTTCAGGACACCGTGTGTGTTCTTAGGACAGTTTCAGCTTGCCTCCAAACAATACAGACAAGTATACCGTCCTTAGGACACCCCTATTTAGTTTATTCACGAACATTTCAGGATACTGCCTGTGTTCTTAGAACAGTTTCAACTCACCTGCGATCAATACGGACAGGTCTAGCATCCTCAGGACACCTCCATTTTGTTTATTGACGAACATTTCAGGACACCGCATGTGGTAGTTTGATTGCGGACATTCCGAACACCAGCTCTGTTCTTAGAACAGTTTCAACTTGCATGCAAACATTACAGACAGATATAGTGCCCTTAGGACGCTCCCATTTTCATTTCTTTACAGACATTCCGGACACCCACGCTGTCCACGGACACTTGACCTGTTTTTTAAAAAAAGACAAGAAATGAATAAGGACACAATATAATAATTTTACTTTATTTTATATGGATGTTAAATTTATGACAGAGAAGGTGAGGCGGAAATTGAAACAAAAACAGGAGAATTGAGGGTTTCAATAGGATTTATATGAGGTGAAGAAGGGATGGAAGTCTCATCAAAACATTTTGGTTCATGGAGAGGCTTTGGGGATAATTGACTGGGATATGGTGAGGGGGGACAGGTACATGTGGGACAATGGTATGTAGTTGTTTGTTTCAAGTGATCCTCCACAAAGTTATTTTAATTGTTAAAATTTGCCATGAGTAGGTCAATTTTTTCTTCTATGTGCTGAAGAGTCTTATACAATACTTTTTTTTCTTTAGTATTTTCAATTTTTGTATGTCTGTACAAAAAAAATGTATATGTTAAATGTATATAAAATAATATTTATTAATTGGTTTATATAGTAAAGTGTCTACCATTAGATTCACTATCTTCAGACATTTCCTCACGTGGGAAATGCTCCTCTAGCCACTCCAGAGTACTAGACATTTACAAATATATGAGTAAAATGCAGTGCACTTACTAGCTTCTTGTAAGGTGTGTTCTTACTGGTCTGTAGATCTGCTGTTGGTCTTAGTTGTGGAGTTTCTGTGAGGTAATCATGTTGGAAGACTATCTTTCTTCTTTTGGTATATTCCATTTTAGAACATATTGTATTTAAATGAATGGTTAATGTGTTATATATATGGGTTACACTTCTTATTTATTACTACATATAATGGTTATGTGTGCTGGTTTGTGAATTTGTAAAATGTTCATATGTTATGATATAACAATTAAACATAACCCCCAGACTTTTTGGGTAGTGGTGCTGTTGTCTGCATATGTCCGCGGACATTAGAAGAGTTTGCGGACATCAAATTCAGTAGAGGGGGTTCAGTATGTTCTTTGTTACTTGTACATAAAGTCAGAGATATTATTGTTAAGTTGTGCTACAAAAAACCTATGAAATTCAGTAAAAAAACTTTGTTAAAGGGACGTTATGGTTAAGTTGCACTACTAAAAACCTATGAAATTCAGTAAAAAAACGTTGTTAAAGGGACGTTATGGTTAAGTTGCGCTACTAAAAACCTATGAAATTCAGTAAAAAAACTTTGTTAAAGCGACGTTGTGGTTCCAAGTAAAACCGAAAAACCCTTGAAATTCGCCAGTTATGGTAAGCTAAGCAACCATAACTCGCGCCACCACCTTGCACTGCTAAGACTAACACCCACGACATCAGTGGTAGTTTTACAATATGCCATGGCTACTTCTGTTTGCATAACACCCTTTAAAATGAATAGAGGAACCTGATATATCCTAAAGCCCGTAAACCCTGGGCAGAAGAGTAATATATGTTTTATAGATTCCTCCGAGTTACCACAGACTTTACATTGGATGTCTGAAGAACATGTCCATCTTGCTGTAAAAGTGGCCACCTTAAGAGTGTTAGTGTGACATTGAAGGAACAGAGCTCAATCATACTCTGGGTCCACAAAGTCTAGATAGAGCTCAAAGCACTCTAACTGCTTCAAAAATAGATAGGATATGACTGTCTTTAAAGCAGCACATGCCCTTTTCATAGCATCACAAAACTTTTTTTACCACCTTTCATGAACCAGATAATAACTCTGCTAGGCTAGACCAAAATGTTAACAAATTCAGATCCACAAACCCTTTGCGGAAGTGCTTGAGTCATTTAAGAGAGCTCGACCCAGGAACAGTCTGCAAGCTGATAATTGTGTCCCTGTGTTTTACAAGTTCGGACTTGCGCTGCAATTTGGCCCAAAATAATAATGGTTTACTGGCTGCTAGTCCAGACACGTGCATAGGATCACATTTCCATCGCAAACTAGCCATTGGGGCTCCTTTTGGTTGCATGATTGAAGACCACCTTGATGTGTGCACACACACAACGGCCCCACAATGTGGCCATATAAAGGGTTGCTGCCCATCCCAGGCCATTTACAATTTTAGGGCGGGGGAACATGCACCTCTCCCATGTGTACTTATAAATCAATGTATTCCACTGCTATACTTTTCTAGGGTGGTCACAGCCTTAGTACAATGTGCTGCCCATGATAAGTCTTCTGAAAACCTAACCCCTAGATAATCATAGAAAACATACCTGCTCTAAAACACACCCTTCAAATAAAATCATCACATTAATGTTCTTACTGTGTTTATGGCCAAACACCATCACCTTGTTTTTTTCTGTATTCAGCTCCATTGAAAGTGCATTACATTTTTTAACAAAAATGTTCAGATCGTGTCTTAAACCCATAGAGTGGTAGATAACAGCACCACTTCATCTGCGTAAAGAAGGGCTGGAATATATCTGTTCCAAGTTTGGGGAGTCAAGGCCAGAAGCTAACATTTCTTAAATTATTACATTTACATACAGACAGAATAGGAGGGAGGTCAACAGCCCCCTGGCAAACCCCCTCTCGACCGCAACAGTGTCAGTGGTCTCCCCACCCAACTCCCCCCTTACAGAAGCTCCATTGTTAGTATAAAGTGATTGGATACTGGACAGCAACATCCCTGGAACACCCCTGCTTCGCCGGTTTCTTATTGTCTCCCTTCTTATACAATGGGATAATGATTACTTCACGCCATGATTGAGGGACAGCTCCCGTTTTTACAACATGGTCAAATACATGGGTTCACAAGGGGGCCCACATGGAGGGCTGGTCTTTTAACAAATTGATGGAGATTCCATCTGGCCCTGGTGCTTTCCCGCTCCCTTAACAACTTATAGCATCTTCCACTTTAGCAGTTGAGAATGTCAGTGGAGTTTTAGCACAATTCTCACTAGCTTACTGCTGTGGGGGTAAAAATGGCTCGTCCTGTGCACTTTTATTGAGTTTACTGAAATGGTTGAACCATTTTACAGGTGAAATGTGACTGGAGACAGGTCCCAGTGATTTCCCTTCATTTCCTCCAACCAGCCTCCAATAATTCACCTGGTCACTATTCACACTGCTAGATAGTAGCTCATACCATTTATTCATGAAATATTGTGACTTCATGGAGGCCACTACTGACTTATAATTTGCCTGAAGTCGCCTTAAATGGGGCTTATCAATCTTAACTGCATTTTTAAAGGAGTTCAGCAGATCCTGCTTTGCTAACAGACAATCCTCATCAAACCATGCCTTATTGTCCAGAATATACTTTCTAAATTGATTTACAGGTTTTAGAAAAGAGGGCAACAGAACCTTCACCATGGCAATATATAAGTATCCTACACTAGGAGTCATGGGGTCAGCTAGGCAGATACCCAGTATTTTGGAATCAATAATATGTAAATGCTTGACTTAATCACACGCTGGTCCATGAATAGACCCTTGGACCACCTGTTTTGAGTTGCCGGCAACAGTGATCAGACTTCCACCCCTTTGAACCCCAAGTTTAACACTCCCGTCCCACTCAGGACATAAAAGACAACTTAGTGGCAATTGGTCACAATACCTCCGCTTTATTAAATTTGCTTCCCATTTAGACTAATTGCCTCAAGACAGTGCAGATCATCTGAACCCGTTGGTAGCACTTTGACTGTTATGGCCAGTGCTGGGCTGATCAAAACTAACAGCCCTCCCTTAGGTCTACCTCTAAGGCCTTTATTTGCACCTAGACTAAAGGAACAAATCCCTTGCAACTCAATGTTATCCATAGCCCACTTTTCCTGGAGGCAGACACAGCTAAAAAGATGGATAAATCGAACCCAATCTGAGTACAAAATACGTTTTTGGACCCCTGCCACATTCCATGAAAGCACATTCAGGTCCTTGGTGGTGGAGGTCTCTGCCTCCTGCGAGTGTTGCTGGGGCTCCTGGGGTGGGCAAGAAAGGCTCACATTATTTATTCCAACCAGTCAGTCTACCTCATCTAATCCCTCAGCAATCCCATCCATAACTCTTGACAGCATATTTGACTTGTAAGAGTCACTGGATGAGAGGTAATTGGGTATTGGTAATCTGGGGCGTAGGAAAATATTAGTGTGAGCTGGGGGGCATGAGCTCAACTCAATTGATAAAAGCCCTTCCACCAGATCTCAATTAACTAATGTGATCTGAATAAAATATCGATTTCCCTGGGGCATCTTGCATCTTTCAGAGTGAACAATGTCTTCCCGAATTACAGATTTACAGCCTCTAACATAACGCAAACAGTGTAAAGACTTATTCACCAGTGACATTTGGTCTTCAAAACAACCTGGCCTCAGTTGTGGGACATCATACATAAACACATGCCTTCCTCGGCCCCACTCTAGGTACCACCCAGGATCAGGTTGGTGTATGGCTCTTCTTTGCAATTGGGGTGTATACCTGCCGACGCCCCTTGAGTTATCAGTGTTCCAACCGGTACTTTGGTCCCTATAAACATTGTCAGGTGGGATTGCCAGTAAGGGCTGCAAAACTACAGCAGTTGAACCAATACTACCTGTACTCTCAGTCCTTTTAGTAGGGAGGTGAGAACCCTTGAAGGATTTCCCAGAACAGGGTCCTTCGTTTGCTGCTAGTTTTAAAAAGAACAACCTTGTTTCCAGACAACTCTTTGTCACCTATCGCTGTAGGCGGTTGTATTACATTACCAGTCAGGATTACATTGCCCTTGTCATTATCTGGGACAGCTAGCCGTGCTGTCATGCGTGGTCTCTGTGGCCTTGACCAGTTTAGCCATGCCCCTTTTTAAGTTTACCAATTCCTTTGTGATATTACATAAAACAACCATTAAATCACTAAAGCCCCTGCCACTACAGAAACAGGCTGTTTTGGTAGACTTACTGCAGGTTGGAAAACTCAGGGACTTGGTCTCAACAATATAAGTTTGAACTCCATTTGTATGGATAGCTTTTCTCCCACCCTTCTTTCCTTCCCTCTCTATCCCTTCTTTCACGCACCCTGTCTCCTCCTCCTCCACCTCCACCTCTTCTACCAAAGCCTCTTCATTCCATATTTCAAAACTATTTGCTACAGGGATAGTAAATTCGTGGAGATCATTCGGATTAGTCATGGACAACTGCCCCACAGGTTTAAGAGTATCTGCACAAATTGTACATTGTGACTGAGCATGGTCATCTTGAAACTTCAGATGGGTAACTACCACAGCCACTATAGGATAGACTGGGGGATCAAATGCTTTCACTCTGAACTGCCCCTGCCTCTGTACTTTGCTTGGTAGTTTGCGCTAATGGGTAAGGGGGGGTTCATAACCCTGAATATCTCCAATGGACCTACTACTTTCTTAAACATGGCAGCACTAGAGCTGTATACTAAGGCGAGAGTTGCATTGCTTCTCTGCTCAGCACGGTCCGTAGATATTGACATTAGAAATGAAACATTAAAAATTGCACGACAATTAGAATTCAAGGGTTGACCACTAGGTACCTCAATGGCTCCTCACCTGGCAACAGCAGTGTCAATAGCAGTGTCAATAGCATCAATAGCTTCAATGTCTTCTAAGAGGTCTTTAATATCTGTTATGAGTACATTGACGTCATCAGTGGGTTTAATTAATTTGAATAGTTTTTTGTTGGCTTCCGCTGGGGATATGGAATTGGCTGCTTTTATTTTACCCATAACAATTTAATTCAGACAGCCGACACCCGATAGTGGATATCCAAAGGGGGTATTGCCAGAGTTCTGATCAGTTCTGCAAGTTCTTATCAGTTCTTCAAATAGAGCAAATAGAGCAAACGAGCCGGTACTGCAAATAGTGCAGGTTGTGCTGATTTCTTATAATAGTTAAATATTGATGGACAATTGTTTGATTGATTGATTGATTGATTGTTTATTTATATAGCGCATATTCACAATGTGTTTCAAAGTGCTCCAAGGCGAAGGAGGGAGCAAGGGAATATACAATGAACATTCTTACAAGGCCTTGAAACGTTCAGAATGTGAAATAAGTATCATAATAGGTCTGGAGACATTTCTGATAGTCCAAGACCTATGACAAAGATAAGGGGGTGGGGGGGGGACAGACAAGCAATTAACTTACTAGGCCTGACAACATTTCTGGTAGAGCCGGAGAATTGACAAGAGGTGTGGGCGGAGGGAAGAGGAAGGAGGAGAGGAACAAAACAAGAGACTATCGTACTAGGCCTGACGACATTTCAGATAGTGCTGGAGTGGGAGGAAGAACAAGGAGGGTGGGTTGATAGTTGACACTTAGTGGAAAATGGAGCAGACTTTAAATATGCTCTCTGCCACATCAAAACAAGTCCTCCATTATTACATGAGGCAGGAAATCCGCAAAACAGACAACAGTGCTCAGGGCTCCCGAATGATGATATAAAGATCAAACTTGCATTTTTCAGCAATGAAAACCACGTTTTCAGGATGCTCCTGTTCAACGTTCTGTCGTAGATGGTACCAACACAACCACCCATACCCTCGACAACCACAAACTGAAGCGCCCTGCGCAACAGGCTTATGCCACAAGGGTGAGGCTCCTGGTGTTTTATCCTCAGCGGCTTCCTTCCGTTGTCATGGGGAGAGGGTCGGGGCTCACTACAAACTGCTCAACAGAATGCACCAGCCGCCCCCGAACATTCAATTTAGTAATTAAAAACACTGCACACACATGTTCCCTTTTTTAGTACCTCAAAGCTCCACATCATAATCAAACAATATATTAAACGGCAAACAAACCACTGTTGTGTCAGCTCTGGGCACGAATAGTCCTCAATGGACTTCCAAAAACAGGATTTGGAGACACAAAAGTCTATTTTAGGGAGATTCAACTTGTTTTGGACTGTACCAGGGAGTTTTTGGGGCTGTCAAATCTCAGGTCAAATATACATTTTTAGGACAAATCTCACATCTCATATCTGGTTTGCAAAGCCTTGTCGTATCTTCTAAATGAAGTTTGAGGCTTGGTAAAAGAGCCTGGCTTATTTTCTGGCCTGAAAGACGTCTTATTAAAATGGAGAAATGGGTTTGTGCCCTGCACACCGAGCCTGGGAGAGGACCCATCAGTCTTCTGATGCAAAGAAGTCAGTCCACATGCTTTACAAAACATCTTCATCACACCTTCATATTTTATGGTGCAGTTCTGAGGCTCTCTGCCTTCTGCCTTGTTCTTGGCGACAACAAAATTGCAATTTTATCAACAATTCCTATAATGTGTTCTTGTCCACTGTGGCACACACAGTTTGTGTGTTCACTATAGAACAATGACACCTCAATTTACTTTGGCAAATATATTGATAGCATGCAATAAACAAAGTTGAAATGCATATTAATAAATGTGAGTATCACAAAGGTTCAAAGGATAACTAATTTTGTTAAGCACTTGTTGCTGAGGGCTGTGTTCCCACACCAGGTCACAGTTCCAAGTCCCAGCAAAGCAGATGTCACTGTTCCTCTCTCTGAAGTCCATACATTTGAGTACATAAACCTTGGTGACAGTAACACATACTGTTCAACAAAACAATGTATCTACATCAGAAAGCACTTGTTTTTAAGAATAACATTGCATCAGTATGATGCCGTTTTAGAGTTCAGTCTCTCCAAGTGAGTGTTTTAAAAATAAAGCAGCCACCTTTAATGAAGAGCATGATCCAATAGACAGAAGGTTATTATGTGGCAAAATTCAAGACAGTGGAGCCAATTTGTCAAAATTCATATCGCTGTTATCCCACTGGACAACACTGTTATTTTGGACAAATCATTTAATTTCACGGCACACTAATGTGCTGTGTTCTATGAAAAGGTTTACTGTTTCTCGTTTTGATGGCAATTGTACCAAATGGCAATTGTCCAATTGTCTGCTCTGGCATTTGATGTAGGCTACTGGAGTAGAAGGGGTCCCAGACAGGAAAGAGCCAACCAAATGTCAAAGGCTTCTGACAAGTTTATTGACTCCCCTCAGGGATTTCCAGATGTTCTTGCTCCTCCTGTCATGTTTCACCCTATGGCATGTGTACCACTAATTTTCAGATATAGACACGGTCTTGTATGTCACACCCTCTCTGAATACTTTCTGGTCCTTACACCAACATTAGACAAGTTGAACTCTCTCACAAGCTGCCCACATGAGTTCCAGATCCTCCTGCTCCTCCTCCCAGAGGATAACTGATGTCATGTGTCTCATCCACTCCCTTCCACAAACAGATATTGCCTGGTGCGTCAACCAGCACCTCAAATCCCTAATGTTTCAATTTTTGGTGAACATTGCTTCCCGATGAGGTGTCCCCAGGGAAATGAAGAATCACATACATAGTTTATCTCTGCTTCTTTCCTTCTTGGGGATTCATCTCCTTTAATTCTCTTCAAGTGACATTTGCATAGGTTGCCAACTTTAAATCATTGAATATGTCACACAGCATTGTGTAAACAAAGCCAACCCTAAATATAACTCTCTAACTGGATCATAGTTGCTCACTACCTCTCCCTATGCTTCTTTCTACTCAATTACTCTTACTTTACTCCAGTCTACTAACCCTTTCCCAAGTGTCCTAAGTCTACCCCCAAAGACAACCCCCTGACTGAGATCCAACCACTTGTCCCACTTTAAGCCATGTGCTCAAACTTCATTTGAGTACTTCCAAACTTTTGATCCAAATTTGACCTGGTAAAAACATCTGAAATTTGGCTGATACAATGATTCAACGGGAAATATCATCCAGGCCTCAATCAGAATGACTATCTCTCTTGAGAACCAGAGACTCTTTTGTACAGGAGCAGGTGGACATATTATCCCTAGGTCCCGCCCCCTCACCTCTGTCATATTGGAACAGTAGGAGAAAAGCACTATGTGAGACACCAGGTATCATCACAATAGCGCATTGAGTGTATGAGAGATAATATGCACTCAAACAACCTTATCGAATGTTCCCTGAGAGGTTGGAAGGATGTCTGGACACACAATTGGACATCATAGAGCTATAAGTGTAATCTGACAAGAGCAGAGTGATGTCATAGAGGAGAGATACTGACACTCACTGAAACCATATGCAAATAGAGTAAAGATGTATGTGAAGTAACAAGAGAAACACGTAATTGAATATCAAGAAATCATATATGCAAAGAAAATAAAGTAACCTGCTGATTAATAAATGTACATGCAGAAATGCAAGTTAGATGAGACATTGGAAAGCATAACATGGTTAGCATGGCCATGATGGAAAGATGGCTGCCAGACTCATATTAAAAGCATTCAAGCTACCTCAGAGACAGACCAGGAATGCAGAATCAGGAGACACTGACAGCGTTGTGTGAGAAATAAAGAGAAGTCTATTGGCTTGGGATGAAGGATACTATTTCAAGGAATAATTGCAAGGCACAAGGGGAATCAAAAATATAAGCCACGTATGTAAGACATTTTTCTCTTAAATTAAGCAAAGGAGGAAAACATCTGCAAGAGCCAAGTATTAGATAGTTAGAAATTGTATAAAAACTATGTAAGATGGAGTGAGCAAGTCTCCAGAGGCCAAGAAGTATAATGACACCCAGCACAATTGAATCAAAGAGCAGTAAATAGAAGGTCAAGATGGAAACATTTGTGGTCTCCTCGCATGCGATTCAGAAGTTGAAAACAAGGGCTATTCATAAGCCCAAATGAAGATAATAGTGTGCCTACACTCCCTTGAATGGCCCAGAATAGAGAGCAGGCTTTGAGGTCAACTACAAAGGAGAAACCTTGGTTTGGGGCCTGACCAATGAGAGACGCTGGACTAACTGGGAATGTGGGGAGCAGACTGATGTTGCTTGTGGCACCTGAGTTTGTTTGGCTTACATGCTGCTAGTGAGCCGAAAGTCCAAGGTTGGGAAAGCATGCCAATCAATCAGAGGGTCGATGCACTTACATGCTATACAATGTTGCAGAGACCAACCCGCTACCATTTTGTCTGCTATAATCAGTATTATATGTATTTTGAGGTAGTTTCAAGCATACCCACCAGATAAGTATCCAGTATCCTTATGGTTCTGTAGAGATAGTAACAATGTGATTGTCCCCAGACCAATGAGAACAACTCCAAAGCCTAAGCAATTACTTGTTTGCAAGAAAACATCCCAAAAACTGAAAAATGTCATCAGTGTGAAAGTGAAGAAGACAAAGAACACAAAAACAAAAAGTGTTTGATGGTCTTCCTGTAAATGTGTATGGAATTTGACAATACCTGAATCTTTTATAAATAACAAGAAGAGTGATGTAGATGAAATTGGGAAGAAAGCAAAAAAGAGGATGAATGTTTACCACAAAGTTATCTTGGTTTCTGCACAATATGAGCCGATAGCCTGGGAGAAGACCATCAATGTTGGTATTTCGGACTCAAACATAGGGTCTAGGGCAATTTTGCCTGTTGCCTCACATGATTATCATCTAAATCTAGTTGCACTTAATATGAGAGGATTGTCAAGGAGAGGGCCCATTGGAAGTATATTATGGGGGTATTGCTGCCTTCCTCTTTGTCGGTAGCAAGTTGCTATAAATCAACAAATAAGCCGACAATGAGAGAGGAAGCTGAGGTTTTTGCTTATTCGAATGGTGTGCGTCACTCTAAAGTTAACTTGGTGGTGCAAACTGCCTTTGGGGTCACCTGTTCATATAAAAATGTATGCTGATACCTCTGTAATGGCAGCTTCTTCTATTAATATGTGGACTTTTGATGTAAACTGGGTGAGGTATATGTACAAAAGGCTATGTCCCGTGAGCAGGCAATCACATGGGTAACGGGAGAATGCCAATAAAGTGGGTACTCGACCCACTTTCAGCATATTGAAAGGCGTGAGGAGGGCAGAGTTGCCCCCCATCAAAAAAGGGAATTTAAAGAGAATATTCCCCCTTCTTTGGGGGATGATAAATCTTCACACATATTCGATACAATTTTAATTAAAAGTATTAAGAGGATAGGCATCTCTCCCTGAACAGATCCACCATTTTGCTGCTATTTTCAGAGTTTTTAAATTTGAGTGCAATTACCACAAAAGGCATTGAAAGAGATAAATTCATAGATCAGAAACGTACACATGTGGCACTTATTAGTTTTGAATCCAGGGTTGTCGATTAACTTATATTGAAAGAAGTTTCTAAATTATTTCTTTTGCTACGCCTTATGAAGATGAACCTAGTTGGAATAAGATGGCACGTTATAATAAGACGGTTCCAGCTGAGGCAAACCTTGGAGTTTTCACTGGGAGTGGCAACTAATAAACAAGGAAGTGTTCATTTTGGGGGAGGAGAGATGCCAAGGGGCAGAAATGAGCAAGACTGCCTCCTCATTCCCAAGTACAAACTCCAAAAATCAGGGGGGACCAGCTTCCCTGTGTTAGCTGCCAAGCTATGGAACTCCCTCCTTTATGCCCTCAGAGCCGAACCCCCTTCTGGTGCTTCATAAATGGAGTAAAAGAATGGCTCTTCTCATAGAAAACTATCTCTGATATAAGCGACTATGCCTGATCGTCTGCACCATTTTTGTTGACTTAAGTGATTCGATAAACTGTATTCTGTGCTGAGGCCTGGCATTATAACCAGAACTATGCTCACCTTTGCTTTCTGTATGACTGTCTTTTTGCCAAGCGTCAGCTAAGTGGATATGTAACACCAGTCATCTGTGTATATCTTTTATTTTATTCTGTGTCTGTAACCTTTTTTCCAAGTGGAGGCACCCAGATGCCACATGGTTAGGTGCGCTCTACAAAATAAATACACTAGACTTCACTAAATAAGGAGCAGCCAATTAAGTTATTAACACTTATGAATAATATAGGTACATATGTTCCCCTAACCAATTCCTCCCTTCAATAGGCTTTTAGTTTGCCATGTAGAATGAAATAATGAATGATGCACATCGAGGTATAAAACCTTTGTATAATCACATTTGGGGGAGAGTTTGTGAATTGCTGCTTTTCATTCACCAGATTGCCCTACTTTGTTTTATGCTGATAATAAAGTAGTACTTTTCAATATTCATAGTCTGGTTATTTGAGTCCGAGATCACTATTGGTAATTCCATCTAGAAAATGAGACACTTCAAGGTGCTAGAGCACCTATTGGTAGCAGTGCGGATGGTTGTGGTCTAATCGGCCTAGGCCCAGATCTAGAATCTCAGAATCTTGATTGATTTCACCACTAGCCAGAAGACTGTGGAACTTCCAGGTGCCCCATTGATGACGTCCCTGTCCAGTCCCCGCAGGTGCCCTGCCAACTGAAGACAAACTGGTTGATTGGGGAAGAGTTGACGCTGAGGGACTCAAGCTGAGCTACGGATGTAAGTAGAACATCGAAGGTGGCAGCAATACGGGGTGGGACTGTATTGCAAATATATGTATAAAAGTAACAGGATTTTGGATATAAGAAATAAGAGAAATAGATACCTTGATTCCCGGTTCCAATAGGGACATAAGGTTATGCATTAAAACTCCAATCTGCTGTAATATTTAAGGATTCCTCAGGCAGGGCCAAGAAAAAGAATGTGTAGCAAACTCCAAAATGGAGTAAGAAGTGAGATGAACTACATTTACTAAAGATAGTAAAGGAAGGGTTACAAAGAAAATGTAAAAGTGCACATGTGTATGGGGTTATAGATATGTCAGTATAAAACTTTTATTGTGTCTAGATTAGTAGATATAAAATGATAGTAAAAAAAATAAGGTGATTATCTGATATTAAATCAAGAGATTGACCTCAATCAGGAAGATAAAGATTAAAGGAGAACAATAAATAAGTATAGAATAGACTCTTAAAACATTGATATGAAGAAAAGAAACAGTAAAAATTGATAGAAAGTGTAAAAGAAGGAATAAAAAGAACATCATTGCATAGATTTTGAAAGTGGTTAAAAAATGTCTTTGGTAATAAGCAGCGATTGATAGTGCCTGCTCAAATAAATCAGTCTAGTATACTTGATAAAATAAATAACCTCGGCACAAAAGATCTTGCTGCAGGATATGTGGGTCATACTCATACACTATTTGGGTAATTATTTAATTTGGGTATACCTAAGAATCAAATTCAACATGTTGGTAACCAGAGAGATTAAAAGTACTTGTCGCCGGTCACTTGATTATGTGGGGAGGGGGTTTTGGAAATACCGATACATCTGTTATGTGGATGCAAATCCCTGCAGAAGGTAAGGCTGGGTGTGACACAATCTGCTGGCCTAATGGACACCCTTTCTGAGAATCTCCTGTGGTAGGAATTTATGACTGGAAATATTCTTGCCTGCATCACTCACTTTACCCTGCTCTGGAGAGAAACATTGAACGTTTTTAATATTTTATCATGAAATTAGTGATTTTAGAAATTAACCTACGAGGGGGATTTTATGTAAGATTGTTATTTCCTTTTTATATCTGTTGTGTACATTTGAATAAACTATACCACAATAAAAAAAGAATTAAAAACAAAATAAGAGAATACATGATCTGGTAATTATTGACAGAAGAGATCAACTTGTCATGATGGGGGACACTCCTCTTCTACAACAATGCCCGACACTGCTGAGATATACACTCAAGATAAGACAATATCACATGGAGTGGGTCAGAGGAAAAATTGATAAAAACACTCATGCCGTGGCCTCAGGAGGGTTTATTGTCAAAAACAGTATTGCGACATATGACAAATTATTTACATGCTACACACAAGGGGAAGAAATTGCAGAAAAGATTAGGCATTTTAGAATTGCAGAAAATATATCAGCACAAGAAAGAAGAACCGCCTGAGACAGAGTGGATGCTTAATCAGCATAAGGAGGAGAATATAACAGCTTTGGCTCCCTTTTCCACTCCTGAAAAAGAAAGACTCTTTCCCCTTCTGAAAACAAGAGCACAGATATTGAGGAACAAGGATGTTATCCTTTAAAGGAATTGAAAGCAGTGGCAGGATATGTTAATCCAACATACAAGCACCCCGGTTTATAACAGTGAGGATAATGCGGAAGAGAGCAAAAGTAGAGAACACAAGTATATGCCAACATGCAACAAAAGTAAACAGCGTGATGATGACATACAGATGGATTTAGAGAAAGAGGCATGGTGACCAAGGGAAATAAAAGATAAGGCTAAGGGAGTGACAATAGTACAGAATGAATGCATCTGAGGACAGATATTACTTAAGCTAGATGATAAGGGCATTCATGGGGTTCGAGAAAAGGAAAGAAAGAGAAGTGCAGGAAAAAAGAAAGAGAGCATGAGAGAGCATACGAAGAAGAGGAGGAAAATGAGAGGAAGCAAAAGGAAGAACAATGAAGGAAAGAAAGAGAGACTAGAGGAGAACAAGCGAGAAGAGATAGAAATTCAGAGAATGCAAGTGCGCAGGTTGAAAAAAATAGCAGGAAGAAGAAGAGAAAATAGAGATGAGAAGAAGGGAAGATGAGATGAACAGAAATAGGGGACCAAGCGATGCTGAGATAGATTATCTATTTCATAGCACCATAGTGCGATCGATGCACAAGAACGATTTGAGGGATATATAGGATCATTACAGCCGCGCAGGGAGCTGCAAGGGATACTGAGAATACAGAGATGGGTTGACGAACATGATGCACAAAACATAGAGAAGAGGATTGGGGATTTATATAGGCAAATGAGAGATAAAGATGGGAATAAAACCCAAGAGGATATTAAACAATCTTTATCGAAGGAAACAGGAGGAGGGTCATATGATGCATTACCAGATGAGCATAGAGCAATGTCTTTAAGTAGACTAGATCTTGATGATGTGGAAACAGATACAAGTCACACAAGCAGGGGCATAATGATGTCAGATGAATAAAGGGAAGAAAATGAGAAAGCGTGAATAGGGCGCAGGCAGTTTCTTAAAAGATATGAGTGTAGAGAAAGGGGTAAAATGGTGAGACTAAGATGACACTAAAGAAAAAACACCAGAACCAACACCATACACTGAGAAACCACAAGCACGGGCTCACAGTACAGGGGATGTATCCCCACCTTGTATACACAGATGTTACGCTCACCTGGTCTCTGTAGGGGCATTGGGGCACGGTTGGAGCCCTCCCTTGGCTTGGCTCCCCTGTATCGGCTGTCTTCCCCTGCTTCTGCAGAGTATGTTGTTCTGGATGCTGGTGTTGCCCCTGGGAGTAGAGGGGAGGCAATGAGGAAGATACCGCGTTGAAGTGGAGAAGAAGCAAAGGCTCCCGTGTCACTGGAAGTTCGAATCGGGTAAGAAAAGGCCCCGACCCTGATGGTGATGGAAAGCGGGTGGGGTGGCTGGGATCAGGTAAGTGCGCCTTCAGCTATGGAGCAGCTGGAATCAGGTAGGTGCACCTTCAGCGATGGAGCGGCTGGAATCAGGTAGGTAAGATGGTCTTCAGAGCTGGAGTAACCGGAATCAAGGTGAGGAACAGCGGTAAGCGTTACGCTGCAAAGCAGAGTAACGCGAAGTGAGGGCATGTGGTTGGGCTGGCCTTATATAGGCTGGCTCAGGCCCTTCCCTTTAGCCACGCCTTGTGGATCCACCTTGCCCCGCCCAAGGACTTTGGCATGTGCCTCCCAATGCTGTTCTATGGCCACGTCTGGCCCTGATGCACGTGCCTTAGGCACAGAGTGTGCAAAGCACACATTTCCATGAGCTTGGTGCCAGAGGTGCCAGTACTGGGTCCATGTGGACCCTGAGGGTGATGAAGGCCTGGGCCCTTACCTAATGGCCATGACAACAGATTAGGGTTTCTACTAGGAGAGAGATAAATGGGCAAGAGTAGCCCCACCTAGAAGACACAAAACATAGGTAAGTATGATTATGGATCAGGGTTTTCACAATTTCCATTATTAGAGAATGGGGCAGGGCGACCACAATATATTCCATGGCCGCAAGTGGACAAGGATAATTTGAAATGTACATTTCCTAGTTTGACTTCAGGTGCGGCAAAATGGATTTTTGAGTTAGAAAGAATGACATAAGGAATTACATTAGCCATAGGTGACATGAAAGGCCTGCCAGCAGCCATCCTAGGGGAGAGGGCTGACGACGTTTGGAAGCTATCAGGATTTGTGGGTGTGAATGCACAAAACACGACACACACTGGAGCGCCATTTAATAATTGCGGAGCAGATGTATGTATCTCAGAGTACAATATCCCGATACATCAGATATTGGTGCAATCATGACTAGGAAGATGGGCAAGGATGAAGAGCCTGTTGCTTTTATTCAAGATAGTCAAGAGAGATGCAGTCTCGAGACGAGGGAACTGTGGGACAAAACCGTGGCATTATTGTACCACATTTTATGTCACGGACTGCCCGAGCCAGTGCAAAGGCAGATGAAGAAACAGGTTGGGATGGAAGTGAAGCCATGGCCAGAAATGCAATTGACTATTGTGCACCATTGCCAATTGTTACAAGAAAAGAATAAGAAAAAAGCTGAGAGTAGAAAGCAAGAGGAAGCAAAGTTAGTTCAGCAAACATTGACAAATTTAGGCATAAAAGGAGTGGTATTAATGAGTGATGCGGGTATGATGACACACAAGATGCGACTAGTGCAGTAGCGTAATGTAGCATACCCTGTGGATCAGAGTGGGTCCAATTTCTGGCCAAGAGGAAGAGCGAATGGACCCAGGGGAGGTTGAGGTGGATTTCAGAACCCTGAGGGAGGAGGAAGATTTAAGTGCAGACAACCGCAACAATGCAGGAATTGCGGGAGGATGAGACATATCACAAGAACATGTAGAAATAGACAGGGTATGCAGCAAAATTGGCAAGCTCCAAAAGGGGGAATGGGCTACGTTTCACAATGTAATACATAACATAAGCAAACACAGCAAGCTCCACTACAAATGAAATAACCACAAGGGCAACCACAGCAAGTGCCTATGAAAGTCTAACAGATACAGACCCATGATGTTCAGACACAACAGGCCATGGTACCAACATGGAACACAAATACCCGCACCTAAACTAGGAAGTGTGACCATGTTAGGAGGAAATCCTTTCACAGGATCATGAAGGAATAAATAAATATCTTGATAATTCAGCTCACTTAAAAAATGTCCGATGGTACCAGAACATGAAAGAAGTGGGAGAGAGAACCTCAGATGAAAGCTACTACGTGTGTTCTCTCACCCCCTACACCATAAATGCAGCCAGAACTTTTACTGCAAAAGAGAGGCCTGCACATGATCTAGCAGCGTGCACTGGCGGACAATTCGAAGGAAAATGGGCAACCCTACGATGGTGATCAAAGAGAACCTTTCCATATGAAGACACAAAGGATGGAGAAAGAGATGGGTTGGACAAGAAAAAAACGTTTGTATTCATCCCAAATTGGAGAAAAAATAAAGGTGGTCGAAAATGAGGAGGATGGAATGTTCAGATATAGTGGAAAGATCAGGAGTACCAGGATGCTGGAAGAAACCTCAGCAATTGGTCTATGGACGAGTGGCTACCAGCACAGGATGTGAAAAAGGAATGTTATCTTGCCACACACTCTTATTGAAGAACGAACCAGTAAGCGTAGTACAAATACTGAATGACATGTGTTTAGAATCATGGGCCAAATACTCTAAGCTAATAAAATGGACTGACAATGAAGCAGGTCCTGTATCTATAATACTACTAACACATGTGACAACATGCTTCAAGAACAAAGGCCTGGTTGGAGAAAATACAGTGGCAAATAGGTGCTCAAAGTGCCAGGAATTAAAAGAGGAACTGCTACACTGCTGGATTAATATTGGGCCTGTGTATCCAGAGCTTATATGCAGCAGCCTGAAAATTGGGGAGGAGTATTTTCCCTTGTGGTTGTACATGTTACTTCATTGGTGATTCCTCAAAGTGACCTCCATATTGACAATTTTCTGAAAAGTAATGAACACCTTAGAAGGAAAAGGTCGCTCAATCTTTGCTGATTGAAAAGGGAGAACTATTTTTTATAAAAATCAATAGAAGCCTATAATGATATTCCAGATGAGCAGGTGGCAATGTTATCCCTAGCTCCCACTCCCTCACCTCTGTCATACTGGAACAGCAGGAGAAGAACCCCATTTGGGACACCAGGTATCATCCAATTACTGCTCTCAAATAAACGTATCGAATGAACACCCATACTTAGAGGGTGGAAGGATGGCTGCACACACCATCATAGAGCCATATGTGACCAGAGGGGGTGTATGTAGAGGAGCAGGTGTACATGTTATCCCTAGCTCCTGCCTCCTCACCTCTGTCATACTGGAACAGTAGGAAAAGAGCCCTATTTGGGACACCAGGTTTCATCCCAATACTACATTGAGTGTACGAGCAATGATATGCACTCAAACAAATGTATCGAATAAACACCAACACTTAGAGGGTGGAAGGATGTCTGCACACACCATTGGATATCATATAAGTGAAATCTGACAGGAGCAGATTGACATCATATAGGAGAGATAATGAGACTCGCTGAAACCATGTGCAAATACTCAAAGAGTAAAACATTTACTGAAGTAACAAGAGAAAAATGCAATCTAATATGAATAAATGGTATATGCAAATAACCTGCTGATTAATACATTTATATATGCAGAAATGCATGGTAGATGAGACACATAGAAGTTTGCAGCAGAGGAAAGCATAACATGGCTAGAGCGCCCATGATGGAAAGATGGATGTCGAGCTCGTATTAAAACCATTCAAGCTACCTCAGAGACGGACCAGGGCTCCAGAATCAGGAGATGATGGAAAAACAGCTTTGTGTGATTAATAAAGAGTGGTCTATTGGCTTGGTATCAAGTTTGCTATTTCAAGGAATAATTGCAAGGCACAAGGGGAGTCAAAAGCAAAAGACAAGTACTTAAGACATATTTCTCTTAGATTAAGTGAAGGACAAAAACCTCTGCAAGAGCCAAGTATTAGACAATTAAAGATGCAGAAAACCTATGTAAGATAGAGTGAGAAAGTCTCCAGAGTCCAAGAAGTGTAAGAACACACAGCACAATTGAATCAAATATCAGTACATAGAATGTCAAGATGGTCACATTTGTGGTCTCCTCACATGTGATTCAGAAGTTGAAAACAAGGGCTATTCAGTAAGCCCAAACTAAGATAATAGTGTAAGACTGTAATGTGGAGGAACTTTTTGGTATGGAGCTATCTTTGAGGTGTACCTTTGCAACCTGTTTCTGATTGCTTTTTTGGTCCAATTATGTCTTCTTTCTATAATATTTGCTTATTTTTTCATCCTTTAATGTTGGGTTGTCGCATGGGTGTAGGTCAACACGGAGACACTGAGTTCCCCAACTCCGTTTGAGAAATATGAGAAAAAGACAGTTTGTGCCTGCACCTCTTTGCGCCAATTATAACACGTAGTAAGAAGTCACAAAAGTCGGTTCACTTGAAAAAGTTTTTCTTAATTTATTTGACTTGTCGTTTAGCCCTTGTTGGATGACACGTGTTTCGGTGTGTATCTCGCGCCTTTTTCAAATCCGGGCCTTTCTATTTCGGTTTTAATTCCCCCTCTGGGATAAGAAGAGGAGGAGCACGGAGTCAGATGTAAGAGGCAGAAATCAGATTAGAAATTCAACCTACCACCCCTGAATGGGAGGCCAAAATCGGAATAACTCTTGAAAAATGAGCAAAATGGCACTCTGAATTCACTGAATAATTATTTTACATGTGCAGTTGAATGAATAAGACAGGAATTTGTGTGGCTGTACTAAAGAGACAAGAAAACTTCCAAGCTATAAGGCAAGGTAGTAAACAACATGAATGCAGGTAAGAACATCGACTTTGGGAAGGAAAAACAGTGCAGCAGAAATTACACGTGGCAGAATTACTTTTCTTAGTTTTCACAGGTTTGAAACAAGCATACATCTTAGAAAAGAAGTTAAACATTCAAAATCGGAAATCGGTTTTACTGAAGAGAAACAAAGGCAATTAACAGGTATGATAGTAAAGTGAACGGGTGGCTCTTGATGGTGACAGTATGGGATTCTTTATAGGAAAGGAAAATCAGATTTTAAAATGGAAACAATTTCACGGGCAAACTCGGTTTTGTTAGCAAAATGGTTCTACTGCAACTATATTTCAGTGGCTAGATACTTAAAGAAAGACATGGTATGCAAGGAGGTTAATTTGCAAGGTTAACCTATTCACAGCGTGTTCACCTCTATGGGAAATTAATTAATGTATTCAAAATAGTACTAAGGACTTACACAACAGACTGAAATGATTTAGAAAGAATTGTGCTAACACAGGGAGACTAACACAGATTCTACTAAGGACAGGATAAACAGAGGATGCTAACAATCTATGGAAATTACTAGGGTTTCTTATAGGATTCTATAGGGTTTGGACAGAATGCAAGTTAACAGAGCAGGCTATGCAGTCTTTGGTACTGGGGGGGTGATATGGGGGGTGATATTTACAAAAGGCACTTGAGTTGGGTAATTTGGACAGCTAACTGGGTCTCTGGGCAGCGGGACAAGGGTATGGTCAGTGCACAGCAGCTGGGCTCCCCTTTAAGGGAACAGTGGGGCAACCGGGGTCTAGTCACAGTGGACAGCGGGGTGCATCAGCTGGGCAAGGACACGTCTGGTCACGCGATTCTCCCAAAGGGTCTGCAGCCTTTCCCCCTTTCTCTCTAAATTATTTGTATTTTTGTAGGGTTTAATTTTTGATAATGGTTCTGCCTGGATAGGAGGTAATGCTTGGATCTGGATCAGCTACCTCTGGCCTGGCTTTGGAGTCTGGAGTCTTGTAGGGTGAATGTTGAATGTCTGGATCTCTGGATGCTTAATGCCCTGAATTTTCAATATCAGATTTTTTGAATGTCCTCCTCCTTTTATAAGCAGAATGACATCAGAGGATTTTTACTATGTGGGTGGAAATAACCTGGACATACCTCTAAGATAGGATAGGTCAGGCTGTGGGTGTCGCCGCCTCCCTGTAAGCGGATTGGATCCAGGGAAGTCACATCAGTTTTAGTGTGGGTGTTTTTATGATGTGCTTTGTTTCACCACAGTGACTTTTGCCAAAATCAGTTATGAAACAAAAACGCTTATATTTACAATTGTTATCATCATGAAAATTATCCCATATTTTACAAGGAATGTCCAAACATCAAGTCTATCCGATTTTGCATCACCCTTCTGGCACTCTTTCGCAATTTCTATGGAAAAAATCCTACACATAGATATTTCCATCAAGTTTCATAACTGTGCCATGCATGCTTTCCCCAAAAATGCCTTGTTACTGTTGTTCGCTCCGAACACATGTCACAAAGACCCACATGGTCTTATTTTAATTGTGCAAAAATTACATTAAAACTGTCATGATTTCACATTATTGCTTCTTTAGATTACTGATATAAATGTCTTAATGAAAAAAAGTATTTTAAATCAAATGGATGGCATCTGTCACTGTAGGGCAGTCATTCAAATCTCCATAGCCAGCACTGCCCCCTCTGTGTAAGTTCTGAACAACAGGGTTACCAGAGCACTCCTTTGATTCTTGGCAGTTGAAGCTGAGGAGAGGTGTCAAAGGAATTTGCATGCGTGTGACAGGGCTGATTCCCCTTGGTCCATTGTCCGTTGCTGGGAAAATGCCAGATAGTGTGACAAGGTCGTGAATTTCCACACCTTGGCCCTTTCACAGTTTGTGGAGGGGATTCCTTTCCCAGGAAGGTTTGGTGCCTTTAATTTCCTGCCTAGGCCAACTTATTCTGCTGTTTTCAAACATGTATGTTTTCCTTTCTTTCACAGAAACCAAGTCTTATTGTAAATATATATATATAATATACACTTAAACCACTCCAGCTCAACCCATAAAATACTGTTTCTGTGCAAGTATTTGGGATGATTTCACATTTTAGCTTGAAAAAAGTGTCATGTCCCTGTTTTTGCAAAAATGTATTTATACATGTTAATTTTACATGGGGATTTGACAAGATGCATTTTTGGCATACATTTTCTGAAAGGCCTTGACAGATCAGATCAGTTTCAGAGCATAGAAAGATGCTGGAAATAGTTGTCTTTGTAATTGACGCATAGCCAGGGAGAAAGAGTTTTCTTTTGAAGTACTCTGCGTGGGTTAATTTGTTGCAAAAGTGAACGTTGGCTGTGCAGACTGAAATTAATTTCTCTCTTCTTCACAGATTTTAATTGATAGACAATGCCGTTCTGGGCAGGATAGCCTTATTTGATGATGTTCAATTGAAATATATGGACAGGGTTGTGTAGAATTACAACCGGTCGACGGTGTTTGTTACATCTAAAAGGGCTCCAATTTGCCCTCATTTTAGTTTGGGCAAACATTTGTACATTGTCCCACTTTCCATGAGCATAAAGTTGATCCTACATGGGAAGTGGTGATTGTATTGTCTCTGTCTGTTGTTTTGGATTGGGAATTTATCCCATTTCCTTCTTTTGTGTCATTTTTAAACTTGAGCAACATAGGATTAGTGTGACAATCAATGGGCTATTAAAAAATTGTCTATCCCATTAGATGTCACATGAGTTGCTTTAAAGAGAAAAACGGATTCTCTTTATTGTCCTGGGTTAACTTTCTTTTTCCTTTCCCATGTTTTACTGGTCGTCTCTTCCGATTCAAGTTTATTCGGAAGAGAATAGGTTGGGACTCTCAAGGTTGAATGCATTACACACTATAGAAGTGGTAATTTCATTCTTATTCTGTCACTATTAGACAGGCGTTGTAACACCGCAACCTAGTTGAGAGTGCACAGTAGGCAGCAATAGTACCTTTGTTTCGCTCTATCCTTCTGTCTTCAGCCACAACCTTGTTCTATTCCCTTTTTTATGAATAGACTTGAGTCCACCCCACAGTAAAAAAACGTTTTGGGTTTGGTTCTACGAACTGGACCTAGTCTTGGGTTCTCTGTTAGCTGCTAGTAGCTTTTACACAGTTGTGTGTTGCCTAATCTTTTGTGTGAACATTAATTACTAAGGGCAATACCCTGTCAATTTGTAGAAATTGCCCTATTGTTTGTTTATAACCTGTGTAGAATTAGAACAAAAGTGTGAGGTTTGCAATGAAAGTAACACCAGTGCACTGTCATTTTAAATGCAGGTCCTTTATGGGTGCAGCCTTGAGTTTTCAATGTGACAGCACAGCAGCGCAGAGCCATTCTGCATTTGATTTATTTTCACTGGATTGACATGAAGAAACAAAATGCAGTCATTCTTGGCGGCTATGTTCCATTTTGCCCCATATGTGCTCAGCAGACACAGCCCAGCCATTATTCTTGTAACTGCTGAAAATGCAGTTTTGTGATGAGTTGGCTTCTGTTGGGCTGGTAAATGTACTCAACAATATTCCCCTAACCAATACCTCCTTTCAATCGGTTTTTAGTTTACCATATTTGATGATGTCATACATGATGCACATCAAGGTATAAAACCTTTGCATATTCATTTGCCAGGTTGCCCTAATATATTTTATGCTGATAATGTAGTACTTTGCCATATTCTTTGAGTCTGTCTGGTTATTTGCATCCAAGATCATTATTTGTATATTCCATTAAGCACATGAGACGCTTCAAGGTGCTAGAGCATATTTTCACATGAGCAAAACAATTAGACCTTTGTCCCACAAGACTTGTAACACACTCATTACAAATTACTCTTGCATAAGCCCAATTTTAGCATGTCACTGGGAATCCAGTACTCACAGAATGATATTTCCTGCTGTAAATGCCTTAGAGGTAGATCTGAGCAGCACCATAATGAAAAGAGCAAGAGCGTCAATAAGTTCATTTTCTTATAGTCAAAAAAATGAATTGACCAGGGACTTCACAAGAGCTGTATGTTTCAAATGAACAGCATATTTATGTATTAGTCTTAAAAATAGGTAGCAGAGGAGTTACGTTTGGGGCGATTGCACAACACATTACCATAACCACAGATATTTTTCAAAATCATACTTTCTCAAATATACTCTGTTTTGAGCCAGTTAAAATGCCACATGCTGCTCCATGGCATGCCATGCATGTTCTGCTTTGAGCCAAGTAAAAGTACAAATGTACGGCCATGGTATGAAACAAAAGCTATGGAAAACACACACACACCTCTGAAACTAATGTTTCTAACTCAGGGGCATGACTACTAACTAAAGGGATGGGACAATGAACAAAGAAGAGTTGGTATATTTTGTCTTCAAGACCAAATATAATCTTGGAGACAGTCCACATATGTACGCAGTTTGCTGATGATCACTCAGAAGTTCACTTGACAGACCAAGAAAGGCTCAGAAGCACTGTATCTAAATGGTTGAATTCAACATGAATGATCAGACCCTCAACTTTTTGACAGCATAGCAGACATTCTCATGCAAAGTTTTCCTTCTTTGGGCTCCATTTTAAATCGTGGTGGATTAAATGTAGATGCCAATGCTCTACCCCATTTAAAAAATGTGACAAGACAGAGGATGGGCACTGAGCAGAGATAAAATCTCCTCCCTGCATTCATCCTCCATCTCGTCAGTGTGTTTCGGTGCACGCCTGCATCACATTCATGCAGGTGTAACACATATTAAATAGGCATCCTTTTTTGAAGCTGCTCAAACCCAGGCAGATTGCAAAGGAACTCCTTAGTAAATGCTGCCTGCCAAGCAGAATTTGCAGCTGCTGTTTACTTGTTTTACAAGATGGAGAAAAATGAAAGAGTACAAGTAAATTTGCATGACTTTAATCTTTCCTTTTAGCCTCCACCATCTGAATGTTAGAAATTGCATGCAGGGGATCTCACATAACATAACTGCTAATGCCGGTATCACTGTGTTCCTTAAAGAGTAAGGCTGTCTATATTAGCAGCATTGCCTTGCACATAGAAATAAACATGTTCAATGGTTTTGTTTACAGTTCAACATTTATTGTAGTCTGTGTGAGAGAAACCCAGTGGTTCAGAAACTTGTTGCATGGATTGTTTTTTTTACTTTAAGTAAAATGCCGAGCTACTGATAATTATGCAGCATGAAAAACACTAAAGCACCAGGGTTGAATAATATGGCTATGCCCCATACTTGGTTCCATTGTATGGAAATGCAACAGTGTGATTTTTGATATTATTTTTTTTTATTTTTAACGCCAGCAACATAAAGGCAATATGGTGCACAAATAATACAATACAAATAAAACCAACAGTAACATTATAATCAAGTGAAAGAGCAACACGTGCCACAATGAAGTTGCGATAGGTAGATTAACCACATGCTGGAGAAAAGAAGAAAGAAAAAAACACATCATGCACCATGAAAGCACGTAGATAATCTATACAGCAGGACACTACTACAATAACAGCAGGGCAACATTTCACATAATAGAAACTATTACAAAGTACACATTCCTGTAAGCACATTAGCCATAGATATCCAGGAACAGTCCCCAAATATCATCGAATGTATCATTGCTTGAAAGTGGCTTTGCGTACATGGACAAAGTCAGCAATTCTCCACCCCATCATCAATACAGAATGCATTGGAGGATTTCCACGCTAGTAAGATAATTCTTTCCGCAAGCATTCAACTTTGCAGCAGCCAGATTTTCTTTGCAAATGACAGATACATCAACAGGGTGCTGTCACCAAGAATCAAAATGAAAGCCCTTCTAGGAATGGCACACTGCAACACCATGCCCATTCTCCTACATACCCTTTCCCGAAAGTCTCTAGTCTTGTTGCAATACCAGAGGAGGTTGGCTCAACATACCCCTTGCCTGTTCACAATTCCAACATTGGTCACTTTCTAAAAGGTGCCTCTTAAACATTAGTTCAGGGGTACAAAATGTGTTTGAGAGTAGTTTAGTCTAGGAGGCCTTCAGAACCCCAATCCATGCTTGCCAGGCGGACATTGTTACAGAATATAAGCCAGCAGCCAGGGCTGATCACTTCACTCAGTACCCCGGCCTAGACATTTGCAAGCTCCAAATCCCATTTGCAATTGGATACAAGGACATTGTACAAGGTGGCAGCGGGATGGGCGGCCTGGGCAAATAGTTCCAGCATTGACCCAGCAGCACTCTGCATGGGTTCCGGCGGTGTGGTAACAGACTATTCAGCAACAAGCCCCCTCAGCTGTTCGTAACCAGCATAACTGCAGTGATGCAAGCCAACCAGTATGTTTGATTCTGCAAATGTTTATGTGACTAACAGTACAGTAGATGTATGTGCTGAGTCCCAGAAATCCAGGTAGAGGATGATTCATGTGCAAACAATTGTGCCTGATAACGCTGAAACTCTCATAAGCCTGTTTAATCAGTAACATACATCTATACATTTAATTGGCATTGTAGTGAGCACTTATTTTTAAATGCATTGACCAATACAGACATGCATATGGATGTGGTTCCCAATTGTGGGGTCTTGAATTGCAACTTTAAGTCCTGCAAAAATAGTTCTGTTTAGCTTTCATGTATACATAATGTTCTTAATCACTCGTGGGTGCTATATTCAACCCAACGTTTGCTTGTGTGGTGGAAGATGGCGTCAGGGAAGTTTGTGTGCTTTACTCTACAGTGCCTGCATTTAAAAGTGCACAGGTGTAGTTAAAGCATTTCTGCTCGTCATGGTCATGCTCAGAAAATATAGAAGCATGAAGAAGTGAGGGGCAGTCTATCTGGGAGCCACAAAGCCAAACAGTAGTCCCAGAAATCAATGTACTAAATCCAGATACCGGGTTCACTGGAAGAGGATGTTATATGGCTTTGAATTAATCTTCAGGAACTACCTTTATTAAAGGAGAGCTCACATTTGGCATGCCAGCCCTGATGTTCAGGAAATCACTGCTATAGGCTACATCAAGCCATGGAAGACCCACTTGTTGTCTAGCAAGAAGGGGAAAGTCAGTGGGTCTGCAGGTTGTATCCCTCTGTGTGAAACGTAATGAGGTTAGGAAGAAAAGACCATGCAAGAGCACTGTATCTCATGGCAGCCATATGGTTTCTGAAAAATGTGAGGATGTCTATAACATGGCCTCGCCTACAAGGCCATACCCCTCCCTGGGGAAGGCAGATGGGTGCAAGCACCCAACACTTCGGCTTTTGGGTGTACTGTAGGAGGCCAATTGGTGTGATGAAACAGTTTTAGATTCCCCACCCTGTATGTAGCAATATGAAAGGGTGACCAAGTCAAAATTGAATTCTGAGCTCCCATTCTACAATGTAAGACATGGGTCTACCTGAATATTCAGTAGTGAGTCACATGTGTTGCACCAATGGCCGCAGCAGGTCAGAGTGACTAACTGCATTTGAAATAAAAGGCAACTAGCCAACACCTAAACTAGGGTGGAGTTGTAGGGACATTTGGTGGACTTGGGAAGCCCAGAAGGAATGATAGTGCAGTCTCCAAGGACCATTTAATTATAATCAGACAGGCTTCTGCAGTCACAGTGCATGGTTAATGAAAGGATGAATTGGATATATTAGAGTTCGGGTCACTTGCTATGGAAAAGGGATCTGCAAGCCCTAATGGGGCCTTGTGAATGATTTCAACTCAAGATTTTACCTAGCTGAAAGTATTAGTAGACACAGTGACAATATCTGAGTATGGTCCTCAAAGATAAATTAATTTAAGGGCAACTCAAGGCCCAACATAAATTACGATTGGAGGTGCATTCTTCTTCTCTTCCTTCTATTCCTCCTTTAAATATTCTACCATTCTTCCCATTCTCAAAAAACCCTCCTTGGACCCTATAGTAGCTGTGAACGGCCATCCTTTCTCTATTCTACCTTTTATTCCTAAACTACATTAGTGTTTTGTTTACATTCAAGTTTCATCTTTTATAAACCAGCATTCCCGTTATCCTCTGTTCCAGTCTGGTTTTTGTCCAACACGCTCTGTTGAAAATGTTGTTCTTCACAACACCATCAAATTGCTCTCCCTTTGTCACACTAAATGTTTTTAAATTGTTGTTATCCTAAATCTATCTGCTGCCTTTGATTCTGTTGATCACCCTACTGTTCTTTCCACACATATTTCCCTCTGAATTACTGGTGCTCTACTCCATTAGTTCCACTCTTATCTTTCCAAAAGACTGTATTACGTTTACCGGCTTGACACATCACTTTTTCACTACCTCTCCAATTCAACATCACACATGTCTCGATGCTAGGCCCTCTTCTTTTTTCATTCTACACCATCCGTCTTTGCTCTTATCACCTCAATAATAATTTTTCCTGTTCTTTCGACGGGTATGATATGACAGACAGAACTTTTCCTCATTCTGATCCTTCACTGATACTATTCAATGTACTGTTTCCCACCACCTTTCTTCTATCTAATCATCAATTAATTCCTACTTTATCCACCATATTTCAAACAAAACTGAAGTGTTATTTTATTTGCTACTTCCCTCACGCTCCCCATGCTTCCTCCTGTTCTATTGTTCCCACTCTTTCTTGTCTTTCTCTCATTCTCCTACTAATCCGGGTGTGCCTCTTGACTCATTTCTTTCCTTCTCTCTTTATATTTCCACCACTGCCCAGTTCTGTCACTCTCCCTTTCATCATGCTTAACGTTTTCTATCGTTTCATAGAAGTAAAGGTCTTGTCGTCTCCTGTCCGTGTTACTGCTGTGCTCTTCCATTCAGACTGCTTCTAACCTTACCCCTCTCAGATCAGTCCTTAAGTGTACCTTCCGTCTTTCCTTCTCTCTCCTGCCCCTTTCTCTATTATGCCCTTTCTTCTCACCAGTTCCCATCTCCCCTTCGACTCTTGTTTACTATTTCAATTCCTGTATATTGGCTAAAATGCATCCATGGTCTTGCCCAAGTATATCTGTCTTCTTTGATCTCTGTATCTTCCCTTTCATCCCCTCAACTCCCAATCACTCCATCTCCTCTCTATCCCTAAACCTCCCTGTGCGCAATCTCACTTACACACTTTTTCTCCCTTCACTCCTAAGCACTGAAACACTCTCCCTCTAACAATTCAATCTTCTTCTGCTATTCATGTCTTCTTTTCTCGTTTTACGTTTTGCTTTATTTTGGCTCTTTCAGACTCATAAACACCTCCTTACATCGTGACTGTTTAGCATTTGTATTTGTTTATTGTACCTTCTACTATTATACAGTGTAGTTAGTGCTTTCGCAAAACCGCTTCAGAAATCCAACTAAAATACAAATGCACTCCTGGAAGAGGATATGGGATAGAAGGACTGTAAACCTTGCTCTCATGTGTCAGAATTAGGGTGTTTTAAACACAACTGTAAGTTTGCCAAATTAAATTCTATTGAAGTTACTATGAACAAATGCAGATTCTTGCTAGCCCACCTGAAAGATCAGGGTGTTTGCAAAACATTGTAGTTTTGTTTCACCTGTTGACAAAATGACTTTTTGTGGGCTAGCCAATGGGGTTAGTTCTAGGTTCATCACGCAGACTTTATCAGAAAGTAGGAATTTCCATTTTGAGGTCAATTCTCTGTGGACTGTGCTGAGGTATATATGCTGGACGTGCGGGATGCCTGCTTAAGTGTTTGCTTGGAACATTTGAATGCATTGTACCAAAAACCTTGAGAAAGTAAAATTCTGATTTACATCAACACCAGTTCTGATTGGCAGATTGCAGGGAGCAAATCACTGCTGGCTCAGGAAGTGATAATTGTTCCAATGGAATAGTGGCAATCCACCTGGCAGAGTGTCTAGTCCATACAGCGGGAGCACGTGTCAACTGCTTAACCCTGTGAACAGTGAATGTTTAAAAACTGTTTCTAAATCAATGCTTTGCATCAGTGGAGGTACTGTGTTTTCCAGTCATTGTGCCCGACTTGTGAGAACTATTATAACGATGGGGTTGTTGGTGTGTATTGCATTGGCCCATGGTTTTCCTTTAAGTATTGACAATCTAAGAAAAACGTAGTGTACAGCTATCTAGACGAAAAATCCACTGCAAGCTCAACCATGAACTTAACAGAAACGTGTGAGTTCCATAGAGTCCCAGTCACTCCAGTCACCACACGTTTTTTGCTGTTCCTGCAAAGGAGAGGAAGGCAGCTACTGAGCCTTTAATCTTTGGAATCTCCATTAAAAGCTGACTCCGGGCGCATAGCGCCGCACATGAGTCCCGTTGAGTCCCAGTCACCCCAGTCACTCCTGAGAAGCGAGTGAAGGCGAATATAGACCACGGAATTAGAAAACTGTCTGCCAACACCCGTCTCCATCGATGGCTGAATGAGAACGCAGCCTGAATGAGGAGTCTGGACTTCCGTCAACGGCGTCTACTGCTTCGTCTCTCACAGTAAGTGGTGTAGATAAAGCGCACTGCATGAATATGACATTTGCCACGAAAGACTTGAATAATATGAGGCTAACAGTTGAAACTGTGCTGAAGCAAGGTCTTGATTTAACAGATGCCGAGATCCTCAATATCTGCCATGAGAGACCAGTTGAGCACACTGAACATTCTGTACAAACCGGACAACTAGTAGAGGCAGAAGCATTGTGAGCATTGGGGACAAGTTCAATCACGAACATTGTGTTGAATTAATCGAATGAACCGAGTTCAGCTACACATATTCCTACAAAAGAACTGGTGAACATAAGCCAAACAGCACTGTCGGAACTATATAGAATTCATAAAAAGAACAAAGCATTTGGATGCGGGAACGTTGAAACATTGGGGGTCATTACGAGGATGGAGGAAACCATGGCGCTATTAGCGCTATGGCTACTCCCTTACCGCAAACCGGGTCCGGGTTCCCTGAATTTGGAATTACCGGGCCATTCCAACCTTGAGAACTCAGTATTTCCCCATTCAGGGAGCCCATCCCCATTCCCATTCAAGCTCCCATAGGGCTCACTGGGAATGGGGACCATGCTAACAACGGGCCCGTTGTTAGCATGCTGGTCCTTTAGCGGCTCCCACTAAGGGCGCCTGGTAAAACCAGCCGCCCTTAGCGGGACCCTCTAAAGGACCTCGTAATGCGGCGGTAAGGGGTTAACGACACCGGCACCATTACTGGCGCCGTTAAGCCCTTACCTCCAACCTCGTAATGACCCCCATTGTTTCACCCGGAAAAAAAAAACAGCAGATGGGAAATCTCTACATGAGAGCGTTCAAACAGCTTGCTGGAATTTACCACAATGAGAATACAGATTTCTACAGCAGTGCTTTTAATATGATATGATAGGTTATTTATAATGCACTTAATACCCAGCGGTTTTTAAGCGTGGACCTGGGGATCAAACCTGTGTTCTTCCGTGTCGTCTTGCTTCCAAGGCGAGCACCTTGCCCCTGGGCTATCCTCCCGAGACTACGAACTAAAAGGCTGACAATAGGAATCAAGAGAACCAAGAGAAAGAAAAGATGAGTGTTGCATGTACAGCCCAGAGTGGATGCTCTGATACACAAATGAGGAAATGCAACAAACAGGCCGACCTAATAATTGACACTTCTCAGGAACACGTTCATGAAGTGCTAATAGTTAACATAACTGAAGAAACCAATAAAGGCATTTACAGCCCCAGAACACCAAAGGAACAACAAATGTTGACGCCATTGACAGCCGTATTGATAGCAACTAAACAAAAAATAGGCGGTTCAACTTTAGTGAGCAGTCAATTGCAGAAGAGCTAACCGAACATCATTTAAGAATGAGCTTTATTGCAAAAATTAAAGTAAAAAGGAGGAAAGTAGCAGAAGAACTGGAACTCAGATTCCATCCATGGTAGTACAGCAAGAACATGCCAACTGTCAACCTGATATGGTCATAGAAGTGGGATCCACTAAAAAGCCGACTAAAGTAATCAACAAGAGATGTAATAGTCACAAAGGTCCACCCATAAAAATAAAAAATTACAGCAGGCTGTCTAGAGACTGTGAGATACAGAGGATGGTCTATTCTCAATGTTCTCAATATTCCAACCAGATAAGAACCAAGAAATCAAAAACGCCATAACTAGTGGCGTAGTTAAGGATATAAGAGCAACCGTACTGAATCTGCAAAAAGAGAAAAAAATCAAACAAAATGAAACATGGCATTCAAATTAAATCAAATGGCACTCGTGCTTTCTTGAGGACCTTATCAATGCCTCCACAGCGTATAAATGCACAAGCCAAAAAAGGAGCAGATGAAAAATCAGAGGACGTTTTAATGAATCAAGTAAACCAACCAAGACTCTTAACATCGGTGACACATCTTTCGATGAAACCGAGAATGAATCTGATTATGAGGATGAAGTTGGTGGACCTGATTTGGTTGATGACATCTCATTTTATATCAACGTGAATGAGGATTCCGCCGGTATGGACTAAGAAGAATTAATGATTCTGTCAACTCACAGTTGTCAGATGTCAGGAATGAACAGCGAAAAGAGTCAAGGGGAAGGTAGTAAAAGGTAGACTGTACCCCGCTGGGAAGTAAACAAATGTCATCCTTTCTAAATCTTTCAGAAAAATGAAGAAACCTAAAGATGGCACTTGAAAAAAAAAACAGACGACAGTGAGAACCGGAAGTTCACAGTCAACAAATGGAATCCAAAACACTCAAAATACAAATCCAGCAACGATAGACAACAGAAGAAAAATCTACATTTAACCAAAAGTATAAAAGAGGAATTGTCGCAAAAGATACAACTGGAGAACATATTAGAGGAAAGACATCAGGTCAATCTAAATCAGAGAAACGTCATGATACATTAGTGTCCCTTCATTGAGGACAATAACTTCCGATGGTATAGCAATCGTAGAATATGTAGAAGAGGAAAGAGCCGACAGCGGTTTCCTGCATTTTAGATCAAATCTGGTGAAGGATTAATTACTAAAGGGAAGTAACAAAATGTTAAGACTTGGATTTGACCTGACAGATCTAGACTCTGGGAAGTCTGGTAAACAAGAGTTGCAGATGAAAGAAAAACCACACAGTGTCAAAACCTCAAAAGGTGTGACCGAATTACAGACAGAGAGTGTTATCGATGTTGAAAGACCAGTAGGCACAAGAGTCATATTTGATTGCGAGAGCAATAGGACCAAAGCTACAGGTCACAGTCGCACATATGAAGTTAAACCCAATGATGTAAACAAATGGGGTTGGTTATCACAGGCCTTGAACAAATCAAGGAAGGATTAGCTGCAACATAGGTGCAAATACCCGACCAACACTGGATTAGTAGAGGATTTCAACACTTATTCAATAATGCCCAGCCGGAACGGAGCAAAGCCCAGATAATATGTCTACAAGATACATGGTTAAGATTAACACTGGTATGTGAAGGCTATGAAGTGCTGTCAAATCCTGCTGAAAAAGGAATGAATGGAAAACCATTTTGATAAAAGAGGAAAGTAAGTTAAAAGCGGTGAAATGGGGGAATCATAATCCATACATGACGTGGTCAATCTTACAACCATCAGAGCAAGAGAGTGAGCTCAGGCCGCACATTGTTATAATAAACATATATTGGAACCAGATTAACATGAAGGCACATACAATGGTAGATGAAGTAACAGCTATAATTGATGACATGCAGGGGCAACATCATAGTCCAATACTAATAATATGTGGAGATTTTAATATAAAATGCCTCGTTTCAAATGGAATCCCACTTAACGAGTCAAAAAGAAACATTGACAGCAACAACTCAACATGGAGAAACACAATCTATACATGTTGAATGGACAAATAGAAGGATATGTCCCTGGAAAAATGAACTGGTCCAATGGAATCTCTTCATTAACAATAGACTACATCTCGATAACAAGGAATCATCTTGATAAAGTAAAAAAGATGGATGTTGTATCACATTTGGGTTTGGTGCTCTTTACAAATCAATAAACAAACAAACACACAGACTAGTAGTGATCATAATATGCTAAAACTAACCTGGAGTGTCAACAGTACCTTGAGTACAGTACTGGATAATCAATTTCTTGAAAAAACTCAGGAGGAAATGAAATAAAACTTAAATCAAAAGATATCACAGGATTAACCGATGCATATATAGGTATGAGTCAACAAGAACAACATGACACCTCCTACCACTTTCTTTTAACATCATATAAGACTATAAAGACTCGGTTGAAAATGCCTCCACTCCAGCCAAGGCATAAGTACAGTAATGCTGTGGTAGAACAAAGGAAAAATCTAAGAAGAGATTTAAGACTTATTCGGAAACAAAACTACAGCTTAAAGGAGACGATGTAAGGCGACTGATAAGGCGCAGGAGACAGAAATATGAAAACTGGATGATTAGCTTCAAAATATTACGTGACCAGGAGCAGGCAGAACAAAAGATTAGAGCAATGTCCAACAAGAACTCTGAAGAAATGTGGTCAATAATCAATAACTTCACACTTAATCGACAAAGTCGCCTCAGCTGTGGAGTCTCAGAGGTCAATTGGCTGACGCATTATGCAACTGTTTTTGGAAGTAATGCAATCGATCACACAGAGAAACAAGTTCATACTCAGCATAAAAGGATGGTGGAGACGGATGTGCTTTTAAAAGGGGACGCAATGTTAAAGAGTTGGTGAGTAGGAATGATATAAGTATCAAATTGGATAAACAAACCACCATCACTCAGCAGTGGGGGCTACCTAAGTTGCAAGGACATGCCCCCTGCGGCACGTGTGTGTGCTGCCCTCTAACGAAACGTACCACTCAGGTTGACATTGGTCTGGCTAGACCTTGGGTTCAAAGGGAGTTCTCCAATTGCAACTCGTGCCATGTAATCTATGCTATTTGGTGTCCTTGTGACAAAATATACATTGGCAAAACGGAAAGAAAAATTAAAACCCGCATTAGTGAACATAGGAGCTGTATTAGATTAAGGAATTTGACAGCCCCCCTGGTAGGTCATTTCTTAATGCGGAACCATGGGTGTGACGAGTTAAGATGGACAGTATTGAAGAAAATTGCGGTAACTAATAATGTTGCAGTGGACAAACAGACCTTATCAAGGGAAGAAACCAAACTCATTTTTTTGAGTAAAAGCCATTATGTTGGTTTAAATGAGGCAATAGACTGGAGTTTCTAGTCTTAGTTGCTTCATTGAGATAGGTGAGTCTGACGACATAGTTATTATATTGTCCTGTGACTTGGGATATATACTGATTTTTAATTAAATGTGGACTATGTTCACCTACACACGTTTTGGTGTTTGGTTTGAAGACACATTAACTGGTGTCTTTCCGTTATAAGACACATTAATTGTTGCCTTTTCGCTATATTCACGTAAAGTTGTATGTGCGGCTCTAAGTCCTAATTACTTAGACGAACCGCGTTTGGAGTTACGTGCTCATGAGGATTTAAAATTTGCTTTTGTTAGTGCATGGTTACTGTGTGCAGCATGCTCATTCGTGCATTTGTCCAGCTGGGATGACGAGCCCCTTTTGGGCCCAGTCTAGTGGGCGTGGTGATGCGGCTACTTTGCCGTGTCGCGGTGACGAGCCGTCTCAGCTGATTGACGATTGATGGGCGTATATCTATTGACGTACCAGGCAACCTTATCACGTGATTATCACGGGATTGGACGTATGCGTGTATATACTGTGGATACGCTTCGCCCGCACGCAGGACGCTAAGGCTCAGAGGAAGATTATAGCTCCCCTCAGAGTATACTCGAGAGTAATTCAGGTAAGCGTGGCTGCTGTGAATAGGTCTATTAATGTAGCCGCTGTCATGAAACCTCGGGAAAGTGACTCACTCTGCCGACGTTGCTTTGAATTGTCTGCTTGGTTGTCTGGCTACTCCAACCGTAGTTGGTGAAGGGGTCCGATCGTGGGTGCTAGATGTTATATGTCATCACGATCATATGATCTGCCCCCCCTGTGAGAGCCATGTTATTTATTAGATCAGTACAATCTATGGTTATGATCAGACTTACTGATGAGTGCCAATGGTTTGTCTCTCTTCTGTTTGTCTCTCTTCTCTTTTGTTGATACTGTGTAGTTACACACGTGAGCCGCGGGTCTCGGTTCATATAGACCGGATTATGGTGGTCGGCTGACGGGATGACCACTGCTAGATTGTATTGAACTGATACATACAACGGAGAGTTTGATACCCTTTAGATTGAGGTAAGCGATTATGAGTGTGCATGATCTGAGGGTGGTCAGTCTCTACAACGATCTAGTCTACTCTGTACAGACGCTGATCGTTCAGGTTAAGATATCACCTGCCCAGGTGAAAGTATTATACTTTTCACTCGATCATTGTGTGAAATATTAAGAGTTATTCAGTTATATTATTTTATTATATTTTGTTATATCTTTTTGTTTACCTCATGTTACTTGCAGGTGGTGTTTGATTAAACAAAATGGGGCCTAATCTCCCCGTTCCTTATTCGGATCTTTTGATCTGATCAGTGTCTTTAGGCGCTTGAATACTGAGCCTATGTGTTTTTTTACCGGAGGCACGGATAGAGACATCTACAAGAGACTTGCTGTAAGCGTTTGGCATGCAGATAATATAATCATTGCATGTGTCCACGTCTAGTGAAAGATCGTGGGTGTTCTCACTGGAGCGGTGTTACCTAATCAGTGCCGGTTGTCCCAACTAGCTACGTGGTGTTGGTGGTGGTGGTGTTACTAGGGACATACCAATTAATATGGTGTATCCGTCCTGGGTCCGATTTTCGGACTTTTGAGATATTTGCAGTGGTAGAGGCTTATGTAGGGTACTTATCACCCCTTTTTTACATCCCGTTGATGAAATGTTACGGAGATGGTAATGATCTATCTGATAAATTGAGCAATTACGCCAGATTGATGCTGTTTATTCTGTGTTTGTATTTAGGTGAGTCTTTCCGGTGCAGTCTACTCGTTCCATTGTTCTCCATCTACTATCCACCTGACCACATGGGACCATAATACCCCTGAAGAATTTCTGTTTACTTAAACTTACACAGAAAGAAACATGTCGGGTTGGGGAATGTACTGTTAATTATAAACAGTTTCAAGTATAACTAGCTAGAGTCGGACTGGAGTGTAGCACTTGAGTCCGACTCAGTAGTGAGTGTGTATAGTCCACATTAAATATTGGACATATACTATAAACTTGTTTTTTTAGTATAATCATTTTTAGAATGATAATTATTTGTAAAAAGTGCATGAATTGATGAATGGTTTGAGAGAGAATGTGGTATGGTTGATGTGTGTTGCTTTGTGGTTTTTAGATGGGAATGTTATATTGTACCAGCCCACGTATGAATTTGGGGGACTGGTTTACGATGTGAATAATATCAACATTCTTGATAGTGTGTGTTTTTTATGATAATCTTTTTCAAGAAATGTTAATAAATTATATTTAATAATGCTGGTGTGCCGACTGGATCGAATTCAATTTGTTTCTACCCAGCTTAATGCTTGTAATACGACACCTTGTTGTATTCTGTGTCTTTATGTCATAGACCAATGGGTGTTGGGAGACAGATAGATTGCACTGGGACTCACCATATAAACACGAATAGTACTCTGACCTTCTTTGTTAAGTATTCTTGTGCTCTATCCAGGCCAGGTCACAGTATTGAGATATCCCTGGTATCCCCTGTTACTCTTGTTTTTTGAGGGAGACGGATGTGACTCACATCAAAAACATAATAATAAAAAAAAAGAATTCGACAGCAGCTGGTCCAGACGAATTGACAAATATAATACTAAAGACCAATCCAAAGGAATGGGCCAGCTTTATATCAGTCGTAGTTGAAAAAATTCAAAAGTGTAGAAGGTTCCCAACATCGTGGACATCAATTCCAATTCATTAAAAATCCTTGAGAGATGACCCCGCCAATTATGGGTCCATTGCATTATTAGATGTGATTGGTAAAATCTTCGCATCCACATTTGAAGATAGGTTAACACAATGGGCCAAGAGAAAAGCGATAGGAGACCCACATCAAGCAGGTTTCACAAAAGGCATTGGTACAGACCTAAACCTATTTACACTCTCATTGCTAAAATTGGACACAATTAGATCTAAAGGAAAGCTATATATAGCTTTCATTAACCTGAAACAGGTGTTCGACGGGTTAAATCACCAAAAACTGTGGATCAAACTTCAGGCTTGGAAATATCCAGAAGGCCTGTTGAGTCAAACTGAGGCCCTACATGAAAATACAACAACTTGTGTCAGGTTGGAATCTAAAGGTACCGTAACAGCGGCAATAAAAGTTAATAGAGGAGTGAAACAGGGGTGTCCTCTGGCAGCAATGTTGTTTAAACTCTATATAGCGGGTTTATCTCAACTCCTGAATCAGAGTTTCCTCCCAAACTAAACAACACTTAGATCCCATTTATTGGATATGCCCATGACCTCGTAAAACATTGATCAAACACAGATCGTTCTTCAGCATTTGCTAAATAAAGTGCAAGAGTATATGCAGGAAAAAGACCTGGTGATCAACACTTCCAAGACAAAGATAATGGTTTTACTGGAAAGTATGTGAAGAGGGGAAATTTCTTTAAATGGAAAATTGGGGAAGATAAACTTGAGATTGTCCAGTCAATACGAAACTTGGGGATAAACTTTAATACATCAATAGCTGAACAGGCATGGCAAATGGAGCTAGTTCAAAAGGTGTAAATGGTAGCTTCCCATGGGATGATACTGAACTCTCGTTAGAGTAAATTCTCATTAAAGCCATTGTGGAACTTCTATGTGAATAAGGTAATTCCAAATCCTGTCATATGGAGGAGAGGCAATGCATAACTTACCTAGAGCAACATGGGAAGTTTTAGAAGGAAAGTTTTAGAAACTGACATTGTGGCTGCCCAAAAGCTTGCCAATGGTTCTAATCAGGAAAGAACTTGGCATACAGTTGCTACATTCGATTGTTTTTTGGAAATCCATGGTTCTGTTAAGAAAACTGGCTGAAGAACAACCAGCGATAGGGTATATAATTTGAAAACAAGAAGGGAATGGCAGAGGTTCAAAGACCTTGAACCACTGGAAAGAAAGAGTGGGAAACATCTAATCCATCTAAACTCGTCTTTAAAACTGTTGATAAAAAATCCTGAGAAACGTAAAGAAAAAATAAAGCAAATAGATTGGATTGACAACTTGGAAGCTAAAACACACCTGATGGACACAAAAAATCATAACATATTTCATCTGCCGAGAAATACACTTCCTAAATACCTCAAAAAGTTCCCAAGTAAAATCCAACAGGACAAATTGCTAAGAATTAGACTAAATATATATCCAACTAATGCATATCACCACAGGGCTGGGAGACGTGGACTGAACGAAGGACAATGCAGATTCTGCAATGATATAGGAAGTTTGGAAACAGTTCAGCATCTATTAACTTCATGTCCAGCATTAACAGAAGAAAGAACTCTGTTCCTACTTAAATATGTGGAAAACTATAAAACGTTGACAGCAGACGAATGGTGGGAACTATTCCTGCAGGGGAATAATCAAGGAATGGTCTGTGCAGGGATCAATTTTCTCAAAGGAATAATGTGGAAAGCAGACCGTTAAAAACATTGTAATAGTAACAGGATTAACATTTTAGGTTTTTAAAATGCGATGAAGGGACATGATATAAGAAACAATGGAAAATGAATTTTAAGGAATGTATGGATTGATGAAATGTGTAAATAGTTTGTAAGTAAACTAAAAATTAATCAAATTAAAAAAAAACTTACCAGAAACCTTCAGAG